>NC_074716.1:39429012-40151725 GCF_947242115.1 Biomphalaria glabrata
TGTTGAAATATTAAAATGTTGAAAACAACTTTCTCTTGTAAAATCTATGTTTACCATTCCCTCGGAATTTATGGCGTCAGTATTGTCATCATTGACAGTTTCCAGTATTTTCTACTATCACAGTGTCTGTCTCTTAGAATGCGGTATCTAATATCTATGTCTCCCAGAATACGGTATCGTCTGTCATCGAGTATGTGGTATCGTCTGTCACCAAGTATGCGGTTTTGTCTATTCCCAATAATGCGGTATCGTCTGTCACCAGGACTACGGTAGCGACTATCACCCAGAATAGGGTATCGATAGTTACCCAGAGTGCAGTATCGTCTGTCAGCCATTTTTTTTAAAATCCTGATTATTATTGCTGTTTAACTACCTCGTGACCACCTCTCTCGCATTTCACTTTGCATTATTTCAATTTCTATTTTCTCTGCCGTGTTTCATGGATTCGTTCTGACGCTGCTGCACCTCCACCCCTACAGGGACTTTATTAATGACATGCAAAGAACTAAATATACAGTTCAATATTAGTGAGGGCAATGTTATAAATTAATAGAGTTGAGTTTACTTCAAAGAAACAGTAATTCTTAAGCTTTTCAATGTATGTTTAAAGTACGAGTCTCATGCACACTATTTTCAGAACGCAATTTTTAGGGAGACCAAGAACACATGTTTCTTATAAAAAATATTTTTAAAAACTTGAAATAAATATACTTTTATCGCAGAACTCTTTATTAATACACCATGACACTATTCGGGACGTAAAAGGCGGTCAGCTGTATCGAAACCGTCCGAAGTAAGCACTACTTGGACACTGACCGACTCGGAACTGGGCTAAGATGGCGCTCTCCGCACGATTAAGTTGCCACAACGCATCCTTTCGGTCTGGTCTACTCAGCTGCCCATGAAGCTCACGCCCTTTGTCGGAAGCTGTATCAGACACTACGATGCCTACAACTCCTTCCCAAGTGATGTCCACAACCAGGGCCGGTCCTAACAATAGCGGGCTCCTATCTGAAACTGATTGCGCGGGGCCTAGTCTGAGTGGGATATAGGATAATAAATGAAAATTAAGATTTTGTATTCGAAAAAAAAATCGACTTTACTGAGTACAAAATTGCGATCAGGTTAAATTTACTTTAAGAACCTTGCAACCTATGGCATATTTATATGAAAGTAACTATAAAAGTAAATAAAGTATTGTAGCTTCCGATTAAGGTGAGAATTTGCCCGATTATTACATTTAATTACATGAAGGCTGACAATGCCTTTTTTCTTTTATCGCGCGTTAGGATTGGCGTTTTCCGCAATGAACGACGCCCACAAATGACAATTTTGTCTATTTTTCAGGAGATTTTTAGGAGTTTTCAGGAGATTTTAATAAATTCAGGAAATTTCCAGGAATTTTTCGTATATATTTTATTTATTAATTACACCTAGAATTAGCGCGGGGCCTATGAAAGCGCGGGGCCCACTGCGACCGCATAGGTTGCAGTGGCCTAAGACCGTCCTGTCCACAACCTTTAGTTCCATCAAGAAGGTGCGACGCCGAGTGAGGATAGTCATGGTGGGATTTAGACATAAGTTCCTCGAACTCCCAGGTTCCCCACCTCGACAGCTTAAACCCAAGCAAATAATATCGGCATCGAATCAGTGACTGGCTAACACTGACTACAGGTTTTCAATTTAACATTTAGTGAATACAACAATTGTTCAACGTTAACGATAACGACCAGTTAACTTGTATTAGTTAACAACAAAATCGTAAGTTTATAAATTTGATAAGCAAATGAAATGTTATGATATAATGATGAACGAATAACAGATCTAGTAGCATTTAAAAGACAAATATAATTTAAACATATTACTCAAATAACATAGCACACCTTAATTCTCAATGACATCATTGATCAGGGCCCGGAGAAGCCAACAACCTAAACCATGGAGGCAACAACCAGACCATACAATCACTATCAGGCTTGACTCCACAGAGTCCCAAGCCTGCGTCCCTAAATAATAAAAAATAAACATTCCTTGAGATCTCCATTCCCAAGATCATAGGACCAACGAATTTCGAGCTACGACATTCCGAAAGCAGTAAAATAAACTAACTTACCCAAAACTGGGCAAGAAAACACCAAAAGAACGCAACTCAGCAAAGTCAACCCAACCCCAACAAAGGCTTAGACGTAATGACAACAAAGCGCACCCTTAGGAACAGAAACTCACGAAACCTTATGGTGCTCAAAAGAAAATACCAAGCAAGGACAAGGATGACACTTTTTCTCGTTTCGGCCTCTATTTTGTCATTGTTGTTTCAGGGGAAGGTGTTTCATTTTGTCTAATGACTCTAAGGAATTGTCAACATGGCATTTTTTTTTTCTGTTTTTTTTTTTCTGCCGAAGGTTGAGAAACAATGCTTTTTAAAATTCTAATATATATATATATATATGCTGTACACGCGTTTATGCTTTGGGTCAGGGTTTACTGGGCGTTAGGGTTTGGAAAACAATGGCCATCCCCCGCTCCAAAGTTCTAGATCCGCTAGTGGGTACCGTATTATACAAAAATATTTAGTTAAACTTTTTTTTAAACAACGTACAGTTTCATATTAATTTTAATCTACGAAAAGAATGTGTAGCTTAAAATTAAAATCATTTTAGTTTAAAAACTACATTTAAAAAAATCCATCACGAAAGATTTAAAAAAAGAAATGGTACGCTGCGAGCAGGGTTCGAACCTGCGCGGGAAGATCCCATTGGATTTCAAGTCCAACGCCTTAACCACTCGGCCATCACAGCTGACACTCTGAAGTAACTACGTATGTAACTACCTGTAACTCCAGACAACTAGACCAAACAATCCGTTGTGAGCGTATTAATTTCTAAACGCCGTGGTTACATCAGAATCAATTCAGCCTAGAGGCTACACTTGTAGGCTTGTAATCAAATTATCCGCATAGTTTTACTCCTTGTTACATCAGAAACTTGCTTATATACTCCATAACACCAGTGGCGTCACTTGGTGGGTGCGGGCCGCACTGGGTGACACAAGGAGGTCACACCCAAGTCGGAAAAATGTTTTGCAAAAATGAAACTCTTAGAAATAAAAATTACAATCTCGAAAGTCTCTCCCAGTTTAGTATCAACATGTCCCAAACCTTCTGCATTTAGTTCTATTTGACTTGTAATCTTCCTAGTAGGAGAAAAATAATGCGTTGTAGACGCTAGGAGAAAAAGTTTCTGAAGCTCACAAATGTAGATTATTCTTTCTTGAAAAGGGGGTGATGGTGAAGCTCACAAATGTAGATTATTCTTTCTTGAAAAGGGGGTGATGGTGAAGCTCACAAATGTAGATTATTCTTTCTTGAAAAGGGGGTGATGATGAAGCTCACAAATGTAGATTATTCTTTCTTGAAAAGGGGGTGATGGTGAAGCTCACAAATGTAGATTATTCTTTCTTGAAAAGGGGGTGATGGTGAAGCTCACAAATGTAGATTATTCTTTCTTGAAAAGGGGGTGATGGTGACACACAAGCTTACCGCACCGGGTGACACCGACCCTAGTGACTCCACTGCATAACACTATTCATTAAAACAAGCAAAATATTTGTTAAAAATCTTTTAAAAAAGGGGAAAGCAACGCAATTACATAGCCATATATCTCAACAATGTAGGAATAAGCTCCCTTTTTATATGTAAAATAAAATTAATTGATTAACTAACTGGTTAATTTTTGTATTGACTCATATAGCGTCACCGACTTTAAACATGCAAAATTTCAACTTGATCCTAGAGTTGGAAAAGGAGGTGGGGGGGAGGTGCACAAAATATAAAAGGGGGAATAGCTCCACATATACAGCCTCATTTATCAATAAGTAGAATTTTACCTTCTTCAATACCAAAAAAAATTTTTATGGGTGGACATTCTCCACTTTGATTCCCATTTCTGTAATTCATCTAATTCTCTTAGTAAAATTCCTATATCCTGTGTTGTTTTTATTGTTCTATATATTATGCAATCGTGTGCAAATAATCTGACTTTTGTCCCTGAACTAGTGCAATTCGGTAGGTCATTTTTGTAAATTAGAATCAAGAGTGGACCTAAGACAGTTCCTTGAGGTAAACCTGAGTTAACAGTTATTGGTGTTCATTTAGAGCCATTTATTATTACAAATTTGTTTTCGCCTACGTATGTGTACACTCTCAATTCTTAGTATATATGTGCGAAACACGAGCCGCAAGTTTTTAGTCTGAAAAAAAAAAGATTGAGCAATACTTGACTAACGTCATTAGAAAACAGCAACTCTCCTAACAGCTTGTATCTCTATCACAACGAGGACGTGTCATCTTCTGTTCTAGTTGAAACATGGACTTTATGTCACAGCTCATTAGTGGCGTCCCCTGAATCTAGAAGATTGTCAGGAGTAATGCACAAATGAATTGATCATCCCCAAAAGGAGATAGAAGTAATAAGCAAAGGGAAAGAAAATCCTTTAAAAAAGAAAATCGAAGGGAAAAAACATTGTAATTTCTGTCATTTAGGTCAATATGGCCATGTTTAGCTCCCTTTCTGCTAAATAAAATGAAATAAATTAATTAATACTAATTGATTGATTAATTGTTTAAGTTTTTTTATTAATTCGTGTATAGTCATCGACAATGAATAATTATGTAAAATTTCCACTTGATCAGAGAATAGGAAGTGGGAGAAAATAAGTAAAAAATGTAAAAAGGGAAATAAATCCTTATATACATTCACATCTCTCATTAAGTAGCATTTATTCCCCTTATCTCAAAATGAAACCAAATTATTAATTACCGACAATTAATTAGCTACTTGTTGTTGTTTTTAAATTAAATCATATTTTGTTTACGCCGATAAATAATTGTTGCAAAGTTTCAATTTGATCCCGAAATGGGTGAGGGAGATATAACGGGTTCAAACCTTTTACCAGACAGACATCGTGAGTTGATATTCAAGCGTTGTAAAAGACAAAACAAGGGGGAATGTGACAAAATACAACAAAACTTTAATAAATTTGGATCATATGATGTATATATATATGTGTGTGTTTGTGTGTATGTGTGTGTGTGTCTTTGTTGCGGTTGGGGGGGGGCAATCCCTCCAATCCCCTCCCACCGTAGAAATCCTGAATACAACATATGACATGCTTTTTGTGTGCCGGTTTACATGTTAATGTCCGGGCCGATTTTCATACTCAGTCCGCCCCTGGTAATAATAAATGGCTCTAAATCAACACCAATAACAGTAAACTCAGGAGTACCCCAAGGAACAGTCTTAGGTCTAATACTATTTTTAATTTACATAAATGATTTACCAAATTGCATTAGTTCAGGAACAAATGTCAGGTTTTTTGCTGACGATTGCATAATAAGCATGGGCATAGCCAAGATTTTTTTTCGGGGGGAGGGGTTGGGGGGATTTTCCCCGCCCCCCTCCGCGAACATTTTTTTAAAATATTTATATAATCTTTATTACATTCTGACCCTTCATTCTTTCGGAAGACGTTTATTGTGCCCTAGAATACGTTCTTTCTGGAGTAAGTGTAAAAAATTGTAGACTCCCCGCCATAGCTAGCAGGGGGTCTGGGGGAGCGCTAGGAGCTCTCCCAGCGCGTGGCGGAGCCCCACCTCCAAGCACTATTTCTGGTATTGAAAGTCAACAAAATGCATATTCTGAGGTATCTACAGTGCATTTTCCTGCAATTGAAAAGTTTTATTTCAAAAACCTAATCTGCTCTTCTTACTGACTTAGACTCTCCCGCACCGTTCGGCGCATTTGCCGTCAAGCTGTTTCCATAAAAATCTGTCACTGGTAATGTCTGAAGCCTCTTCCTATCTCCATGAATGTGTGGCGCCAAGTTGTACTAGGATATCATCGCAACTCATTATGCGTAATTCATTTTTATCGGAGAATATGTCCCGCAAACTTCATGCCACGCTCTGTGACAATCTTAATAGTGGGTCGACTCCCAGTTCAGCATAGGATATCATTGATTTTGACCCGATCTCTATAACTGACTCCTAAAATCTGTCTTAGCCATCTTTGTTGAGCCACATTTAGTGTTTTTCAATTTCGGCAGATGACTATTCACTTCACTATATTAATTGAGCCCCGCCACTGGTAGAAACATTTAACCTCTCTTGAATACGCTCTTGAAATCAGGTGACTGTAGTTTGCTTTAGATTTAATATCGAAAGGGGAAGTTTTATCGACAAAATCATCTGTTGGGGTTTTAAACTAAAAAATCCCCGGTTTTTTTTTTAAATTCAAAACTTCATTTAGCTACGGTCATAGAATTTGGTAACTGTAGTTTGCTTGAGAATAATATTGCCTGAGCCAGCCAGGAAAACCAGTGACTTGGCTGAATTTAAGTCATGACTAGATGCATGACGCGTAGGACGTAATCATCTTCTTTTTTTTAAAGTAACGTCTGTATTATATAAGATAAAGATAAGAAGAAAACTAATTTGTTTTTTTTTAATAAATTCTTGCGTTATCAGATAAAAGATATAAGTAGGCCCAATGTCAGCTTCATCCGGGATTGGTTGTGGGAGAAAAACGTGTACAAACTTTTTACCAGACAGACACACAGACAGACAGAGTGAGCTGATATAAGATTTATAAAGAAAATTCCTCTAGATCTTATTCTTGACGAGATTCCCTAAACGCGACGGAACATAAAGAGAAATTAAGATAAGGGAGGATCCTAAGCTTAATTTAGACCAATATTTTTTAACCACAATATTACGTCCTTCCCCTCCTCCTGTAGATTTGTGAATTTATATTAAAGAGATTGATGGGTGATACAATATTAAAATGTGTTATAAGTATTAATAAGCAGCTCATTATTAACCGAAATGTGTAAGTTCTCTACCATACATATTTATCGAGGACTGAGTTGCTTTGGGAAGGTGGTGATCGCTACTACAACATACCCTGGATTCGCCGCTTGTTTAAGTACAAGGCCCTTTGGAAGCTACACGTCACTATGCAGGTCAGAGTTTTAAGGAAGAAATTATATGTTTGTCGTCAGGTCCTCTATCCTAGTTGTATCAACAGAAAACTAGATTTAATGTCATAACGAAAAGATGTCTCCTCTTTTTTAAATGGCAGGTCCAGATATATAGATGTATTCAATTTAAAAGTAAACGTCTATAGAACGCAATGTTTAAGGTTAAGACTGAATAAGTTCAACTACTAGGGTGTCTGCAGATAACAATGATAAAGATAATAGAAAGATAGAAGTTTTGTTTATACTGTGAAGGTCGACTAATGTTATCTTTGGAAGAAACAATCGTTCAATCTGACTATTGTTTCTTAGCTAAAAAGAGAATAAGCAAACTTTTTAGTGCTAATAGTTCTTTTAAACTTTTAGTAAATTATTCAAATAGATGTAAACCGGAAACAAGTTCTTTTTCTTTTAAACCCACTAAGTCAATTAGAACAACTAATTGTTCAGAAAACAGAAAGCAGAGTGATATACAATACTGCATGCCTAGTCTGTGTAACATTGTTGGATATTTGTATTAAAGAAAACTACAAGACACCTTCCAAATTTCGGTCTTTTTGAATATTTTTTTTTATCATTATTTATAACGATAGAGCTCATACAAAATATTTTAGAAACATTTTGATCTCATCTTTCTGAAAGTAGTGACTGAGAATGAAGCCTTCACAAGGTAAGTGATTCATCGTCATTATCAATATCCTCGAATCCCATTCTTTTAAAGACCTAGGAATTCGTGCGGAACCGGGCAAAGTATGCCCCAATAGGACAGTGTTCCGTTCTGCACTGCGCAATAATTGACTGCTCTGACCTCCTCAGTCGCCACCATGGATCGTCGCGATCTGGGTGACGTATGTGCTGCCAGACACCTCGTGCTCTGTCGGATTCCTCCCAGGACTTTAACCACTTCTCATGAATGAGTGCTCGGATTTGTGCCGTTGCTTGTAAGTACGTGCTTGGTGCTTCGAGGTGTGTGGCTGCCAAAGCACCCTTCCTTGCGAGGGTTTCTGCAGTTTCATTGCCCCTCATGCCGCAATGTGAAGGCGCCCACTGCATGAAAACGACAGCTCCAATAGCTCGGAGGATGTTATCTGCAGCGCCGATTGCCTCTTCTATTACAGGCGACCCTCCCCCGCCTCCACCCATAGCTTGGAGACTGGAGCAAGAGTCGGATACACCAGAAACGGATGCTATTTATTGTTTTTCCGCCATGTACAAAAATCATTCGCCATAGTATAGTAATTGTAAAAAGATCTGTAACTTGAAAACTCGTTTCTAAGTTACCAAACCCATTTCCAACTGTCTCAAATTAAATGTCAATCTTCAGGTATACCAGCGACTGTTCTTCTGATTATTTGTCTGGTCAGTTCTCAGGGAGATAACCCATACAATCCCGGCCAGTACGGTGTTGACTCCCTTGACTTTTCACCTCAGAAAGACGACATACCCCTGCATACAAAAGGTAACCTCACCTTTAAAACTCAATAGATAATTACTCTAAGTTGAGATACATTAATGAATAGATGGATGGATAGATAAATAGTTCTATACTTAGTAGAAGAGAGAGAGAGAGAGAGAGAGAGAGAGAGGGGGGAGGGGAAGATAGAGTGAGAATAAATGTCTCACAGTTGACTAATGACTACTTCTTAGTCAGATTAAAATATCTGAATATTTAGCCAAAGCTCAGTGAGACTTTAATTCATTTTTTTAAGAGGCACCGAAAAAAAAATATCCGCTATTCAGTCTTGTTTGTCTGCCCGTCTGTCAACTATAGAGTATTTTGTGACTTGAGGTTCTTCATACACTTTTTGTCTTCTGAAAGCAAATGGTTAAATTTTAAAAGTTAATTATCCAAGACTTGCTTTAAAATAAAAATACACTACTATTAAAGCAATTTAAAATTTAAAACAATTTAATAATGCAAAAGAGAACTGCTCACAGACTATCAATGATGTATCATACCACTCAACAAGGCCCTTAGTAAACATGTCTAGATAGATATAGATATGACAATCTTTTAAACTATTATTTTGTTGTATGATTTCCAGTTTTCTTTCCTAAATCAACCGGGAAGTTCACCCCGATTGTGTTTATCGGAGGTCTGTACGGTTGGGTTGTGTCTGAAAGCTACTCCACGCTCCTGTCGAACCTGGCAAGTCACGGCTACATCGCGGTAGGCATGGACCGGTTCTACTTAGATCAGACTGACCTATCTTCTCCTGATTTTAAACCCAGAAAGATTTCAGGTCTCGAGGGCGAAAGTCAGGCTCTTCAGTTGTACTTCAATACGACACAGTGGGTATGTAGATCATTGTCTGGGTCATAGATGTAGACTTTGACAAATAGTTATGTAACAATCGATTTCAAAATGTCATTGAGGACTTTCACGGTGAAATTGTTTGAACACAGTCATCTCCTCTTTGCTTCCATGATCATCTGTACATTCATTAAGCAATTCATTACAATAACCTAGAGATGAAGAAGAGATGTTCAGGAACTTTAAAGAAACCTTAAGAAACAAATCTAAAACAAAAGAGAGGGAGAGAGAAAGAGAGAGAGAGACGGGGGTGGAAAGAAAGAGAAAGAAGGGGGAAAGAGAGAGAAAGAGAGAGAGAAAGAATACGATAAGGGTGAAAGAGAAAGAGAAAGTAAGAGAGAGGGGAATTGAGAGAGAAAGAGACAGAGTGAAAAAAAGAGAAATAGAGAAAGAGAGAGAGAAAGGGGAAAGAGAAAATTATAGTAAAATCTTTATTTTAAATCAGCCTTCCAGGTTCTTGGTTCCTGGTTCCATGAAGTTCTGACTTAAATAAAGGTATTGTAATAAAATAAAATAATTTCTGATCTCTACAATCTATGTATCCTGACACAGCTTATTATTTTAATGTAATACAGATTGTAACATCGATGGCTGCCTATGTGTCTAAATGTGAATATGTACTTTATATTGTTCTAGTATATTACATTTTTAATGCCTCTGTTATTCAACTTTCGGGGGCGCGGTGTCTTAGTGGTTAACCAGCTTCCGAACCTGGGGTCCTGGGATCGAATCTTGGCGAAGACTGGGATTTTATATTTCTGGATTTTTAGGGTGCCCTTGAGTCCACCCAACTCAAATGGGTACCTGAGTTAATTTTGGAAAGTCAAGGCGGTTGGTTGTTTCGCTGGCCACATGACACCCTGCTCGTTAGCCGTTGCCAAAAAAAAACAACAACAACAACAGATGACCTTAATATTAACTGACCTAAAGATTTGCAAGGTCTGAAAGAAAACCTTTTTTTCTTAATGTTCACTATTTTTTCCGACAGATTAAAACCCATTTGAAAAGACAGATTGTAGCCACGGCAGACTGGAATAAAACTTCTTTGTTGTGTCACTCTGCTGGTTGTGATGACACACTGGTCATGGTCAACTTGAGTCGAACAATAGCCCAGGTCACTTGAATTACATTTAAAAATATTTAAACAATAAGGATATACGATTCTCTTTAACACTTAGATATACTCTTGTAAATAAGAACATTCAAATTTACGATCTAAGAGGTTTTTAAACAGATAGGTGTAGCCTATATATCTGCATCAATTAGAGATAGTATAAATAGCTAGATTCTTGGTGTTTCTGGTGTATACACTAAAGTACGTGTTGATCAGGAATTATTTTAAAAAGTTTTGGACACCTTTTTTTTGCTCTTTTTAGTCATGTAAAATTAAAAACAAAAGTTAAGCTCCTTCTCTTGAAGCGCAAAGTAAATGTCACTATTTGGTTTGCAACTGTCAGCTGTCAACATGACGTAACTGACAACATGACGTAACTGACAAGATGACGTAACTGACAAGATGACGTAACTAATAACGTCTAGTTTGTCTTTTCTATTGATTTCAAAATCTCTTTTAAATCTTTCTCTTTATATTTTCTTTATTATTTTTCTTTAGATTTCAGTACATATCACTTTGACTACTACTTCTTCCAATGAATGTTAATTGTTTAAACAGTGTAAACTGGAACGTATAGAGTGGATGTGATTATGTACTAGTTTGACATCAAAACGTTTGGAAACCCCTGAGTCCCACAGTATGTAACTGTTTGAATATGTAACTTAATAGTGTAAAGCAGGCTTAATGTGACACCTGAGCCTCATCTTTTTCTTTTCTTCGTCACAAATAGAGAAGCGTCTGTAAGTTGAGAGAACGGGTGACATTGTTTGTTCTCAAGTCGTTCCCAGGTATAAGCTAGGTGACTAGAGAAATATATCCGCGAATTTAACCTTTCCGTCTTCTCTATATACTTATGGAACTATCCAACGTTGCTGTTGAATTCAGGCCGAGCTTTATATGGAATAGGGAATTTTGTGGACTAGACATAAGCAGATTACAATGTGTGGGTATAGCAAATCTTGTAAGTTACCCCAATGTTATTACAGAGACACAGAAAATCCAGTTTTTGTGTTTGGAGCTAGTTTATACAAGAATTACCACTTCCTTGCGTAAACGTGGATGTAATCAAATGGGACCTCAAAATAGTGGACATTGATACTGACCATTGGGAAAACATAGCTGTCAGGAGGAGGGGTTTGCTGTTTACTTAACTAGGGTAAGATACACTTGCATTGAAGTCCCGGATTCTTACCCCCCCCACACCTCACCTGACAGTATAAAGCAAGAATCCAAAGTTAATAGCGTGTGAACTACGAACATTGAATAAAAGTTATTCAACTGAACATTTAGCGAATAATAACAGTTGTTAACAGGAACAATATTTTATAATACTTAATTGTAATTTAGTAACATATTTACATGTACATCAATATCATTGATGTCAGCATTCACTAATAATTATTCAAATATCACACCAATAACACACCTTCCACACGCACACTCCAACACCTCTAACAACGATAGTTACGATACAGCTCTAAGGGCGGAAGACGACACTCTTGCACATAGCCCAAGCTAAACACCCTGAAACGAAAAGAAAACCTAGATCTAGCAATGCCGCTACAACAACGAACTTTTCAATAGCGACACCCGTCCCGAAAGATCAGCTTACTTAATAAAACTATGTACTTACGTACCGTTACAACGGGGAACCAACAAAACCAGCTACCCAGATAACAACAGAAGCTATGTTTTGCATAAACTAAGGATGACGTAAACACACACACACACAATATTCTAGTCAACAAAACGCACCTAATATAAACTACTTCCTATACGCTAAAACACCTATATTAAATACAAAGAAAACCACGCGCGCACGATTATAGCCATAGGGCCTAGAAGAAAAGCGTGTCAAGCAAAAATGTCCGCTTCTAGATCTATACTACCAAGCGAAAGCCAACTTAACCTGCTATATATGTAGATGGGAGTGTCTCTCTAAAATAGGGCTCCACAGTCATATAAACAAGTTGTAATAATAATTTCCTATAATGAACTGACTTCAAAATGACTGATGCAATAAACAAAAAAAAAACAACAACAAAAAAATAGAAATTCAGAACACTTTAACCAAAACAGGGCCGGACTTGGATAATTGAAGACCCTAGGCGAAGTTAATTAGTGGCTCCAAATGAAATAAAAAAGAATAATAATCAAAAGAAACATGGAAAAAAAAACCGCAATGTATTAAAAACCTGCCCGTCTCACTCTAAATGGACAAATAAATAACTGAAATTCCTATTTCGAAATGTCCGTAGTGGAGACATTGTTGGATATTCAATTCAACAATTGGAGGCTCTAGGCAGCTGCCTAGTTTGCCTATACCTAAAGGCGGCCCTGACCCATAGATCCAATATAAATATCTTCACAAATCTGAATAATAAAGAAACAAAACTGAATATAATTGTTAAGCCAAACCAATTACTAATAACACATTAACTTTCTCACCTGACTAGGCTTTGTCTCTTTATTCATATTGCATTCAAATCTAGAGTCAATCGGTCTGGGATTAAATCTCCCTCACTTTCTTTAATTATGTTAGTATTCTATGTATACGGTACAGGCTTCTGTGTTTCTGGACCCTATGAGTGTCAACGCAATGATTTTACAGCCAATCGAGTCAAAATTGAAAGTTCTGGCGTACATGTCTCAACTATCTGAAGAGAAACCCATGTGCTGTATTCCAGGGACAGACTACAAGAAGATATATGACCTGGTCAATTGTACCAAGGTCAGAGTACAGGTCAAGGATTTTGGTCACTGCGACATCCTGGATGACCTGCTCTGGGAAGGTAAAAAAAGATTTCCGGTTACATAATATTAGAACTTCGCTGTTTTGTAATACTCTGAATGCATTTTTTTAAAGTCCGAAACCGTTATTAGGTCTCATAATTTTATGCTGATTAAAGACGCAATATTTTATCACAATTATTGAACTAGAGCCTACAGTCAGAAAAGGGAAATTAATCTATATTGCTTGTAAATAAGGTCTACGATTTTAAAACAAAATATTAAAGAAACTATCCAGATTAAAAAAAAAAAGTTTGTGTCAAAGCTAATGTCAAATAAACCTAGATACTTATTTAAAAATTGTGAAATGCTTATAAAATTGTGGAATTTTTACAAAGCTTATATGAACTCATTCTGTTTCCTAGAATGTTTGTACACATTATTTCTCCCACTTCCCATTCTCAGACCAAGTTGAAATTCTATATAATTATTTATAGTTGATGAACGTACATGAATCAACAAAACAATTACCAGTTTGTTAATCAATTAGTGGTAATTATTTTTTTTTTGCATGGAATAAGGAAGCCTTTTCCTACAATAGTGAGATATATGACAGTGGCTTTGTAGTTCTTCCCGTTTGATAAGTTTTTTTTTTTTTAAATATTTTCAAAATATTTGGCTTGTTATATTTGCGTTGTTTGGCTATTACTTATTATATATTGAAATTACAATGTAAAGCCATTTTATTCAGGCCTATATGCAATTTAAAGCAGTGTTTCTCAAACTTTTACTCTTTGCCCCCCCCCCCCCCCCCCTTTAGATTGCTGGGGACCTGGAGTAGCGTTACAGGCTCCCTGTAACATAACGATGGAAAATGGCAAAAGCATCCCCAAAATACGAGCACTTTTGTTACATCAAATGTGAACTATTATTAACTTAGTAGCGGGTATAGGTACAAATAGTCAACGAGATGTAACGTCAATATAAGTGTCCCAGTGCGACCTTATTGGTAATAACTAGTCCCCCTTTGTCCTTTAGCTAGAATTAGGTTATTAAGATCAACCAGTCATTGTTTGAGGTACGGTACGTTCGTCCAGTGGTATATCGGCCTCTACTTTATTTCCTAGCTTATCAAGTATAACCTCTAGGTATATATTTACACATCATAAGACTTAACAAAGTCCAAGGTTAACATGTCTAAAAATAGTGTTTTTTTTAATGAAGAGTTAAATAAATGTATAAATAACTGGGCGCATGCTCTAAGCCTTTTCAAAACAAAAAAAAAACCACACTCCAAAATTGTATGATACATCACACAAATTACATATTACAAAAAAAATACATAATCAAATGACATAAGGCAATCTATTGTCTCATTCGGGAAAAAAAACAACTTTTTAAATATCAGGGTCAGAAAAAAAGGTCACAGGCTTCAAGCCAGCACACAACAACTTTTAGCCGAAATAAGGTCTTGGCTTCTGGTCAATACTTAGCCACCTTTAGCCGAAATAAGGTCTTGATGAGCTATAAGCTTCAGGGAAACCCACTTATAGTCATCGGGTAATTCGAGACAAATTTAGCTCATGACAGACATAAGGCTAGAAAAAACGTCATATTTGGGAATACCTCATGGCGAAAATCATCAGGGTTAAAATATATTTCTAGGAAATCATTTGAGGCCAAATCTAACTAATCAATCAAAATATACCAAAATACAATAATGATTAATGATATGCTTAGCCCAAGGATCGCCATCTGAACTTCCTTGATCGTACTATCGTGACACGCGCAACACGTTTTCTTGTATGTACAAAGTCTTCTTACCATATACAACTTCCTTCGACCAAATACAACACGTTGGGGCTGCTTGTAGTAACTTCTGATTGTGTTTAGCACCTTTTGGTAATCTTTAGCGCTTTCTGGTAGTCTTTAGCACCTTTTGGTAGTCTTTAGCGCTTTCTGGTAGTCTTTAGCGCTTTCTGGTAGTCTTCCACAGTGGGTTTCGAGGATAGTTTTTTTTAAGAATTTAAGGAAAATAAAAAGAATATTTATATATTTGACATAGGTATGAGTATAAGTTAAATTAGTTTCCCTGTAGAGGTCCTGTGAATGTAATTCGTACAGCTTTAAAAAGCAATCACAGTAACGTACACATAGATTGCCATTTCTTACCCACTTTTTCCCAACTGGTCCTGATAAGTGATAGGAGGATAGCACATTGAGAAAGGATGAAAAGGCACTAAACAAAAACAAATAAAATTTCTAATCGCATAGATGTGTTGTTGTTAGTCTAAATTTATGACAAATTTAATATCATGACTGATGCAAATTAATTAATACAATCACACTTAATTTAAGTTTTTTTTTTTTTCAAATATTTATGTTTTTCTTTATAACCCATGGGCTTTCTCTAAGAGCAATGTGTTCCTCTGTTACAGCCTGTCATATTGCCCACGCGTGCCGGACTACAGACAACAAAAAGTTAGGTATTTACAGAAACTTCACAACTGGTGTGATTGATGGATTCTTGCAGTGGACACTTCACGGGAACGTGGACATGCAAAAATACGTGACCAATCAAGCGTACATGCCTCTACCACTGGTCGACTTGGCTTTTGATTTAACTTGCTAGTGGCACTAATGAAAAGTTTCTCTTTATTGAATGCATTAAGACCTTATTGAATACATAGAAAGTATTGCTACCAGTCAGCTAAGATATCTTTGTTCCCCTCATGTTGTTTTATAAAGGGAAGATTATTGTAATCTATCTATCTATCTATCTATCTATCTATCTATCTATCTATCTATCTATCTATCTATCTATCTATCTATCTATCTCGTATTGCCTTCAGTCACACTCTAGGAAACTTCTATTTCAGCCTATTCTGACTGAAAGTGTTTTTTTTTTATTTATTTGGGACATAGTTGTGTTTTTTTAAACCAATAAACACAAACCAAGTCAATTCCCAGAACATATTTTAGAATGAAAATCCTTGACACATTGTTTTTCTTACAATACTAATGGATAGAAATCATTTCAATTTCAAATAGTATTATGTAATTATTTATGAAAATGGAACAGATGACTAAATTGTATTTATTTAAAATGGAAAAGATGAAGATCTTACTGTTTAAACATATATATGATGTTCCATTTACGTTTTGAAACAATGTACAATATAAATATATAATTCTTTTAACACCATCCTGTCATTTTGTGTCATTTATAATAAGTCTAATTCCTGATGCCTGTCTGTTGATTATTAATTGAGTTTCCCTTTTAGACCTTGTGATCTATACGGCAGATGATCTAAAGGTCTTGTCTTCACTAGGATTCGAACCCAGGACCCCTCGATTCCGATTATTTTGGATGCTAAGTGCTTTATCACTCAGCCTTCTTTTTATTTACTATTTATGTTTAATGAATAAGCAAATTATTCCGCAATATCTTCAAAATGAGCCACCCTTCAGGTTTATTAAAAATTAATAGGAAATGGGATGGTCAATAGAATTTAGAAATTCTTTTCTACATTTATTCTACACCTGATTTTAATGCAGAGATTGTGAACACCTTGTTTGGACAAACAATATGACAATATATTACTTTTTTATATTTAAAATTTACACATGGTCCACATATCTGCATTTGGAGGAAAAACATGATACTATTATTCGTATTTTGATTATATTTGGAATTCAACGTTTATCAACGACTTCACCAAAGGCTGTAAATAAAACTTTCAGATTCATTTCTTTGATAGAATGCATAATTCATTTTTTAATTAACTAGAAAAAAAAAATGATTTCAAAGTTGCTGTTTGTGCCTCGAATAAATCCCAAAGTTTGGATCAGTATCAGATATGTTGGTGGCAGGGCCGGTCCTAACAATAGCGGGGCCCTATGCGTAACTGATTGCGCGGGGCCTAGTCTGAGTGGGAATAAGGATAATAAGTGAAAATTAAGATTTTGTCTTCAAAAAAAAAATTCGACTTTACTAAGTACAAAATTGCGATCAAATTAACTTTACTTTACGAACCTTGCAACCTTTGGCATATTTATATGCCAGTAACTATAAAAGTAAATAAAGTATTGTAGCTTCCGATTAAGGTGAGAATTCGCCCGATTATTACATTTTATTACATGAAAGCTGACAATGCCTTTTTTCTTTTATCACGCGTAGGATTGGCGTTTTCCGCAATGAATGACGCCCACAAATGACAATTTTGTCTATTTTTCAAGAGATTTGTATGAGTTTTCAGGAGATTATAATAAATTCAGGAGATTTCCAGGAATTTTTCGTATATATTTTGCTTAATAATTACATCTAGAATTAGCGCGTGGCCTATGAAAGCGCAGGGCCCACTGCGACCGCATAGGTTGCGGTGGCCTAAGACCGGCCCTGGTTGGTGTACTCGTTAGCGGCAATAGAAAACATTTCAAAATCTGCTGCCTGTCTCTTAGTTTTGAATGGAGATTTTTACGCCATATCCTTCACTCGCCTTGTAATTACCATGTGCTTCTAGTGCATTCTTTCTTTTAATGAATCACTGCAAGCAAGAACTTTTTTTGTTATTGACATAATCAGTCCTGTAGTTAGTCTTTCAGCAGACTTATTGTCTTGTCTCTTTTTTTGGTCAATAGTCTCATTGTTCCGCCTTCATGGTTTTTGTGTTAGGATGTTGCGTGTTACGTTCTTTCAAAACAGCTACATTTCGTGTATAAAACAAAAATGTTGGCTTTTTATCAGTACCACAATCGATCAAAGAAATAGGGAGAGCCCTAAGGTAGGGAAAGATTTTAATATTTTTTTGTTGAGACGTGATTTTCTACACTTTGAGCTGATGTTTCGGCGGGCCGGATGAAACCGAATCTGAACCGCGGGCCGTATTTTGGGCATCACTGATGTAGCCTATTGTTAAGGCCAATGAAAAAATTGTGCAAAGTTTTAACTTGATCCTAGATGTGGGAGAAATGATATGTAAAACTTTTACCACACAGAGTTTATACAATGTTTGTAGATCTGGTTGAAACGAGTCTGGAGCGTTATTCTATCTTGATCTAGCTTGATTTTACCAGTTATTTATCTCTAGCCAATTGTTGACAACATGACATAAATTTTGTCGACCTCGACATGGCTCAAACTGGGTCGTGCCAGCCGACACTGCTCATAAGCTTTGCAAAAACACAATTTTGCCGTCGCTTTTTCGTGTGTGCGTCTCACCCTAAAGAGAAACCTATGAGTTTGGTTGTAACATAAACTCTTTTTGATATTTTTCTCTATTGATTTACTTCACGGTGGCATCAGAAAATCATGTGGAAGCGACCATATAATTTTTCATTATTAGTATATTATTTAATTGTAGTGATGTTTGCTTTTCATTCTTATTGAAATAATTGTTTTTTTTTAACAAGTTAAGTATAAAAAAAATAGTTTTTAAAAACCTCGCTTGTATTTGGGGAAGGCACCGTTCAATCGTTGACATAGCCTATTTCTCGTTACTTCACGGCATATCTCTTGTCAGCTTAGTACAATGTAAGTCTTCCATGTGGGCACTAATTACGACTAACTTATTTACTAATTGGTAATTTTTTGTGATTGATTCATTTGGTATCGTTGGTTGTGAATATTTGCTCAAAGTTTCAACTTGATCCGAGAATGGGAATGAGGAAAAATAACTTGTACAAGATTTTGACTAGACAGACATAGGACGTATTTATCTTCTTTTTTTTTAAGTGGCGTCTGTAATATATAAGATAAGGTAGGGCAGATCTGTTTCTGTGGTGGTTAACAAGGGTGTCATGTGGCCAGTACAACGACCAACAGCCTTTACTTTTCCCCAACAAACGTTAGGTACCCTTTAGAGCTGGGTGGACTCAGAGGTGCCCAAAGATCGCTAAATTAAAAATCCCAATTTTTTACCAGGATTCGAACCCGTGACCCGAGTTGAAATAAGCTTGGTAAAAATGAAGGTTGCCAAAAGAAAAATTTGGACCACAATGTCTGCTTGAGTTTGAGTAAAAGCTTGACATAGATCTAAATTATCTAGTTAGAAATGTAGGCCAGCTGTAACGCTTATCTCTCTATCAGGCTGTTGTAAATTCTGATTTTCATTGATAACAATTACATGTTTTTTTTTAAAGTGTACTGGACTAACAAACGTTTGTAGTTTAAACTTGGAAAGTTCTTTGTTTACTTTTGGTATTTCGATCAACAAAAAGTGTACAGATATAAAAAAGGCTTTTACCTCCAATCTAAAACGGTAAGAATGTAAATATAATCTTTTTTTTTGTATCATTATTTTATTATTACATTATAACTCTTCATCAGCTAAAAACAAACAAACAACAACAAAAGAATGGAACCGTTCTCGAAAACGAGCATAACGATTTTCCTAGAAATTTGATAGTTGCTGTATCTCTTTGGGAAATGTATTACATAGACTAGTAATTAGCCACAATTAGAAAACTCTAGTTTGACCGTTATAATATGTTAAAATATAATTTAAAAAAAGGAATATTTAGATTGAGGTCTAAACAAACTTGAATAGACCTAGGTCAGTGAGTAGTTCTGTTTGTTGGCCGCCTTCACTTCATAATTTCATGAATAAACAAGCGTTCAGGAACATTTGGTGCCCCATCTTGTAAGTCTAGATCTATAAGTCATATCATTCGAATGTTATTTACTCTGAGTAGATTTAACCGTTCCATTATTTAACCGTTCCATTATTTAACCGTTCCATTATTTAACCGTTCCATTATTTAATAATAAGGCTAGTCTTCGAGTCCGAAGATTAATGAGGAATGCAGTATTTCCCGTGGCTGCGCAGTCCCAGCTGTGACCTACATATTTTTCCACATCCAGGGCAAGCATAACCATTGTCCGCAGGCGGTCGATTTAGATTTTCTTTTCGCCGTCTGCGTTTGTCCTCGGCAGCAGATTTTCTTTTGGTCTGAAATGTGTATCCCGCGGCCTTTTTGAGTGACCTCCAGCTATCTCGTTCTGAGGCCGCATGCAACGAGGTGCTCTCTTCTATGTCAGCCAAGGAAAGTTGACGCCTAAGCTGGTCTTTGAAGCGTTTCCGTGGGGCGCCTCTGTTACTTCGACCACCTTTTAGCTCACCAAAAAAAGATTGCCTTTGGCATACGTTCCATTAGTTTACCTTTCCATTAGCCAGGATTTTTACATGGGAAGAGAGAATTGGGGCAGAGTAAATAGAAACAACTAATGTTTCATTCTTGTTCAACTCTATCACTCATTTGTTATTAAGAGGCAAAAAAAATCGCTCTTACAAAACAGACATCAGCCTCATAAAGGAAGTTTTTAAAGTCTATCTATCTATCTATCTATCTATCTATCTATCTATCTATCTATCTATCTATCTATCTATCTATCAATCTATCTATCTATCTATCTATCTATCTATCTATCTATCTATCTATCTATCTATCTATCAATCTATCTATCTATCTATCTATCTATCTATCTATCTATCTATCTATCTATCTATCAATCTATCTATCTATCTATCTATCTATCTATCTATCGATCTCTATCTATTTATCTATCTATCTATCTATCAATCTATCTATCTATCTATCTATCTATCTATCTCTATCTATCTATCTATCTATCTATCTATCTATCTATCTATCTATCTATCTATCTATCTATCTATCTATCTCTATCTATCTATCTATCTATCTATCTATCTATCTATCTATCTATCTATCTATCTATCTATCTATCTATCTATCTATCTATCTATCTCTATCTATCTAACTATCTATCTATCTATCTATCTATCTATCTATCTATCTATGCATTTCTTTCTCACTCTCTCGTTCCCAAATGTCTTCATACCAAGGTTTGTCCTATATTACAGAAGACATCAAACAAGCTCTGTAACTGCTGCATCGTGCTGTTTAAACAGCCGCTGTTGACGTGTCATTCTGTTGGCGTCACTCTTTGATCTACAATGAGGGCTTTGTCTGGTACGTATCTAAAGCTTAATTTTTTATCACTGTTTATCACGCCTACTAAGGATAATTTGACGCGCTAGACTAAACCAGTTAAATGTTAAATTGAAACTTTTTTTTTTTAAATTGTGTCATATTTCATCATTTTAAAGCTAGGGTTTATGGGTTTGGGGTGCCCATGCTTAAAGAAGTATTAAAGTTCTACAAATCTCTTTTTGAAGCGCTAACAAACACGTCACGTAGAATAGTCAGATTAAAAATTACATATCAAATGTGATCCCACAGCTTGAAAAATAAAAACAATAGAAAAAAGAAACGATATGTTAACTAGACTAAAAAATAAATAGCAAGGTTTCTCTAATTTGTGTTTTGTAGTTTTAGATACGACTAATTCTTTGAGCTTATCTACTAAGGACTCACCCAACTCCACTTCCTACGTGACAACACGGTCTACCTAACAACGTAGAGACTTACTCCTCTAATCCTGGGCTCAACTAATAAGTTACTGAGATGATTGATAAAGGGTTTAACTCTTACAAGTGTCTCACATTTGCTGGGGAAAGTAAAGACGGTTCTTACCATAGAAAGAAAGATGTTTAAATCTATATGACGAAACCTCATTGACAAATGTATCCCGGTTGAAGCGTTGTTAGCTTCTATACAAGTTTCCTAAAAGTAAGTGTTTTTGTTTTTCTACATAGGCAAACTAGTGTCCGGAGTTGTTTTTATTTGCGTGGTGTCTTGTTATGGACAGAATCCATTTACACCTGGACAGTACGACACGGACTGGATTGACTTTTCACCAAAGCCAGATGGCATACCTTTGCACTCTACAGGTAAATCTTTTTTTTTTTTACAAGTACGTGGTTCCAGGGTTGATAACTGGTCTCCATCAGGCTGGAAGCTAACACATTTGATGCAAAGATTCCATAGCCTAGAACTCACCTTTCCAAGAGCGGATCCCCATCACTTTCCTATTGTTGGAGTGGTGGCCCTTTCGCAGTGTCTTGCGGTTATTAAATAGAAATAAAGAAATTCACTGTAGATGCGCCTCGGCAGCTCAACGAGAACCAAAACCTTGAGTCCCCATTACGTATATGATGTGACTCAACAAAGTAATGGTCACATATATTGTGTCACCTTCAGACAAGACTAGATGGAAGAGCTCCCGGTGCAGGCCTTTCCAGATTTCTACAGTCAAAGGGATGCTGTGGAAAAATGCGCTTCTATTCTCAAATGGCCTTTTTTTTTAATAGGGTCGAAACAAACTTGAAAAAAAAAAACGTATTCCAGTGAATAACAACTGTACCAACGTATGTGTGCATCGTCCCTTATAACAAGTACTGGCTTTTAATTGGTTCATTTTGTTAGGGCTTCTCGACATGTCATGTGGGAGACATTGTCTGTATCTCTTACTTTACAAAATTACTTATAAGCACTGTGGAAAATGATTTAAAAATAAGCGAAATACAAAAAATACTTTAGATAAAAAAAAAGCTTATATTAAGTGTATCAATTAGTTTGGATCTGTCATGTAATTACATTTGTAATAAGCCTCAAACGACAATCTATAAACGGGACTAGTTCAGCTTATACCAACACTTCAGCCAATTACTATTTCTTTTCCTTGTTTGATATACTAGGCAAAGTAATTTATTACCAATAGTTAATTAGCTAATTGGTTAATTGTTGTAATTGATTTTTGTGTTGTTAGGTAAACGAAATAATAGTGCTTGATCCGAGATTGGGTGTCGAGAATTAACGTGTACAAACTTTTGGACAAACAGACAGACAGACAGACAGAAGGACATAGTGAGTTGATATAAGCTTTGTAACAAAAATAAGTAAATTCCCCTTTCATACCTTGCGATCTATAGGGTAAATGAATTCAGTTTACCTGTTTATTCGCAAAAGCCTCAAGATGTAAGAAAAGGTCCCCACTTGCATGTAAACAATACTCGTCGCTGTCACTGTCAAAATCAATTTACGCTTGCACTAACAAAAAATGGTTTATTCTTTCACTTGCTTACATTTTGCATTCCAATCTTCATTTCTCTTCCTTTCTCTCATTCTCTTTCTCTCTCTCTCTCTTCTATTTTCTTTCTCTCTCTCGTTTTTCCCACTCTCTATCTCTCTCATCACTCTCTTTACCAGAGACTATGTTTCTTTGTATTAGTCGTACCATGTAATGAGTAATCAGCAATACGAACACATCAAATACAAATCTATCCTGTTCTCAACATTGTGATGTTTAGTATTTGATACTATCTCATGACATTAAACCGAACTAGGCCAATCAGTTTACCGAGATTTCGATCTCTGATATATCATATCGCGATTACAAGGCCAACACATCAAGACTTACTGATAACATAGTTTCTAAGCTATATTTAGAACGAAAGCACTAGTGCAGTGATTCCCAAAGTGGTCTGGTCTATATAGACCCCCAGGGGTCTACGAGGACTTCCAAGGGGTCTACGGAAGTGAAAAAATAAATTGGGGGTCTATGGCCTGTTAATGGGGGTCTACGAAGGCGGATCTCATTGAAGCATGACCATTCATGAAATTGACTCGTTCACACATGATTTGTACCTTTGAATTTCAACCCTGTTAGTGGAATGATTTTTTTTTATTTAAAAATTTTAACGTATTATTTTAAATACCTAAATTGTGTCTACACGAAAGTAATAATTTACATGGCCGAGTCTATAAAATAAAATGTTGACCGTAAATTGTTGGTTATTAAAATTTGGCTTCATTCTTTCTTTGTAGAACAACTATTGCATTTGTTCTTTATTTTTATGTAACAAAGTTTGAAGCTATGTCGCTATGAAACCATCGAAGCTGGAACATCGAGAAAAGTCAACATGAAATAAAATAGATTAAGATTTGAAATACTTTTGAAAACTTTTAAATTCAGAATAAAGCCACAGTAGAAAAATGTTGATTAAACATCATAGGGATGAATAGGTTTGTGAGCGTCTTACAATATATTTACTTAGGCTTATATCAAACTCTAAAAAACTGCACACTATAAGCAAAATATTGACTTTGCCAACCATTGAAGAGGTTTTACAATCTGTTTTACACAATCCTATATCTGATATCATTAAAAATTCCTCTAACCAACAATACAGTTCAAAGGTGTAATGGTGAAATGAGTTTTGGACAATGAATGATTATAGTGTTATTACGATTTACTTTTTTAAAAAGCTGGACTAGTTAACCTTGCCTGATAATGTAGTGGTATTATTATATTTTTGTTATGAATCAAGAAATTCATAAAGAATTGCTTTTTGCCTGAAATTTTGATCAATTGCTCCTTCACACTGAAGTATGATAGTTTTCGAAAGGCTTATCTTTGACACTATTTTTTCTGAGTTCTTGGTTGCTAAGATCCTATTTTAAAACACAGAAATTAAACGGGAATCCGACATCGTCTATTTCACAAACTTGTTTCATAAATTGAAAGAGGTTAACTTGCAGCTACAATGTGATAACCTAAATTTAATCAACACGATGGCATAATCTCAGTGTTTCATGTGAGGATTAAATTAATAAAGCATACAATGACAATGATAAATTTTCTTACTTTCCAAATTTAAATCAGTCAGACATCATCTAATCGAGAAGATAGAATGTTAACCCGAATTAAATTGAAGCCCTATATTGACATTTTATTATCAAAGCTGCCCACCAATAGGCGTTTTTTGTTGTTGTTGTTTAGTTACTTCTTGTAATGCATATTAAATTTTATTTTGCTTTTTTTTTTTTGCTTTGAATGTCATCAATAAATATATATCGCATAGTAATCAGTGAGAAAAGCACATCTGAAGTTAATGAATTTTCAAAAAATGCTGGGGGGTCTACCGAAAACTTAAAAACATGGCAAGGGGTCTACGAGACAAAAAAGTTTCGGAACCACTGCACTAGTGCATTGGAAACACTATTGGCCTCGTCACTTCTATGTTTCCTAACTAGATCACTAGAAATGATAATGTACATTTACAAATATTCAGGATTGAAGTACCAGAAAAGTATCAGAAAAGATATATTTAAATAGGCCTATAAATTCATATCTAAAATACACCCAAATCCGACGGGCCCTAATGCTCGATTCAGATTGCCGGCTTTTTCTACTCATGACACCTCTCTGACATAAGTGAATGAATGAAGCATTTTATAATTCATTTAAAACGTTCAGAATGTTCAATATTTGCATCACAACGTATTTTTTTGTCGTTTCGTTACTAACAAGCAGTACACACCGGCTACGCCCGTTGATTTGTTCTCGGGCTTCATATTGTTAAGTATAGCCGCAACATTCCCTTGTATCACCCCAGCAAGAGAATTATTGTATATGTTACAATGAAATGAAATTGCCCGCTTTCTTTCTCTTTCCTTTTATCTCTTTCTTTCTCTTTATCTCTCTCTCTTTCTCTCTATCTCTCTCGGAACCCTCCCTCTCCCAATCAGCCTCTCCTCACCCCTACCCTCCTACCCACAACAAAAAGACTACAAATAATCTCTGACTTTTCTTAGGTTTCTCATTTCAATATTTATTCGACCCTATTTGTTTTTCAAAGTCCCCCTCCCCCCTCCCAACACACACATCCACTTTCACACTTTGCGGCCCCTTTTATTGACAATGACAGCCGCAAACCGTTTTTTTAAAGCATCCTCCAATTGATGTGCCAAAACTCAAAACCTTAAACCCAATTGATAGATCCTTCACCAAACACTTTTCAAACTTTCAAAGTTATGCTAAGTTTTATCATGATTGGTCAAACGGTCTTGATTTCTATGCGGGACACACGCCTTACATTCTGCTATATAGATATGAATGTGTCGGCTGATCGATTAAACCAATTTTACATTCTACTTTTTCGTGACAAAATAAAAGAATGTGAAAGGAAGATTCCCCAAGTTTGACATAGATCTCAATTCAATCCACTAGATCAGTGACACTCAAACTGAGGCCTGTAGGCCGCGGGTCTTATGCGGCTAGTAATAGATAGGACATAACGAGAAATGCCACTGGCGTGTCATGTTCAGCTCGTGATCGATGTTATAGGGCCACTAGAAACTTTACACTCTGCATAGCTTTGGTTCTAAAAGAACTGATGTGTTCTAAGTTTGATGCGGCCCTAGGCCCCCATATCGAAATAGGTCGCTACCGATCATTGACATAATACAGACTATGGTTTTTCTGTTTCTTTTAAACTATATTTATCTGTATTTTAATGTAATCCTTATGTTAATTTACTAAGCAATACATCGTGTAATTCAGTATTTAACTCACCTTTAATTATGTATATTTTTTTCTCCTACAAAATATCTAGTGTATTTCCCCAAACCATCTGGACTATATTCTCCTATTTTATTCATCGGTGGTATGTATGGTTGGGCGAGTTCTGGTTACTATTCCATCCTTCTGACTGAGCTGGCTAGTCGCGGTTACATCGTTGTCGGCTTTGACCGTTACTACCCAGGTCAACTGGACCAGCTGACGTCTCCAGTGAGAGCTGTAGGTCGCCAGAATGAGAGCCCTTCCATAGAGTTGTTCTTTAACACGACCCAGTGGGTAAGTGTGATGTTAGTATCCACTTGTATTTCTAGATGTACATTTAGAGACGCGACATCCAAGCGTTTGCTGGAGATTCGCGAATCAAAGTTACATAACTTAAATCGCATAATAAATGAGCTCCATAATGCTTTAAGTAAAGTTCAGCTTGCATAATATTTTTACAGGGTTTAGAATGAACCACAATAATCAAACGACCCTGAATTTTTACTTATATCATTTATATACTCTGCAATTTCAGAATAATTCTAGAAATATCTGGATTCTCGATACGCGAAGACTGTTTATTTTTAGCCCCCATTGGAGTTTATCAGCTATTTTAAGCTTGTCCATTTGCTTTCAGTTTGTTTCAAATCAATAATTCTGACAAAACTACTTTTTTGCTTTTGTTTTTTTTTTGATACTCAAACTTGATACCCATGTCAACAAGAAGCGCGTGCTATAGCCAAGCTTGTTTTGTTCCATATTATCTAGGATGGATATCTAGCTATAGCCGTGATATGCTATTCATTGTGATATGTAGATGAGAAGATCTGTTATATTTAGGACTAGCCGGATAGGACCCTCGTGCTTTAATTTGTCCCTCATCTAGTGCATTAGACAAAGAAATTAATTATGTTAAAGTAATGAGTGAACGTAAAATGCTAAATAAAACAAAATGTTAATTTCGAATGTATTGGATACTCGAGCCACAGACTTGTCAGTGAGTAACACTTTGAAGTAGTTTTCAAGTACATTGAATAGTCAACTAAGAGGTCAAGAAAATAATAAAAAAAAAGACCTGAGAGGCCTAACCTAGGTTATTGTAGACGTAGATTTAAAATTGTATTTAATAAAATAAAATAAAAACCCAGACAGTGCCTCGTGTAAGACTTTCGGTCGTGTCTAATTGCTATAGTGGTAATAATATTTTTTAAACACAAATTTCAAAGTTCATTTGATTAAGTAACGAAATGAACAGACTATATTTTGTACGTTCATGTGTAAAAGTAAATATTAGGAATGGAGGTATTAAAATTTATGTCCACATGGCTATTCAACCTACATGCATTAAGTCTATAGCGTACATAGAACTGGCCAACCTTTTTTTTTTTTGTTAGATCTTGAGCGTGCAGTAGTCGTACTTTAAAACTGTTTTTAAGTCTTACACACATACACATACATTCACACAAACATACATACACACACACACAAATTAGAGAAGAGAAAATGAAAGAGAGAATGAGAGAATTAGAGAGACAGGGGGAGAGAGAGACAGATGGAGAGAGAGAGATAGAAAGAAGGAGGGAGGATTTTTTTAAAATATCACAATGGAATCTCAATTATGTCCTCAATTAAAGTGGATCTTTTTTTTTCTAGATCAAGAACCATTTGTCCGATCAGATTGTAGCTCAGGCTGACTGGACCAAGACTTCTTTGTTGTGTCACTCTGCTGGTTGTGATGATACACTAGTCATGGTCAACGTGAGCCGGACAATAGCCCAGGTCATGAACTTCACAATTCTAGGTCGTATACACATCATTTAATCGTCTAAATCTATACTTATGTCATTTTCTTTAAATAATAGTGTTATCTCTTTCTAAGATATATTTGTATTAAAAAAAAAAGAAACTTAATAAAACCTAAAATGAAGCTATCACTTTCTGTGATCTCTAGCTCTATTAATTCTTTTGGTTGGTCACTTTAATGACCGAGATATTTAGCAAGCAAGCGTATTTCTAAAAGTTAAATGAATAGAAACTTTATGTTATAATTTCCGCTTTCTTCAAGAAAACATTGCAGTGAATATATAATACTGAGGCATTCTCGTACTCTAAATGTTTCTCATGGATAATTGCTTTTGTTAAAAGAGGAGGGGGGCTTATGTCTCTTTTTCTAGCTTACACTTCTTTTTGAAGCTTCATGCCTCTTTTTGGAGCTTTGTGCCTCTTTTGGAGCTTCGTGACTCTTTTGGAACTTCGTGCCTTTTTTTTTTTTTAGCTTTGTGCCTCTTTTTGGAGCTTTGTGTCTCTTTTTGGAGCTTTGTTCCTCTTTTTGGAGCATTGTGCCTCTTTTTGGAACTTCGTGCCTCTTTTTGGAACTTTGTGCCTCTTTTTGGAGCTTCGTGTCTCTTTTTGAAGCATTGTGCCTCTTTTTGGAACTTCGTGCCTCTTTTTGGAACTTCGTGTCTCTTTTTGAAGCATTGTGCCTCTTTTTGGAACTTCGCGTCTCTTTTTGGAGCTTTGTGTCTCTTTTTGGAACTTCCTGCCTCTTTTCGGTTAGTCCGTCCTCATATCGCTTTTTTTTTGGCGTACACCTACTGCCGATATTGGTTGTTCCCAATAAATAGCGTGGAGATTGAAGTCCAGACACTTATTAACTGTATTGTAAGTTACCGTAATTAGTATGATTCTTCCAATACTATATTTTCTTCTTCAGACTTACAGCTTTAGGTTTTTTAAATAGTTTTTTAGTACTTGATGAAAGGTTTGGAATTGGCTTTCCATTTATTTCAGGCCAAATTTGTTGGCTGCAATCAAGACTTACCTATAAAGCATTAAGACTTACCTATTAAGCATTAAGTCTTACCTATTAAGCATTAAGTCTTACCTATTAGACATTAAGAAATACCTATTAAGCATTAAGACTTACCTATTAAGCATTAAATCTTACCTATTAAAATGTATATTAGTAAGAAATGTTTAAAGCCTTAAAGCTTGTGTATGGTCTGTTATGATCTCGTAATTATTATAATGCTGACATGACAAATATTATAACATTTGCTCCAAAGTTTTGAACAAAACTCTCTCCTTTCTTTCTGTTTCTCCACTGATAACAGGCTTCAGTGTTTCTAGATCCAATGAGTTTGGATGCAATGGTCTTGCAGACCTTAAACTCTAAGGTGAAAATTCTGGCTTCCATGTCTCAACTGTCTGAAGAGAAACCTATGTGCTGTATTCCTGGGACAGACTACAGAAAAATTTACGATCTTATGAACTGCACCAAGGTCAGAATGCAGGTCAAGGACTTTGGTCACTGCGACATTATGGACGATTTACTTTGGGATGGTAAGTTTTTTTTCTTATACATTTCGTTCTACCTATTATCCATCACTGTTTAATATCTGTAGTATCTTATCTTATATCTTATATAATACAGACACCACTTCCAAAAAGAATATGATTACGTCCTACGTGTCATGCATTTAGTCATGCATATTAACCAATGACCCAAAATCTGCCCAAAAAAAACATAGTAATAATAAAATTGTACCCTAAAACAAATGCCGCTAGTTACTTTAATTATCATTCTTTTTACCAGACAGACATATAGACAGACAGACAGTCAGAGTGAGTTGATATAAGCTTTGTAAAAATATATCTTAATAATAAACTAAAAAAAAAATGGTCTGCTCGGCCTCTTACATTATGGGCTGGACAAAGTGTCACAATTGTATATTTAAAGGGAGGCAATTCACTAAATTTTAGAAGTTTTAATCCTTTTTGGAGCTACAGAACTTTAGGAATATACCCACATTAGATAAGGAACTTCAGTTATTGAACCTTAGCTTTGTCAGAAGGCAGGAGAGCCACTGGTCGTCCTCTTTTAAGGTATACTGATGTATTCAAAGTTTAAAGCTCTTCAAAATTGACACTAAAAGCTGTTTAAAAGTGGCACTGGATAGATCCACATTGAGAGCACGAATAAAGGAAGGGTCCTGGATTGCAGATGCCGTACAGATGCCCAGCCTGTGAAAGCTAATTTTGCTTGAGTGCCAGATGTGAAGATCTTTCGTTTCGATCTAAAGATGTCTTGAGGTTACTTTACGATTGTGTTGATTAGACTATGTCAAAAGATTCTGGTCTCTTGCAAAGACTTTCCTACGAGTAACAGACAGAAGCAAGACACGGTATCATGGAATGGGCGAGTCTTAAACTGGCCGAGAAACTGAAATGAGTACTAATGGCAGGCAGATAATGAGATGGCCTAAGGGTTTCCTGTAAAAGGGCAATCAAACATATTTGAATGGAATGTGAATGTCTACTAATAATTCATTATCTCTTTCCTAAATAAAACTACACGATTTAAAATACATTTAAAACAAGGTTACAAAGACAGTTTATGTGGAAACACAAACTCAAAATCGGCCCCCGAAGTGGTCCACCCAGGCAGGTAAAAAGGCAGGTTTTAATATTTCCAGAAAGAATATCAGAATGAAATTTTATCAAAGGCGAATGACAGAGAAGAATGGAGAAAGAAGGTTGACAGATCATGTGTGGTGTCCCAGCAAACCAAAGGATAGGTGAAAGTGAATGTGAAGTTAAATGTGAACCAGGCCAAACTGATGTCTTATAATGAATATCTAATTGATCTAATTGTTTGTAAAGGGTCAATTTCTTATTCAAATCCTCAAAAAGAAAAAAACATTTCGTAAAAAAAAAATAATCCTTTTAGTCCTTGGTAAAATGTTCTACAGATAAATAGTAGCCCTGCGGCCGGTGTGTGCCTACATGTCAACCAAAGACTCCAGTGTTTGTTACTATTAATAGTGAATAGTTGTAAAAATGGTGTATTTATATTAAGAAACTGCTTGCATAATTGATTTAAAAAATTAGATTTTTCGCTTTCAGAAAAGAAAAAAGTTGATCTAAAATATCATGATGTCGGATTTTCATTTTCTTTTATAGTTTCTGAGATCTAAACGGGACAAACAGGCCACACAAAACTAATAGCGTCTTTTCCCCTTTCGGGGACCGCTAAAAATGGATCAAAATATTTTCTTTCTCCTCTTCCTGCGCCTTGTATTGGACTGTGATGAGAGCTAACAGTTTGACCATCTCTCCATTCCTCTATTTATTTGATGTTGAGTGAGGTTGGGGAGCACTTTCTTTCTCACTATTATATGTTTGTCTTTAATCACTAAAACTCAAGTATTTATTGCCATGCTTTCACCATTTTTTCAAGTGTTTAGACTTTTTTAAAAATATACTTTAGCAAATAAAATGTACATTTGGAGATCTGTTGACCTTGCGTACTTTATTTACTGTTACAGTTTGTCATTCGGCCAACGTTTGCAGAACTACGAACAACACCAGGCTAGAGAACTACCGAACTTTTGCAGCGGGTGTCATCCATGGATTTCTGCAGTGGGCAATTTACGGAAAGACCGACATGCAAAAATACGTGACCAATCAAGCGTACATGCCATTACCACTTGTGGACTTGGCATTTGATTTGAACTGCTAGTTGACACTCTATACAACTTTACTTTGATTAAATTAACTTTTTTTTAGATTGAGGAGATTTATGCATTCTTGGGAGCCCAATTCAAAATATGGCATGTACAGAAATATTTTTTTTGTGACAGATTTTTCTTTTTTTTTCCCCTTTATAATAACAAGTTACTGTATGAACTGTTTATGGATTGTAGATGGTATAAAATAATAAAATGAAAAAAAAAAATAATATGTACACTAAAGTTGCGCAACACTTACCAATGTAATGTACACATATTTTATAATATGAATATCAACGCCTCTTATAAAGACTACCGCTTAGATCTACTATATAGATAATTAAAGATGTCTTTTTTTGTTGCGTAATTATATTACTTAAAAATAAAAATTATATTGAATTCGAAAATGATTGTTCATTTTGATTTCAAGAGTACTGGGGTCCTAGTAGAGTAGGATTTTATTAATAGAGATAGGTCATGGATATCATTATATTTCACTACGGTTGCACCCATATTTGGCATTCATATTTGTGATTTAAAGCTGAATTTTATAGTTATAAACAAGTAGCAAAATAACAGTATTTTTAAAGTATCACTTCCTCCTTTATGAAACTGATGGCTGACTATAACTTCTCATTCTACAGTATTTCTTGTAATACTTGGATTGTACGAAGAGTCTTTCCAGTGAGCATGGATATTAAGTACTTCTATTACAGTCGAGCTCATTTCTACATAAGATGGTGCGCAAAATGTTCATGAATGGTAACAAACATTTGAGCCGAATGCGGGAATACCCGCTGAAAGCGTGCTCAAGATAGCTTTCTTTAGTTTCAGATTATTATATTTTTATTATATAACGGTCAAACCAGAGTTTTCACCGTGTGACCAATCAGCTATTATTTTGTTTTGTTTCTGAATGATATACATAAACTGTCAAATTTCTAATATCTAGGAAAATCTTCTAATTCGTTTTCGAAAACAGCTGACACTCACCCATAAAGAGTTTGAAAGATAAAAAAAAAAAGATTCCCCTTTCAGACCTTGTGATCTACGCGGCAGATTATGTAAAAGTCATCTTTTCTGCGACCCAAGGTGAACGAGGGTGTCATGTGGCCAGCAAAATTACCAATCGCCTTTACTTTTTGTTTGTAAAATGTTTTACATATTTCGGATGTTCCTTCAGAGTTGAAGATAGTTTACTTCCTAGTCCAAATGGGATGGGAGCGGACAGGGTTTGAACCCGGGACCATCGATAAATCCAAACAACAATTCAGCGAGCAAACCGCACGACCAGGCAGCCATCCCCAACAAATGTCAGGCTAATAAGAGGAATTGTAACGATAATAATAACACTAACAACGACACATTGTTTTTCTTGATAAAAAAACAAATAAACAAATAAGAAGTATGTGGTATAATATTTAAAAACAATATTCAAAGGTTTGAAGTAGCTCGTGATGATCAACGATGGCAGTAACACAAAGACAGAGCTACATCTTATCTCAACAGCACAAGTTATATCCTAGTTTCAGCTGGGTCCATGTATCCACAATTCTTTGGTCACTCACTTGTTCAACTGTTTTTGTGTTTTTCTAAACATTCATCAGTAAGGTGATTGTGTGGAAGAGAAAAATAGAAATACTATCTGTTTAAAATACATCATGTATTTCAGTCCATATTTTTAAATCAAGAGATGTACAACTATGAATAAAGCTTCCAATGAGATCAAACGTGTGTCTACGAAAGTCATTGTTGTCATTATTATCTGGCTATACATCTGAGACCATGCGTTAAAGAAGACCTCAACACTGACCTGCGACGTCTTAACCTATGGGCAGTGGAGACCAATAGCTCGTTGCCACGTCACAGGTCTGTACGACTTGGCAACGAGCGATTGGTCTCCACTGCCCACAGGTTGCGACGATGCATTTCAAAGCACAGGCCTTCTATTCCGATGGTCTCGATACATCTCTCTCTCCAGCAAAAGAAACCTGTAGCCTCGCCTTTTTTAATGAAGCTATCTGTGAATTACAATCCTATTTCAAATTCAACCCTTTATGTCAGTGTCGGCCTATAGTAACAGTGACACGGGTCACGGGAGTTAGGTAGTCCATTTCCTCTTTCTCCTGTGACTGACTCAGCGGCGTGTCTGTTTCCTGCCTCGTATGCACTTCATCAGGAGAGCCTCCTCCGCCCATGTCGCGAATGTCCTGAAGTCGGTTGAGTTTATGAAATTGTTGAAGAAATTTAGACGGGCTCAGCTGATTGGACTTGTCACCCGCTGTAAGAGATAGAAAAAGCAAGTGTGATTATAAACATAACATTAAGTGTAGAAATAGATTTGTACTTTATGGTTAAACTAAAGAACACCGTAGTTTCATGGTATTTTCTTTGGGCTTAGATATAACAATTGGCATAAAAGGATTTAATACAGTAATACAAACACCCTTTAGCTGTAACTAACAAAATATGTTACATAAGGAAAAAAAAAGGCAAAAATTCATTTCAAGTAATACAGTGTCATCTTGACCTTTGTTTTTTTTTTAACAAACACAAAGCAAGCGTTACAAGTCGTAATGTTACTTGCATTCTCCTACGACCTAGGGCATTTCAACTCTAAAGGTTAGACATATTATCAACAGCTTAATATTTATTTTTTAGGATATTTAAATGCACAGTTACTATATAGATTAATCCGAATATAATTGTTTACCTTTAATATCTGAGAACACCAATGGTGAATCTGCAGAAGAACCTTCGAATAGAAAATCTGTATTAGCATTTTCTGTTTGATTCATTGGCGGATTGTTTGTCGTTTCCCGCCATTTAAAGCTCTTGACTAGCCCGCTCTGCTCTACATAACCAGACGATGAGTCTGTCTGGGGTGATGATTTGATATTAGGTTTGCGTAGGTTTGATTTGGATACAATAAGTCCATTACCGAGTCCACTGTGGTGCGACCTTCGCCACGTATCTCGACCGAAGGGGTCACGCAACGCTGCAAGACTGGGCCGGAGGGGATCGCGATGTATCCTAGATTCATTTTCTGTTAATTGACTGGTCGTTATCTCATCCATTTCCCGGAAGTTGGGAGATAGATTGTCTTTTGTTTCCCTGAGTGGGCTAAGATGAGATAACTTCCGGTTGTTGTGGGACGAGTCGCTATGGGATTGGCTAGAATGTCTGCTCTGTGAAGAGCCGTCACCAAATGTTGAGGGCGGTGGTGGTGGAGGAGGGTTTCCACTTGCGATGTATCCCTGGTTGAAAGCGTATATATTTGTGGACACCGATCCGGCGTTTGTTAGGGAAGACCTATCAAATAAGCTTGGTGAAACGCCTTTAACGTCCAACTGAGATACGCCTTGGTGATCAAGGTGGACTTGATGTTTCTTGCCGTGCGCTTCGCCTCGGACATACCTAAGGTTACCGGACAGAGCCAGGTGATTAGCCGCTATAGGCGGCAGAGTCAAGGTAGTGGTGTGTCCGTTACCCGCGTGCGGTGACAGGCATGACAGGATGCTTCCACGGGAGTGGCGGGGAGACTTCCCAACCACCACGTAGTCCACGTTATTGTGAGGGTCAAGGTGAAGGTCGCCGTGTCGTATATGCTGCCTCGCTCTTTTCAGCACCAAAATGCAGGACTTATAAGTCTCGGATAACTTCCGGTCCTGCTGACTTTCAGATTTGAGATTATTGCTCATCGCTTCTGTCTCTGTCACATTTTCTGTCCTGAAACACAGGAATGCATTCTTAAATACAGGTACACCATGAAGTAGATACAAACTGTACAAAAACTATCTACCTAAATAAAATGTAATAAAATCATCAAAAACTCCTCAAATATTAAAGGTAGCATAAGAAAGCATAAGGAGTTAACTTTTTGTTTTTTATAGATAAATAAAAATGTTACATCTGTAAACAAATAGTACTGAAATAATTAAATTTCAGGTGTTAGTAATTGTCAAAATTCAACAAAAGCAAAGATTTAGATTGAATATAGAACTTTACCAATGCTCGTTGGTAGCACTTGATGTTCCAGACAAGATTCTTGTGTCCAGTCTGGGCAAAGTGGAGGACAATTTCTTCACTGCCGAGGGCGTGTCCTGATTTAAAGTGTGGTTGGTCAATGCGATAGTGATTTGACCATTCTCTACCCCATCCTTTAAGATGTTGTAGGTTGCTAAAAGTATAAAAAAAATGCATAAATGTGAAAATTTAGCTGATTTAGGAACAAACAAACAAAAAACATAGAAAAACATCACAACAAATACATTGAAGAATTTTCTATTGCAAATTTTATTTTGATTAATAATTTAAAAAATTTTTTTTAAAGCTAACTTTCTTTCCTAATTTTTCACTGTAATTGTTGATTTTATTATTACTATAAAAGTCATCGAATGCTTCATTAGAATGCTCATCCTTATGATCATCTGTACTTTGACTTTCGTCCTAAGGGGTGCTATTCCTATTCGAGTAACACCAATTCCCTCCACTTTCCCTAGTCAGCAGCTGTCCTGTGCAGGAGATCTAGAGAGAAACACCGAGCCATTCTTTTACGTTGTCCAGCCAGTTGTTTTTTTTTTTTTTGGACGACTCTTTCTGCGCTCTCATACAATGTAAAAAAGAAATTATTAATAAGAAAGTTTCCCTGGCCACGGATTAATGGTATTGATATGACCGTAGCGTTTCCAAGGAGCTGTGTAGACAAACAGTGTTAATAATCGACACAAATATCACAGACTACCGTTTGAGTAAGGGGAATGTTAAAACAAACTTATACAAAACTCACTCACTACTAGGACTTAAACCCACGACATTGAGCTCGGCAGTTAAACACCGTAGCTCTAAGTTACTTAATCCCTTTTGTTTTTAAGAATGTGAAGAAGTGTGTGTATGGTTAAGTTACTTAAACTATGTCCTTACCAGCTGCCGCTGTCAGCTTTTTCTCAACCACCGAACTGATGACGTCATTCTCGTTGAAACCGTACACAGAGCACATGTACTTGACGATCGCAGTGTTGATGGCGCTTTCGGGAAGTCTCTTGGGCACAGTCGCTACTCGACTGACAGGTCGACCTTCAGGCTGGGTCATCCACTGGTGTGACAGGAGCTCTTCGGCATTGATCCGACGTCCTTCCTGGTGCTCCAGGAGCCTCCCCAAGAGCTGTTGGCAGTCTGAAACAACGACATCAATTTATTTCTCCCACAACTATTCTCGGATCAAGTTGAAACTTCGCACAATTATTCTTTGATATAGACAAGACATGAATCAATGAAAAATATTTTTACCAATTGTTCAATTAATTACTGATTATTATTATGATGTTTAATACCAATTTGGGAAATTAATTTTTCGGTATTCATAGAAACGACTAAATGAGAAGGGTTTTGTACACATATATAATTGAAGACGTTCTTTCCTCCAAACCTGTTCTCAAATCAAGTTCCAAATTTTAAACAATTATTTATTGTACCTAACAAAACATTAATCAATGAAGAAATCTTAACCAAGTAGGCAATTAATTAGTTGTAATTAATTATTTTGCTTGATATCAAATAAGGGAAACGAACTTCTACATTATTTTGATATATAGTGCCCCTTAAATAAGCTTTCTTTCTTTTTTTTTTTTAAAGGATTTTAAAAAATATTTTGCTTGTTAATTATTTGCATTAAACTTTTTAGTACGTTCAATATAAGCATTATTCTATTATTTTTTAAACACTTTTTTTTTATTTTGTGTGGACATTGGTCAGTCCCAGGATTGAGGCTACCATGTTATAGCGCTTTTGTAAAAGGAAAGATCGTACGTGAGAATGTTAATGAAGAGGATGTCAATAACCAAATTCATTAAAATGTTTTTGAGTCATTAATAAGAGGTACAATCTTTGACCTAATAGTTACATTACATCTAATTATTGTATTTTGCTCTAGCTATCTTACAATTCTAATCGTATAATTCTCGAGTCAATCTCTTCCCAAGTTTTATCTCCTCTTTAGCTTAGTGAATTTTCTATATAAAAACACAATTTATTAATTACGCCTAATTGATTAATAATTGGTTTATTTTTCATTGATTCATATGTTGTTATCGAGCATAATCTTGTATGCAAACATTTGATGACGATTGGATGAGTAGAAGTGGGCGAAAAATCGATTGAAAAATTAAATTCTAAGCATACAAGAAACATACAAGAAAATTTACGAGAAACATACAAGAAACATAGTAGAAACATATAAGAAACATGCAGAGTGAGTAATTATAAAATTATATATGCACTACTAAAAAATTTCCCCTTTCAGACCAAGCGATCTATAGGACAGATGATGTAAAAGTAATCTGTTCCGATGGCCCACAGTTAACGAGAGTGACATGTGGTCAGCACAACGACCAATTACCTTTACTTTTCCCAAACTAATGTCAGTTACCCATGACATTACTCAGATGCGCCCAAGGATCCCGAAATTAAATATCTTCACAAGGATTCGAAAGCATTACTATTATTTATTATTTTACTGATATAAGGAGCGAATCACTACTTTATACCTTAATACTCATCCTAATATAAAAACTGACTCCAGTGAATCAAGCCAACGTGTTTATTACCTACCCTGAGAAACAAAGACAGGCATTGTAACACCCTTGAGTATCAGTGAATACAGTTGAGGAAGTGACGTTTTATCGTCTGGTAAAAATGGTAACTTCCCTGTCAACATGGCGAAGAAGCAAACACCACTGTCAAAAATAATTATTCATTTTAATCATTCAACATACAACATTTTTAACGAATATATATTTCATCCTCCAGGGAGTACAGCTATTTTAATTTGGTTTGATGAATCTAATATATCACTGTGGTCGTGTCAAGTTTGGCACACACGAAAAGAAATACGGATTTTAAAAGTACTATTTGCACCACCAACCACCTCAAGCAATACGAATAAAAAAAAAAGATTACCACGCATTTAAGAGCTCACTGATAAATGTAAACCCATATACTATTAGAACGATATGAAGGCGCCATTTAAACAGAGGAGATACCTTCATTCTCTTGAATTCACATGTTAACATCATAGGTTTTAGGAGTGGTTAGGTGTTCCTTTGTTGGATCGCATGTCTCTGGTTCAAATCGTGTTGGAGGCTCAGAGTTTTCAATGTTATTTTAAAGACTGGTCAAAGTCGTAACCAAAGAGAACATTCAGGAATGCCAGGTCTAAGCCTACCCAGATATTAGTGGTCACCTGGATGACTGTCTGGTCACGTGGTGTAATATCAGAATGTCATTTCGAAGGCCCCGGATTCAAACCCTGCCCACTGCCATCTTCTGCCGTAATGTGGGCGGTTAAGGCTAGTTATCTCTAAAAAAAAAAAGGAAAGCGTAGCCGTTGGTCTTAGTGGTGACTTCTCTATCAGTTGGTTGACTTTGAAACAGTTGGTCACTATTTGCAACGGGGGAACATTTTTACATCATATTCTCCAAAGATCGCATTGTCTCAAGGCAGGACTTATGCCGATTGCTCCAAATTTTCAACCCACGCCTGGCAGTGGACCCGCAATTTAAATTAAGTTATCACTATCAGTTACGGTTCTTGTCAAAGGTTTTAAAGCATTAAACTAATTAGTGTATCATACGATTGACGAAAATTTAATTAATCCACTAGCGCCTATTTCTTTGGAGTGGCTCCCTATGTATGTTGTACAACAAATGTTGATAGAGAGATCTATGCATGTTGTACAACAAATGTTGATAGAGAGATCTATGCATGTTGTACAACAAATGTTGGTAGAGAGATCTATGCATGTTGTACAACAAATGTTGATAGAGAGATCTATGCATGTTGTACAACAAATGTTGATAGAGAGATCTATGCATGTTGTACAACAAATGTTGGTAGAGAGATCTATGCTTGTTGTACAACAAATGTTGGTAGAGAGATCTATGCATGTTGTACAACAAATGTTGGTAGAGAGATCTATGCATGTTGTACAACAAATGTTGATAGAGAGATCTATGCACGTTGTACAACAAATTTTGATAGAGAGATCTATGCATGTTGTACAACAAATGTTGATAGAGAGATCTATGCATGTTGTACAACAAATATTGGTAGAGAGATCTATGCATGTTGTAAAATAAATGTTGATATAGAGATCTATGCATGTTGTACAACAAATGTTGATATAGAGATCTATGCATGTTGTACAACAAATGTTGATATAGAGATCTATGCATGTTGTACGACTAATGTTGATAGAGAGATCTATGCATGTTGTACAACAAATGTTGGTAGAGAGATCTATGCATGTTGTACAACAAATGTTGGTAGAGAGATCTATGCATGTTGTACAACAAATGTTGATAGAGAGATCTATAGATCTATGCATGTTGTACAACAAATGTTGGTAGAGAGATCTATGCATGTTGTACAACAAATGTTGATAGAGAGATCTATGCATGTTGTACAACAAATGTTGGTAGAGAGATCTATGCATGTTGTACAACAAATGTTGGTACACAGATCTATGCATGTTGTACAACAAATGTTGGTAGAGAGATCTATGCATGTTGTACAACAAATGTTGATAGAGAGATCTATGCATGTTGTACAACAAATGTTGGTAGAGAGATCTATGCATGTTGTACAACAAATGTTGATAGAGAGATCTATGCATGTTGTACAACAAATGTTGATAGAGAGATCTATGCATGTTGTACAACAAATGTTGATATAGAGATATATGCATGTTGTACAACAAATGTTGGTATAGAGATCTATGCATGTTGTACAACAAATGTTGATAGAGAGATCTATGCATGTTGTACAACAAATGTTGATAGAGAGATCTATGCATGTTGTACAACAAATGTTGGTAGAGAGATCTATGCATGTTGTACAAAAAATGTTGATAGAGAGATCTATGCATGTTGTACAACAAATGTTGATAGAGAGATCTATGCATGTTGTACAACAAATGTTGATAGAGAGATCTATGCACGTTGTACAACAAATGTTAATAGAGAGATCTATGCATGTTGTAAAACAAATGTTGATATAGAGATCTATGCATGTTGTACAACAAATGTTGGTAGAGAGATCTATGCATGTTGTACAACAAATGTTGATAGAGAGATCTATGCATGTTGTACAACAAATGTTGATAGAGAGATCTATGCATGTTGTACAACAAATGTTGATATAGAGATCTATGCATGTTGTACAACAAATGTTGATATAGAGATCTATGCATGTTGTACAACAAATGTTGATAGAGAGATCTATGCATGTTGTACAACAAATGTTGATAGAGAGATCTATGCATGTTGTACAACAAATGTTGGTAGAGAGATCTATGCATGTTGTACAACAAATGTTGGTAGAGAGATCTATGCATGTTGTACAACAAATGTTGATAGAGAGATCTATGCACGTTGTACAACAAATTTTGATAGAGAGATCTATGCACGTTGTACAACAAATGTTGATAGAGAGATCTATGCATGTTGTACAACAAATGTTGGTAGAGAGATCTATGCATGTTGTACAACAAATGTTGGTAGAGAGATCTATGTATGTTGTACAACAAATGTTGATAGAGAGATCTATGAACGTTGTACAACAAATTTTGATAGAGAGATCTATGCATGTTGTACAACAAATGTTGATAGAGAGATCTATGCATGTTGTACAACAAATGTTGGTAGAGAGATCTATGCATGTTGTACAACAAATGTTGATATAGAGATCTATGCATGTTGTACAACAAATGTTGGTAGAGAGATCTATGCATGTTGTACAACAAATTTGATAGAGAGATCTATGCATGTTGTACAACAAATGTTGATAGAGAGATCTATGCATGTTGTACAACAAATGTTGATAGAGAGATCTATGCATGTTGTACAACAAATGTTGGTAGAGAGATCTATGCATGTTGTACAACAAATGTTGATAGAGAGATCTATGCATGTTGTACAACAAATGTTAATAGAGAGATCTATGCATGTTGTACAACAAATGTTGGTAGAGAGATCTATGCATGTTGTACAACAAATGTTGATAGAGAGATCTATGCATGTTGTACAACAAATGTTGATAGAGAGATCTATGCACGTTGTACAACAAATTTTGATAGAGAGATCTATGCATGTTGTACAACAAATGTTGATAGAGAGATCTATGCATGTTGTAAAACAAATGTTGATATAGAGATCTATGCATGTTGTACAACAAATGTTGGTAGAGAGATCTATGCATGTTGTACAACAAATGTTGGTAGAGAGATCTATGCATGTTGTACAACAAATGTTGATAGAGAGATCTATGCATGTTGTACAACAAATGTTGATAGAGAGATCTATGCATGTTGTACAACAAATGTTGATATAGAGATCTATGCATGTTGTACAACAAATGTTGGTAGAGAGATCTATGCATGTTGTACAACAAATGTTGATAGAGAGATCTATGCATGTTGTACAACAAATGTTGATAGAGAGATCTATGCATGTTGTACAACAAATGTTGCTAGAGAGATCTATGCATGTTGTACAACAAATGTTGGTAGAGAGATCTATGCATGTTGTACAACAAATGTTGATAGAGAGATCTATGCACGTTGTACAACAAATTTTGATAGAGAGATCTATGCATGTTGTACAACAAATGTTTATAGAGAGATCTATGCATGTTGTACAACAAATGTTGGTAGAGAGATCTATGCATGTTGTAAAACAAATGTTAATATAGAGATCTATGCATGTTGTACAACAAATGTTGGTAGAGAGATCTATGCATGTTGTACAACAAATGTTGATAGAGAGATCTATGCATGTTGTACAACAAATGTTGATAGAGAGATCTATGCATGTTGTACAACAAATGTTGGTAGAGATCTATGCATGTTGTACAACAAATGTTGATATAGAGATCTATGCATGTTGTACAACAAATGTTGGTAGAGAGATCTATGCATGTTGTACAACAAATGTTGATAGAGAGATCTATGCATGTTGTACAACAAATGTTGATAGAGAGATCTATGCATGTTGTACAACAAATGTTGGTAGAGAGATCTATGCATGTTGTACAACAAATGTTGATAGAGAGATCTATGCATGTTGTACAACAAATGTTGATAGAGAGATCTATGCATGTTGTACAACAAATTTTGGTAGAGAGATCTATGCATGTTGTACAACAAATGTTGATAGAGAGATCTATGCACGTTGTACAACAAATGTTGATAGAGAGATCTATGCATGTTGTACAACAAATGTTGATAGAGAGATCTATGCATGTTGTACAACAAATGTTGCTAGAGAGATCTATGCATGTTGTACAACAAATGTTGGTAGAGAGATCTATGCATGTTGTACAACAAATGTTGATATAGAGATCTATGCATGTTGTACAACAAATGTTGGTAGAGAGATCTATGCATGTTGTACAACAAATGTTGGTAGAGAGATCTATGCATGTTGTACAACAAATGTTGATAGAGAGATCTATGCACGTTGTACAACAAATGTTGATAGAGAGATCTATGCATGTTGTACAACAAATGTTGATAGAGAGATCTATGCATGTTGTACAACAAATGTTGATAGAGAGATCTATGCATGTTGTACAACAAATGTTGATAGAGAGATCTATGCATGTTGTACAACAAATGTTGGTAGAGAGATCTATGCATGTTGTACAACAAATGTTGATAGAGAGATCTATGCACGTTGTACAACAAATGTTGATAAAGAGATCTATGCATGTTGTACAACAAATGTTGATATAGAGATCTATGCATGTTGTACAACAAATGTTGGTAGAGAGATCTATGCATGTTGTACTACAAATGTTGATAGAGAGATCTATGCATGTTGTACAACAAATGTTGATAGAGAGATCTATGCATGTTGTACAACAAATGTTGGTAGAGAGATCTATGCATGTTGTACAACAAATGTTGATAGAGAGCTCTATGCATGTTGTACAACAAATGTTGATAGAGAGATCTATGCATGTTGTACAACAAATGTTGATATAGAGATCTATGCATGTTGTACAACAAATGTTGGTAGAGAGATCTATGCATGTTGTACAACAAATGTTGATAGAGAGATCTATGCATGTTGTACAACAAATGTAGATAGAGAGATCTATGCATGTTGTACAACAAATGTTGGTAGAGAGATCTATGCATGTTGTACAACAAATGTTGATAGAGAGATCTATGCATGTTGTACAACAAATGTTGATAGAGAGATCTATGCACGTTGTACAACAAATTTTGATAGAGAGATCTATGCACGTTGTACAACAAATGTTGATAGAGAGATCTATGCATGTTGTACAACAAATGTTGGTAGAGAGATCTATGCATGTTGTACAACAAATGTTGATAGAGAGATCTATGCACGTTGTACAACAAATTTTGATAGAGAGATCTATGCATGTTGTACAACAAATGTTGATAGAGAGATCTATGCATGTTGTACAACAAATGTTTATAGAGAGATCTATGCATGTTGTACAACAAATGTTGATATAGAGATCTATGCATGTTGTACAACAAATGTTGGTAGAGAGATCTATGCATGTTGTACAACAAATGTTGATAGAGAGATCTATGCATGTTGTACAACAAATGTTGGTAGAGAGATCTATGCACGTTGTACAACAAATGTTGATAGAGAGATCTATGCATGTTGTAAAACAAATGTTGATATAGAGATCTATGCATGTTGTACAACAAATGTTGGTAGAGAGATCTATGCATGTTGTACAACAAATGTTGATAGAGAGATCTATGCATGTTGTACAACAAATGTTGATAGAGAGATCTATGCATGTTGTACAACAAATGTTGATATAGAGATCTATGCATGTTGTACAACAAATGTTGATATAGAGATCTATGCATGTTGTACAACAAATGTTGATAGAGAGATCTATGCATGTTGTACAACAAATGTTGATAGAGAGATCTATGCATGTTGTACAACAAATGTTGGTAGAGAGATCTATGCATGTTGTACAACAAATGTTGGTAGAGAGATCTATGCATGTTGTACAACAAATGTTGATAGAGAGATCTATGCACGTTGTACAACAAATTTTGATAGAGAGATCTATGCACGTTGTACAACAAATGTTGATAGAGAGATCTATGCATGTTGTACAACAAATGTTGGTAGAGAGATCTATGCATGTTGTACAACAAATGTTGGTAGAGAGATCTATGTATGTTGTACAACAAATGTTGATAGAGAGATCTATGAACGTTGTACAACAAATTTTGATAGAGAGATCTATGCATGTTGTACAACAAATGTTGATAGAGAGATCTATGCATGTTGTACAACAAATGTTGGTAGAGAGATCTATGCATGTTGTACAACAAATGTTGATATAGAGATCTATGCATGTTGTACAACAAATGTTGGTAGAGAGATCTATGCATGTTGTACAACAAATTTGATAGAGAGATCTATGCATGTTGTACAACAAATGTTGATAGAGAGATCTATGCATGTTGTACAACAAATGTTGATAGAGAGATCTATGCATGTTGTACAACAAATGTTGGTAGAGAGATCTATGCATGTTGTACAACAAATGTTGATAGAGAGATCTATGCATGTTGTACAACAAATGTTGATAGAGAGATCTATGCATGTTGTACAACAAATGTTGGTAGAGAGATCTATGCATGTTGTACAACAAATGTTGATAGAGAGATCTATGCATGTTGTACAACAAATGTTGATAGAGAGATCTATGCACGTTGTACAACAAATTTTGATAGAGAGATCTATGCATGTTGTACAACAAATGTTGATAGAGAGATCTATGCATGTTGTAAAACAAATGTTGATATAGAGATCTATGCATGTTGTACAACAAATGTTGGTAGAGAGATCTATGCATGTTGTACAACAAATGTTGGTAGAGAGATCTATGCATGTTGTACAACAAATGTTGATAGAGAGATCTATGCATGTTGTACAACAAATGTTGATAGAGAGATCTATGCATGTTGTACAACAAATGTTGATATAGAGATCTATGCATGTTGTACAACAAATGTTGGTAGAGAGATCTATGCATGTTGTACAACAAATGTTGATAGAGAGATCTATGCATGCTGTACAACAAATGTTGATAGAGAGATCTATGCATGTTGTACAACAAATGTTGCTAGAGAGATCTATGCATGTTGTACAACAAATGTTGGTAGAGAGATCTATGCATGTTGTACAACAAATGTTGATAGAGAGATCTATGCACGTTGTACAACAAATTTTGATAGAGAGATCTATGCATGTTGTACAACAAATGTTGATAGAGAGATCTATGCATGTTGTACAACAAATGTTGGTAGAGAGATCTATGCATGTTGTAAAACAAATGTTAATATAGAGATCTATGCATGTTGTACAACAAATGTTGGTAGAGAGATCTATGCATGTTGTACAACAAATGTTGATAGAGAGATCTATGCATGTTGTACAACAAATGTTGATAGAGAGATCTATGCATGTTGTACAACAAATGTTGGTAGAGAGATCTATGCATGTTGTACAACAAATGTTGATATAGAGATCTATGCATGTTGTACAACAAATGTTGGTAGAGAGATCTATGCATGTTGTACAACAAATGTTGATAGAGAGATCTATGCATGTTGTACAACAAATGTTGATAGAGAGATCTATGCATGTTGTACAACAAATTTTGGTAGAGAGATCTATGCATGTTGTACAACAAATGTTGATAGAGAGATCTATGCACGTTGTACAACAAATGTTGATAGAGAGATCTATGCATGTTGTACAACAAATGTTGATAGAGAGATCTATGCATGTTGTACAACAAATGTTGGTAGAGAGATCTATGCATGTTGTACAACAAATGTTGATAGAGAGATCTATGCATGTTGTACAACAAATGTTGGTAGAGAGATCTATGCATGTTGTACAACAAATGTTGATAGAGAGATCTATGCATGTTGTACAACAAATGTTGATAGAGAGATCTATGCATGTTGTACAACAAATGTTGGTAGAGAGATCTATGCATGTTGTACAACAAATGTTGATAGAGAGATCTATGCACGTTGTACAACAAATGTTGATAAAGAGATCTATGCATGTTGTACAACAAATGTTGATATAGAGATCTATGCATGTTGTACAACAAATGTTGGTAGAGAGATCTATGCATGTTGTACTACAAATGTTTATAGAGAGATCTATGCATGTTGTACAACAAATGTTGATAGAGAGATCTTTGCATGTTGTACAACAAATGTTGATAGAGAGATCTATGCATGTTGTACAACAAATGTTGGTAGAGAGATCTATGCATGTTGTACAACAAATGTTGATAGAGAGATCTATGCATGTTGTACAACAAATGTTGGTAGAGAGATCTATGCATGTTGTACTACAAATGTTTATAGAGAGATCTATGCATGTTGTACAACAAATGTTGATAGAGAGATCTATGCATGTTGTACAACAAATGTTGATATAGAGATCTATGCATGTTGTACAACAAATGTTGGTAGAGAGATCTATGCATGTTGTACTACAAATGTTTATAGAGAGATCTATGCATGTTGTACAACAAATGTTGATAGAGAGATCTATGCATGTTGTACAACAAATGTTGATAGAGAGATCTATGCATGTTGTACAACAAATGTTGATAGAGAGATCTATGCACGTTGTACAACAAATGTTGATAAAGAGATCTATGCATGTTGTACAACAAATGTTGATAGAGAGATCTATGCATGTTGTACAACAAATGTTGATAGAGAGATCTATGCATGTTGTACAACAAATGTTGATAGAGAGATCTATGCATGTTGTACAACAAATGTTGGTAGAGAGATCTATGCATGTTGTACAACAAATGTTGATAGAGAGATCTATGCACGTTGTACAACAAATTTTGATAGAGAGATCTATGCATGTTGTACAACAAATGTTGGTAGAGAGATCTATGCATGTTGTACAACTAATGTTGGTAGAGAGATCTATGCATGTTGTACAACTAATGTTGGTAGAGAGATCTATGCATGTTGTACAACAATTGTTGATAGAGAGATCTAATAAATAACTATAGTTGTTGCTGTATCCACATTTAGAAGAGGGACATCGCAAGCATCCATTAAATTGGGCACCGCAATTCGTAAGCTCGGCCCTACTCAAGGGAAACTTTGCTTTTATAAAATAACTTTTATATTATAGTTCTGACATAGGCGGACATGGCAAAAGAAAATGTAAATGAAACTTGATTCTCACATCCCCCATAAGTCAACTCCTTTGCCGTACTTCCTGCCAGCAAACAGTTCAGGGGCGGCGTACACAGGGCTGCCACACAAAGTGCTGAGGTGATGATCAGTGTCGTGGCATACAGCGCTTAGTCCAAAATCTATAACAGGTTCACAGTAAGATCAAAAGTTAAATAAGTCTCTTCAGTGTAGCTTAAACCTTAAACCTATTCTAAACTTACTGTAAACATATTAAAGTGATACATATGAAGACATAAGTGAGAATGTATGCATTTCATTAAAGACATTGATGTGTAGTTCATAAAACAAAATCAATGCCCCATAGAATTAGATTTATTTAGCGAATCGAATGTTTTACAGAAACATATAAAAAATAAACAAACTTACCAACTAATTTAATGTTATTATTTCCATCCAATAATAAATTCTCCAGCTTGATATCCCTGAAGTGTAAAACACACATATACAAACATATTCCATTCTATATAGTCCATGTATATATCTATACTTTTGAACTGTAAGTCTATTTATAAGTCTGTTGCACGAATTATAAATATTTATATCGATTGCGAATATTTAAAAATAAACAAATATATAAGCATTTCAAATGTCCCTGAAATGTAAAACACACATGTCACAGTTTGGACCATAGACTTATATATTATATCTAGACTGGAAACCGGAAACTCTTATCCTCGATTGATCGATATATATATATCTATATCTATCTATCTATCTATATCTATCTATCTATCTATCTATCTATCTCTCTCTCTCTCTCTATATATATATATATATTTATGTATGTAACTCTTTTTCAAGCTCTAATGAAAGTCACCGCAATCAATCTCTTCTGTCTTAGAAAGTAATGATCTTTAGTTTTCAAAGTTTAGAAATAATACAAAATCATTTCTAGGGTTTTCTTTAGAATGGGCTATTAATCACAGAACTATATATTCACGCTAATATATGAAACAAAGCCATTTCCTGTTAGTTTCCATTGGGATAATGTTTCAAAAATCCTAGATCGAAATAATTCATGTCTGTAGCCTACATTTAAATAGATTGATTACCTAGATTTTTCTAGATTATGTATCTAAAAATTGCAAAATAATAATTATGACACGAGAGTACTCTTATTTTTGATGTTCAATTACTAGATCTAGATCTAAAAATTAAATTATATGTTACATAGGTTAGGGTTGGAAAAAACAAAAACTTTACTTCTTATAACTACTTTACAAAACAACGCCTTGTTTCACCTTTAAAAAATTTCACGACATTTTTGGTAGTGTTAAAAAATCTCCCTGTCCAGTCTAGATATAGTATACGTCTATGGTCTGGACATATTAGATGAAAAACAGAAAATATATGTCAGTTGTAAACTGTTACATTTTCCAACTGTCTTTTTTCTAAAACTTTTTTTCCACGCATTTTAGTATTGTGTCAAATTTGAGCATACAGAGCAAACTACAAACAGTTTGAAGATTCAGGACTATAGATTCAAGTCTATGTAAATATGTATACTTTTGATTAGTAATTTATTCATAAGTACTTAGCAAGTATTAGTGAAATTAGTATCAATAGCTTATATATTTAAAAATTGACAGACATAAAAATATTTCAATTCTAAACTTCGAGAAGAGTTTGATAAACAAATAAACAAAACAACAACACAATTTTAAAGACGTCAAATTAAATATACAAAGAATTTAGTCATATTAAAATAAACTTTGATATACATCTAGAGCTAGGTTTAATTTGAAATACTAAAAGAAGCTATTTCAAAAATTTATCTCTGTCGCACCTATTGAATTAGTTGAATAGTAAAAATGTTCCCTATTTAATAGCACCGATTTCATCTATTTTGATGACGTCATTTACTATTGTTTTGTTTGTGTGCAGTAGGTGATCTCCCCTTGTCGTTTCGTCATAATTTCTTATGACGCAAAAACTTTCGTAGCCGATCGTTTGGTTCTTGTTCACTCCATCTTGAGCTGTAGAGCCAAGGGCTTGTGAGGGCTTGAATTCTCTTTGTGCTTATGTTACTGGACAGCCTTAGCGTTTGCCTTGGAGATAATCTTAAAGGATTATTTTGACCCCTGTTTAGAGTGAGTTTTATCTCATATTGTATAGTTAATTGTTATTTGGATTCGATCGTATTCATATTTTGTAATTCGATTAGAAGATTAGAAGAATCTGTTCTTTATCTTTCTATAGGGTTTCAATCTCAGGTTTCAGGAGTGAGATTGCAAGTCTCAGTTCTAGGTTACAGGACTGAGGTTTTTCATCTCAGGTTTTCTGTCTGATGTTTCAAGTTTGATTTACGAGTCTGAGGTTCCAGATTCCAGATTGCGGATTGTTATATCCAGACCTGGTGGTGTTTTGTGAAGTTGTGAGCTTTGGATGCTCCAATAAACTTTTACTTGAGGATCGTCGGTGAACAGTATCTTGGCTGGAAGATAGATCTACGTGTATTGCCAGTTGTTGTATTGAAAGATTGTCACTGTGTGGACAATATTACTGAACCTTACAATTAAGGTGAATACTCTTATTTTAAAATACTAATTAAGTATTTGCTAGAATCTTACTATAAGTATTAACTTTGCATACCATACTATATGCGCTCATATTCCTTTATCATTATTGCTGATCATATGCCATTGTCATTGTACAAATATCATTGTATTAAATTCATAATTTTTATTTAAATCATCATACACCTCGTTTATTAGTTTATGCACAACTGGGTGTGTATGGTGTGACAGTCGGGCTGAACTTGGGACAAAAATAAATTAAGTTATAACTTAATTATAATACACATACATTTGTACTTCAAATTGTTTAAAAAAAAACAACACATTAATACTTAATAATTTCATTCAACAAAGACCTGACAATCTCGTTAAAAGTTTCAAAGCTTGATTAATTTGAAAACCATTTACAATATTCTAGCGTTCTATACATAAGATACGATAACCAATGTAGCTGTTAATGAAATGTCAGGAAGGTCTTGAAACAAACCTGTGCACAATGTTCGTACGGTGAAGATGGTCCACGGAGGAGGCTATTTGTCTCATATAGTGTCTACTCTCTTCCTCTTGAAGACAGCCTCTGAAATAAATTTGTATTTGTGTCACTGAAATGAGACATGATGTAGAAACCTATTTATTGTCTCCATTTCCAATGTAACTCTGGCTAGAAAGCAAACATTAAAGCTCGGCTAATACACGATAATGAGATGGGATTTCATTTTAGGAACAAGTCAAGTGGATCCAATTAATAATAGTGTATGAGAGTAGAGATGAATGGTTAAATTAAAACCTCGATGTTAGTAAAACTTTTTAAAATCTCCAATCCGCGTGTTCTTCATAAATTTCCAATAGAACCTTACCATGTTTGTTTAAAGCTTTTGGCCAATTAATAATTAGCATAGATCTAGCTTAATCTTGAATTGTCTGCTTCTAAAAGTTCTAGAAATGTTTTGCCTGTAAGTCCACCCCCCAACTTTGTTTCATTTGTAACCAGGCCTGTTTAAGATAGCATGACAAGCATCATGAAATTCAGTAACTAAATGAAAGTAGGCCTACATTTTTTAAAATGTCTACAAAATATATAAGAAATATCAATATTCTTCACTTAAAATTTTTATCGCGGCACTGGTAAGGCTTAGACTACTAGAGATAAAAATTAATGAAATAACCAATCTAAATTTATTTTATTCAACGTACACAGCGCTCAATGTGACAAATAGATTACCATACCTCTATTCAACTAGTATCTTCGTGGAAACAAAAAACCTTAGAGTGGAACCTGGGCACGGTTTACGAAAACGGCTTTAATGATCTGCATATAACAATCATTTTTTCTTCAATTTAGTTTTTTAAAACACTTCTATTCACTCATGCCTTCATGGAACAAGGAACCTTCTAAGTGAGTAAAACCTGGACACGGAAATCGAAAACGGCTCTAATAAATTTCCTAGAAATTTGACAGTTGCAGTATAACGTTGAGAAAAGAATTACTCGCTCCTTGGAAAACTCGAGTTTGTACGTTATAATTTTTCAAAGTATAAAAAGAGATACATTTAAATTTGACTAGAGAACTAGAAAATATTTATCTTCGACGGACTGTACATCTTCGGTTATTCCCTCACGTAGACATAGTAATGTTTAAAAGTATAGTATTGTTCAAGAGTTTGATAAATTAATGTTCAGGAATATTTTGCGCAGCTTCTAAATCTAGATCTTAAGGACTATCATTCAAATATTATAATGTGAAATAGATTTATACATTCGATTTACCAGGATTTTTTTCTCGGTTGGTGCCAGGGAAGGGGGGGGGGTTAAAAAGAAGTTCCTTTTTTCAAAAATCTAATATTCATAAGTTATTAAGAGCAAATAATGGCCCTACTTTACGTTTACATAAAAAAAGGTCTTGTCTTGTCTTTTTAAAATATTGTAAAAAATGTACGTGTCGTTTTAGAATGGAATATGTATCCTTCGCTACTTCATTTGATACTTTCAATTCTACGACTATATCTATATACATTTGTCACTACTTTAGATTCATCTTCAAAAACAAACTTAAAACAAAATTTAGTCTTTTAATACGTGAAAGAATAGTGAATATAGAAAGTATAAAGAAAGTATTTAAAAAGTATAAAGAAAGTATAAAGAAAGTATAAAGAAAGTATAATCCTTTTGTCTTGGAGCATCGTCTTTTCTCTACATTTAAGATCCCCTGACCATCAAGTCTTGAAACTTATTGTGCAGCCTCTGGTAGCCAGGTTTAGTTTACCTCTGAGTAAAGAGATCCAGTATGCAACCTCTGGTAGCCAGGTTTAGTTTACCTCTGAGTAAAGAGATCCAGTATGCAACCTCTGGTAGCCAGGTTTAGTTTACCTCTGAGTAATGAGATCCAGTATGCAGCCTCTGATAGACAGGTTTAGTTTACCTCTGAGTAATGAGATCCAGTATGCAGCCTCTGGTAGCCAGGTTTAGTTTACCTCTGAGTAATGAGATCCAGTATGCAGCCTCTGATAGACAGGTTTAGTTTACCTCTGAGTAATGAGATCCAGTATGCAGCCTCTGGTAGCCAGGTTTAGTTTACCTCTGAGTAAAGAGATCCAGTATGCAGCCTCTGATAGCCAGGTTTAGTTTACCTTTGAGTAAAGTGATCCAGTATGCAGCCTCTGGTAGCCAGGTTTAGTTTACCTTTGAGTAAAGAGATCCAGTATGCAGCCTCTGGTAGCCAGGTTTAGTTTACCTTTGAGTAAAGTGATCCAGTATGCAGCCTCTGGTAGCCAGGTTTAGTTTACCTTTGAGTAAAGAGATTCAGTATGCAGCCTCTGGTACCCAGGTTTAGTTTACCTTTGAGTAAAGAGATCCAGTATGCAGCCTCTGGTAGCCAGGTTTAGTTTACCTCTGAGTAAAGAGATCCAGTATGCAGCCTCTGATAGCCAGCCTTTAGCTTACCTCTGAGTAATGAGATCCAGTATGCAGACTCTGATAGCCAGCCTTTAGCTTACCTCTGAGTAATGAGATCCAGTATGCAGCCTCTGATAGCCAGCCTTTAGCTTACCTCTGAGTAATGAGATCCAGTATGCAGCCTCTGATAGCCAGCCTTTAGCTTACCTCTGAGTAATGAGATCCAGTATACAGCCTCTGATAGCCAGGTTTAGTTTACCTCTGAGTAATGAGATCCAGTATGCAGCCTCTGATAGCCAGCCTTTAGCTTACCTCTGAGTAATGAGATCCAGTATGCAGCCTCCGGTTGCCAGCCTTTAGCTTACCTCTGAGTAATGAGATCCAGTATGCAGCCTCTGGTAGCCAGCCTTTAGCTTACCTCTGAGTAATGAGATCCAGTATGCAGCCTCCGGTAGCCAGTTCAAACACAAGATAGTAAGAGTTGGACGTCTCCATGGCCTCGTACAGCCTCACGACGTTGGGATGGGAGACCTGTTGCAGGAGCAGCGCCTCGCGTCTGAAGTGGCGCCTCGCCACCTCCCTCTGGACGAGAGTCTTCTTGGCCACAACCTTCATAGCGACCTTGCAGAGGAAAGATGGTTCAACCTATTAATCTTTTGGTTAACGTTTAGACAACTAAAAAGCTGGATTTCGAATTCGTAACTTATAGACTACAGATCAATATCTTTTGATTTGTACAGTGCTGCAAGTGCATTATTTTAATCTCTCTTGCTAATCTTTCCTCGTGTGTCCTGGGGATTTAGTTCTATTTATATAAAGTAGATTTTTTTCATTTACACTTTATTTAGTCTAGAAGGTCCCCAAGAGAAAAAAAACAGCAAAAGGTCAAGAACGAGACGGATAAACATCGTTTTTTTTGAGGATCCTTCACAAGTGAGGCCGTGTTAAAGAGCCTTAACATCATTGCAGCAAAACAAAAAGTAAAATTATGGAAACCTCATTCACATTCCCGCCAAAAACAAATATTGCGATAATCATATTCAAAACATTTAGTACTATATTTAAAGATTGAATCCAGATTCATATTATTTGGACGTCTAAATAGATGTAAATAAGCTGCTAAATATCTAACCACTGCGAGGTAGACAGATGACCAGATCATGACCTGGGTAATTATTTGTTTCGTACATGTTTGGAAACAATAAATCCTTCTTTATATGTCGCGCTGACATAAACTGGGTTGAATTATTAAAGAGACGAACACTTTAACAGAAATAGAGGCCATAGTTTGTACCTGACGATCTGGCCGTGTACGTCTGTAATCAAAGGCCATGTCTCACAGATCAAGAAGATTACTTCAATGAAGCATAAACTAATAGTCTGGCTAATAAGTGGTTGAAAACAACAAGACTGTCACGTGGACTGCGTCACGCGCTCTTCTTCGCTACTTTATGAGAATGGAGAAAAAAAGACGGTTGGTGGAAAAAAGTTAGAATGAGGCCAAAAGCGAACCCGATTTGTTCCTGGAGGAAAGGAGCCAGATGTAGACAATTAGTAGGTTGTGTTGTGACATTACGTTGTGTTTTGGTATTAGGTTGTGTTTTCGTATGAGTTGTGTTTTGGTTAGAGTTGTGTTTTGGTATGAGTTGTGTTTTGGTATTAGGTTATATTTTGGTATGAGTTGTGTTTTGGTATGAGTTATGTTTTGGTATTAGGTTATATTTTGGTATGAGTTGTGTTTTGGTATTAGTTATGTTTTGGTATTAGGTTATATTTTGTTATGAGTTGTGTTTTGGTATGAGTTATGTTTTGGTATTAGGTTATATTTTGGTATGAGTTGTGTTTTGGTATGAGTTATGTTTTGGTATTAGGTTATATTTTGGTATGAGTTGTGTTTTGGTATGAGTTATGTTTTGGTATTAGGTTATATTTTGGTATGAGTTATGTTTTGGTATGAGTTGTGTTTTGGTATGAGTTATGTTTTGGTATTAGGTTATATTTTGGTATGAGTTGTGTTTTGGTATGAGTTATGTTTTGGTATTAGGTTATATTTTGGTATGAGTTGTGTTTTGGTATGAGTTATGTTTTGGTATTAGGTTATATTTTGGTATGAGTTGTGTTTTGGTATGAGTTATGTTTTGGTATTAGGTTATATTTTGTTATGAGTTATGTTTTGGTATGAGTTGTGTTTTGGTATGTGTTGTGTTTTGGTATTAGGTTATATTTTGGTATGAGTTGTGTTTTGGTATGAGTTTTTGTTTTGGTATGAGTTATGTTTTGGTATGAGTTATGTTTTGGTATTAGGTTATATTTTGGTATGAGTTGTGTTTTGGTATGAGTTATGTTTTGGTATTAGGTTATATTTTGGTATGAGTTGTGTTTTGGTATGAGTTATGTTTTGGTATTAGGTTATATTTTGGTATGAGTTCTGTTTTGGTATGAGTTGTGTTTTGGTATGTGTTGTGTTTTGGTATGAGTTATGTTTTGGTATTAGGTTATATTTTGGTATGAGTTGTGTTTTGGTATGAGTTATGTTTTGGTATTAGGTTATATTTTGGTATGAGTTGTGTTTTGGTATGAGTTGTGTTTTGGTATGAGTTATGTTTTGGTATGAGTTGTGTTTTGGTATGAGTTTTGTTTTGGTATTAGGTTATATTTTGGTATGAGTTGTGTTTTGGTATGAGTTGTGTTTTGGTATGAGTTATGTTTTGGTATGAATTGTGTTTTGGTATGAATTGTGTTTTGGTATGAGTTATATTTTGGTATGAATTGTGTTTTGGTATGAGTTGTGTTTTGGTATGAGTTGTGTTTTGGTATGAGTTGTGTTTTGGTATGAGTTATGTTTTGGTATGAGTTGTGTTTTGGTATGAGTTGTGTTTTGGTATTAGGTTATATTTTGGTATGAATTGTGTTTTGGTATGAGTTGTGTTTTGGTATGAGTTGTGTTTTGGTATTAGGTTATATTTTGGTATGAATTGTGTTTTGGTATGAGTTGTGTTTTGGTATGAGTTGTGTTTTGGTATTAGGTTATATTTTGGTATGAATTGTGTTTTGGTATGAGTTGTGTTTTGGTATGAGTTGTGTTTTGGTATTAGGTTATATTTTGGTATGAATTGTGTTTTGGTATGAGTTGTGTTTTGGTATGAGTTGTGTTTTGGTATTAGGTTATATTTTGGTATGAATTGTGTTTTGGTATGAGTTGTGTTTGGTATGAGTTGTGTTTTGGTATGAGTTGTGTTTTGGTATGAGTTGTGTTTTGGTATTAGGTTATATTTTGGTATGAATTGTGTTTTGGTATGATTTATGTTTTGGTATGAGTTATGTTTTGGTATGAGTTGTGTTTTGGTATTAGGTTATATTTTGGTATGAATTGTGTTTTGATATGATTTATGTTTTGGTATGATTTATGTTTTGGTATGAGTTATGTTTTGGTATGAGTTATGTTTTGGTATGAGTTATGTTTTGGTATTACGTTGTTCTTAATTTTAGTGTATTCTCTGCTGCGGTGATGAATTTTAATGAATTGTTTGTCCTCTCATAGTCACAACGAAACATGAAAATGAATAAACTTCTGCAACAAATTATCGAATAGAAAGAGCAAGTATTTGAATTGAATAAACCCAATCAATATAATCCTATGTTTAATTCACAATAGTGAAATCACATCCAAAACAGTTGTTAACCTTAAGCAGCATAACTCAGTGATGCCCAAAATACGGCCCGCGGGCCACATCCGGCCCGCTACTGGTTCCACCAGGTCCGCTGAAACGACGACAAAAAGTGTAGAATATCCCTTCCCCTCCCCTTAAAAAAGATTGAAAAATATATCTTTACCTATGTCAGGGCCCTGTATTTTTCTCTAATGTATTGGCACCATGGCATTTAACACTTCGATGTAAAATCTACCAGGAAAAGTGAACGGATACTTTTTACGGAACACGATAATAAGCCCACATATTTGTTTAAAAAAGAATGATTGGCTGATTAAAAAGAACAGCAATATACAGACGTTATTATGAGACCAATATGGCGGTGGGCAAGCTAGCTTCAATGGTGCTCAAGTTTTAAGTAGAGAATCGAAGCCATTTTTCGACGCGTAATAAAAAGATGAACTTAATTAATGAAAGTAATAGATCCACGGGTTTCTTATAAAATAGTTTCAGGTCAACTTCATTTCGTTTTTGTACATTTTCTTCATGTGGCCCGCGATACGAGTGTTGGACATTTAAATGGCCCGCAGGTCAAATTAGGTTGAGCATAAAACTGAAATAACTGAACCTCGACAGTCCGCTCGCTTTCTTTTTTATACATTTTTGACGAGTCTGGTCAAACTGAGACATTTCTAGATTAGTGGTTCTCAGACTATGATCCACGGACCCAATGCGTCCACGAGACGACCGTAAGGGGTCCACAGAAAGATCAATATTACATACACTTAGAAATAAATTCTTCGTTAAAAGTCAGATTATCCTGATAATTTTCCGGATAATTTTAGTAATAATCTACTGGCCCCTCACCACTGTTTAATATGTCTATTGTATTGCGTACTATTCTAAGACGACCTTAACCAAAGATATTCTTCACTTCGATATTCCTGATTGGGTGTTAAACTCTGCACCCAATAAATATGCAGCGCGTGCTTCAAGCTACTAACGTATTTTTAAATAGTAAATTTAGTTCATGGCTAGGTGAATGTAACACATATATTTCAACCATTTTCCTCCGCCTCAATAATACCTTATAACCCATTGGTCATTGTATATCTTACAAAAACGGTAGAGGGTAAATATAATTTCAGCCCCATCCAGCATGTCGCCTCAGTAATCTGTTTGCGCCTGCAACGCTAAACTAGCACTATAAATAATAGAAGATAACTCTCTAATCCAGCGGTTCTCAACATTTTTAGTTACTCGAACCCTTAATATAATTTACCACTAGGCGGCGACCCCATTCGTAAATTTTGTTTTCGTTTACAGATAAATATATTAGTGCTCAACAAAAGGGTTATTATTCAGACTAACATTTATTAGCGGCCCCCGAAAGGGGATGAGACGCTATTAGTTTTGTGCGAAATGTCTGTCCGTCTGTCCGTCTGACCGTCCGTCCCGTTTAGATCCCGTAAACTAGTAAAGATATTGAAAATCCGACAATATTTTAGACCATTCAAAGTTCTGATGCAACGGCTACTTTTTTTTTTCTGAAAGCGAAAAATCTCATTTTTAAAATCAGTTATGCAAGCAGTTTTTAAAAGAGAAAAAGCTAATTAGTATGCATTATAAGTTAGACCTAATTTAAAATGAATAGTAATCTTGTAAAATTCATTTTCCTGAACTTATTTTTATACTCCCAACCAAACATGAGGATTTTATTATTGCGGAGAATTTTTTTTCTTTTTTTTTTTTTTTTTTTTTTTTGAGGATTCGAATAAGAGATTGAGTCTTTTCAAAATAATTAGATCAATTATAAGGCATCAGTTAGGCCAGGGGAGGCGCGGTGGCTGAGCGGTAAAGCGCTTGGCTTCCAAACTTCCCGGGTTCGAATCCTGGTGAAGACTGGGATTTTCAACTTTGGAATCTTTGGGCTGAGTCCACTCAGCTCTAATGGGTACCTGACATTAGTTGGGGAAAAGTATAGGCGGTTGGTCGTTGTGCTGGCTACATGACACCCTCGCTAACCGTAGGCCACAAAAACACATGAACTTTACATCATCTGCCCTATAGACCACAAGGTCTAAAAGGGGAACTAGTTAGGCCAGGTTCACATCTAACTTTACATTCACTTACACCTATCCTTTGATCTGCGGGACCGTTGGGGCACTACACAAGATCTGTTAATCTTCTTTCTCCATTCTTATCTCTCATTTGTCTTTGATATAATTTCATTTGGATGTTCTTTCTGAAAATATTGAAGCCTGCCTGGGTGGACCTCTTCGGGGGCCGATTTTGAGTTTGTGTTTCCACGCAAACTGTCTTTTGTAACCTTGTTTAATTTTCTATTGCGTAATCACAATATACATGTTGCATACGAGACAATTTGACAAATATGGCGAATTATGTAGAAGTCTTTGACACAATCAACTACATTGTTATAGAAATAATGTTTCGACAGTTGTTATTGACACGCCAAGATTGAGCTTGTTTCTGTTCCACCTGATCAGGACATTCACCGGCACAACGAATGTCATCTTATGCATCAAGTATGTTTCTGAATTTGGACTTAATAACTAACAAGCTGGAAAACCTTGGCTCGCAAAGATTTGTTCTTGGAAATGGAAGAAGAAGGTGCAACACAATCTCAAGCAGAACGGGATGGGAACTAGTTTGAAGACCAAGTACGGTTCAAATAAACTTGTTACAGCACGTAAGAGTGGTAAAAAAACAACAACTTTCAATGAGGAATAGACAAAAAATCCTAGTTTTCAGGGGACCCCTGACAATTTGTCACAGGTTGAGAACCCCTGATCTAATGGTTCACAATTTTAAAATATTTGGGATACATATTTCATTGTGAAAAATAGACATTAATAAACAGTCGAAACGTATGACTATTTTAACTATTAATACCACCCCTCCATCTCTTTTCCGGGACATTAACGACCCCCCTTTCCACACAAATTAAAAATAAATGGTACAAATAACAATATAAAAAAAGTTTTAGACTTTAAAAATAATTAAGTTTACATTTTAATTTATTCATATTTACAGTACAAAAAAAATGCAATCTTCCCTCCAAGGCTGAAACAATGTTTGTGTGTGTGTGTGTGTGAACGTTTGATCGTGTTATCTCAATGTGAAATCAATAGGTTACGAATGTGTTACGGATATGTTACGAATGTGTTCAAAATGTTTCATAAAATTGTTACACGGCTTGGAAATGTTCTTATCGTAATGCTAACACTTTCAGCTCAGTCGACGTACTAGATCTACTATTCAAATGTGAATATATCTTGAATTTTAATTTTTGAGAATGACTAATACACATTATAATAAAGTCCAATTTTCTATTCTCGGTATTTAATACTTGAAATACCGATCAGTAAATCAGCAATGCCAATGTCGCTGTCATCACCTTAGCTTAAGGTCATGGTCATAAATCATGAGAGGACGTCTGCAAGCATTAAGACAGCTTACTGGATAGTGTATACTTAGAGCCAAGAGCACTCAAGAGCTTAAAGTATTTAGTAGCTTATAGTTAGGTAACAGACAATAAGATGCGATAGTTTGACCAAAGTACATCATATAGATTTTACAAGTTCCTTACAATTTGTATTGCCATATTTTAGCAAGGAGCTTGTTATAATTCAAGGGTGGACAAACTTTGGTACGCGTTCCAAGCGAGGCACACTGAAGGGTCTTAAATGACAAGCTAAATTACAAACAGATCACAAAATGAAGGGCTTAGAGTAAAAAGTAGTCATGTAGTGCAACATAATAATGGAGGTTACATTCAAATACAAACTCGTGGGCGGCCCCTGATGGTAAGTCATAAGTTATTATACATTTTCTAAAGCCCAAGCTGATTCATTCATCACCAATTTTCCCACTTTGTTTTAAAAGAAATCTGTTCAAGTTTATATTTCATCAAGAATTAAATACGCCTATATAGATTTATTTAAACTAGCGGTTTAGAGAACCAAAGATTGAACATTGAAACTCTTGCACCTAGTAGGTCTCTGTGAGCGTATGGCATAGCTTTTCAGTAGTGTTATGGCACGATAGGAATTAGTTATTTGTTTCATAGAAAGTTTTGACTTAGAGACAATCACGTGACTAGTAAAAACAGGACTAGGATTTAAGGAAGGACAGAGAAATGTTAACAGACTACTTTGGAAGGCTTTAGAGAGAGGCAACTTTTATAAATGTAGAGATGTAGCTTGACGACATTCGACAGTTCTCTTCATTAATATTAAACTTCTTGCTCGACATTCGCTATCAGCGTCGATTAACTTCTAGTGTTGGCCTTTCGCCTGTGTTATTGGATTTCGTTGTTTGAGAGTTACCTCCGTTTGACTTATCTGCATAATATACACCTCGCAAGCGCCTAAACAGTATCCATAGATCTTATATTAGGTGTATTGGTGCCATTGTAAGTCCTTTGCCATCTCCAATTTACCTCCAATTGAAGAACAAAAATTAGTATTTCTAGATATTTAGGACGTGATCTAGTCACGCGACTCTACATAAAGAAATACTTAAAGAGTTGGGCTCACCCAAACATTTATTGCTCTTGAACCATCACGATGTCAATATCGATGACCTAACTAACCAACATCTGGTTTAGAAAGTCGTGTATAGAACGATCTACATATGCTGAAAAATTTTTCATTCCATGAACAGAAGTAATAACGATAACTCCCCCTTTCTTACACTTTTATCGAATTATCTCCCTTCTCTAGCCTGATTCAAGCCTAAAGAATTTTTTCTGCTTAAAAAAAAACCTCTTCAGGATCAAACCAAAAAAAAATCTGATCCGCAAATCAAAACCTTTAGGCCAATCTTTGTGTTTGTCAAGCTGTTCAGTCTAATGCCGGGGTCTGGGTTTTTTTTTTTTAACGCTGATTTCTTGAAGTGGCTGGCCAAAGTGTCAATAAAGCAGACGCGAAGGAAAAGAATAAAAACTAAACAAGTTAAAACCAACGGAACAAAGAATCTTATCAATCAAATCCTTTTCTTAATATTATTATTGACTTTGAATTGGAAGATCGATAGAGACACCTTGATCATACAATTGTTATGTTTGATTATTGATTTCATGTGTTACAATGTAAAAACATAAATAGTGCAGTCAAAGTTAATGGCAATATTTGGGTCACGTCTTTTTAAAGAGCTTGACGTTTAGCTTTCACAGAGATTCACGTCGTGTTGACTTACACAAGAAACAAGTGTGTACAATGTTGGAGAATATTTGTCCCCACAGCCCACAAGTAGCCAGACTTTGAAACAGAGTGCAAGGCTACTTACACTGAATGTATATTCGTACAATGGCGAAAAAAATAAAAGCTGAATTAAAAATGCAAATAGCAACGAAATAAACAAATTCCATTGTTAATTGAACACAAGTATCTCCACTACAAATATTGGCAGACGTTTCTTTTGAAAAAATATAATTCCACTGGAAAATCAATAATTATATCATGGTGTCAAAACGAAAAGTCGGTCTTTTAGTGAACCTATTGCTTTCAAGTTGTCTGACTTCCGTGACTTTTATCTACCAAGCCACCTAAAGCGTGGTCGAGAGGCCAAGTGCGCTTGAGCTTGGCTTGGCTTGGCTACCTAGAATGGGGCTCGAGGTTCGACACCCGACTCGGGCAGAGTTGTGTTTACTGAGCGCCTAAAGGTAGCACGGAAAACCAACTCCTAGATACCCCCTCCCCCCCCACCGGTCCAGAAATGAGATTGGACCGAAAGCGCTCTGTGCATGCTATAAGCATGAAAGTAGCGCTATATAAAAGCTATAATAATAATAATAATTAAGTAATTCTTTCAATAATAATTTAGTATATTTTCTTGTCCTTCATATTTTCTCAACCATACGTAAAAAGGCCAGGATTGGACAGTTGTCAGAGGCAACAGAACCCGTAGGCAGCATATATATCCATACCCTGACGTTGAAACATGTTATACGTATAGCAGTGCTTATATCCATTACAATATCCGGAAAAAAAAAACAACCTGTGTCAAAAATGTGTCGGGTGCAACTGTTAACATTGACAGGAGAAGGTGCTTGTTAAGTTTTGTTGTCTACCATCTAGAATTCAGAATTCACATCTACGCTTCCTTGAGGCTAAACCCAAACACGGTTTTAAAAGTAAACCCTCAGAAACAAAAAATATTGAAGCTGTTGACCCGTCGGCGGACACTACCACACTCTTTGATCAGCACGACTACCTATCATCTTAATGGCATTTGTAAAACCAAACAGAATAGTCAAAGAGATGGATGATAGTTCTCACTACTGTTTATCTTGTTCTCTTTAGTAGCTTCACATCTCTTCAACTTGTTGACTTAAATGTATTTAACTCTTCATGTCACTGTATTAAATGCATTTTTCCACTTATTTATTAATGAAATAACTGTATAATATAATATAATATAATATAATATAATATAATATAATATAATATAATATAATATAATATAATAATCTTAGTATGCATGTTAATACTAACCTGCTGTTTAGAAATGAGATGCGTTGCCAGATGTATTTTTCCATAAGAACCTTCTCCTAAAGTAGGCCCCAGGAGATATTGTCCTACTTTCTTACACTTTGAGCTCTGTAACTTATTGGCTGATGCCAGATGGTCGTCGGTCGAGAGGTCATCTTTGCCAGACTGCAGGCGGGTAACAGGAGAGCTTTCTGTAAGGTCAGCGCCATGATCATCACTGAACTCCGTGGTAAAAATCTTCGGAACATTGGGGCCCTCAGATTCATAGTTCGCCATCGTGCCCATCAGATCAATGGACCCCCTGGTATGTAATCCATTTCAATGCATTGGTCTCAAGACATACCGATGTTTACTTTAGACTTCATGAGACAATGTCATATCATTAGTTTGACTTCAGATATGTCAAAGTTTGGGTCCTTGTCAAATATAAATGTATTCCTAACATTATTTAAGCTTGTTTTCCCAAATGATGAGTGTATTCTATTTTGTGTCACAGTTCCGCTTCATTGGCTTGTATGTTTGAATTCTGAAAATTTAAAGTAAAGATATTTTAAAGCATAGAAACTATGTACAGATTTAAGCTTTAAATTGAGCTGGAATTCTGGAGTTTCATTTGATTGAGAGACATGGTAAAGATTCGTTGGCACTGCGATAAATGTGTGGACAGATAAACTGCAACCTGGAGGAAAGTTTATTTTGAAGAGTTTGAGCATCAGAAACTGAATTCAATTAATTATCACTAAATATCCCTATTAATCCGATATAAATCTTACAATAGCTAAGATATTCTTCATGAGCGTTCGGTGTTTAGGAAGTCAATGATTAATTGTCTTAAAGTTTAAACTGGAAATTTGGGAAATTTTTTTAATTCGCCAAAGTTGAAGACTTAATGAAATGTTTTGTATCGCTGTCAAAAATTGTTGATACGTCAGTAACATCATACACTATTAATTAATCTTTTTTTTTTTTTTTTTTCGAAACCGGATGGTTGAGTATTTCTTCAAAATCTATTTTTTATAAACATTTGCACTAGTTGTAATTGTTCGAATCTCTTTGTCTTTCTAAATGACATCCTTTAAATAGATGATGAAATAAAGCAATGAAGCAGGGAGGAAATATAATCAGAACACGTTGAGTACAGTACAAGAGTAGCTGGCAAATACAAGAGTAGCTGACAAATACAAGAGTAGCTGGCAAATACAAGAGTAGCTGGCAAATACAAGAGTAGCTGGCAAATACAAGAGTAGCTGACAAATACAAGAGTAGCTGACAAATACAAGAGTAGCTGACAAATACAAGAGTAGCTGGCAAATACAAGAGTAGCTGGCAAATACAAGAGTAGCTGGCAAATACAAGAGTAGCTGACAAATACAAGAGTAGCTGGCAAATACAAGAGTTGCTGACAAATACAAGAGTAGCTGACAAATACAAGAGTAGCTGGCAAATACAAGAGTAGCTGACAAATACAAGAGTAGCTGACAAATACAAGAGTAGCTGGCAAATACAAGAGTAGCTGGCAAATACAAGAGTAGCTGACAAATACAAGAGTAGCTGGACAATACAAGAGTAGCAGGCAGCCACCCGATCAGTGTTGAACACATTACGTCTTTAATCCGACTGATCTATATCGATGTTTCTCAGCATTGACACCTTGCAGTAGAACAGGTATCACGGCACCGCGTTATTGTTCAGTCTTTCTCAGCGATTCTATAGGTAACCGTAAGGAACGAGTGTCGCTTGGTGTAGCTCTATGTTACCTGGCTGAAAAGAAGAGTTCCAAAAATCTTTTGAACGCACAACTCTTTGAATGAAGAGTTTCAAACATAATTTTCTATGTGATTCTTTTGATAAGAACGCGAGACGGTCTGAAGTTTCTAAACAATTTAAACATTTTTAAATGTAATTTTAAGAATTAAGATATCAAGCTTTTTTTTAATAATAATCTTTTTAAAGCTCAAATTTTAAAAGATTTAAGTTTTAATTAACAAAGATTTGTAAGTTTTCATGCTTCTAAAGATCAGTTGTTTTTTTTTTTTGTTAAAATATAACTTTTGCCGTACAAAACTCTCAGAACAGTTCGTACATTATTTAAATGGTCATCTAATTAATGAATTACTTTGTTTTTCTAATCTGTTTAGTAAAAAAAAAGTTTTCACTTCTATTAGATCACACTTTCGTCTTCGTCAAAAAGTAAAAGATTAAAACTGAAAACTACAAAGAAAAAACAAGAACTGAAAACCACAAGATAAAAACAAAAAAAAATGTCAAAATCTGGAGGTAGCTATTACAAAATGATATCCACAGATACATAAAAAAATTTACATTTATTTATCTCAAGCTAAAATTTCACATTAATCTGGAAGTCTTACTGGTTAGCTTATCATGAGAATGACATGGTTTCTATCATCACACTGACAATTTGTTTCTTGATTTTTTAAGAAAGGTAGAGAGGTGGAAATCAAAGACAATCACCGGCTTCAAAAATTACAACAAATTGTAAAAAAATTGGTAAATTGGTTTTTGAAATGACTAAAAGCACAATGGCTATTTTAATATGTAATAAAAATATTCAATCAACGTTCAGATATCGGCTGTAATAGGAGTAGTCAGCTTCTGCGGTAAACTAGGGAATGTTTTTGACCAGCCAATGTGAAAATATTTAAATGAAATGTTTTTAAGATTTGTCATAGGTACGGAACTGTTACAGGCACTGACTTGTCATAGTCACAGAACTGTCAGAACACAAACTTTTCTAAGAAGTCGGACTGTAACAGACACAGAACTGTCACGGACACAAAACAGTTTAAGACATAGACTTGTCATAGGCAGATAACTGTCACAGCTGCAGAACTGTAACAGAAAAAGAACCACATAATCCAAGTTTTACTAAGTGGTCGGTAATGTTACCCATTGTACACATAAAAGTGTATCTTGATTTGTCATTTCTTTACTTTACGTAGGGACTGACTCAACTGAGGGTAGGATCTCAGCGTGCTATTTCTTTGGAGGCCTCATTCAATTTTTAAAATGATAACTAGCATTGGAGTATTCTGGACAGTCAAAAGAATAAATTTGCAGTAACACACACACACACACACACAAAACCCGGTAAGAAAATTACAAAAATGTTATGTATAAGGATCATGCTTTTAATGGAAAACATTACTTTAGTTAGAAATATCAAAAGAATCAAAACTATGTCTGTAATAATCGCTTATAACAAAGATAGCGAAAACAGTTGGAATGTCTTTCAGTGTATTCTAGTTTTGCGTCCATGCGAGTGACTGTCGTTGTTTGCACCTTTGAAAGTGTGTGATTAACAGTGAAATGTGTGACTAACATGTGCGCACTAGCGGATCCAGAACTTTGGAGTTGGAAGGGGGGCGATTATTTCCAAACCCTAACCCTAATGGCCAGTAAATCCTAACCCTATGCATATAGTTCGTCCATCGTGGTTTCCTGATGACTACTTTTGTCATCCAGGGGGCTGAGGGCCTTGCACTGGTGTTCTATGCCTCCTCATGTGGCTGGTGAGACCTATGTGAGCCCGGAATGTTCGGCCGCACACTGGGTAGGTTATTCCAGCTGTAGCTAATGTCATTTGCCTTTCTTTTCTTCTCTGGCGCTTTTCTTCTGCCAGCGCTGTTCTCTTTTCCTCAGCAATTTGTGCGCCAGTTTTCACTGCGACGCCATTTGTCATGTGCTTCTGTCTCCCAGGTGGCTGGGTTAATGCTGAACGCCTTCAGAGAAACATTGAGGGTTTTCTTGCGAGCGCTTTCATTCCCTTAATTGGCCATACAGGCGGTGGTCTTCCATTCAGCTGACGTGTCCTGCAATGGCAGCTGGGACTGCATCAGGATTGTGTGGGTGCTTTGCAGACCCACTCTTCGAAAGACTTCAGTACCTGGTATTTTTTTCATGCCATTTGACATTCCGTATTTTTTTTTTTTTGTGGAAGTGTGGAAGTGGTTCGGATTCTTTGCATGTTTTCTGTACACTGTCCACGTTTCTGAGGCATAGAGCAATGTAGGGAGGATGACAGCACGATAGATCCCTAGCTTTGTATTTGTGGTGATACCTCGTCTGTTCCAGACATTTTTAAATTTTTAAGATGCACTAACCTTGGCGATACGCAGGTCGATTTCATTATCGATATTTCCGTTTTTGGAGGGTGTGGCTGCCAAGATATGTCAATATGTCCACTGCGTTTATATCATGTCCATTTATCTTGATGCTTGGATCCGAGTAGATTTTCCCTGGAGCAGGTACGTATAAGACTTCAGTCTTTTTTGTAATGGTAAGGCCAAAGTCTGAGCATGCTCTTGAGAAGTCACTGACGATGCTCTGCAGATCATTTTCAGAGCAGGCATTTAGGGCACAGTTTGTCAGCAAATAGCAAGCCCCTGATTACTGCTGATTTTATTTTTGATTTTGCTTTGAGCTGCCTCGGGTTGAATAGGCCACCATCAAATCTGTATGATATATTTATCCCGTTGTTTTCTCTATTTGTGAATGCATCTGTAGGCATAGCAGAGAACATGATACTGAACAGCGTAGGTTCTAGGGCACAGTCTTGTTTTACCCCGTTTGATACTTCGAAGGGCTCTGATGGTTCTCCACTTTCTTGGACACGAGCCTTCATGACATCATGAAATAGTGTCACCATGGTTATCAATTTTGTGGACATCCATACTTTGACATAATCTTCTTCTCTATGCATAAACGCATATACAGCATATATATAAATATATATATATAAATGAGAATTTTTTAAAAAATCAATGCTTCTCAACCTTCGTCGAAAAAAAAAAAACAATCGTATTGAGGCCTTTCTCATGACAGCTAGGGGGTCTGGGGGAGCGCTGTAAGCTCCCCCCATGTGGGGTTCGGGTTGAAGCCCCGACGCCAAAAGCGTTTTCTTCATTCTCCAGACATCTACGGCTCATTATTAAAAAAAAAAGGACCTTTTGAATAATGCTTTACTTGCAAAATATTCTAAAATCAATTTATAGGCCCTAAGTGCAAATACAACAGATGTGTTCCTTGAAAAGATAACATACCCCACAGATTTAGATAAAGGCTTTGAGGATCGCCGCCAAAAAAAAATTTTCGAAACATAATAAATAAAAAAAAAGCTCATTTGTAAGTGGTACATTTTGTTCAATAGGCATGTTTATAACTTTGTTTTGTTACAGAACTATAATTCAAAGCTCTAAACAAAAAATTTCGGAAGTGAGAGGAGAAATTAAGTGGACCAATTAGATTCTATTCTAAATTTTTTTTTTGCATTTTTAGGGTTCAAGCATAAATTGTGAGTTGTAGTCCCAAATTTATTTGATTAGAAAATCATCAATTTGAGTAAAGGGCGACTAGGGAAAGAATCTTTGGGTTCAGAACTCATCTCAATTGTTACTATGAATTCTAAATTTTCTAAAACAAAGACTTTCTTAAAATAATTCTGATAAATTCATTTGCAATTAAATAAACTCTGTTGCCATTTTGACTATTCTGTTTTAACGCGTCATGTTTTCGTCTGGAAAAGGGAGGGGCGGTAGAGTGAAAACGATTAAACCTCGCTCCTTTTAAAAATCTACTACAGATTGCATTTGGCATTAAAGAATAGGGAGCATATTAACTCAATAAAATAATTTAATTTATAGAATATATAACATATATTGCTGATACTGTTTTAAATTTTGTAATTTCTTAACAAAAAGAAAAAGTATTGGTTGTTTGATGGGTGAAGGGCGATTGAAGGTATCGACCCTCCCACCTGGTACAACTCTTTTTCATTTTATATTTACTAATAATAAAATTTGAGATTAGAGTGTGGTGCAACATAACAAACACATAGGTTCAAATATCAATATGTAGCTTATATTATATAGATATTCAACCAATTTTATTCACACACTATGATTTCTCCATAAAATAGGACCGTCGTCCCACTCAGAGGGCTAGAGTGGGGAGAGCAGTAGAAGCAATGGCTCCCCCTCCCCACGAATCGGCCACGATATCTGAAGGAGAGCGACATAACATACAAATTATATTTTAATTCAACTAATTTTGTTCACAAACTAAAGTAGGACCGAGTGGGGGGGGGGGGGCTATTGCCCCCACCGCCCCACCTGGATCCGTCAGTGCATGTGAGGGTGAGTGTGTGTGTGTGGGTGTGTTAAGGTGTTTACGGAGAACCTAAAACTATTTAGTTGCCCGTTTTTTTATTTCTTTAATCGAACTGCTGCTCACGGAACGAAATCGATCCAAACAGTATTTGTTCTTCTAGAAGTCTTCTTAAAAGTCAGCTAACAATGTTATCATTTAACCCTAAGTGAGTGTGTATGTGTGTGGTGGGGGTCTTAACAATGTTATCATTTAACCCTAAGTGTGTGTGTGTGTGTGTGGTGGGAGTCTTGAGTCTTTGACAAGAACAACTTGGCGCCCCCCAGCATATCCAGACTTCTCACACAAATGTCAAGTAGCCATTCAAACAGTGGGGCCGTCTAGCAATCCCACAATGCCAAGCTCAGGATCGAACTTAAGAACTGCAGCGTTCGGTTGTCATGCGCTTGGTCACCACGCCCTTTAACCTCAACCAGAAGAACATCTACTCGTGAAACCACCAAGCACAAAAAGAGGCTTCCTTTTTTTTTAAAGTCACGTTATGTAACTAGGGATCTTTTTTTAATGCTTGTAATGACGTCATCCAAGGGGGTGGGACGCCGTTGGTTGGTTCATTGTCGTGTCATTGTTACGTTTCTTATTCTCGTGTGTTTGCTTTGACATGCTTTATCCAAAACTACATTTGACCCACCGGCTAAGCCCGATATCTAAATAAAGATTTTTCAATGTAATGATGTTCGAACTCTAACGGTGGGAAAGGAATAAAACATTCACTAGCACATGTTACACTAGCACATGTTACACTAGCACATGTTACACTAGCACATGTTACACTAGCACATGTTACACTATCACATGATACACTAGCACATGTTACACTAGCACATGTTACACTAGCACATGTTACACTAGCACATGTTACACTAGCACACTAGCACATGTTACACTAGCACATGATACAATAGCATATGTTACACTAGCACATATTACACTAGCAAATGTTACACTAGCACTTGTTACACTAGCACATGTTACACTAGCACATGATACACAAGCAAATGCTACACTAGCACATGTTACACTAGCACAAGTTACACTAGCATATGTTACACAAGCACATGCTACACTAACACATGTTACACTAGCACATGTTACACTAGCAAATGCTACACTAGCACATGTTACACTAGCACACTAGCACATGCTACACTAGCAAATGCTACACTAGCACATGTTACACTAGCACATGTTACACTAGCACATGATACACTAGCAAATGCTACACTAGCACATGTTAAAATAGTACATGCTACACTAGCACATGCTACACAAGCACATAATACACTAGTTCATGTTACACTAGCACATGTTACACTAGCACATGTTACACTAGCATATGTTACACAAGCACATGCTACACTAGCACATGTTACACTAGCACATGCTATACTAGCACATGTTACACTAGCACATGTTACACTAGCACATGTAACACTAGCACATGTTACACTAGCACATGTTACACTAGCACATGCTATAATAACATATGTTACACTAGCACATGCTACACTAGCACATGCTACACTAGCACATGCTACACTAGCACATGTTACACTAGCACATGCTACACTAACACATGCTACACTAGCACATGTTACACTAGCACATGTAACACTAGCACATGTTACACTAGCACATGCTACACTAGCACATGTTACACTAGCACATGCTACACTAACACATGCTACACTAGCACATGTTACACTAGCACATGTAACACTAGCACATGTTACACTAGCAAATGCTACACCACCACTTGTTACGCTAGCACATGTTACACTAGCACATTTTACACTAGCACATGCTACACTAGCACATGCTACAGTAGCACATGTTACACTAGCACATGTTACACTAGCAAATGCTACACCACCACTTGTTACGCTAGCACATGTTACACTAGTACATGTTACACTAGCACATGTTACACTAGCATATGTTACACAAGCACGTGCTACACTAGCACATGTTACACTAGCACATGCTACACTAGCACATGTTACACTAGCACATGTTACACTAGCACATGCTACACTAGCACATGTTACACTAGCATATGTTACACTAGCACATGCTACACTAGCACATGCTACACTAGCACATGCTACACTAACATATGTTACACTAGCATATGTTACACAAGCACGTGCTACACTAGCACATGTTACACTAGCACATGCTACACTAGCACATGTTACACTAGCACATGTTACACTAGCACATGCTACACTAGCACATGCTACACTAACATATGTTACACTAGCACATGCTACACTAGCACATTCTACACTAACATATGTTACACTAGTTTATGTTACACTAGCACATGCTACACTAGCATATGTTACACTAGCACATGTTACACTAGCACATGTTACACTAGCATATGTTACACTAGCACTTTCTACACTAGCACATGTTACACTAGAACAAGTTTCTTAATTTGAAAATACAATTTAAAAAAAATGTACAAAAAATCTAAAACAATTTACATAAATGTGTTTAAAATTATGATAAACAGTCATTACACTTACTAGATTGGCTCCCATGTGTTTTGCTAGTAACAGTGAATAGTTTTTAAAATGTTCTATTTTTAAGGAAGAAAAAAACCTGCTTGGATGGTTAATTATCGCTTTCAGAAAAAAGGAGCCGTTGCATTAGAACTTTGAAAGGTCTAAAATATGATGATATCGAATTTTTAATTTCTTTTCTAGTTTACGAGATCTAAACGGTACGGACGGACAGACCGATGGACGGACAGACAGACCACACAAAACTAATAGTGGCTATTCCTCTTTCAGGGACCGCTAAAAAAAGAAAAATGTTGATCGAGTCTAAATTAGAACTCAAGCCGCCACGGTGGAAGGCGGGCACGTTAGCTTCTGTGCTATTCCAGTCAAAAAATGTTTTATAGTAGATTTTGAATTTACAATTTTTAGATATGGACCTTATTCTCTACACGGGGTATATCTCCCCTTAGCCTAGTACATTTTCTAAATTTAAAAAAAGTATTAGCTACCACTAAATGATTAATTAATTTGTTGATTTTTATTGATTCATGTATTGTCTTCGACGGTGAATAATTATGGAAAGTTTCAACTTGATCCGAGGATGGAAAGTGGAAGAGAAAACTTGAGCAAGATTCCACCCAGACAGACAGACAGACAAATAATCAGTAAAATATAATTAAATTGACTATTTTTTATATTCCTCTTAATTCATATACATATACATTCTGACTCTAAATCAGCAAAAACAGGAAATAATCTTACAATTTGCAGATTACATTGAACCTTGAGATTTATAGATTACATTGAATTTTGAGATTTATAGATTACATTGAATATTGAGATTTATAGATAACATTGAATCTTGAGATTTATAGATAACATTGAATCTTGAGATTTATAGATAACATTGAATCTTGAGATTTAGAGATAACATTGAATCTTGAGATTTAGAGATTACATTGAATCTTGAGATTTATAGATAACATTGAATCTTGAGATATATAGATAACATTGAATCTTGAGATTTAGAGATAACATTGAATCTTGAGATTTATAGATTACATTGAATCCTGAGATTTATAGATAACATTGAATCTTGAGATTTATAGATAACATTGAATCTTGAGATATATAGATTACATTGAATCTTGAGATTTAAAAATTACATTGAACCTTCACATTTATAGATTACATATAATTTTGAGATCTGTAGATTATATGGAAACTTCAAATTTAAAGATTACATAAACTCTTTAAATGTATAGATTTAATTGAATCTTCAGATTTATATTATTGTTGACCATGTGAGGTTTGAAGTTCTTTTACAAGTTCAATACAATAGCTAAAATCTGTTTCTCTACTAAGGAACCCCATACCACCGCGCTGTTCTTTTGTTTGTTCTACAAACTATGAGACTATATTAGTTTACCCCTAACTTCATTTATCGACCTGGTCTAAGACTCTTTCAGTAAGAGCTACATTACCATCTCATCCATCAACTTCTTTTATTGCCTTCCATCTTAAGTGAAGGATTTTATTGCTGGCAAATTAATGTTTGATTGTTTGGGAAATTTTATCTGATTACTTTCCCTTGACTGGCTTACAAGACCGTTACCCTATCTATCTATCTATCTATCTATCTATCTATCTATCTAATCTATCTAATCTATCTATCTATCTATCTATCTAATCTATTTGTCTTTCTGTCTGTCTGTTCTGTTGGTCAGTCAATTTTTCTTTATTTCTTTCTACTATCTATTCATCTCTCTGTCAGGCGGAATGTCAAAAAACGCGGCGACTAAAGTGGGTTAATGCCTACATTGAATAGCATTTAGATTGTTTGGAGATGGAACGTTTGCACATATGATATTATACAGATTACATAATGCACTAATAAGATGATATAAAACTTAGGTTCAACAACTCACCAAAAGACTTTCAGAGTAGTATAACTTGATAGTTGGAAATAAAACACTCCAGAACAAGTGTAATGTATAGGAACGTGTTCAGAATGAAATGACTCAATCCCTCTGTGTTATACGCATGTCACTCTAAATACCAACTAGAAGGAGATCCCCTTAAGCGAGACATTTCTATATCAATAATGGTTCGCTCTATTACGTATAACTCAGGTACGTTAATCCACACTGCTCCAATAAATGTTGTCCTGAAATCGATCTGTTCAACTTGAGCTGACAGACTTTGGAGTTGGGCAGTTTTCTTTTTTATGGCTTCTGTCAAGGGAAATCACTGGTACGAAGCTCTTTTTTTTCCCTATGAAGACTGGCTGGGTTAGCTCTATTATTCAAGAGAAGACAGATCGGTGCAGATCTTGGGGTGTGATTTTAAACATTCATGCTTGAGTTACTGCAAGTCTACACGCGCGCACACACACATACATAAACTAGCGAGGGTGTTTATGCCTATCTCTTTATATTAGTATAACACATTTATTGATTGCTTACTCTAATATGTTTTTCGGGTAATAGTCTTACGGAAACGAGACCTATTTGGAAAGAAAATTTATCGAGCATGCTTCGTAGCATAGATTTTCAGAAATTATACTATAGAGTAGGTTCACACAACCTATTTTCATGAAGGTTTGAAATTCAATGAAACAGTTTTATAGGTTGATTCTTTGCGCTTGGACCTTTAAAGAGATGGCTGATTTAAGTAGTTTTGGTTAGTAGTTCACAGACAACAACTTCGACGGGAATTCGTTTTCAACAAATAGTTCACATAACATTTGATTCACCCGACAATCGTTTCTGAGCGAAATAGTTTATCAGAAGAATGATTCATCACACAAATGGTTTTATGACAAATGATTGACAAAAAAAAATGCTGATCAAAAAAATTAATTTCACTGAAACTTGGTTAGTAATAATTGTTTTTCTACAAAGGCTATATCAACTCACTCTATCTGTCTGGTCAAAAGTTTGAACATGTTTTTTTTCCCATTTCCCAATCTCGGATTAAGTGAAAACTTTTCACAATTATTCATTGAGCCTAACATGACACGAATCGATAAAAAAACACAATTAGTTAATTAAATATTGGTGATTAATTATTTTGTTTCATATCAAAATATGGGTAATAAATGCTACTTAACGAGAGATGTGGATGTACATGTGGATTTAATCCACTTATTACGATTTGACACGTTTTACTCCCACTTCCAATTCTCGAATCAAGTTAAAATTTGCACAATTATTCAATGTCGATGACAATACACGAATTAATCCAAAAATTAACCAATAAACTAATCATTTAATACTAATCAATTCATTTTGTTTTATTTAGCAGAAAGGAGATAAACCCTGTAATATTCAGATGAATGGCAGTAATCAGCAGTTCTTTAACGTATAAAAGTTTTTTTTTTTATAAATATTCTTTTTTTTTTCTATTGCTTGTTAGTTTATTCTCTTTACATTGAAGTCAATGCTCCTGAAGACGCTGTCTGGTACCCTATGCCTTAGTGCAGGGGTTCTCAACCTGTGGGTCGCGACCCCCTTAGGGGTCGATTGACGATTTGCCAGGGGTCGCCAAAGACCATTGAAAAAATGGATTGTTATTGTCTATTCTTCTATTGCTGTGTGTGTGTGCGGGGGGGGGTCGCGACTAAGAGGGGGATTGTAAAAAGGGTCGCCGAGCATAAAAGGTTGAGAACCGCTGCCATTTGTGATACTGGAGACCGATAACTACTAGGAAGTCTTTCGTATGTCTACAATGTACTTCCACACAGAGTGCGACTGCCATGAGAAATGGATTATCTGATGTAACAGTGGTTTGCATTGCTTTCTTTTCATCCTCATAACGTGCAGTATACTAGGTGTTTAGGTGTTTTAGGTAGATCCAAAAAAATGCGACAATACCATTACCTATTCGTCAATCCATTTCCTGTTATAAAGATTTCCACGAGGAGGCTACGATGTGGCTGGCAGAGATGACATGCGACTCAGTTCTCCTTTTAGGAGTGAACAAGAAGTACTAAACATGAACAAATTATTGTTAATGTTTTTTTTTTGTTTGAAGTTACAGTAACAACTTTAGATATTATTTAATCAATTAGTTGTAATTAATTAATTAGGCCTATATATATATAAATGTACTAAGTTAAGGGAGATAAACCTTGTGTAAGAATTACGTCGATCGCTACAAATTTTAAACTAATAATATTAATCAACAAGCATTGTTCACCAGCTTCGACCGGTGATTGTTTTCAAGGCTTATGTTGCTTATTTATTTAGTACATCTTGTATATGCTCACATAATTCTTTGGCCGTACCTCCCCTCCTCCCAACCTTCATTTTTTGTTTCGCACTTTCATTAAAAACCTGTCCCCTTTCAACAACCCCCCCCCCCCCCGTCTGTCCAGTGTATTCTAGTCTATGTTACGTTTAATCAAGTGTTACAACTGTATCTTAGGATCGAGGTTATAAATTCTGTTTCAACTTTTATGTAGTTTGAATTAATAATTTTAAATTGTACAAAAACACTATTAAAGATATTTTTAAAAAATAGCATCAGATTAATGATTCGAACAATTGACCTTTAGATGTCAAGTCTGACAGCCTATCGACTGAGTTGACCGGGTGTTATACATTCTGTGGAAATTACTCACAAAATCTAAACGAAATTATACATTTGTAATTTTTTAAATTGGAGGATTAACTTAAAAAGGTTCAGTCGAAACTGCGAATAAAGAATCGATTTCTGTCAATTTAACCGCTGCGGTTTCGATCATGAAAGATGTCATGAAGGGTGTTTAAGTGTTCAAGGCACACAGAGAGAAGTCACTGGTTAAATTTCCGTATTTTTGTCCACGGCTAGTGAGAGAGGTAATGAAATGTCAGTTTATCATCACCTTTGTGTTTATAGATTTAAATATATTTTATAAGTACAGTGCATGGGTGTAGAAAGGAAATGCCCCCACGGGGGTGAGGTGGGTGGAACTTAGTGACTGTTCTTTTGTTTTTAACATTTATTATTGGAGGCGAGATTTGAATATTAAACCGTCGCTCACCCAGCTTTGCCAAGTTTTGTTTAACCTCCCACCTTCTGCGGGTTTTGTGGTAAAAAAACAAACAAACTTAAGAGATCTACAGTAAACTAATTTTATGAGCGTACACAAGGGGGTAGGGGCTTAGTTTAAAACACCCCTCCAGAGAGGTTTCAGCTAAAAACCCACGTCCCTGGGGTTCTAATGTCAAAACCCTCTTTATCAATGAAAAAAAACATATATAGATACAACATTGCGAATGCATTTGCTCTGAATATATGTATAAAGATGTAACATTATCATCAAGTTTCTACAGTAGCGAGTTCACTTACCTAAGTTTTAGCTTTCAAAGCACAGCTAGCGTGACGATCACATGCTGCTCAATCATTCCAAAATCAATCATGCTTTTTTTTTTCTCTACTCACTTTATAGGAATACAAAGGCTCGTTATAAATCCATAAAACCTCATTGCCCTGGGTTAATTAGTGGCATTCAGGCCAGTTTCCTGTTTAGATTAGCCGGTCAAGTCAGAGCTAGAGCTAACCGAGTTGGTTTACATGTAGAAGCTCAGTCTTTGATTGTTGTGTATCAACAGTGCTCGTGGTTATCTCTCTAAGGTTCTGTTGTTGAGAACATCATGTACCAGTTGTGCGCAAGGGAAGTTATCAATTCCCGATTGTTAAGTGACGCGATTTGTTTTGAGCGCAAGTGATCCAACAGCAATTTAGCCTTTCTAAGTTTTATCTTTGGGTATAGAAAGGTTGCGCAACAGAAATATGCCAGTTAGTTTATGGGAGGAAGGGAGAATTAGTCTTAAGTAGTTGCGATAACAGTGACTTGGGACCACTGGCGGATAAGGGTAGGGAAGGGGATCGTCATAATTCCCCGACCTACCTCCTCCAGAATTATTTTTTTTTTACAAAAACACACAAATTGTGTAGAAAATTTTTTTTTCTTAAGAATCTATAAAAATTATTTATATTTTAACCTCTGGTTGGAAGAGACGCTATTGATACACCGACCTTTCCCGATCATAACCCTTCAGATGAGGGGGGGGGAGAACTAATGTACAGAAATCACAGTTTGTGAACAAAATGAGTTAAATATTTATATCTGCTACTTAGTGATATTTTATCCACTTTTCATTATGTCGCTCCCCATATGGTATGTTGTTCAATTCTGTAAGGCATGTACCTCCCCACCAGAACATAAATCTTCGATTGGGGGGGGGGGGAAACTTGATTATTTGTGCCCCGAATCCAGCTGAATGAGCCTACAGCCTCCCCCCCTCCAATTTAAGAATTTCTGTTGCCTGGGTTTAAGGTAAAACTGTAATCAACTGGAGTTAAATGTTTTTTATTGAATGTTTTTTACTCCAAAAAACTTGCACGGAATCGCAGTCTCAACGCTGTGTGTAAAACTAAAAGCAGGATTTAGTGCACTGCAAACTGTCCATGGCCTCACTCTCCAAGTTTGCCTATTACTTAAGAAGATGATATTTTGGATTACTTTAACATCTAAAGTAAAAAGCTTTTACAGAGCAATTTTAAAAAATCCCTATGTTGCGGTAGTCCTATCCAGGGATTATAGTTCTAACGTCTCTTTAAGTTGCCTTGTAGGGTAAAAATATAGTTGAGCAAAATTTCTGCCTCATACGAGATTGGGTGTCGGAGAAATATTGTGTACAAAGTTTTGGCCAGACAGACACACGAACAGACAGAGTGAGTTGATATAATCTTTGTAAAAAACATAAAAAGACTTATAAACGAATGTTAACTATTAAATCTGCCTCACTACAGTACAATATTGTAGATGTTGGCCAGAAACCACATATAATAAGATTATAGATAATCACTGTGAGAGTGTATGTATGATGAGTGTTTTTTATTCATATATTACACTATATATGGATTGGTATTGTAAAACAGCATAATTTGTTATAATATTCATCATCCATTTACATTTCATTATTTTATGTTATCTTGTTAAACGAGCGTTGATCATTTATTTAAGTTCAAAGTTAGTTTGTTTCACATGTCCTTTGTGTTGGTTGCAGATAAGGTTGGGGATACTGGTTCATTGAAATCATCCTTTAACTAAACCTGTAAAACCTCGATATGTGACGTTTTGGCGCAGCCGTTTTTGCGCGAGCCTTTTTGGCGTAGGGTACGTTTTGGCGCGAGGTATTTTTATAATGAAGTTTATTTCACTTAACTCTATTATTGTATGTATGAGTTCAACCACCATCCACCGAATAGTTTTTGATAAAAGTTTTAATTTAATTTTTTTCCATGAATATATAATAAGTGAGATTTCTACCTGAGACCACGGTAATGACAAGCTTCCCTCTCCACCCTAAGTTATATGCGAGATCTGCCAAGTGCACTTGATTACACGCATATATAAATATGATGTTATCCTTTATATAAAAGTAGGACAGGTAAGATTTCTACCTGGGACCACACCCATTAAGTTATACGTGAGATGTGCACAGGATAACAGGCATCAGTATTCTTTCCCTTTTTTTGAAGGTACTATAAATTAAATAGATCCTTGTCGTTTCAACTTAAAATTGCATCCATTTTTCTATCATTTGTTTTCTTTTGATTTGGGCAATATTAATTCCGTTACAGTGTAATTTTAAAATAATTACAAAACAAAATTAAAGACCAAAATAATGGATAAAATATCTCTTGTTCTATACATGAAAAATACGTTAGACACAAACACACATGCAAAACGAGAATATGTCTCATTCTTCTTTAAAGAAGTAATACTTTGAATATAAACAATGTGATCAAAACATTTTGCACTAAAACGTCCCCTGCGTCAAACGGCTGCGCCAAAGCGTCCATCGCGCCACTGGCAGCGCTCAAACGTCCTGCTTCGGTAATACCTTGAAACGTCAAATAAATTGAAATTGATTTTGTTAACAAATATAAAACATTACATTTCTCGAAAGTGATTTTCACAAGAAATTGTTTGTTTTAAAGACCTGCTAAGATCTGCCAAGTGCACTTGATTACAGTGTGATAACTCCAACTACCTTGTCATCAACGCATTTCTCTGGGCTTACACAGTCTACGGCCCAAGTGAACGTCAACGGGTTGGTGTTGCAAGCTCTCATAGACACTGGCAACTGTGAAAGCTACATTTCAGAAGCCATCGTCAAGAGAAATAAAGGCCAGTACGCCCGTCTACAAACAGAATATTCATGACCACTACACATCTTTCTGAAAAGACATTAGGACATACATTTGCCGATGTCCAGTACAAGGGAGAACACTACAAAAAGGTAAAACTTTCTCTACTTGCTGGATTGTGCTCGGATGTAATCCTTGGTGTAGACTTTATAAGTCTTCATAAGGAATTGACCATACCGTACGGAGGAAAACGCAATCCTCTACACATCTGTGGTCTTAAAGCAGCACGAGTCGAAACACCGAGCCTATTCAGTAATCTAACTTCTGACTGCAGACCGGTGGCTACTAAGTCCCGAAAGCACTCAATAGGTGATAACAAATTTATTGAGTCTGCAGTTAGAAAACTCCTCTCGGACAAAATCATTGAACCTTCAAAGTCTCCCTGGAGAGCACAGGTGCTTGTGACAACAAACGAGAGACATAAAAGAAGGATGGTCATTGACTACAGTCAAACAATAAATCGCTTCACCTTACTGGATGCATACTCAATGCCCCGAGTCGATGAACTGGTAGAACGGATATCCAACTATTCCGTTTTTAGTACACTAGACCTCAAAAGTGCCTATCATCAAATACCAATCAAGAACACTCTCTAAAAGTGAAAGGCGGCACTCAGCAATAGAAAAAGAAGCCTACGCCATTGTAGAATCTTTAAGGAAATGGCACCACTACTTAGTAGGAAATCGCTTTACCCTTGTCACGGATCAACGCTCTGTGGCCTTCATGTACGACAAACAGAGCAAAGGGAAAATAAAGAATGAGAAAATTCAAAGGTGGAGACTGGAACTGAGCTGTTTCCACTACGATGTCTTGTATAGACCAGGCAAACACAATGTAGCGGCTGATACGTTTTCTAGAAACGGGTGTGTGTCAGCTATAAGTCGAAATGAATTGAAACTGCTCCATGACTCTCTGTGTCATCCGGGAGTAACAAGACTATGGCATTTAGTGCGAGCGAAAAACTTACCTTTCTCTTGTGAAGATGTCAGGCTGGTTGTCAACCAGTGCAGAATCTGTGCCGAAGTAAAACCCAGATATTTCAGTAATTCTAATGGAACTTTAATTAAGGCGATGCAGCCTTTCCAGAGACTAATTATGGACTTCAAAGGACCGCTCCCTTCTACATCTCGGAACACATACCTGCTAACTATAGTTGACGAATCATCAAGATTCCCGTTTGCATACGCCTGTTCTGATATGTCGGCTTCAACAGTAATCAGATGTCTAGATAATTTATTTGGACTATTCGGAATGCCTGACTATGTACACTCTGATAGAGGTACCTCATTCATGTCAAGAGAGGTGCAGAAATTTTTACACGAGAGAGGGGTGGCCACAAGCAGGTCGACCCCCTATAATCCAAGAGGAAACTCTCAAGTAGAAAGGCTAAACGGCTCATTATAGAAAGCTATAACTCTGGCCTTAAAAACTCAAGGACACCCGGTTTCCAAATGGGAGAAGGTGTTAAACCATGCCCTGCACTCTCTTTGTTCTCTGCTCTGTCCCGCTACAAACGAGACCCCTAACGAGAGAATATTCAAGTTCTATCGCAGGTCCACCTTCGGCAAATCACTCCCGACATGGTTAGCTCAACCAGGAAAATTGTTGTTGAAAAAGGGAGTCCGTGCATCAAAATATGACGATGGTACAATAGCTGTTGGCTTAATCACATGCAACCCACAGTATGCCATTGTAAGACTTCCTGATGGAAGAGAAGAAACAGTGTCATTGCGACATTTGGCCCCCGCTCCAAGAGAGGGAGAATCAGAGGTGTATCAACATATGGAACATGAAGACCTTGAGCCGGAGACAAACCCTATCACACAGATGCAGATGCCTACTGACCATGTGACTATGGAACCAATGGCTGCTCCTAACACACATGTACAACAAGGGGAAAAGGGACATCAAGAAGAAGTAAATGCAGGGTCTGAGTCTCCAGTTAGAGAGACGCCGATGTCACCAACTCAAAGCGACGGCAGTATTGGTCCTGGTAGATATAACCTAAGACCATGAACAAGCAGACCTAATTATAAGGTCTAACATTTATTTAATTATTTTTCCATATCACAAGTTCTAACTCAATATCTGTAGGCTGACACACTTAGAACTGATCATTTTACAGTGTATAGCTTTTCTAGTTAGACTTTTGTATTGTATTACTTATTACATTATTACTCAAGACTACTTTCTCTACTGGTCTAACCTAATATTTGTATGCATAATATGACACTTAGGGACTGATAATTTTATAGTGTATAACGTGTTTGTTTAGAGTTATACAATGCTTTTCAATAGAGTAGGGTTAGGGTTAGGGTTAGGGTTAGGGTTAGGGTTAGGGATACTAAGGCCTCCTATATCGTTGTCCTTCACTATTATTTACATGTTCATGTTCGTATAACTTTTAGGCGGGGTGAATGTAGTGTAACTGAGTTGATTTCTTGCGTGCGTCCAGCGTGTCAGAAGGTCATGCCCAGAGCGTGTTTCATGTCCAGTGTGTGTGTGTGTGTATAGACTGCATCAGTGTTATGCCAGACGTGCTGGTTTCATTCACTGTTCATTGTAGTCTAATTTTGTCGAATAAAGCCATGTTATTGGTATACTAATATTTGTTGTTTCATTACATGGTCACATTGGCAATTATTATTGTACTTGTTACTGTCACAAATATAATTGTTTTGTTTGATTGTACGTGTAATGGTATTAATATGTCATTGTGTATGATTTTGGTTTCTTACAAGATTATGGTTTTAGATGTAACAAAGAATTTAGAATTTTTAATTGAAAATAGTCTGATCATATATTTGGAAATTTGTGTGATCAACGTTCTATATAAATCGAACGTGTAATTTGCGCATCTTAGTATGAATGGTGTTATGTGCGCATCGTAGTACGAATGGTGTTTTGTGCGCATCGTAGTACGAATGGTGTTTTGTGCTCATCGTAGTTGTCATGGTTGTGTCAAGGCCATAGCTCGTTTTCCCGGGCCCCTGACATTCAACCAGGCACCTTCGTGCGTGCAATAAATAAGTGACTCAGTGTTGACAATGTAAATGTTTAATGATATGAATATAAGTTATGATGACAAACTGATGGAGTAATGACATTGAATTTGGAACATTCCAATACTGTGAATCTATTAGTTAAACAATAAATTCTACACACTTGCTGTCCCACAACGTACACATTAACGTTCCACAACACACTGCTGTCTCTAGTCACCAGCGTAGACTTCCAATCCCATACTAACTCCCTGTAGAGACATAAATAAAGACAAACTAAAAGAACCAGTCTAGTATACTATGGCATCGAAAACAACTGCGAAATGCAGTCATGCCTTAGATACTTACCCTAAACAGGGGAACACAGAAGAATCTCAAAGAAAACGTTTCACCAGCATAATAACGAAAACACTCCACCAGCTTACAAGCAAGGTAACAAAAAGAAAGTGCGTTCAAAAATTGTGCACTTAATACACATTGGTGCTAGAATGCCATAATCTACGCACCGACAGTAGTATGAATGGTGTTATGTGCGCATCATAGTATGAATGGTGTTATGTGCGCATCGTAGTATGAATGGTGTTATGTGCGCATCGTAGTATGAATATGGAATGTGCGAATGCCAAAAAGGAGGGATATAAACAAATAGTGTTGGTAATGGTAAGTTATAAAATTAAGATTCAATTGTTTATAAAACTATGATTTTGACGTTTGGTGTTAATGTTTTTATGAATGATTCTCATCTGCTCGTAACGATAATGCTAATCAAATATTTTATTTAAAAGTCGCAGAACTCAAAATTTCAATGCCGATCAGAGATGTGTTTTTTTAGTATACCTGATTAACAAAAATTATTATTTTATGAAACCACACGTCAAAGAAAACAATGCAGTAAAAGTCCTTGAATTGATTATTTAAACAGGTATATTTAACCCTTCTAAATTGGTCTGAGACATGGGTATTACATAAAACCAACTAAGACTATAAGACTACTTGAGTGCTTTCACCAAAGATGCTTGCGCTCCATCATGGACATACGGTGGCAAGACCGCACTACAAACAGCGATGTCCTTGCGAATGCCGGTATGGACAGTATAGAGGGACTTCTTATGGTCCGACAGTTACGCTTGGCAGGGCAGGTATTCCGTATGGGAGACGAACGTATGCCAAAGGCAGTCTGTTTTGGTAAGCTAAAAGGTGGTCGACGTAACAGAGGCGCCCCACGGAAACATTTTAAAGACCAGCTTAGGCGTCAACTTGCCCAAGCTGACAATGAAGAGAGCACCTGGTTGCATTTGGCCTCAGAACGAGACAGCTGGAGGTCACTCACAAAGGCCGCGGTGTGCATATTTGAGACCAAAAGAAAATCCGCAGACGATGACAGGCGCAGACGGCGATAAGACAATCTTAATCAACCACCGGCGGACAATGTTTGTGCTTGACCTGTGTGGCAAAATATGTAGGTCACAGCTGGGGCTGCGTATCCACGGGAAATACTCACTAATCTTCGGACTCGAAGACAAGTCTTATTATTTGTATTAACTTATCTATTTTGAGACATAGATTCACAATAACCCCATATGTAGAGGGATATCAAAATTACTAGAATGTCTGCATTCAAATACTGCATGCCTACAAATGTTATGTAGTTAGGGTAGTGGTTAAATATATTTTATACTAAAATCATAGTTTCTCATATGTCATATCATTATGCTTTTTTCAATGTATGTATTTTAATTTTTGAATGAGGAACTATACGAATCTAATTTCAAATAGATTACTTTTTAATTGTAAGCCTAAATACAATAATATTAACAATATATGTCAACATATTCAATTAAATTTATTTTTTTTAATTAAAAGTACTTTCCCTTTAAAACAAACAATGATACTATTATTAACGTATGATTATCACATTGTATTTTAATTAAGCCTCGTTTCTAAGACGTTTACTTCTAGCGCCCACTTAGAACAAAAAAAAAACAAACAAATTATGTTCGAACCTCCCCCTTTTGCAATCAATATGGTCGGCGGGAGGGGGGGGCGCTGTTAACTCGTCTAGCGTGGCACAGAGCGCCAGTCATTTTCTTGCTTTCTGAACTTCAGAAAGTGTAAATTCTTCTGGTAAAGACAGGGTACAATTCCAAGTGCTGTAGCAAGAAAATGGCAGGTCAAATAACAAACAAGTGGTGAAACATAATACGGTTTGAGAGACATACTTTCAAGCCATATAATAAACCCAAAAGAAAAATCTTACTCGGGAACATATGCAACCTAACACAACTACACCAAGCTGCATTAAACGTTCAACAAACATTCTTATCAGAAAAAGACATTAACCAACCAGTTGATGACCTCTGGAATTTCATTAAAAACTATCTTAAAAACATATACCACCTAAATGAATATGAAACTGAACCTTAAAATACTGGTTTAATAATAGATTAATGAAACTTCGTAAACAGAAGGAAAACCTATATAGAAAATTTAAAGAAACTAAGGCAGAAAAATTGTATAAAAAGTGTATTAAAATTAAACCCCTAACCCAAAAATTAATCACACAGCTGCAGATTGAATGCATAAACATTGTTATATCTAAGGATAACAACAAAAACCTATGGTCATACATTTATTAAGTCCAAGAAAATATAAGTATCAGGAGTAGCACCATTAAAAAGAGGATAACTTATTAACACACAATGATAATAAAACTAAAGCTAACAAAGACATTACTTAATTTGAACCAAAAAAGACAAAATAGAAGATACAGAAGTACAAGAAAAGTGAATCCAAAAACTACTAGCGAACATAGCTATAGGAAATATAAATCATGTGAAACAACTAATAGGACTAATAGATGATTTTTCAAAATGCTTAGATAACAGTGAGCGAATAGATATCTTATTAGTTTTTTCAAAGGCTTTTGAAAAAGTTCACCACCATAGTTTGCTTAAAAAAAAATTAATATTTTGGCATTGATGGTCCGTTGAATCAGTAGATTAAGGATTTTCTGATGGGGAGAGAACAAACTGTAATGATAAATGGCTCTAGATCAACACCAATAACAATAAACTTAGGTGTACCTGAAGGAACGGTCTTAGTTCTACTACTATTTTTATTTACATAAAAGATTTACCAAATTGCATTAGTTCAGGAACAAAAGTCAGATTATTTGCAGACGATTGCATACTATATAGAACAATAAAAACAACACAAGATACAGAAATTTTACAAAGAGAATTAGATGAATTAGAGAAACGGGAATCAAATAGGAGCATGTCTTTCCACCCTAAAAAAATATCAGCTATTTAGAGTGACAAATAAAAAAAAACTAAAAAAATAATTTCCACTTATGTTATAGATGGTAAACCAGTAACACAGACTCGAAAAATACCTAGGTGTTATAATAAATGAAAAACTGTCATGGAATCCCCATATTGATGAAACTATAAAAAAACAAGATTACAAAGAGAGTTTGTGTTGCCACACAAACTCAGAGGCGGCCCCCGTGGGAGACGGATCCCTGTCGGATCCGCATATTTGCTGGTCGACTGAGGATGGCATCGAGCAGGGTATGAAACCGAGACCGTAGAGATAATCAGTCCTGCGCGCTAACCGCACGACCAGGCATTGCTCTTAATCTAATGACAAACTGGTTACAAACTAATAGCCTACTATTGATAATATACCTACAGATAACCGAATGACAACTACCGGATATGTACAATATATCAGAAGAGCGATCTTTTGGTATTGAGCATTTTCATTTAGGCCTAAATGGAACTAGAATGAGGATGTAAATCTACCTAAATTAAACTACTAATTTAGCACTCTCAATATCTATATCTACTAGATCTAGATCTAAAATATATATTTGGGATAATGTAGATGTAATTTAGATAAGATTTATATAAAAAAAAACAATCAATTAGATAATCAATTAATAGACTAATTGCAATATGAAATATTAAAATATTAGATTAGTTTTACTATTTTATAACATTGCAATATTGACATATTGACAATCAAGACTTTAGAAATAAAAATCTACACTTTAAGCCTAGAAATTAAAATTATAGATCTTGATCTAGTCTAAATCATGGCTGTCTGGTAGTGCAGTTTGCGCGCTGGACTGTCGTTTGGATTCATCGATGGTCCCAGGTTCAAGCCCTGCCCGCTCCCATCCCCCGTCGTCCTACGGGAGGTTTGGACTACAACTCTGAAGGAACATCCGAAACATGTAAAACAACAAACATTCTAAACTAGACCAAGAAATTCTAAATCTAGATTCTATAATGATTTTAATTAGAACTTAAATCTAAATCTAGTTTTAAAAATCTAGCTCTAGTGTAAGAAAAAAAATCTAGATCTAGTGTAAAAAATCTAGCTCTAGTGTAAACAAAAATCTAGATCTAGTGTAAAAAATCTAGATTAGATCTAAGTCTAGCTATTATGTCTTTTTAAAATGCGAGTCACATTACGAGGTTTAATAAACATTACTATACCGAGTTGTTTTAGCATTTAAAGAATTTATTTCATATGACGTCAAAGGAAAAAATCCACTACGTCAAACAGCCTAGTTAAATATCATCTATACGAGCAGCTTGTTGAGGGTTCATAGACATTGGTGCACCGAGTGATTTCTTTTAACATTTCATTTAAAGAATGAACTTCATATGACGTCAAAGGAACAAAATTCCATTACGTCACACGTCCTATTTAGACTAAAAAATGTAATCTATACGAGCAGCTTGTCGAGTGTTCATAGACATTGGTGCACCGAGTGAGATCTTTTAGCATTTCATTTCAAGAATTAACTCCATATGACGTCAAAGGAAAAAAATTCCATTATGTCACACGTCCTAGTTAGACTAAAAAATGTCTTCTATACGAGCAGCTTCTAGAGGGTTCATAGAGATTGGTGCACCGAGTGAGTTCTTTTAGCATTTCATTTAAAGAATTAACTGCATATGACGTCAAAGGAAAAAAATTCCATTACGTCACACGTCCTAGTTAGACTAAAAAATGTCTTCTATACGAGCAGCTTCTCGAGGGATCATAGACATTGGTGCACCGAGTTTGTTCTTTTAGCATTTCATTTGATGGGTTAGTTAGACAAAACATATATATATATATATTTATATATATATAAATATATATATATATTTAAAAGGATTAAAGACGCTTTTTTTTGTTTTGTCTGTCAGTCTGTCTGTCCATTATGTTAATAGCGAAAAAAAAAGACTAAAAGCTATTGAAAATCTGATTAAAATTTAATTTCCCTTCCAAAACATCGCGTTAGTTTTAAGTTTCTATAATAGATTGTTCCGGATGTTTGTATTTATAGTGAGAGAAAAGAAGAATTCCAGATTAATCAAATGTCGTTATTTAAATTTGTGGGATGGTCTGTTATGAAAATTAGATGTACCATAGCCTTATGGAGATTTTTTAAAACCATACTTTGGTGTTAGGAAGTTGTTTTCCTTAAAAATCGGAGCATAATATTAACGATAATTAGATTTTCTAACGTTTTAGCTAGAAAGTTTAATGTAGTGTAAGAGAGAAGTGCAATTTTACATAAATAGAGTTAAACTATTTTTCGTAAAAAAATCCGGAACAACCAATTTTCGTAAATGAGAAAATTATTTGTTTTATTTATTAGAAGAGGGATTTCAAACATTTGTTAGCGTAATTAGTTTTTCCATATAAAATTCGGATCATTTTTGGTGACGATTTCTTTCTGGAAACAAATTCCGGAACATTATTTACCGATTAAATAACTTTTATTATATTTTGGCAACAAAATTTTACTGTAAAATAAGTCTAAAAATTGATTTTCAATAATCGTTTCTAGTAAATTACTTTCTTATTTTAAAATCTTGAATAACCTATTGTCGATATTTTTGAAAAAAATAAAATTATTTGACATAATTTGTTTTAAATAAAAAATTCGGAACAATTGATATTGATAAATAAACTATAGTGACTGTTACGTTCCTTTCTAGAATGAGACTCTTTAAACAGTACATTAACACTAAAACAACAACGTCATCGCTTAGAACTCATTTTAATTCTCATGAACACTAGAACACTATTTCGTTTCTATTTTCTCCATTTTCTTTTCTCCTCTCCGTTCAACACGCAATCGCACCATTTCACATTTACATTAACATGCGCACGTAACACCCCCCCTGTTTAACAAGTTCGATGTACATCGAACGTCCAAAATATAAATTGTCACATATCTTATCAGCCTATTCCAAGTTAAAACTACTTTAAATTCTCTGTAACATAGAGAACCATAATGTACTACAAAACAAAATCATACACAATGACATATTAATACCAATACAATTCTAACATTAGATTTAACATATAGCATTTATATTCACCCATTGTGACAGTAACAATCACAATACTAATTGTTATTATGAACAATTGACACATATATATATCTATGCATATCTCTATGTAATCATGCAGATTTCGTTAATACCACTCCCCGCCTATAATTCAATTTAAATCTATATCTGTTCACTAATCATTGTTGTGTATACTCCCAATTGGACAATCCTCTGTGGAATATCTACTACACTCCGTGCCAGAATTTACACTTGTAAACAATAAAATAGATTAATTCTTAACAGCATGTAAGTAATCATTATATACCCTACACAATCTCACCAACCTAAGTACATCGTGATAATGTATCTGCCACAACATTTTCTTTCCCTGGTATTGTCTTGATCTCAAATTTATAGTCCATCAGTTGTAATGCCCACCTAGCAATTCTATTATTACCACATTTATTTAAATTAATAAATGCCAACGGAGCATGATCAGTCCATAATTGGAATTTAGCCCCCATCAGATAAAAACTTAGCTTTGTTATGCACCACACAATTGCCAGCCCCTCTTTTTCAATAGTTGCATAGTTTAACTCTGCAAGGGTTAGTTTCCTGCTTACATAAAAAACAGGGTGTGCAATTCCACTATACTCTTGCATCAAACAGCCCCCTATAGCTATGGATGAAGCATCCGTTGCCAAAATAAATTCTCTAGTACTATCGGGCAATTTTAATATTGGGTTTTCAGAAAACACCCTCTTAATCTTGTCTAGCGATCTTTGACATTGTTCAGACCAAACTATAATGTTAGATTTCCCTTTCTTGGTAAGATTTGTAAGAGGTTCAATCATTTCTGCAAATTTTGGAACAAATTTTCTATAAAAATTGCATAGACCTAAAAGGCTTCTAATTTGTTTTTTTGTTTTTGGTACACTAATATCCATTATTTTTGCAACTGTTTCTTCCAGTGGTGTAATTGATTCATTTTTTATCTTGTATCCCAAAAAAGGAATTTCACTAAGTCCAATTTTTATTTTTGTTGGTTTCAATGTCAAATTGTTTCCCTTGATAATAGCAAATATCTCTCTTAGACTCTGTAAGTGTTCGTTCCAGTCCTCACTGAAGATGCAGATATCATCTAAATAGCAAATAGTGTCTCTTCTGTGGCCCAGTATCTTTGCAATCATCCTGTTAAAAGTGGCTGGGGCATTTACTAAGCCAAAACTCATCACATTCCACTGATAGACTCCGAATGGTGTCTTAAATGCGGATAGTGGTTTAGCTTCTTCCTTTAGAGGTACTTGCCTGTATCCTCTAGAAAGGTCCAACGTGGTGAAAATTTTCGCTTTTTTCAATTTAGTAAACATTTCCTCTGCCTGTGGCATTGGGAATGGGTCAAATTCTGTAACTTTATTTAGTTGGCGGTAATCTACACACAGTCTAATGTTACCACATTTTTTTTTTAACCAGTACAACTGGTGCAGCACATGACGAATTAGATGGTTCTATCACTCCCAATTGAAGTAATTCATCTATTTCTTTCTGTAATGCTTCTCTGTGATGCAATGGTACAGCATATTGAGGTAGTTTATTTGGAACTCTGCCTGTTAATTTGATATCATGTTCTATGATATTCGTTTTTCCTGGTAAATCTGTAAAAATATTCTTAAAATCTTCTAATAATGTTGTTACTTCCTTAGCTCTGTCTGACGAAATTCCCTTCACTTCCACATCTTTCCATGTTTGACTGGCATCGGTTGAAATTGTTTCTATGTGTCCCAATCTTTCTTCTGTCTCAATGTCTACACTCACGGATGTACCCATGACCAATGGGTCTTCTTTACTGCTTTTTTCACTTTTTTGTTTCGACCTAAATTCTTTTAGCATATCCACATGGAATATTTTCAGCCTTGAATCAATATTAATTTCATAATCCACATCACTAATTTTCCTTGTTACCTTATAAGGACCCAACCATTTCGTGAATAGTACATTCTCCTTATCCTTTAGTAATACCAAAACATCTTGACCTACTTCTAGTTTGGTCAATTTCCTGTGTTCATTCACCCTAGACTGTGTTAGTTCATTTTTATCAAGCACATGTTTGCTCGCTTCCTCACAAGCCTTTATTACTTTATTTATAGTTTCTGTCACTATATCGTAACTTTCTTTATTTCCAACATGTTCTTGTGGGAGTATTAGTTCTTTTAGGATTGCCATTGGGCCTCTTGGATTTCCTCCATAAATCATCTGAAATGGCGAATACCCCGTGGTTTCGTTACGGCTCTCTCTGTATGCGAAAAGGATTGAGGGTAATGCCACATCCCATTCTTTGGGATTGTCATCTGCTACTTTCGACAACGCTTTCTTTAACGTACAGTTAAAACGTTCACAAATACCGTTGCTCTGCGGGTGGTACGGGGCTGTAAACCGTTGCCGAATTCCAAACATTTTCAAAAATGTTGTCGTTAGTTGGCAGTGGAACTGTGTGCCCCTATCTGACAGTACCTCTTCAGGAAATCCAAACCGTGTAAATAATGTATATAACGCTTGAACTATATCACTGGCTTCAATTCTTTTTAGTGGGATCGCTTCTGGCCATCTTGAGCAAACGTCTATTACAGTTAGAATATATCGATGACCCCTATTTGATATCACCGGCATGGGTCCAATCAAATCAATCGCAATCTTCCTAAATGGCCTTTCTGGTATATCTACCTTTTGTAATGGAGCTCTGATTTTTTTAGTGCCTTTCATTTGACAAACTTTGCACGACAACACATAATTTTTTGATGTCTTTGCTAATAGATGGCCAATAAAAGTCCCCAAATATTCTTTGTTTTGTTTTGTGAATTCCCATGTGGCCTGCATATGCTTCATCATGCCCATTCTTCAATATAACATTTCTAAATTCAGCTGGTACAACAACCTGTATAATTTTTCTTCCTTGTGACTCAATTTCTCTTACCAAAATTCCTCTTTCCATATAAAATCTTCCTCCTCTACCTCCTTTCTGGGCCAACTGACGCATCTCTGGGTCATTTTTTTGTTCTGTAATAAACCTTTCCTTGTTGAATACTACATCATTAAGTTCTAATGTTTCTGAGTTTCCTATTAATCCTTCTTTTTTTTTTTTCTTATCTGGTAACTGAAATAATTTTTCCAGATCTCCTGCATCCAGGTCCTTACATTTGGATCGAGTAATACTCATTCCGAAACACTTCTTCCAATTTCCCATATCCTTTTCATTGCAATTCTTTATACCTGGAATATTTCCGATAATCAAATCAATATGAGCATGGTCTATTACACATGCATCCACAATTCCAGTAAAATATGGTGTATCAATTTTAATTCTAGCAACTGGTAATTGTACAGTCTTCCCATCAAACATCACACAATTCCTGGTTTTGCCGGTATATTCTTGTTCTTCTACTAATTTCTTATTAACACCCACAATTGTACTGCCTGAATCTCGTATCGTCCTTGCTATTTTGTTTCCCACGAAAGTCTCAAAATACTCAAGGCTTCCTGCACATGTTAACATTGAAAGGCTTTGATCTCTTCTATCTCTCACTCCGCCGTATCTTCCCTGTACATTTCTTTGGTATCGCCCTCGGTTACTATAAAAATGTCCTTGTCTACTACCCATTTGGTTCCTTCCTTGTCCTCTAAATCTATTTTGTTCATCATATCTAAATCGTCTTCCATTGTTGATGTAGTTGTCTCGTGTATCTCTTGTTCTGTTAAATGCAACAATTTCTTCTATGTCACTGCCTCTGGATAGTTTCTTATCGGGATGTGCCACTTTATAAGCCCTTATCAGTCTCACTATGTCTTCTATGGCTTTTGGTTTCCTCTCCAACAAAAATATTTTTAATTCCTCCTGACACTCATAAATTGCTTTGTCTATCATTAGAAATGTCTTTAAACCGTCAAAGGTCTTTTCTATTTTAGCGGTTTCAGTCCAATTTTCAAAACTACTGGTCATTCTGTCCAGGAATGTCTGTGGGTCATCATTTGTTTCTATCGCACAGTTAACAAATTGTTCACGGTAGTATGCCTCTGTTTTTCCGTACGTTCGTAGTAATTGTTCTTTCACCACGCTATAGCTCTGGTTCATGCATATCTTCGATGGAACCTCTGCTACGAATGACTTCGATAATAAGAATGACCATTTGTCTTCGGGGTATTCCAGTTCCCTCATTTCAATTTAAAATTTCTTCAAAAAAATGTCTATGTCTATTTTAGCTTCTTCGAATATTGCACCTTTATACTTTGCTAGTTTGTTCCCTGTAGTTTCCCCTTTTCTTCTATCACTCTCTTTTTCTTGGGTTGTTTTTAACTTTTTCTCGGCCGTCTCTTTTTCGAACGCCAATCTCTCTCTTTCAATGGCAACTAATTCGTTTTTCTTTTCCCTTTCAATGGCTATCTTTTCTCTTTCTCTTTTGTCCTCCTTGTCTAATCTTTCCTTTTCTTTTTCTCTTTCTCTTTTGTCCTCCATGTCTAATCTCTCCTTTTCTTTTTCTCTTTCCATTGCTAATCTCTCCTTTTCTTTTTCTCTTTCCATTGCTAATCTCTCCCTCTCCATCAACTTTTCTTGTACGTATTTTCTTAGTTCTGCCCCTTCAAGCTCTAACAACCTTCCCTCTTCTTTCAACGCTGCTACCTCAGCCTTGTCCGCCATTTTCTATTACTATTAATCAAATTGAATAGTATCCTATCACTAGATCTAGAATATATAATATGATATCTCTACTATCTGTTGACAGGAGATCAACTGTGTATAAAGGACTACGTAGGTTTTACCTTTACGTTGGGCGCCACTTGTTACGTTCCTTTCTAGAATGAGACTCTTTAAACAGTACATTAACACTAAAACAACAACGTCATCGCTTAGAACTCATTTTAATTCTCATGAACACTAGAACACTATTTCGTTTCTATTTTCTCCATTTTCTTTTCTCCTCTCCGTTCAACACGCATTCGCACCATTTCACATTCACATTAACATGCGCACGTAACAGTGACGTAGTGTCAAAGAATATAAGTGTAATATTAGTCAATTATGCGATTTCAAACAATCATTTGACATAATTTATTTTTTATAAAACAATATCCGGAACAACTTTATAGTTAATGAAATATAAATCGGTACAGATATTTTTATTTAGCATTTATATGCTATTTACATTAAAAAACAATATATTAAAGATCTTGTGTTTCTTGGCAATGTTTAAGCATGGAAATAAAATCTAATATAAGTTAGAAGAGCAAACAAATATTCATTGGCATTGATTTGTTTTTCACAAAACATCCGGAACAATCTATTATAGATACTTAAAACTATTGCAATATTTCTGAATGAAAAATTAAAGAATAGAATTACAGAATTACAATAGCCTCTGGTGTTATTTGTTAATCTAATCGTGACGGATAGACCGACCAACAGACAAAACGCACAAAAATAATATTCCTTTATTCGGATGGGGGCACTAAACAATAAATAAATAAAATCTGATTTTTTAAAAAAGTTTAAGGAATTGGTTTAGCACCTCGTCATGTTGCGACGTTACGCTACTGCACGAAAGTCGCTGCGTAAAAATTCCATTTTCAAAAATGTGCGTGATATTTACATACAAAGTGCTTTATTTGCCTTTATAAACAAACAGAAATGTTTTTCTTTCCATTTTAGCAGCTAGTTGACCAGAAAAAACATATTTAACTGTTATTTATATTTGTTGTAAACATTTCCTGTACATTTTATAAATATATTTGACTTAGTGATACTGAAAATACACACAATTTTTCCATCTTTGTTAGCATATTGTAACATTGCCTCCCTTACATTTACCTAATTGTTTTAGAATTGGTGTATTTTTATGAAAAAATCGCTTGCATAATTAATTTTATGAATTAAACGGTTTGCTTTTAGGAAACCAAAAGTAGCCGTTGCACCTAAACTTTTCAAGCCGGATTTAATGATGAAATAATATTTTTCATATCTCTTCTAGTTTTCGAGATCTGAGTGTGACAGACGGACAGACGGACATTTTACACAAACCTAAAAGCGGCTTTTTCCCCTTACGGGGGCCGCTAAAAATCAAACAAAGCATTAGGATTTTTTAAAAGAATTTTCTATAAATAAAAAAGAACATAAAAATAAAATGTTATTTAACTTTGCTTAGGCCAATAATAGAATATGCATCCTCTGTTTGGGACCCCTCAACTCAAGAAAACATTAAGAAACTGGAATAGACACAAAATAGAGCAGTGAGATGCATAACTAACGAATTTTCACATTTGACTAGAGTAACACTAAATCATTAAATTTAAAAAGGAGAGAAGACTCAAAAGTAAAGTAGCAATTATACATAAAACACTTAACCATAATCTTCAAATACAAAAACAAAATCTAATAACATACTCAGAAGGACACAAAGATAGAGGCACATTCCTCGTTCCATATGGTAGGAAAAATGTGTATAAATGCTCCTTCTTCCCTAACGCCATTAGAGCATGGAATCTGATGAGCCAGCCAGGAAAACCTGTGACTTGGCAAAATTTAAGCCATTAGTTAACATGCACGACTAGATGCTTGACGCGTAGGACTTAATCATCTTCTTTTTTGAAGTAACTTATGTAGTATAGAAGATAAGATAAAGATCAGCGTCACTCAAACTGTAATGAGTTCGCGTGGGCCCAAAATCTGTCTTATTTTTTTTAAAAGGGCCGAAATTCTGTTTTAGCTTCATTAATAGCTTATATCAAATCACTCTTTCTGTCTGTCTGTCTGACTGGTAGAAAGTGTGTACACTTTATTTCACCCACGCCCATTTTCATATTGACAAAACATGAAACAATACAAAACATTAATCAATTAGTCAAGTAACTACTGTCGTGCGCATCTGGTAGGGTATTTTCGTTTGAGCACCATAAGATCTTATTAGTTCATCCTTCTAAGGATGCGCTATATTGTTGTCATTGTTCTCTTGTTGTGCCTTGAGATGAGTCTCTTTGTGTTCTCTTGGTGTGCCTTGAGATTGAGTTATCTGTGTGGTGTTATTCCCCAGTATTGGGTAAGTTAGTTTATTTTACTATCTTCTACATGTCGTAGCTTTACAATCGTTTCTTTAATAATCGTGAGAATGGCGGTATCAAAGGAGTGTGTATTTTTCTTATCTAGGGACGCAGGCTTGGGACTCTGCTGGAGTCAAGTCTGAGTTGTAGGCTTGGTAGTTGACTATTGCCCGTGGCGTTGGGTTGGCGTTGTGAGGCCGGAGTGACTATGGCACTGAGATTAAGGTGTGCTATAGCCCGTTGAATGTAATCTGTAATTGCCATTGATATTTATTCATAATGTATGCCTCATAATATCATATATATCATTAACTCATTAAACCTTTGTTGTTATATGCAATATTGTTATTCACTAGTATACGTTAATAGTTTGGTTTATTCGTTCCTAGATATGTATTGCATACATTGATTACTAGACTGTTAGGGGTGCCCAGGCAGACGAGCCAAGGCTAAATTATAACCCCGGCATAAAGCTAATAAACACTGCTCAGGTGGGGAGCCCGGCGGAGTACATCATACCCTAGATGAGCGCGAGGACAAAACCCACCTGACAACTACTAGTAATTAATAATATTTATTGTACCCAACAAAACATAAATAAATACAAAAAAAAAATACCAATTGTTAAATTAATTATTGGTAATTCATTATTTCGTTTGATATTGAATAAGGGAAATAACTTCGACATTATTGATAGATGCCATGGAGGAGTTATTCCCCTTAGATAAGCTTTTTTTTTTTTTTTAAAGGATTTTTTTTTTGGTTATAGATCCATAAGTGAGAATTAATCAAATCTCAATGTATACAAAAAGCTTACCTTGTACCTTTCCCCAGTAACCGGACCAATAAGCTGGTGACCTAGACACGGAGAATCTGGAAAAAAGAAAAGACATAATGATATTTTACGTGAAGAATGACCTTACATGTAGTTTTGTTCTTTGGATATTTTGGTTAAAATTGAAATTTAACTCTTTATCTCCGTAATTATTTTCCATTTTCTGAAAGAATTGTTCATTTTCCACATTTGTACATTCTACATTGTTATCATTAAACTTCAATAACATTTTTGTTGTAAAAACGTTACTGTTGGTATAGAATGATAGAAGAATGCATGCTCTTATACTATTACATCCATTAAAGTCTATAAAACCAAAAATTAGTTTATTGGGTGTCGAATCAACGATAGTATCGTTCATTAGGAGACAACGAGTGAAATAAATATATCTAGTAATTTTTCAATATGCTTTGTCTAGGATAGAATTTATAAGATGATTAACTCGGGATAGCTTACAACCATAAAAGTTTGCGTAGTATTACTTCCCTCTAGTTAGCAATGACCGTTTTGGAAAATGTGACATATTCATTCTAAAACAAAAATGAATTACAAAGGGAGTCTGTTTTACACACAAAATAGGACGCCCATGCGGCTCAGATGTACATTTAAAAACTACGCTAAACTAAAACTCTTAGCTATATAGTTATCACAACAGCGACATCCAAAAGATACATAAGAGATCCTCTGTAAATTCAATAGAGATTCAAGAGAGTTACAAAAAGAGACAAAAATAAAAAAAAAAAAAGCTTATATGAAATGTATCTGTTAGGGTTAGGTAATAGATCTAGAGTCTAGACTAACAATAATAAATCTGTGTTATTAATAATATTTTTACCAATTGGTTTGGCTCAGCGCTATTTCATGGTTTGGCTTGCTCACTACGCTATGATCTTATCACTTTGACTGGACCAGTGTGAAAACGGGGTGGGGGTAGAAAGAAAGGGATATCTGGGTGGATTTTACCATAATTGGTTTTTTAAAAGCATTTACAAAACGAAAAAATAAAGAGAGGGGGGAGAAGACCTAAATTCAAATTTGTGGTTCACGCATTCTCGTGCCGACGAGCTAACAACTCTGCTAGTGAGGAAGTTATAGCTAGAGAAGATTGTATAGTTATATATTGTTTTGTTTCAATTTAGAGCGGCGACATATAATTCAGCTTATACCATCAGTCAAATAAAATTTCTTTCTCTTGTTAGAGATACCAAACAAAATAATTAATAAATAATAGTTAATTAACTAATTGGTTAATTTTTTAAAATTGATTTTTGTGTAGGCATGTGAAAGAAATAATTGTTTAAAATTTCAGCTTTATCCGAGATTGGGTATGTGAGAAATAACGTGTACAAACTTTTTACCAGACAGACAGACAGAGTTAACTGAAATAAGCTTTGTAATTAGGATTATCTGTGCCATATTATAATGATGGACATTCTTGTTCACATACTGCTGATATATAAATGTATCAAAGCTTTCCTTTATATAGCCTTTTGTTTATTTACCTACTCAAAGTGTATGTGAAAACTTCCATTCCTTTTCTTCTATTGGACTTTCACTCAATGTTTTCTTGAATTTGATCTTCCAATGACGGTCCTCTGTTGCACTTGACGTCTTATATTTCACATTCGCCTATTTGTTGACGTCTTATTTCTTATATTTCTGTTTGAGATTCAAAGAAAAGCCATTATTGAAGACAGGCGTAGAAGTAGGAAAGCAAACTTAAATAGACTCCCAGCTGACAACAATATGCAGGTCGTAACAGGGTCTGCATTAGCAAGAACATCGCTATTTGTAGTGCAGTCTTGACATTGCCACCGCATGTCCATAATGATGTGAAAGCGTTCAAGAAGTCTTAGATGCTTTCTGTCAAGTACCCATGTCTCAGATCCACAAAGAGGGGTTGAGAGAACCACTGCTTGCTAGACACTGGTTTTTGTAGGCAGTCGGAGCGATCTGTTCCGCCACACTTTCGCTTGAAGGCGTCCGAAAGCACAACTACCCCTGATCAGACGCTTATCAAACTCTCTTTAAAGCAATGCGTCGTTTGATAGTATCCTTTCTAGATATGTGACTTTGCCTGATCACGATGATATTTGGGGCTAAGCAGATTTTATTGGGTGAATTCCGGAACATGATCTCCGTTTTACCGAGGTTTATAGTTAAACCAAAAGAGGCGGCAGCGTACGCGCATTCGTTGAGCTCGAGCTGGAGATTGTGTTCAGTGTGAGCCAGTAAGATCTGAAGAAGTTGTGTTATGCTCATTGTCTTTGTCTTGGTATGGCCTACAATAATATATATATTTATACTAGACATATGTTACCCGCGACCCGCGGGTCTTTATTTGCGCATTACTGTCGATATAGTCACTGAGAGTGTTTTGTAAACAATTAAACGAAATAATAATGTAATAAGTAAAGCGAATGTGTCAATGTAAAAATAGTGTGAATGAAGCTATCAGATCAAAATAGCTAATAGGGGAAAATCCATTTTTTTTTAAATTAAAACATTTGCTTTTGAATAATCTAGTGGATTGGATTTAGATGTATGTTAAACGTAGCTAATGATCCTTTCACGTTATTTCTCTTTCGCTACGAAAATAAAATTAGTTTTGCGAAAATGGTTTATCCGAAGTCGATACATTCTTATCTATTAAAAACGAAAAGAGCGATAGCTTTGTTAAATGAATGGGATTATGAAGTGAACGATTAAACGAAATAATTTTTAGTACGCGATTCATGAATGAATATAGATCTAGGCCTATCTCACCTCGGCTTCGCAGCTTTCGTAAACGAATGTATATTTAGAAAACCAAATTTGAATGTTTATTTGATCAAAATATGAAATGAATGGACTTTAATTAATATATGTACCCGTTAAAATAGTTGGATTAGAGTTTTAGATCTAGGGATGGTATTATAAAGTGAACAATTAAACGAAATAATTTTTAGTACGCGATTCATGAATGAATATAGATCTAGGCCTATCTCAACTCGGCTTCGCAGCTTTCGTAAACGAATGTATATTTAGAAAACCAAATTTGAATGTTTATTTGATCAAAATATGAAATGAATGGACTTTAATTAATATATGTATGCGTTAAAATAGTTGGATTAGAGTTTTAGATCTAGGGATGGTATTATAAAGTGAACAATTAAACGAAATAATTTTTAGTACGCGATTCATGAATGAATATAGATCTAGGCCTATCTCAACTCGGCTTCGCAGCTGTCGTAAACGAATGTAGCTTTAGAAAACCAAATTTGAATGTTTATTTGATCAAAATATGAAATGAATGGACTTTAATTAATATATTTATGTGTTTAAGTATAAAACTATCTGTGCGAAGAGAAGTTTTATCATCTTAGAGTTGAATTAGAGTTTTAGATCTAGGGATGGGATTATAAAGTAAACAATTAAACGAATTAATTTTTAGTACGCGATTCATTACGGTATTGTCTAATGAAAGAATGTTCGTCAGGAAATCTGTAGTCACAGATATCAGGAACTAATTTATGTAAAAAATGCTTTTGAAACACAAAATTGAAGGTTAATTTAATTATATAATGAAATCAATGGATCTTCTTTTGTCTTTTCATGTGTCAAAGTAAAAAACTATCTGCGCAAAGTGTATTTCTTAAAATTAGATCTAGCTCTAAATCCTTTCTATCTTTTCTCATGTCAACATTGTAGACATGGCCTAGATCCATAAAATACTATAGCTGTAATAGAGTCGGACAACTTTATTTTTTTTGAGGGTCTTAAGTTTGTTTTAGGGCTACAATACATACACTAAGGTTTAAGTTGGTACCCAAGGAACATTCCTGCCTAGTTTTATCAAGATTGGTCAAGCGGTTTTGATGTCTATAAGTAACATACATACATACATACATACATACATACATACCCCTCACATTCTACTTTATAATATAGATATATATATATATGTATATGTACATCTTTCATCAAGTAGCATTTATTCCCCTTAGATCGAAATGAAAAAAAAAATTAATCACCAGCAATTTATTAACTCAATGTTTAATCTTTTTGATTGATTTGTGTCTGGTCTGGTTCAAAGTTTTAACTTGATCCGAGAACGAGAAATAGGAGAAAACATGTTCAAACTTTGCACCAGACAGACAGACAAAGTTGATATAAGCTTTGTAAAAAATCAATTACATAACTATTTCAATATAATTGATGTTAAAGATAGCCTTTAGGATTTGAGAATGTTATAGAATAGAATGCTCCCAACCACTTTCCTAGGTCCATCTTTTTTTATGGCCGACGGTTAACGAAGATGTCATGTGGCTAGTACAACGACCAACGGCCTTTAAATTGGTTAATTCCAATGATCCCATTGTTGAAAATGCAAATCTTTACTTGTGATCTCATGGTTCGGTACACAATGATATATGTTATGTCAAAAATAGCAATATAGATAAAAATATGGCAGAATACTTTGTATTCTTTGTATATATATATATAAATATATCATGGGCGCAGCCTAATGAGGTTTTCGGGGCTCAAATAACACCCTTCTCCGAAATGAAATGCCGCGGTAAGGTTGGAATTTTGTGACTATAGGTTTACATTAAATCCTTTTATCGGACAGAAGATTTTAATGTTAAAACATCACTTGCTCCAGCTTTGAGATTAAAACAATCCTCTTCAAGGAAACTTAAAGTCTCCAAATTACATGAGCGTGTGTGTGTATGTGTGTATTGTGTGTGTACAAAGGAAAAAAATCCCCTAAGATGATTCCAGTCTACTAACTATTGGCTTCTATCTATTTATTTATATTGCATATATATATATATGCCGCCTTTTTACTATGTAGTAGGCCAGTCCCAGGGTCATCTATCTCAGCAGACGTCCGTCTCCTTCTCGACTTTTTATCACTCTGGGGCATGGAATCGAGACGGCCATCTTCGATGATATCGAGAATTGACCTGTTGCAAGCCTGCGACGTGGCACAGGAAACTTTTCTTTTTCCTCGTTTCAATGTCCCGAACGATTATGTCCCTTTCCATCCCCCCCCTACAGTTCACTGTATTGTCGATATGCGAAATGAAAGCGAGTGAATCTACTCCCCCTTATCTAGTCAGTGAATCTACTCCCCCCTTATCTAGTCAGTGAATCTACTCCCCCCTTATCTAGTCAGTGAATCTACTCCCCTTATCTGCACATTATTGGGGAATGAAGTTTTATAGCTTAGGGACGGGGTGGGGGACGCTGGCACAACTTCGATTTTGGCTGAATTGGTTAGTGGAGGAACAGAGGTGATAATGCTTTTAAGGTATAAAAGGATAAAGAATAGCAAAGTGAGGAGAGCAGGAGATGGGTAAGGGGGGGGGGGGGTGGAGATGAACATTGTTAAGTAACAAGTGATTGGATGTAGTCTACATAAAATAAAATAAAAATTCTACATTATATGACTTGTCATCTTCAATGGAAAACCCAGGAAAGCGCTGTCTAGAGATTTCTTTAATTTAGGAAAGAATTTGTGTAAATGTTTCTTTTCATGAAAGATATTTGCTGGTTATGTTGACGATTGGTATCGTAACATTTCTCAGTAATGTGAATCCTAAAGTAAATAATAGTGCAAGATTTATTTGGAAATGTATTTCAAAGTACGTGGTTTTTGTTTTGTTTGAGGGAGTCTCCAGACTTTGCTGTTAGTATTAACATGATAACTTTGTTTCAGTGCAAAAGGCGTAGTGACCAAAACGTCCGCCCGGGGAAAGAAACTTTATTGCCCCCCCCCCCCAATTTTCCATGAACATCACATAGAAATATAGGCTTATAAATTTAAAGTATTTTATAATAATAATATACAAATAACCTTAGAATGTATTACCTAACTAAAATATTTACAACAGGGGCGGACTGACTATATGGGCATTCGGGCAAATGCCCGGTGGGCCGGTTCACTAATGGGCTGGTAGGCCATGAAAGGGCCTCATGATGACACTATGGCACGCATCAAATTGTTGAAGGTTTTATAAAACCTTATAAAAGGGGCCCTCTGAGCTTTGTGTTAAAAAACAACATTCACACACTCTACAGTGTAATATTATTTTAATCTAACACATTTTCAGTAATAATGTGATGGCCTTCATCCGTAGATAGTGCTAGTGGTAGGCTTCATCCTTTTAGGGCCTACACATCTAGGGATTAAAAAATCAACATAAGGCCGTTATTTCTATAAAGGTTTAGAGTTCACTGTATGCATGCATATCGATACATTATCAAACTTGACATAATGACTTTGAGGACAGGTAGGCCTAGAATTATATGCCCATCATATGATATACAAGTTATGGGCCGGATTGTATGGAAATGCCCGGGCCGATTTCGACACCCAGTCCGCCCCTGATTTACAATACTTTTTTGGCTCCTCTCTGCGCGTGGATTTTGTTTTGGCTCCTCTCTACGAGTGGCGCCCCCTTAAGGGCATCGTGCCCCCTTGACCCCCTCTAGCTACGCCTTTGTTCAATGCTGTTCTGAGCGGCGTTACAAAACAAATCTCTTAGTTGAGAAAATCATTTTGTATAACTTGTTTCGTCATTCAATCTCGCGTAGCGACTGTGCTTCATCACATAGAAACAAGAGGTAGAAAAAGATTATACTGATTTGTTTATTGAAAAACTAGCTGAGACCCTCACTACGCCACTATTTATATAGTTGGTAAATATGGTGTTTTTTGTTTGTTTTTTAGTTGTTGTTGCCCGGAACGTTCTAAAATCCATCAGTCAAACTGAAAGCATTCTAACTGCTCCCAACCCAAAACTATTTTCTAGCCCTCAAATTCTATGTCCTTTTCTTTTTGTCTTTTCATTCTCCAAACGAAGGGCTCGCAAATCCCTATTATCGAGTAAACAGAAACACTTCTTAGGTCGATCAGTTTTAACCTCCGATCTCCGTGCACTAAAATGCCCACCCACCACATACCTACACTTAATACTTTCAAAAGAAAACGCCCCTTACCGAAGAACAGTTCGAAAGAAGAAACATTCACATTGGCAACTTATTGGAGTCCTCGCAACTTATATGTCCCTTAACTTGAGTCGTAGGGGTGCTGGGTCAGTTCGCGCAATGAAATCCCTCCACTTCTCCCGGTCATCAGCTGTTCTCATTACATATTTATTTGTATTTTGTCAGTCATGGATCAAGATCTAGAAAAGCAACTTCTTAAGAATAGCCCATCTTTACAAAACATATTGATAATGACAATGGTCTAAGGATAATTTCTCACATATCAATTATCTACACCTAGAGGAGAAATACACTAAAGATCTAGATCTGTGAAAAAACATACATAAATAAAAAAAAAAACGGAGAGTAAGAAATTTACTTATCACAAAAAGTGCTTATAAGTGATAAAGCTAAAGAATTATTGTTTTGTATTTTAGACCTTCAAATGTCGGCTTTCAAACACATTGTAGGTAGAATTTCATAGAAATTGCGAATAAAAAAATAATTTTGGTAAATTCAGATGTTGTGGTTTTGATCTTGAAAATAAGTTAGCTGCCCTTGGCTTAAGTTCGGTAAGAAGAGGTTAACTTTTCGTATTTTATTGTCAAAGCAAGTGAGAGAATGAGTGATCATTATCATACGTGAATAGATGAGTCGTCAGCACTAAGAATTTATGTTGTAGGTATCAGTTGCACTCTGTCTTTTAAGTTACTACTCTCAATTAGAGTTTGGTAGCATGCTTTATGTGAACTTTGAAAATGATTTGGAAGATGTCTTGGAGATTGTTTTGGAAAATATCACCGAAAATTTTTTAAAAATGTTTTTGAGATTGCTTTGGAAGATGTCACTGAAAATGCTTCGAAAATGTTTTTGAGAATGCTTTGAATATTTTTTTTGAGATTGCTTTGAACGATATATTTAAGAATGCTTTTGAAGATGTCTTAGAGAAAATGTAAACAAAGGAAACTACTGTGTTTTAAATTCAGCTTAATAAATCTTTGATGGACTAAACAATATTGCTGCCGTTTTGTGGGAATCTCAGTAAAGTCGATTCGAAGGTTTAATAGAATACTGACACTTTTTTCGCGAATTTCCGCAAATCTATCAAAACCGTTTCTTAGATGGTGTCATAGATTTCGTGATATTGCATTGAGTGAGTGGTATTTCGCAGATATATATAAATAGAAAGTATGTCTTCGAGGCCGAAAGTCACGTGACTTCTAACTCATCTACTTCAATGTTTCCCGCGTTAATGAGTTTTGTTATGAAAATCTATGACAAGACCTACTACGACTTGCATTTGAGTTCTTAATTTTATACACACATAACATTTAAGTATAACGTAAACAGGGCCGGTCTTAAGCCACTTCAACTAATGAGGCCGCAGTGGGCCCCGCACTTTAATAGGCCCAGTTTAACTTATTATTAAAGGTTTCCTGGAATTCTCATGAAATTGTAAAATATAGGAACAAGTCATGAAAATCTCCTGAAATGATTAAAATCTTCTGAAAACTGATGCAAATCTCCGTAAAAACAGACAATATTGTCATTTTGGGGGTGTCATTCAATATGGACAACGCCAATCCTACTCGCGTTAAGAAAATCGGATTGTTCAGCTTTCATTTAATAAAAATGTAATAATACGGCGAATTTTAACCAAAACAAGAAGTTCAAATATTTAATTTACTTTAATAGTCACTGGCATACAAATATAGATCCAAATCTATCTCAATCTCTTTAAAAAAGCGATATTTTGCTAGTCTTTAGTAAATCTAAAAGACAGATCTAAATGTTTATCAGCTTTTTGTTGGAAAACTACTATCAACTGGCTTGTAAAGTTAATTTGACACTGATTTGTACTTAGTAAAGTATGAATAAAATGCAAAGACGAATTTATTTTCTTATACAAAAATCTTACTTTTCATTTATTATCTTTATCACAACCCAGAATGGGCAATCCGTTTTCCATAGGGCTTCCTAATCTGTAGGACCGGCCCTGAAGGTAAAGACTAAACGTAAGAGTTAACTAGAACTGAGACAATAGAGTGTATTCTGTTGATCTATTGAGTGTATTCTGTTGATCTATCTAATGCTGTCCACGTGAACTCTTGGCACTGCTTTCATATTCCATTGCGTCATTATATTATCCCTAGTTAATTTAATCACGCCATAATTACCGTGGCGTTAATTATCCGTCTTCTAATTACGCCACAGTGCACATAGAAATATTTTTTTTTAATGTTAGAATTTGATAATGCGTACCCTGAAATGTCAACAGTAAGATGATACTTATTTTATTGAATGTCTAGCCAATGATTTACCGAGAAAACTATTTACACTTTTTTGTCCTGGACCAGACGACCAAAAAGACGATGAAATGACCTTGCTTTGTTTACACTTTACACTGATCAGATATTTACTACACTTTTTTTTGATTATTTTCTTTCGGTGTGTGTGTTTTTTTTTTTTAATTTTTGCTTTAGACAAAAATAATAAAATTAGGTCAAGGAAAATGGCTTCCTTACGCTATTAATCAGCCCCACACAGACCAATTGATCTATTTACGAGCAAACACTCGCTCGCTACAAAACAATAGTAGACTCTCCCTCTTAATGACAGACTTGCAGAGACACACACTCGTATGGACTCGCTCCTAAACTCACACACTCTCAAAACACATTTAAAAAATACGCACTATAGCGCAGGGATATTTATTTGAAAGTAACGCCTCGACCCACCCAAATTGTATTTTCTCCCTTCCTTGCTCCCCTGGCCGGTATCGTCCCCTTACGCCTGGTTCAGTGTCAGAGAGTGATGGGGGTGATGGGGGTGACCTAGTGACAGCTACTTAATGAAAAGAGCCAAAATGTTCTCTCCCTTGTCCCTGTCACGACCCTCCCCTCCTCCTCCTTCTTCTCATTCACCGTCGTCAAGGGGAGGCAAATGGAACAAATAAGATTTCATGGGTAAACTTTAATTGAATAAAGAGTTTGTTTCTTTCCATTCAGAATATTTGACTCTAAATTAATGTAGATCAAAAACTTATATCCACACTAGATCAATATAACGTAGCACTACATACACTGATGCTTTTCACCTTTACCTTTAGGCCTACCTATTCCTTAGTCTTTTGGACCGTAGCGGCACCACGCAAGATTTTCGACCGTCTTTCTCCATTCCTCTCTGTCTTTTGCTTTAGTTAGAAACTCTTTCAACGGCAGGACCGTTCATTCTTTTATGTTATCTTCCCATCGCTTTCTCTGTCTGCCTCTTCATCTTTTTGCTGGTACTGTTCCCTGATGGAAGGTCTTTTGCAAGCCCAGAAGACCTTGTAATATGGCCATATTACACTGGTGCTTAGAGGGCGCCAAAAATGAGAAAGTGAGTGCTGGACCAAAGGTCTTCTCACTACTTCACCAATTACATAGCCTGTTGGACCGATGGGACGCCACACAAGATTTGTCAACCGTCTTTCTCCATTCCTCTCTTTTGCATTGGATAGAACCTGGAATAGGTCTTCTTGTTTTTATAAAACCAAGAAAAAGCTCTAAGGCTATTGACCAGGTGCGAGCCAAAAGTGCCAGACAAAGAAACAACAAGTTCATGTTTATTTTTACAAAGCTTATATCAACTCACTCTGTTTGTCTGGTAAAAAGTTTGAACATGTTTTTTCTCCCATTTCCCATTCTCGAATCAAGTTAAAGCTTTGCACAATTATTCATTGAGCCTGACAAGACATGAATCAATAAAAAATTTAAACAATTAGTGGATTAATTGTTGGTGATTAATTAATTGTTTGATTTCGAAATAAGGAGAATAAAAGCTAATTAATGGGAAATGTGGATGTATGTATGGATTTAATCCCCTTATTACATTTCGACACGTTCTTTCTCCCAATCCCCATTCTCGGATCAAGTTGAAATTTTGCATAATTATACACAGTAGATGACAATACACGAAACAATCTAAAAATTAATCAATTATTCAATCATTTAGCACTTATTATAAATATCATACCAAGAGTTGCGATGACATGGAGGCCAATACGAGTGAAGCGCCCACAGGGACGTCCTCGTATAATCTGGCGCCACACTTTCATGGAGGACCTCAGAATAGTGGACACCAGGTGGGAGGAGGCTTCAGACGTTGCCAGTGACAGATTTTTGTGGAGACAGCTTGCCGCCCAATGCGCCGAACGGCGCGGAAGGACCTAAGGCTGAATCTAAGTATATAGCAGAAAGGGAGATAAACGCTGTTCTTTCCCTTAGATAAACTTTGGTTTTTAAAGTATTCTGTTTTTTTTACCTTCTGTCAACTCACTCCATTTGTCTGTTGGTCTGGAATCTTGTCCGTCTTATTTCTGCCACATCCCAATCTCGGCTCAAGTTAAAACTTATCAATTATTTATTGCCCTTAACAAAATATGAATAAATTAAAACAAAAAAATCCTCCAATTACATGACAATTAGTCATAGTTAATTTATTTCTTTTTATACATAGACAGTACTATCTGAGGGGAGATGGTCCTTGTGTAGAAAATTGGGTCGTCGCCTATAAATTTGAAACTAACAATAGATAACTGTAAAACCTTTTATTTCCATAAGCACTTGGCTGGCATAGTGGATGTAGTGTAAACTAGATGAGGCTTGAGCCTACGAGCTTGAATTCAAGTCGAGCTTTTAAAAAGCCATCCAAGATACGCCCATCTCCTCAAACTGTTCCACACAAGTGATTGGACCATAGCGCATGGAGCACACTAAAAGCATAAAGTAGTGCTAAACAAAGTCAACGGGTAGGAAGATAAACATTCGCACAGCTTAATTGTTGTTAGTCTAGCTCTATTATAAATTGACTGATTCAAAATAAATGATACTTCAAAATAATTGCTAGGACAAATTTGTACAAATGCTCCTTCTTCCCTAGTGCTATTAGAGGATGTTGCCTGAGCTAGCCCGGAAAACCAGTGACTTGGCAGAATTTAAGTCATTGGTTAATATGCATGACTGAATGCATGACACGTTGGACGTAATCATCTTCTTTTTTGAAGTAACGTCTGTATTATATAAGATAAGTAGATAAGATACAATTTCACATAATATAAGCTTTGTTTTTAAAAAAGTGTTTTCATATTTTACTAGTTCAAAAGATGAGGCTGGCTTGTGTTGGACCTAGGGTAAGCTCGGAGGGATGCTGGGGTTTTATGAGACCTTCCCTCCATTTGGCTAATAGAGTTAGGTAGTAACCTTTGTATGTAAGATATGTATCTGGTAAATGGTCCAAGCATTTCCGTTCCTTTTGTTTATACTGTGATAAACTTTAAGACGTATGGGCCTAATGGTAACCCTTTACTTTCCACGTTAGTGGTACTCCTGACTATTTGCTAGGACATCCGACTCTGTATTTTTAATGGCCAAGACATTATTCAAGGGAAACAATAAGGACAAATAAGATCGACATGTCGACTATGATGAATTGACTGCATTGATGTATTGATGTTAACATAACATTACTTAACCATTTAATAGTTACTAGATAATAAAAGGTAGAGGGTAAACAATCAATATATTTTTGAAAGTACAAATGAGGTAACTTAATCCTGTCCTGGCTCAAGGGTTCACAGAAGGGAATTAACTCTAACCTTTTGTACATCTGAACGAGGTTTCAAACAAAATAATTAATTATCAGCAATTAATTGACTTATTGGTTACTCTTTCGTCTTGACTATGCCAATGCAAAGTTTCAACTTGATCCGAGAATGGGGTGGGAGAAATAAATTGCACTTTTAAAACTTTTTCGCCAGACAGAGGGAGTTAACATAAGCTTTGAAAAAAAATTAACATTATGGTATTATTGTCCGATGGCCTGTCAGATATATCTTTACCCTCTATATAAAAGATATTTTTGGTAAATCTAATTGGGTTATAGGCTCTTGAATATAATAAAAATATTTCATCAAAATTACGATGACATCTCATTTTGCAAACTAGGTCAAGGTGGCCCAGAATCTGAACCAGGTCGTAAAATCATGTCATGCCATGTATAATTACTATTTGATGGCCAGCAATTTGGGTCAAGAGAATATTTGCCTGGAAAGAGTAGGAGTGGTGACAGTTCATCTTACTTTGATTTCTTCTTAAATATTATTGACTGTGATTAAGGGCGTCTTCGTTCAGCCCCCTGTACGCCTGTTTGTTTGTCTCCGGAGAGTTCCAGAAATAAATGACTGCCCTGGGCTAAGATTAGCGCTATCTACTCGGCACTGACTCGACCTGAATCCGTCAGTCAGTGACAGAAGAAAGGACAGATAATTACTGTGAACTTTTAAGATAAACCTTATACTTTGCAAATAGCCTCCCTTGCTTACATCATTATTAGACCATAGGAAAATAAATTACATTTGTTAATCTGTATTAATACTATAAATAATAAAATTTTAGGGTGAATCTAAAGGCAGTACTTAAGGTCATGACTGGTCATGCATAAAATAAATTGTATAATATTTATAAGAGGTCATACAAAAGACAATTTAACAACATTGAAAAAAAAAGTGTCAAAATAAAGTACTTTTGTATCTTGTATTTTTCATGGGATAAAGACTCAGTAGATGACGCATAACGTTCCTTTTCAACTTATATTCTTGGTTGAAATTTTTTTATATTAAATTTAGCTTTGATGTCAAGTTAAATATATTATTAGATACAGTTTTGAAAACTGAGGTCCGTCATTCGATGGCTACCTGGTCATGGAGTATGCTCTCTGGACTGTCGTCTTGATGGTACAGGGTTTGTATCCAAGCCAACCTTCGGCAGTTATGGGCTAGGATGTATTTATCTGCATTTCTGTAGGATTATCCAATACATGTATAGCAAGCATGTAGAAAACAAAACTTCTGGTACACGGTTCAAGTTTGTATTCCATGTTTTTGTTGTTATTATAATGCACTATACGTAAATAGTAAAGCTTATAACTAGACCACATACCGGTAGTGTGTGCTGTATCATGTATGGATACTGATGGGAGTATACCATGTTTACAAGTAGAAGAGTAGAAACTATAAATAGAACACTTCTTTTAAGATTTCCATTGGTCTTTTGACACTGTTAGAAACTAGACAAGTGCTGGTCACGTGCTTACCAAATTAAAAACAAAATCTCTGAGATGTCATCAAGTGCTGACGTCTAGCCGTAGTTTGAAATGTACCTACGATGATTCCGGTTTTTTTTTAAATTTTAAATAGATTTTCTTTTCTTTTTTAAATCAATCAAAAATGTATTTTAAAAAAAGCGTTATTTTTTTTATACTTTAAAAAAATGATTTTCCAAAATATATAATAATTTTGAAATTCAATTTTTGTTCTATGAACATAACCTCAAACTGTATCGTTAACCATTTTCTAATGCACCATAATTCTATTTCTAACCATAATCCCAGATAACAAATCCATATTATAAGCTCAAAATACCATCCACTGACGAATGAATATAATCATTAAAAGATCTCATTAACAACCAATGGATTAGCATAACATTTCGTACACAGGCTCCTTTTATTTCTTACGTACTTGCTAAGAAACGAATGTTTCGCAGCCAGGAAGCTGCAATTTGCACACAAAAACGCAATTTTTTATTTTTGGTATTTCCCCAAAAGGCCCGCAGCCTATATATAAAGCATACATAGAAATAGCCCTCTCCCCCATCCCAAATAGAAAAAGACATCCATTTATTTAAAGCACTTTTTTTTTTCAATAAATCAACTTCCTTTAAATTTGCCTAACGGCATTTTGCATTTTCATTTCCGCTTCATTGTAATAAAGACCAAAGCTTAGCCTAACAGTATCACAAAAAAGATCTTGAATCTATTCCTTAATTTTTTTAGTGAAAGGGAGCAAAGAGTGATACTGATTGTAGCGAATCTTCCTGTGTAGATAGGTCTACTCTACTCTGTAGCACTATCTTTTCTCTATATTCAAAAAGAGTTTAAACGATTACAAATAAAACTAAATATTTTTTAGAGAACAGAATGCCCAAACGAATCCATTGTGTGGGGACATTCAATTTAGCTATTTGAAATGTGATTTTTTTGGGGGCATTTAGGGCTTAAAACGAATGGTGTGCGGTGTCTAATATTTCTACATTGCTTGCCTTATGATTGAAAGATGCCAAAGGTCAGAGACTGTAAATAGAACCTTTTCTTTTGTTGTTGTTGTGGGTTGGAGTTTGGGAAAATGGAGGGGGAGGGGGTAAAGAGGTAAAGTAAAAGTAATATTTTACGGCGGACAAGTATGTGTGCGTGTTTGTGGAGAAGGAGGAAAACGAGTCGTTCCAATACATGATGAAAGTCTAGGTCAGGGAACATAACGTTCAAATACATGATGAAAGTCTAGGTCAGGGAACATAACGTTCAAATACATGATGAAAGTCTAGGTCAGGGAACATAACGTTCCAATACATGATGAAAGTCTAGGTCAGGGAATATAACGTTCAAATACATGATGAAAGTCTAGGTCAGGGAACATAACGTTCAAATACATGATGAACGTCTAGGTCAGGGAACATAACGTTCAAATACATGATGAAAGTCTAGGTCAGGGAACATAACGTTCAAATACATGATGAAAGTCTAGGTCAGGGAACATAACGTTCCAATACATGATGAAAGTCTAGGTCAGGGAACATAACGTTCAAATACATGATGAAAGTCTAGGTCAGGGAACATAACGTTCCAATACATGATGAAAGTCTAGGTCAGGGAACATAACGTTCAAATACATGATGAAAGTCTAGGTCAGGGAACATAACGTTCAAATACATGATGAAAGTCTAGGTCAGGGAACATAACGTTCAAATACATGATGAAAGTCTAGGTCAGGGAACATAACGTTCCAATACAGGATGAAAGTCTAGGTCAGGGAACATAACGTTCAAATACATGATGAAAGTCTAGGTCAGGGAACATAACGTTCCAATACATGATGAAAGTCTAGGTCAGGGAACATAACGTTCAAATACATGATGAAAGTCTAGGTCAGGGAACATAACGTTCAAATACATGATGAAAGTCTAGGTCAGGGAACATAACGTTCAAATACATGATGAAAGTCTAGGTCAGGGAACATAACGTTCAAATACATGATGAAAGTCTAGGTCAGGGAACATAACGTTCCAATACATGATGAAAGTCTAGGTCAGGGAACATAACGTTCAAATACATGATGAAAGTCTAGGTCAGGGAACATAACGTTCAAATACAGGATGAAAGTCTAGGTCAGGGAACATAACGTTCCAATACATGATGAAAGTCTAGGTCAGGGAACATAACGTTCAAATACATGATGAAAGTCTAGGTCAGGGAACATAACGTTCAAATACAGGATGAAAGTCTAGGTCAGGGAACATAACGTTCAAATACATGATGAAAGTCTAGGTCAGGGAACATAACGTTCCAATACAGGATGAAAGTCTAGGTCAGGGAACATAACGTTCAAATACATGATGAAAGTCTAGGTCAGGGAACATAACGTTCCATTACAGGATGAAAGTCTAGGTCAGAGCACATAACGTTCAAATACAGGATGAAAGTCTAGGTCAGGGAACAAAACGTTCCAATACAGGATGAAAGTCTAGGTCAGGGAACATAACGTTCCAATACATGATGAAAGTCTAGGTCAGGGAACATAACGTTCCAATACAGGATGAAAGTCTCGGTCAGGGAACATAACGTTCCAATACAGGATGAAAGACTAGGTCAGGGAACATAACGTTCCAATACATGATGAAAGTCTAGGTCAGGGAACATAACGATGCGCTGGTTGAAAAACAAACAAACAAACAAACAAACAAGATTACAAAGAGAGTTTGTGTTACACAAACTCAGAGGCGGCCCCCGTCGAAGTCGGATCCCTGTCGGATCTGCATATTCGCAAATAATATTCAAGAGGTGATTTAATTTTGATGTAAAATGTTTTACACGTTTCGGATGTTCCTTCAGAGTTGAAGATAATTACTTCCTAGTCCAAACCTCCCGCAGGACGACGGGGGATGGGAGCGGGCAGGGTTTGAACCCTGGGCCATCCATAAATCTGAACAACAGTCCAGCGCGCAAACCGCACGACCAGGCAGCCATCCGATGGTCAAAAGTAATAATGTTTCAAAGATTCATTTGCCGTAAATTTAAATTTAAATTTAATAAAAAAAATAGTAGATTAGTTTTAGTATATTAAAACATTACAATATTGATCAAAACGTTTGGAAATGAAAATCTACACTTTTTTTTTTACACTTTAAGTTTAGAAATTGAAATTCTACATCTTAATCTAGTCTATTTTAGTCTATATAAGATAAACTAGATCTAGAATTTCTAGATCTAGACTCTAAAATAATTTTAATTAGAATATAAATCCAGATCTAGATATACTGTAATAAAAATCTAGATCTAGTTTAAAAAATCTAGATTAGATCTAAATCAAGATATCATTCCTTTTTTTAAACGCGAGTCACATAACGAGGCTTAATAAACATTACTATACCGAGTTCTTTTTTCATTTCATTTTAAGAATTAATTCCATATAACGTCAGAGGGAAAAAAACACTACGTCACACGGCCTAGTTAGACTAAAAATCGCCTTCATCTATAAGAGCCATTTATCGAGTGTTCATAGACTTTGGTGCACCGAGTGCGTTCTTTAAGCATTTCATTTAAAGAATTCATTCCATATGACGTCAAAGGAAAAAAAACACTACGTCACACGGCCTAGCTAGAATAAAAATCGCCTTCATCATTACGAGCCTTTTATCGAGTGTTCATAGACATTGGTGCACCGAGTGCGTTCTTTTAGCATTTCATTTAAAGAATTTATTCCATATGACGTCAAAGGAAGAAAAAACACTACGTCACAAGGCCTAGCTAGACTAAAAATCACCTTTATCAACACGAGCCATTTCTCGAGTGTTCATAGACATTGGTGCACCGAGTGCGTTCTTTTAGCATTTCATTTAAAGAATTCATTCCATGTGACGTCAAAGGAAAAAAAACACTACGTCACACGGCTTAGTTAGACTAAAGTATGTTTTCATTAATACAAGCAATTTTTTCGAGGGTTAATAGACATTGGTGCACCGAGTGCGTTCTTTTAACATTACATTTAAAGAGTCCATTCATATGACGTCAAAGAAAAAAAAATTCCATTACCTCACAATAGGCTAGTACCGGTACCATAAAAAAAAATGTCTTTATTTACACGAGATATTTAACGAGAGTTCATAGACATTGGTGCACTGAGTTCTAATAGATATTATTTAAAAAGGATCAAAGCCACATTGTTTTTGCGTTTTGTCTGTCAGTCGGTCTGTCCGTTATCTTGATATAAAAAAAAAACTAAAAGTTATTAAAAATTGATTAACCTTTATTTTACGTTTCAAAACATCGCAATAATTTTTAGGTATGAACACAATTGAAAAGTTTATATAATAGATTGTTCCGGATGTTTGTATAAATAGTAAAAGAAAAAGAGAATTTCAGATAAATGTAATACCGTTAATTAAATTTTTTGGATGGTCTCGTATAAAAATTAGATGTACTACAGCCACGTGGAGAGATTTTCATACCTTACTTTGGTGTTTGGATTCTGTTTTCCTTAAAAATCGGAACATAATATTAACGATAATTAGATTTTTTAATGTTTTAGGTAGAAAGTTAAATGTACTGTAAGAGAGTAGTGAGTTAAAATATTTTTCATAAAAATCCGTAAAAACATTATTTCGTAAATGAGAAGATTATTTGTTTATTAATTAGAAGAGGGAGTTCAAACAATTATTTGGCGTTAGTAGATTTTTAAATAAATTCGGAAATTTCTGGCGACGATTTGTAAGAAACAAAATCCGGAACTTTCTTTATCGATTACAAAACTTCTATGTTATGTTTTACAAGAAAATTAAATGTCTAAAAAGTAATTTTCAGTAATCAATTCTAGTAAATTACTTTTTTTAAAAGCCTTATGCGATTTCAAACAATCATTAGGCATAATTCCTGTTTTATAAAACAATATCCGGAACATTTTTACACTTAATGAAATATAAGTCAGTATAGAGATTATGATTTAGCATTAATATGCTATTTACATAAAAAACGGAACAACATATTATTGATAATGTGTTTTTGCAACGTTTAAGCATGGAAATTGAATGTAATATAAGTCAGAAGAGCAAACAAACATTTGTTGGCGTTGATTAGTTTTGCACAAAAAAATCCGGAACAATCAATTTTAGATACTTAAAACTATTGAGATGTTATGGGAGGAACATTAAAGGGTAAATCAGATTTTCAATAGCTTTTAGAGTTCTAGTTTTTTAAATCTAAGACAGACCGACCAACAGACAAAACGCACAAAAATAAGCTTCTTTTATTCGGATGGGGGCACTAAACAAAAAATAAATAAAATCTGATTTTTAAAAAAAGTTTAAGGAATTGGTTTAGCACCTGATCATGTTGCGACGTTACGCTACTGCACGAAAATCGCTGCATAAAAAGTCCATTAAAAAAATGTGCGTGATATTTACATACAAAGTGCATTATTAGCCTTAATAAACAAACAGAAATGTTTTCTTTTAATTTTAGCAGCTAGTTGACCAGAAAAAACATATTTAACTATTATTTGTATTTGTTGTAAACATTTTCTGTACATTTTAAAAATATATTTGACTTAGTGATACTGAAAATACACAAAAATTGTCCATCTTTGTTAGCATATTGTAACATTGCCTCCCTTAAATTTACGTAATTGTTTTAGAATTGGTGTATTTTTATGAAAAAATCGCTTGCATAATTAATTTTATAAATTAAACGGTTTGCTTTTAGAAAACCAAAAGTAGCCGTTGCACCTAAACTTTTCAAGCCGGATTTAATGATGAAATAATATTTTTCATATCTCTTCTAGTTTTCGAGATCTGAGTGTGACAGACGGACAGACGGACAGACGGACATTTTGCACAAACCTAATAGCGGCTTTTTCCCCATACGGGGGCCGCTAAAAATGAGATTCCAGAGATAGAAAGAGATAGGAAAAGAAAAGATTGGGAGAAATAGAGAGCAAGAGAGAGAGAGAGAGAGAAACAGAGAGAGAGAGAGAGAGGGAAAAAGAGTGAGAGAAGTAGTTAAAGAGAGAGAAAGAAATAGAGAGGGAGAGAGATGGTTAGAGTAAGAGAGTGGGCTGTCTCTATTCAGTGTAACAGATACTAGAAATCACAGGCTAAAAGTTTAGGGAATCGTTGAGGTATTATCCTTTCATAGGAAGTTTTTAAAAAATGTGAAAAACAAAGCTAATATTAAGTGTAGAAATTAGTTTGAATCAATCATATGATTAAATTTGTAATAGATCTAAACTGACAATAATAAATATGTACAATTAGGAATATTTTTACCTATTTTTTGTTTAGGAGCAATTTTATGCTTTTAGTTTTCACAATGCGCTATGATACGATCACTTGCCTGGGCCAGTTGGAAAGGGGGAGAACAAACGGGGTATCGGGGTAATCGCTTTTAAAAGTATTTGAAAACAAGGGGAAAGAAAATAAAAATATATGGTAAACCTGTTTCTTCCTTATTAAAAAGCCTGCAGTGTTTGTTTCTTATAATAGTAAATAGTTGTAAAAATGGTGTATTTTTATGAAAAAAAACTGCTTGCATAGTTGATTTTAAAAAATTAGATTTTTCGCTTTCAGAAAAGAAAAAAGAAGCCGTTGCATCAGAACTTTGAATGATCATGATGTCCGATATTCATTTTCTCTTCTAGTTTCCGAGATCTAAACGGGACGGACGGACAGACGGAAAGACAGGCCACACAAAACTAATAGCGTCTATTCCCCTTTCAGGGGGCGCTAAAATTGTCCCTAATATAATTTATATATGCTATAAATTAAATTCTTTTATCGAGTCGGCCCACCCCTATTCTTTAATGCCAAATGGAATCATTAGCAGACATTATAAAAAGGAAGGAGGATTAACGTTTTCACTGTACCACCCCCTCCCCCGCCCTCCCCTTTTCATATGAAAACATGACATTTTAAAACAGAAAAGTCAAATATGGCGACAGGGTTTATGTAATTGCATACGAATTCATCTAAGTTATTTTAAGAAAGACTTTGTTTTAGAAAATTTAGAATTCATACGAAATTTTTCAGTATAAGAGTAACAATTGAGATGAGTTATGAACCCAAATATTATTTTCCTTGTCATCTTTTCCCAACCTTTACTCACACTGATATTTTTCTGTTGTATAACTATAACTTACAATATATACTTGAATCCTAAAGATGCAAACAATTTTGAGTAGAATCTAATTGGTCCACTTAATTTCTCCTCCCGCTTCCGAAATTTTTTGTTTAGAGCTTTGAATTATAGTTCTGTAACAAAAATAAAAGCTACAAACATGCCAATTAAACAAAATAGATCACATACAAATAAGCCTTTTTTTTATATTATTTTTTGAATACATTTTTTTTTTCGGCGACGATCCTCAAAATCTTACTCTAAATATGTTGGGTATCTTATCTTTTCAAGAACAAATCGGTTGTGTTCGCAACGTAGTAGGGGCATATAAATTCATATTAGAATATTTTTCAAGTAAAACATTATTCAAAAGGTCCTTTGTTAATAGGATGAATAGTGACCTGTAGATGTCAAGAGAATGCGTTTCTGCAGTGAAGAATGCAAGAAAATGCTTTTGGGTGTTCTTTTTTTCGAATAACTTTTTTTGGGCGGCGATCCTCAAAGCCTTAATATGTGGGCTATTTTATCTTTCCAAGGAGAATGCGTTTCTGCAGTGAAGAATGCAAAAAAAAAAAAAAAACGCTTTTGTCGTCGGGGCTTACAGCGCTCCACCAGGCCCCCTAGCTATTAAGAGAAAAACCTCAACATGGCTGTTTTTTTTTGTGGGTGTGTGTTTTCTTTTTCACCGAAGGTTGAGAAACACTGTACGCGCGTTTATTTATACTTAGGGTTTGGGTTTACTGGGCGTTAGGATTAGGGTTTGGAGAAAAAATCGCCCCCCCACTCCAAAGTTCTGGAACCGCTAATGACTGGCACAAAGACATAGACTAAATAGACTAATTTAAAAAGTACCGTATATCACTCGAACATAGCTACCCTCTCTTGAAGAACTTTTTCATTAAAGAATATTGTTACGATCTTTCCTTATCAGGCCTTCTGTAAACACTGCTAAACACAACACAGCACATCTAACACATCAAGAACTTGACGACAAGGCTCCAAATAATCTGGTGCTTTAATAATGGTCAATTAAAACAGCCAATATGACACAATTGGCAATACATCAACACTAAAAATGCCATACTGTACATCACAGTACTAAACTAATAAACTCTACTGTCTCTATCTCTACCTGGACTCGTACATTCACTTTAGGACTCCACCAGGACCGACTTCATGGCAGACTAACAGTCCCGGTCTACTCGCTGTCCTGTCTTGAACTGCACTGCCTTACACACACAAACGTTTCTTAATGACAAACTGCAACCATTGTGGGAAGCGTGGTCGAGAGGCCAAGTGCGCTTGAACTTGGGTTGGCTACGTAGAAGGGGGCTCGAGGTTCGACACCCGACTCGGGCAGAGTTGTGTTTACTGAGCGCCTATTGGCAGCACGGACAACCAACTCCCAGATACCCCCTCCCACTGAGCATGTTAGTAGCGCTATATAAAAGCTATAATAACCATTAAACCAGTGTTACATCAGATCTGAACGAAGTGGTCGTCTCCGTTTCCATTAGGACTAAAAACAGAAAGATTTGAACTCCTTTATCCCAATTTCGGCCAAAGTGTTACAAGGTCATCTGTCGTCATCGAAAAGTACATAGAAGTCTAATTCATAAAGCGCTGGTTGTAAGTGTGTATGTGTTTCGTGTGTGAATGTTGTTCGTATTTACATCTATATTGTTATTGTTACAGAGATTACGCTGAGGTGATTAATTGCAGTCTAACTGAATTTCCATTTTATTGGACTAATAAAAATTGTCTTATCAATGTCTAGATCTAGAAGTGCATTCTTTCACATTGTTTTTCTTGTTTTTTTTTTTTTTTTTGGTCTTCCTTTCCTTCGTTTATCTGGCATTGTTTCCTGTAGGAAGGCCTTAGCAAGCCCTGTGGATCTTGTGATATGACCGTTTAATCTTAGCTTACAACCTGGGGAAGGCTCGGCTTGTGATCCTGATGGCGATTTCCTCTTGAGAGATGTAGCCTACATAAATACAATCAACTAAGCACACACTAGACAAAGTTAATGCTGTAAATTTTATTTAGATTTGAATATCACAAAAGAGGCAAAAACAGAGTTGAGAAAAAAATACATTCAATGAATTATCACAAAATTTGTTTCATATAAATGCAATTTTGGTAATGATGGTTTAATGAGTTTAGTAACACATTTTCTTCATGTACGTAAAAGTGGCTAATCATAACTGCTGGGTCTCATTTCTGGTTGACTTTTTAAAATGCGTTTGTATGTTTAACATTTTCCTGTCCTTTGAATGACAAATTCACTGCCAACTTTGAGTTATTTTTTATAGAAAAAAAAAACCTACATCTTTCAAAAGCGTTAATGTTAACTAAATAATACAAGTCACCAGTGGGATGGCTAGGGTGGGGGAGTAAGGGGGAGAATTTGAGAATCCCCCCAGCCCCAACTTGAGGGCGCCCCAAATGAATTTTTTTTACATTAGAAATTAAATTTTACGCAAAATGCAGGGGCCCCAAAAGAGATCAAGCCATGCGGCCCCCCAAACGATGGAAAATTCCTAGCTACGCCCTTGCATGTCACATTGTAAAATGTTTGCTTGTTTTGTTAAAATATATCAGATAAAATAGTTTACGTCTGCTACGTTCACCGAATCAGTCCGTGTGTAATAAGTTCCCGTGTGTAATAAGTTCCCGTGTGTAATAAGTTCCCGTGTGTAATAAGTTCCCGTGTGTAATAAGTTCCCGCAGTTCATACACACACACAGTCTATTTTTTTCTCCCAGAATACCTCTAAAGACAGCCATCATCGACACAGTTGAAACGGAAGATTGAACAGACGATGGTTCTTTTTGGTTCCCTCACTGTCTTAGAGGTGAAGTAATACAGAAGATTAAACTTGGCCAATCATGAAATAAAGTACAAGCACAGTAACAAACATTGTCCATTGAAATCTGAGACCATCAAATGTCCCGAAGACGAATACCATCTTTAGCAAGCAGATTTCAACGGCTGGCAGTCAACCTTTGTAAATTGTGCGCTTGAATCAAGAACCTTTATTTTTTTTTAGTTTATTTCAGATGGTAATTTGTATAAAAAAAAATCCCAGTCCTACAAATTCTCGTTCGGATTTCTTTCAAGAAACGATGTTTACACCTTAGTCTTCTTACAGCACATTTCCTGATAAGGTACGCCCCTAATAAAATAAACTTTGTTGAGAAACGTTACCGAAGAACTTACAAAGATATGTTATTAAAGATCTTGCCAAAAAGGAATAAGCCAGGCAAATTTGATTTCAAAGGAGAATCTTATCTTATCTTATCTTATATAATACAGACGTTACTTCAAAAAAGAAGATGATTACGTCCTACGCGTCATGCATTTAGTCATGCATATTAACCAATGACTTAAATTCTGCCAAGTCACTGGTTTTCCTGGCTAGCTCAGGCAACCCATTCCATGCTCTAATAGCACTAGGGAAGAAGGAGTATTTGTACAAATTTGTCCTAGCATATGGGACGAGGAATGTGCCTTTATCTTTGTGTCTTTCAGAGTATTTTATTAAATTTTGTTTTTGTATTTGAAGATTATGGTTCAGTGTTTTATGTATGATTGCTACTTTACTTTTGAGCCTTCTGTCCTGAAGGCTTTCTAAATTTAGTGATTTTACTAAAGGTGTTACTCTAGTCAAATGTGAATATTCGTTTGTTATGAATCTCACTGCTCTATTTTGTGTCTGTTCCAGTTTCTTAATGTTTTCTTGAGTTGAGGGGTCCCAAACGGAGGATGCATATTCTATTATTGGCCTAACCAAGGTTAAGTAACATTTTAGTTTTATGTTCTTATTTGATTTATAGAAATTTCTTTTAATAAATCCTAATGCTTTGTTTGATTTTTTTGTAGTTTCATCAATATGTGGATTCCATGATAGTTTTTCATTTATTATAACACCTAGGTATTTTGCGTTTTTAGTCTGTGATACTGGTTTGCCATGAATAAGATAAGTGGAATTAATTTGTTTTAGTTTTTTTGTTACTCTTAACAACTGACATTTTTCTGGGTGGAAAGACATGCTCCAATTTGATTCCCATTTCTGTAATTCATCTAATTCTCTTTGTAAAATATCTGTGTCTTGTGTTGTTTTTATTGTTCTATATATTATGCAATCGTCTGTGTCGTGAATTTGCTTATTTGGATTGTCACCCCTTAGTGTTTGTTACACTTGTTAACCTGTGTACTGACCGTATTTCGTAGTCCGTGTTGTGAACTCTACTATGTGTGTAGTTGTTTGTCATTCAGTGAAATAAAGCTTTGAATGTAACATGGTATTGTTATTATTAAGTACAACAATTTATTTCACTGAATCTGTCTAAACATGGATAGACTACTTCGGCCTGAAAGGTTCGATGTGGAACCTACCGCACCTCAAGCACAAGAAAAGTGGCTGCACTGGTACGAAACATTTAAAAACTTTCTGTCTGTAGTTACTATAGAAAATGTAGATAACAAGAAACTACTAATTAACTACATTTCGCCATCGGTGTACCAGATGATTAGTGACAAGGAAACATATGAGGAAGCGATCCAGTCACTAAACAACATCTATGTGCAACCCAATAACGAGGTCTTCGCAAGGCACAAGTTAGCCACGTGCAGACAAGAACAGGGTCAAAGCGTTGACGCCTTTCTTCAAAAACTCCGCAGTCTATCCAAGGATTGCAATTTCAAAGCCTTGACAGCTGAGCAACATCGTGACGAGTCCATACGCGATGCATTCATCACAGGTATTGCCTCCAACAGCATTAGAAAACGTCTCCTTGAGAAAACAGATTTAAAGTTAAAGGATGCATTTGAGGAAGCCAGAGTACTTGAACACGCCTATCAACATTCGTTGTTGTACGAGTCACAGTCAGAAACCACTAGTGGGGCTACTACAAATGCTGTAAGAGAACACCCTGCTGATCCTGTCGCTCCCCAGTTGCCTGATCTACGAGCCTCGGTTAATTCGACTCAAACAAAACAAGAGGTAAGCGCTATATCTATCAAGTGTTACTTCTGTGGCAGAGGAAGACATCCTCGTAATGAGTGCCCCGCACGTGAAGCCACATGTAATCAGTGTGGCAAGAAGGGACATTTTCAGAGATCTTGCAAATCAAGAAAATCTACAGCATTTGCCCTCGCTACATTGCACTCTTTAGGACTAGGCAAATCAACCTCCTTGATTCTTCTCAATGGGGTGCCACTTAAAGCCTTGATAGACACTGGAAGCTGTGAGAGTTACGTGTCAGCTCGAGTTGCCAGGAATCACAAATGGCCGATAAAAACCTCTGTGGACAGAATATTTATGGCTTCTACTCACCTGTCTCGAGTTACTGAAGGCCATATCTTTGCTACCATTCAACTCAAAGATGAAAAATATGAAAATATTAAACTGTCACTCTTAGATGGATTGTGTTCAGATGTTATTCTAGGTTTGGATTTCATAAGCCTACACGAGAATCTACAGATTCCCTTTAGTGGGAAGAGACCACCTCTGTGCGTAAGTACCCTTAGACCAGCCAAAGTAGAGGCGCCTAGTCTTTTTGGTAACTTATCTCCAAACTGCACCCCAGTGGCAACTAAGTCACGCAGACACTCACTACTGGACTCTAAGTTTATTAATGCTGAGATTCAGAGACTACTCAAAGAAGAAGTAATAGAACCCTCAAAGTCCCCCTGGCGGGCACAGGTTCTAATAACATCCAATGAGAGGCACAAAAGACGTATGGTTATTGACTATAGCCAGACGATCAACAGATATACGCTGCTAGACGCCTATCCCATGCCAAGAATGGATGAATTAGCGGAGAAGATATCACAGTTTTCTGTCTTCAGCACTCTGGACCTCAAAAATGCTTATCATCAGATCCCGATTAAAGAAGAAGAAAGGCCATATACAGCTTTTGAGGCTGGGGGTAGACTTTACCAGTTTCGAAGAATTCCATTTGGAGTTACAAATGGAGTGGCTTGTTTCCAGCGAACCATAGATAAAATAATCGAAGATGAGCAACTAGAAAATACATTCGCTTATGTGGACAATGTGACCATCTGTGGACATGATAATGAATCTCATGATAGAAACCTGCAGAGATTCTTCAAAGTAGCTCAGAAGTATGGCATTACCTTCAACGAAGCTAAAAGTGAGATAGGAACACATAGCGTCAGACTGCTGGGATACGAAATATCTAAAGGTCAGCTCAAGCCTGACCCTGAAAGATTCACAGCCTTGCGGGAATTAAATGCTCCGTCGAACCTGCGAGAACAGAAACGAATAGTGGGTCTGCTGGCTTATTATTCTCTATGGATTCCTAACTTCTCAGACAAAATCAGCCTCTTAGCTAGAAATAAACGATTTCCTGTCCCTGAGGAAGTCAAACAAGCATTCCAGAACCTAAAGGACGAGCTCGAGGAATCCGCCGTGTACACCATTGATTACACTCGCCCACTAACAGTGGAGACAGATGCGTCTGACATAGCTATAGCAGCTACACTTAATCAAGATGGCCGGCCTGTGGCTTTCTTTTCCCGGACACTATCGCAAAGCGAAAGAAGGCACTCATCAGTGGAAAAAGAAGCGTATGCAATAGTAGAATCTTTGAGGAAATGGAAACACTTTCTTATTGGAAGACCATTTACCCTTGTCACAGACCAGCGATCCGTGTCGTTTATGTATTGTAGACAAAATAAAGGCAAGATCAAGAATGAGAAGATCCAAAGGTGGAGGTTAGAGCTATCCTGCTTTCACTATGACGTCGTTTACAGACCAGGTACACAGAACACTGCTGCTGACACTTTCAGCAGAAATCGCTACTTATCCGCAATGTCACGTAACGACCTAAAATTACTCCACAATAGTTTGTGTCACCCTGGTGTAACAAGAATGCTACATTTTGTGAGATCAAAAAATCTACCTTTTTCCACCGATGACGTCAGAACAGTGATCGACCAGTGCCAGTCATGTGCTGAACTTAAACCTCGATTCTTCAAGCCGCCAATAGGACAATTAATCAAAGCCACTCAGCCATTCGAAAGAATAAGCATGGACTTTAAGGGACCTCTCCCTTCCAACTCACGCAATAAATATCTGCTTACCATGATCGACGAATTCTCTAGGTTTCCTTTTGCCTTTGCATGCCCAGATATGTCATCTGCTACTGTTATTAAATGCCTAAATGAGTTGTTCGCCTTATTCGGGCTACCTTCCTATGTCCATACCGACAGAGGTACTTCCTTTATGTCTGCTGAAGTACAGAAGTACCTTAACGAAAGAGGAGTTGCTACGAGCAGGACCACGGCTTACAACCCTAGAGGAAATGGTCAAATAGAGAAACTGAACAGTACCCTTTGGAAAGCTATAACCTTAGCTTTACACTCCCAGGACTTGAGTACGTCTCAGTGGGAACTAGTATTGCAAGACGCGTTGCACTCAATTCGGTCACTTCTGTGTACGGCGACGAATAAAACTCCACACGAGAGACTCTTTGGATACTATCGCAAAAGTACTTCTGGAACCTCCCTACCAACGTGGTTAACATCTCCTGGCCCCGTGTTGTTAAAAAGAAATAATAGATCCTCTAAGTATGACCCTTTAACAGAGGAGGTAGAGCTGGTGAACAGCAACCCTCAATACGCTCTTATCAAAACATCTACGGGCCGAGAAGAAACAGTTTCTTTAAGATTGTTGGCGCCCAAAGAAAAAGACTGTTTCACAGAGAATGTGAGACCCCCTGTGCTGAGAGACGGTTCCCCCAGGAATGCGACACCCTCACTTCAAAGCGAAACAGAAAGCAACACAGAGAACTCTTCTCTGAACCCTCCTGTTAACCGAACAACCAAACCACCCCTTTCGGGGGAAGTGGACCCGGTTGAAGCCCCTACCATCGAGTCACCAAGTAATGTTGTTAGTACTGATACTGATTGTACTGATACTGCCGATCCAAACTGCCGATACAACCTAAGAGAACGAAAATCAAGACCCAACTACAGGGTTTAACAGACTGATGTGTTCGATAAACAGTTGCTGTATAATAGACTAATGTGTTTGATAAACAGTTTGCTATTAACCAGTATTGCAGATGTGTTTAGATGCTTATGTTTTATTAATCATTGTATTTGCTTTGACTACTTAATGTTGTGTTATATGTATAAAATTTAAACGTGGGGTGAATGTCGTGAATTTGCTTATTTGGATTGTCACCCCTTAGTGTTTGTTACACTTGTTAACCTGTGTACTGACCGTATTTCGTAGTCCGTGTTGTGAACTCTACTATGTGTGTAGTTGTTTGTCATTCAGTGAAATAAAGCTTTGAATGTAACATGGTATTGTTATTATTAAGTACAACAGTCTGCAAATAATCTGACTTTTGTTCCTGAACTAATGCAATTTGGTAAATCATTTATGTAAATTAAAAATAGTAGTGGACCCAAGACTGTACCTTGAGGTACACCTGAGTTTACTGTTATCGGTGTTGATTTAGAGCCATTTATTATTACAGTTTGTTCTCTCCCTATCAGAAAGTCTTTAATCCACTGATGCAGTGGACCATTAATGCCGAAATATTTTAATTTTTTAAGCAAACTATGGTGGTGAACTTTGTCAAAAGCCTTAGAAAAGTCTAGTAAGATAGCATCTATTTGTTCACTATTATCTAAACCTTTTGAAAAATCATCAATTAGTCCTATTAGTTGTGTTTCACATGATCTATATTTCCTAAAGCCATGTTGGTATGGTGTGAGGACATTATGTTTGTCTAAGTGGTTTATGATGTTGCTACATATTATGTGTTCTAGGATTTTACATGTGATGCTGGTAAGTGATACTGGTCTGTAGTTCCCTGGGTCAGATTTTTCTCCTTTTTTAAATAGGGGGGTGACATTAGCTTCTTTCCAGTCCTTTGGTACTCTGCCCTGGTTAAGTGAAGCCTGAAAGAGTATTTTGAACACTGGGGCTAGCTCATTACTTAGTTCTTTGAGTAATCTAGCTGGAATACCATCAGGTCCAGAAGCTTTATTTGGTTTGGTGTTGGCTAATAGTTTTTGAATTCCATTTTCTTGTACTACTATATCTTCTATGTTGTCTACTTGGTTCAAATTCAGTAATATGTCTTTGTCTCCTGGGAATGAAGAATGAAGAAAATGTACTAAATTGAAAGACAATGTCTTGATTGGAGACTCAAAAATCTTTACACAATGTTTGTTCTGCAACCTTTTTTTTTTTTAAATATTCAGAATGTCAAATCATTCAAAAATGTGTCTGTAATGAAATATTTTTGCCATTTTAGTCATTGTCTCATAATTGGAGCAAAAGTCTAGATGAAAGTTGAGCGTATATATAAAAAAAAGGAATAAATTTTGTATTTCCACTGAGACTAAAAACAGCGAGTGAATAGTGATAGTTTCAATAGAAATATGTCAATACAAGAAAACAGATTGTTTATGTGGCGATTGCTTCCCCAATTCGACTTAATTTCCTATCCTTCTATTATCTACTGTCCACAATCTATGAACCTAAACTGGACAGATCTGAGACTACATTTGAACTTGACTATAGTGTGCAAAGATTATTGTATTGTATTAAGCGTATTGTATCTGTAGTCAATCCGTTATATCTATTGTTCTTCAATGCATTTATTGTTGAAGGATGAAACAAGAGTATTATCATACAAATAACAGCATGCTAGACAAGAGTTCTTGACTGCAAGCTTGTAACAGATTTTCATTGTTTGCACATGGGTATTAATGTACAGATGCCAACTCTTAAGCTTCTAAATAAATAGTAATTATTCTTCAATTACTTCTAATGCGATAAGCGGTCTTGCTTTTCATACATTTCACGAAAACATTTAGTAGAGATCTTTTAACAACATCGCGAGAATGGACTACAAAACTGTAGTCGAAATGTTCTTTAGTTACAGTGTCAAGCAGACTTTGTACAGCAGACAGCAACAATGAGCATTTTGACGTCTGCTTAGAGAAGTTATTGAAAGACTTGGCGCGAGTACTATTTACATTCAAATGTTTGTAAAACTAAAAGAAAAATGGATAAAACGAACATAAAATAAATACAGAAATTTAAAAAAAAAACGAATTACAAATTATTTGAAAATGAATGTACATAGATCTATGTGCAAATATAGATAAATATGATATATATTGAAAGAGCCAATCAATTAACATCTCCATGCATCATCTCTAAGCCGTTCTGGCCAAGACTTAAAACAAATAAAAGAGATTTTAGAAGTGGGTCATACATTGAAGATTATCTTGTCTTTACGTCTCTCGATGCTGTTAATTGCTTTATGGTTTACATATCGACCGTTAGAGTCAGGGGCGGGATGCGTTGTATTTCACTAAAGATTGACCTAGTTATGAAGATAAGACAAGCTTGTAAGTCTTTCCTAATTCTTGTGGATCGTGACTCTCCGTAGAAACACATTTATTTGCTAGTTATTTACTATTTTTCATTCAAATTGAATACAGTCACTGAGGTCGTGCATATTACAAATTACTTACATAATTTTCAATAGCTTATTTTATATAAGAGTTGTGCTGCTAGAGACAAGTGGGGGTGCTGATCGCAACTAGTGACACGTGACACCAATGCGATATAATGACAGAAGCAACTGATTAAAAATAAGGTTAGAAAGATGGTTTGTGTTGAAACAGAAACTCGGATACAGCCCCCAAAGTGGACCACTCGGGCAGGTACAATGGCATGTTTCAATTTTTTCAGCATGACTATCAGAAGCCATGAACTACAGACTATCAATAAACACAATTTATCTCAACTTACATACATAAAGAGAAATCTACGTATCGAAAGTGTTGCGGATATTATGGTGCTATCAGGTCGACTGACGATATAATACCACATTCTATATATGCTATTATTGTTACATTGTTAATATTCCTATTTATTCATTGATCTGATTGCTGTAAAGATATGGTTCGCTGTGAATCTGACCAGTGAATCTGACCTAAGTGATGTTATTGAAAGATTATCTAATTGATGATTTTCTAAAGCGCCAGCCTCTCCATCTTCACTTTTCCATTTAGTTAAATAACAAATTGTTGTTCATACGTGATGCAACACTGCCCTTCACGTGTATAACAGGAAACACTTTGTATTAAATGTTTTAAATTACTTTCGACCTATATACATACTAAAAGCTTTTTCTCTTTTATAACTAAAACAATTGATTTACAATGTAAATAGCTTGTATAACAGTTAACTATTAATTTAGCAATACAAATATTTTTTACAGCATTGTTATAGGGGAAAAGATCGTTTGCATAATCGTTTTAAAATATACAGAAATGTTGTCTCTCCTATTAACAGATTTACTATTTCTATTAATAATAAAAAATAGTAAATATGTTGTATTTTTATGAAATAATACTGGTTGCCTATTTAATTTAAAAAAAAATAATTTTTAGCTTTTAGAATCGACCAAAAGTAGCCATTGCACCAGGACTTTGAAAAATCTAAAATATGATATCGGATTTTCAATATCTTTTCTAGTTTTTGCGATCTAAACGAGATGGACGGACGGACAGAAATACTTACAAACGGACAGACAGACGGACGGACAGGCTACACAAAGCTAATAACAGATTTGCCTTTTTTAGGGGCACCACTTAAAAAAAAAAGAATCGGTGACACATTTAATAGTTGTGTTCTAATAAATGTATGAAAATGGATCTTTTTATTTATATTGTATCAACAATAAGGATTTTATTCGGAAATTACTTTGGAAAAGTTTTATTGGGATTGGGGCTGGTGCCATTAGATGCACCGGGTGACACAAATCTTAGAGACGCCTCTACTATGCTATAAAATAAAACTGCTGTCCACCCAATGTAGTATGACTTTGGTTAGTGGAAATCGCAAGGCCCAAAAAAAATAAATGTTTAAAATAATTTGAGATGTTACGGTCCAATGTGACATATTACTTAATATCTGTTCAATGTATTTTTACATAGCAAAGAACAATGTTTTACTAGGACACATAAAATGTAATGAACGCTGGTATGAAAAGTAATAAAATTGTAAGGATATAGAGTTTACAAAGGTCACCAGGACACCTTAACGTTACTTTTAAAGATGTGGCTGACAGACTCAGATTTTGAGACTCTTTCTTTTACCAGCACCGAAGGTTCATTCAGGCTATGTCTTGTGTGGCACAGGATGTCAGGGTAAGAAATTATTGTCCGGGCGTTGGGTGTGGCCAGAACCTGCGGCCCGGTAGATCCTGTGGGCGACATCCCGGCGCGGCGGGTAGAGCAATACTTATGACGGCAGATGCGATGAAGGCGTCCATCAGAGTGAGCGTGGGCGCCGCTGGAGTTGCCGCCCGCCGCTGTGGGGCTGGAGTTCTTTAGCGAGGTCTCGTTGGTGGATGGGTGGGCGTAGCCGTAAGGCAGGTGCCTGAGTCCCTTTCTGGCGTCGTTTTCCGTGAACTTAGCCAGGCGTATCCCGTTGTCCGGGTAGAGGTAGCAAGTGTTACTGTTATTCAGACCCGGGGAACGCCGTTCGGTGCCGACGAACTTGGCCTTGAGCTTGTAGAAGGCCGGAATGGAATGAGAGTCAAGCTTGAAGCAGCACCGGCAGAGGGTCCGCTTGAAGGCCTGGCGAAACTTTCTGGATAATAAGTTGTAGAGAATAGGGTTGACCGTACAGCTTAGAAAATACAGCACTCCTGAAACATAAAGAAAACAGTTGAAAAGTTATTATTTAAGACTTTGTATACAAAAGTTATTATTTAAGACTTTGTATACATAAGTCAATGCTTAACAATGTCAAAACCAACAGTAAAGGAACGCTAGACTCAGGGGCGTAACTAGGGATTTGGGGGCCCAGGGGGATTGACCTCTTTGTGGGGCCCCTTGCATTTTGACATTCGACATATGACATGAGATAATGTAAGCAAAAATATATAAGCCCCAAATCAAATTGGTTCAGTATATCAGTAAACTTAACAAAAAGTAATCATCAAGACTCTTTTAATGAATAATACCGTTGTTTAGTAATTAAATAATGCACAAGTGACAAATCTAAATTAATATCGCTTCACGTCGTGCAGCAAAGACATCTATAACATCAACTACATCGATACTTTCTAGTATTTGTGACTTCACTGACATTAAAACCATGATAAGCCTTTCTTGCGTCATTGTGCTCCTGAGATAGTTTTTGATGAACTTGAGCTTTGAGAATGATCTCTCACATGACGTAATGGAAGTGGCCTGTGTTAGCGGTATTCGGAGGAGGTTGCAAAGTTTGAGCACACGTAATTCCCATATGAAGCCTGTTTCCTCAATATGTCTATTGGTGATTGTATTACTGTTTGTTGATGAAAAGTGCTCGTGCATCAATGACATCATTGAAAAAGCGATTTTCCAGCACAGTTTGTCATAAGCGTGTCTTCTAACAGGTGTCTTGGTTCAAGAAGAAACCCAAAGGTATCCATTTTCTTTCCAGCCTTGGAATCTGCCCTTCATCTCCATATGAAATCTGTCCAGCACTTCTGTCGCAACACGTTTGAATTGCAGTTGTATTGACAGTCCTACATTAGAACTCAACTTCCCATCAAGTCTTTTCTTTCATATGGTTGTTTTGATTACAGGGAATCCATAGTATTCACTACCTTCTTTTGCTTTTTTGATGGATTGGGTTTTTGTCAGTTTCTCATCATTTTGCAGAAAGCATGAAAGGGTACTAATTTCTTTAGCAGATTCCCGTATATGCAGTCCAGACTTTTGTAGTTTCTTCCGAACTATATTAATTGGGCACAGGAGCTTTGACCAGAATTCCAGATAGGCAAAAAATTCTTACATTTTTTACTGCATGAAGAAGGTTCTGTGCTAATATTATATGGTATTACGTCATTGTTGGTTGTTTATGTTTTGTGTGAAAGCAAAAGTATTCAAAGCATACAAAAGTGGGAAAGATCCATATCTCGTTATGCTCGAGTATAGAAATACTCCGATAAGTGGACTGCCGTATTCACCATCACAACTGCTGACGAGTAGAAGACTCAGGGAATCATTCCAACTGATCACAAACTATTGAAACCATCGGTAGCTCAAAATGCAGAGACATTACTCAACGATGAACAGATGAAAAGCAAAGTGAAATACGATGCAAAAGCAAGACTACCTAAAGATTATTCTGTCGGAGAGTTCGTCTAGGTCAAACATAGCAGAAAGCAGTTGTCATAAAAAAAACATTCAGCACCCAGATCTTACATCATAAAGACAAACGATGGAAAAACATACAGAAGAAATCAACGCTTTTTGAATAAGAGTTTCGATGAAGAAATCTCTGGGTACTATGATACCGATGAAGACAATGAACTGCAAACTGTTGGAACAAACGAAACAGACAGTTATAGACCAACGTCTAGAGAACTTGTTCAGTCAAGACAACCAGAAGTGGACGAATTGTTAAAGTTCCTAGTAGACAGTGCCGGTCGCAGTGGGCGCCGCGCTTTCATAGGCCCCGCGCTAATTCCAAGTGTACTTTATTAAATTAAACAATTATAACGTATATAAAATAACAGGGTTTTCGCGACCTCCTGATTTTTCAGGGCCTCCAGGAAATCTCATGAAAAGGCAAAATATACGATAAAGTCCTGAACTTTTTTTTAATTTATTCAAATCTCCTGAAGAATAGACGAAATTGACATTTTGGGGTGCCAATAAATAAAAGTGGCATTGCGAGCTTTCATTTGATAAAAATTTATTGCAAAGACGAAAGTAGGCCTATTTTCTAATTCAAAAAAAAAATAATTTTGACATTATGCTTATCCCTACCCAGACTAGGCCCCGCGCGATCCGTTTCGCATAGGGCCCCGCAAATGCTAGGGCCGGCCCTGCTAGTAGATATCACTATTAAGAACTTTAAAAGGAAGGGTGTGTTAATAACTTCAATAGGAAGGATGTATTAATATTATATGATATTACGTCATTATTTTTTGTTTATGTTTTGTGCGAAAGCAAAAGGATTAGATCATTAGATGTAAATAAAAAGAGAGAGTTTCCATTGGATTGAGGAAAGATGAATAGAGAGGTAATAACTCGAGTGTGAAGTTTAATTCTGAAAGTTTTATTCGTGGCAACAAAATTTAAAATAGGAGATCGCTTTGATTTTTAAAAATTGATCTCTTCGGCAAAAATATTTTTAAAATATCTAGGTTTAGTCTTTGTGATAAATTTAATCCATAAATGTTGATAATAAGACACCCGTTGACACTATTTGTCAATCAAATATATTAATTTATGTATTTACAAATAAATTTCGGACACCCATTTGGGGGCCCCCCTAGGTGGGGGCCCGGGGGGATTTTAAAATTCTCCACCCCATCCCCCCCCCTTTAGTTACGCCACTGGCTAGACTATGTCAGCACGTGAATAAATCACCGGCTAGTGACGGATGTATGGAAGAAACAACAACACAGATCTAGGTAATAAAAACTGGATAAATAGTGTGTACCGTATAAAAATCGTTTTCCGTAAATTTAACCGATTCGATCGTGAAAGGTGTTGAAGTGTTCAAGGCACACAGAAAGTAGTAACTGGTTGAATTTTTTTTTTTGTCCACGGCAAGTGAGAGAAGTAGTGATGTGTCAGTATATCTATCAGTAGACGAATGAATCAGGGCCCTTAGTAATCTATCTATCTATCTATCTATCTATCTATCTATCTATCTATCTATCTATCTATCTATCTATCTATCTATCTATCTATCTATCTATTTACCTACCTACCTACCTATCCATCTATCCATCCATCCATCCATCCATCCATTCATCCATCCATGCACCCACCCATCTATATCTATATAGCTATATCTATATCAATCTCTCTCTCTCTCTCTCTCTCTCTGAGAAAAGAGCAGAAATCAATATAGGTACATGTGGTGGGGAAATAAAGAAAATGTTTTAAAAAAAAAGATGAAAATAAAAAGATGAGATCGGTAAAGATTTTGTAAATTATAGACTAGATATAAATGTGAACTTCACAATTACATAATAACAACTTAGTGTGTAAGATCTTAGAGATGACGTATTATTATGTGAATGTAAATAAATCCACACAAATTATTATATGGTTTACTAAAACACTTCGCATATCAATACTTTCTTATTCTCTACACCGGATGTACCAGAAAACTTGCTATTTATTTAGTTAGCAAGTATCAAATACAATGCGATCCAAATTTGAAATATTTTTTTTTTTTTAAACTATTAGCTTCTATAAGAATTTGTTATTCTATAGCATCAAGGCCAATAAGCTTGACATATTGCCTTTGCTGTTTTGGCGTTGTTGTTCAGTGATTTCTTTTTTCTGGCGCTACGTTTTTCAAGAGGGCGATTCGGAAAGCCCTCTTTGGGGGAGAGAGAGACACACACACACACACAGAAAGAGAGGGGGGGGTGTTGAAGAAAAGAATAAGCAGACAAAATAAAAAGCAGCATCTAGTAGAAATGTGAACCCCAGATCTAGATTGCAAGTTCAAAATCAAACGAAGAATTTTCCTTTTTAAAACCTAGATTTAAAAACCCTGACATTAGTTTTCTATTGCCATGTAACATATGACACTCAATAGCTTGATGTAACCTAAGCCGAATCATTCAGTGAATTAAATAGAAGAACAGGATTACAGTTTCTCGGATCGGCAAATAGTCTAACAATTGCATGACCATACAATATCATGGCCATTGACAAAGTGGGAGATAATCAAACTGTTCTTGTTAGTAAAGAGAGGAGGAAAGATATTTCATTGTTATCCCTCTTTTATTTCTTCATTGTATATATTATTTCTCATTCTATTCCTTTTATTTCTGAACTTATATCATCTTCGAGGACCTAGAAATCACGATCTATCAATCAGGAGGAGCTTCACGATAATCTCGTGTCGTAATCAGGTCACAGACTTGGTCTGCTACGTCCAGGGTCATGGGCGTAGCCAGGATCTTTTTTCGGGGAGGGTTTTGGGGGGGGGATTCCCCCCGCCCGACCTCCCCCCCCCCGGGAAAAAAAATATATATAAATATATATATGTGTATGTGTGTGTGTACATAAATCTTTATTACATTCTGACCCTTTCGGAAGACGTTTATTGTTTATTGTAGACTCCCCGCCTTTGCTAGCAAGGGGGTCAGGGGGAGTTCACAGCGCTCCCCCAGCGCGGGGCGAAGCCCCTCCGCCGAGCACTATTTCTGGTATTGAAAGCCAACAAAATGCATATTCTGAGGTATCTACAGTGCATTATCTTGCTATTAAAAAGTTTTATTTCAAAAACCTAATGTGCTATTCTTACTGACTTAAACCCTCTCGCGCCGTTCGGCGCATTTTCCGGCAAGCTGTTTCCGCAACTCTTATTTTGTCGGAAAACATGTCCCGCAAAACCTCATGCGACGCTCTGTCACAACCTTACTAAGGATTCGACTCCCAGTTCGGCATATGATTTCTTTGATTTAGACCCGATCTTTATGACTGACTCCTAAAATCTGTCTTAGCCATCTTTGTTGAGACACATTTAACGATTTTCAATTTCGGCAGAAGACTATTCAAACTTAATTAATGGAACCCAAGCCACTGGTAGAAATTTGTAACCTTTCTTGACTACGCTCTTGGAATTACATGCCTGTATTTCGCTTTAGATTTTATATCGAAAAGGAAAGTTTTTTTCGTCAAATCTTCTGTTGAGGGGTTAAACTAAAAAATCTCTGGTTTTTTGTTTTTGTTTTGTTTTTAATTCAAAACCCCATTTAGCTACGATCATAGAATTTGGTGACTGTAGTTTGCTTTAAAATAATATTGAAGAGAGAGGTTTTCAACTCTAAACGCTCTGTAGGGGAATTTTAAACTCAAAACCATCTAGAGGGGTTTTAAACTTTAAAGAAAAAGCCATATGGAGGAGGGGGATTTAAACTCAAAACCCCTTTGGCTACGCTCATAGATTTTATAGTGGGTAATTTGCTTTTTTTTTTATATTGAAGAGGTACTTTTTAGCTTCAAACCCCAACTGGAAGGGGGAGGGGGGTTAAACTCAAAACCCCTTTGGCTACGCTCATAGAATTTTGAGTGTGTAATTTGCTTTTTTTATATTGAAGATGGGGTTATCGTAAATTTTGGGTGGGGTTTTAAAATCAAAATCTTCCTCAACTGTGCTGTTGGAATTTGGGGATTGTTGTTTGCATTTTTTTTGCTTTGTTTTATAGAAGAGGGGGATTTAACTGCAAAAACCTCTGGTAGGGGGTTTAAAATCCAAAAACCCCTGTAGGGGGTTTTAAACTCAAAGCCCCTGGTAGAGGGATTTGTATCTCAAAACCCCCTGATAGGGGTTTTTAAAATCTCAAAACCCCCTGGAAGGGGGATTTAAACTCAAAACCGCCTGGTAGAGGGTTTTTAACTCAAAACTGCCTCGGCTGTGCTGTGGTAAGTGATGATTTAGTATTAAAATCTCACCTAAAATAAACAAAATGAAAGCAAAAATCAGTCACTTAATTCCGTCCCCCCCCCAGGGGGGGATTTCATTTCGGGGGGTGGGGTTTGGACCCCAAGACCCCCCCCCCGGCTACGCCCATGTCCAGGGTACACTCCCCTGCCTCAACGGGGCACTCGGGTGGAACTGATCTTGTGAGAAAACGATTAGGCTAAACAGGGAGTTAAACGCAATTCCTGTTGGAGTGCCTAAGGGAGAACGAAGTTGTAAAAAAGCCTTAACGAGCGTGTCAGAAATCCAGGCGCTGTTCCTCAAGTTACAGTGAGCTTGGTAAACTATAGGAAAATAGCGGTGGCTCCCGGAGTTCTCGGCCTTCGGTCACGTATTCTAGTCCGTGCGTGCGGATTACCTGACACATTGAACATTGTCCCAGGTGTGTGGAAAAATAGTTATTTTATTTGTGTAAGCATGGTAAAACGTTTTTTCTCTCTGTCGTTTAGCAGACAGTTGGGGACAGGGATACTGGTAGGACAAGTAGCAGAGCCTTTTGTTTATCTAGGGGAAAATGTTGGGATAGTAGTCTGGGTGATAACATGATCTTTAGATAATTAATTAGACATAACTTTAGGGTCTATAAAGACAGTAACAGAGTGACAAAAGGGCAGACGACATAACCACGGCTTGGTGTTGGACCAACCCGATGTTAGAAGAAGTCAAGTGCCAGATGTTTTGTGATTGATTAGAGACAGCATTATAGGTGCACATCCTTAAGAGCACGGGGTAAGACAAAATGATTTATTATTCATCTGTTCGTTTTAATACACGAACAGAAGTAATATTTAAACCTGAAGTTTAAATACTTGACTATTAGTGTTATGTTTAATTATAATTTAGGTGACGGTAGATATATATATATATGGTGTAACCTTGCCTTGCCTGCTACGCAAGTCAAAATCACTCTAGTATTGAGCGGACTGTGACGTTGGGCTCCAGGATCCGTGCAGAGACGAGAGAGAGAGATAGAGATAGATAGAGAGAGAGATAGAGAGATAGATAGATAGAGAGAGAGAGACAAAAGAAAGAGAGAGAGAGAGAGAGTCCATCGTGACCTACAAGCCAAGTATCAATGTCTATGTGATTATTAAATTTTAATTCTAGAATCCCATGAGTTTAACTTTATAATAGTATTTTAATAAAAACTTATATTTTTTTTACATATTATACTGTCTTATGATATGTAACTACAGCTGTTAATTAAATGTTTATTTTTCGAATGCGAATTTGTGTCCAGAGATCATAATTCATATCATTATTGAATATTGTGGTCTTTAATTCATCGTCATCTGTGATGTGTGTTTTATCAGTTAAATTACATCAGTAAGAATCATCCTAGACGTATAGCCATCAAGAGCTGATATAAAGTTCGTGACAGACAAATGGACATTGACTTTGACCTCTTCCAGGCTGAGAGGTTTGTCCAACCAGACTTATAAGCCTAGAGTTCGAAGAGCCTTCGAATATAAGGAGTATGTATATATGTATGTATGTAAATCAAAACCGTTTGACTAATCTTGATAAAACTTGACATACATATTTCTTATATCATGGAGGAGGCCTTAGTCTATATTTAATGTCCTTTCCACAACCGGAAAGCCCTAATTAATATATTATATATGTATTTCTGTTGAAGAAGAAAACGTTTTTTTATAAATCGGTTAAACCCGTTTTCACAGTATTTTATATTTGAAATCAATATCATTGAATATGTTACACTCTATATTCATTTTGGTGGCCAACCAACAAGCAGTGTTAAGGGAACATATATTTATATTGAAAGATAAATTGAAAGATAGAAGAAATAGAGAAAGAGTAAGAATGTGGTTGCAACTGTGGGCAAATCCAAAAACAGAAAGGTGGGATACAGGAGAGAAACTGTTTAAAAATGGTTGACGAAATTGAATGAACCACGTGACTCCGATATATCGCGTGCTACACTACAATCTTTCACGAATATATTGCAATTTTATATTCATGTATTAAAATGTATCGCAAATTGAATAACTTAAACATGTATAAATACTATATCTATATATATCTCCTCGTTTGTGACTAGTTCAAGACGCTATCGATAGGAATGTGTCAATGCCGAGATTTGTTTCTTTTACGCTTGTCTAATGTGTTATATGAATGTTTATAACTTTTACAATCCAGGTGAATTAACCCAATTTGAGTTTCTTCTAGGGTTTGCCAAAACTAGATTAAGCCTGGAGGCAACAAGAAAATAAAGCTTAGGGAAAAAAACAAGATACCGAGAAGCTTGTGGCCGAGGGCAGACGTGAAGTGAAATCATGGAAAACGAGGAGACAAATGCCGTTGTTATTCTAAACTTGTCCGCTGTGGTCCCAGGTGTAAGATCAGTCGTTCTTTGACTGTCCTCCCAGGCCAGATTGGTCCTTTTACACAAATAACAATTTCTTCTCGGGATTCCAAGTATCAATCTGCTAATAGTGCAAATCTGAACCGGAAGTAGAAGTGTGTCAGAAGGAGTGTGGGTAGGGCGACATGGAACATGAGTGAAAGACGTAGGGTGAGGGGGCGAGAGAGAAATTTAAAAAAGATTTTTAAAAGAGAGTTCGGGAGGTGAATATAAAGAAACGGAGAGAGTCAGGTAAGAATACGTTTGTATGAGAGAGAGAGAGATAGAGAGAGAGAGAGAGAGAGAGAGAGAGAGAGATGGTAACAACGAAAATAATGTGGCAAAAATTGAACGATACTCTATTTGAAAAGACAGAAACAATTGAGATAAACAGTGAGTGGCACGAAGAATGAAAAAAGACAGAGGAAAGAAAAGAAAGATGAAAAGAGAAGACAGATTACAGAGGAGGAAGAAAAAGAGGAAGAAAGAAAAAGAGAAGAAAGAAAGAAAGAAAGAAGCATGAGGAGAATGAAAGAGAAAACAAAAAGGAGAAAGAGAAGCAAAAGAAAAGGAAGAGAAAGAAAACAGGAGAGGGTGGAAGAAAAAGGATAGAAATAAAAGACATGGGTAGACGGCAGAGAGGTTCACTTACGTACACTGGTCATAGAAATAAAAGACATGGGTAGACGGCAGAGAGGTTCACTTACGTACACTGGTCATAGAAACAAAAGACATGGGTAGACGGCAGAGAGGTTCACTTACGTACACTGGTCATAGAAACAAAAGACATGGGTAGACGGCAGAGAGGTTCACTTACGTACACTGGTCATAGAAATAAAAGACATGGGTAGACGGCAGAGAGGTTCACTTACGTACACTGGTCATAGAAACAAAAGACGTGGGTAGAAGGCAGAGAGGTTCACTTACGTACACTGGTCATAGAAACAAAAGACGTGGGTAGACGGCAGAGAGGTTCACTTACGTACACTGGTCATAGAAATAAAAGACGTGGGTAGACGGCAGAGAGGTTCACTTACGTACACTGGTCATAGAAATAAAAGACGTGGGTAGACGGCAGAGAGGTTCACTTACGTACACTGGTCATAGAAACAAAAGACATGGGTAGACGGCAGAGAGGTTCACTTACGTACACTGGTCATAGAAACAAAAGACATGGGTAGACGGCAGAGAGGTTCACTTACGTACACTGGTCATAGAAATAAAAGACGTGGGTAGACGGCAGAGAGGTTCACTTACGTACACTGGTCATAGAAATAAATTCAGTAGCAGAAAATATTTGTTAGAGAAATAAGAGGTGGGGGACGGGATAGAACCGAAATAAAAATTGGGGGGGGGGGGGGGAAGCATCTATCTAACTAAAGAAGAAAATACCTACCAGTGATTAATAGAACTAAAATATCCACTTAGAAATTGTTTATACAGTTTACAGCAGTGTAAAATATGGCTTATATGGACATAAACATTAAACACACACACACACAAACATGGAATAACACGCATACTGCATTATACACGCGGCAATTACAAGATCAACAACCGACATTTCGGCTCGTTATCTAACGTATGGGATTAGTTCCCCTGAATAGTTCTGCAGACGTAAACATATTTTTTTTTTTTTTGTGAATATTGCGTTTTTGTTTTTTTTGTGTTTTTATTTTCGGAAAGACAAAAAAAAAAAACCCAATCTTCTGGCCTTTTACTAAACATTCTTTTAAAAAAGAAAAAAAAAAGCAATTTATTAAATTGAATTTCAGTAATCACAGGGGACAATTCAATATATTATAGCTATTTTATTTAAAGATTTAAACAAAAATAGTTGCACGAAAAGTAAACTACGGTGCTGCTGTACTCTTGGTATGTCGGCATATCAGACCATAGCTGCTCTCGGTATAAATATTGCAAATCAAAAACAACAGTACAAAGAATACATAAAGTGAAATAAATATAGAAATGAAGCTAGGTGCTGAAACAAATGATATTAAGTTCGCTTTGTGCGTTATCGCAAGGCGGTGTTGTCGTTCGCTTTGTGCGTTATCGCAAGGCGGTGTTGTCGTTTCCAGGGTCACTGGTTCGAGCCCTGGTCGGCGCAATAACTTATTTTCGTCTCATTTTAATTCACTACTTTCTCTCATTTAAAAATTTGGTCCCTGGTGCTGCTGTTTATTTATGAAATAAAGTTTCCCTTTCAGACATTGTGATCTAAAGGGTAGATATTGTAGTGGTCATCTATTTCTGCGGCCGAATGTTAACTAGAATTTTGTGTGGCCAGCACAACAAATAAGCGTCTTTATTTTTTCGCCAACTATCGCCAGATACCCATTTGAGTTGAATCTCAGTCTTCATCGGGATTGTCGCAACTATTGAATTAGTTGTTCATTAATGTGTTCTTAGTCTAATAGCGCCGATTTCATCAATAGGCGATGACGTCATTAGCGCTATTTCCTTTTTATTGTATAGTGTTTAGTAGATGATCTCCCCTTGCTACTTCGTCATAATTTTTTATGACATAAAATGATTTCGTAGTAAGGCTTTCTCAGTTAATAGTCTGTTTCATTCTCTCCATCTTGTGCTGTAGAGCCAAGTTGTATTTTGTGAGCTCTTGAATTTCTCCTGGATCTGATAGCCTTATCATTGTTCCTTGGATATATTTCTTGAAGAATTATTTTAACCCCTATTTAGGGTGAGTTTTATTTTCACATTATATACTTGTTTGTATCTGGATTCGATCGTATTTGTATTTTGAATAATTAGACTGGAAGATTAGAAGAATCTATTTTTTTTTATCTTTATAGAGAGTCTCTATCTAAGTCTCAGTCTCAGTATTTAGATCTCAACTTTCGGCTACAGGTCTGAGGTTTTCATCTCTGGTTATGTGTCTGATGTTTGATTTACGAATCTGAGGTTCCAGACTCCAGACTACGGGTTGATGTGTCCAGACCTGGTGATACAGTTTAAAGTTGAGAGCTTTGGTATTACTTTGAACTCTGATATAAGGTATCGGTGAGCAGTATATTGACTAGAAGATAATTTGGTATTGTCCTGACATTTGAACATACATTTTGAGGAGCTGTTTCATAAAGTTGTCGTCTTGAAAGATTGTGTGGTCAATATTACTGAACCTTATAAGTTAAGGTGATTATATATAGTGTTTGTATTATAAATTCTATTAAGTATTTAAACTTAAATATATTATACTACACCATATTATATATCTACTGGTATTCATATAATTATCATTATTCATATATCAGTTCATTGAATAAATATCATTGTATTAAATTCATAATTTTTATTTAAATCATCATACACATCGTTTATTAGTTTATGCACAACTGGGTGTGTATGGTGTGTCTGTCGGGATGACCTTGGGACAAAAAAAGAAATAATAATTTATTCAAATTACTTTAATACCTAGATACATTAATACTTACTAATATTCAATAATATAAATAATCTAAAGACCTGACATGGATATGAACCTGAGATCATTGGAAACCAGGCGCTTCACCACTCAGCCACCATGTCCCAACATAGAATATAGTAGTAACATGTTATTAGCAGGGCCGGTTCAAAGCAATAAGGGATTCCGAAACAGCTAAGAACATGGCATGTAACAGAACAAAAATATAGGCAGCTATAAACAATGTTCATGGTCTTCAAACTGATACAAAAATATGCCTACCACAGGAGTGAAGTGACATTAGATGTTTTAGACTCGTTACGGATGCAAATAACATTGGGGCAGTGAAACTTTTTCCAGTAGTAGTTCAATACTTTGATTGTAAAGCTGGTGGAACACAGACGTCTAAGTTTTATAGACAGGACAGTAAATAAAACTTCTAAAACCATATCCAAGTATCAATATACCTTAGACTGTCTTAGGCGAATGCAAGGCATTTCTGACAACAAAACAATATAAATATAAAAGATACATTTACTATATAGAAAAATGGATGGCACCTTTCGAGGAATTCCAGTTCTTTCTAAATACAATAAAAAGACACAAAATTCAATGATCTATTGTCCTAATGGTGTCAACAATGTTCAATTGTTTGACCAATAGTGCAATTAGAAATTAGCCTGTTTGTAGGATAAAACTATAAAATGTTTTTTGACAAGCTTCTTCCTGAACAGTGAAGTGCGTGTCTACAAAATTGTTCAAAAGAAACTTGTTACTCAGAGCTACTAAAAAAATGTTAATTTTTCTTTTGTATTCCCGCGCATAATGACAACTTTGAGATAGATTTTGCTGATAACTTTACGTTAGACCAACGAGAGAATTAATTCATGCCTTAGTTCAGTGAGAGATATTATTCAAACACATTTAGTGAAAATGTCCTGCACGGAGCTCCACGCGTATGTTAGCATGAATGATAAAAATCTGCAAATAGTCCATTCTGAATAACGTCATATTTAATACATCCTATGATTTACTCTATGTTTAATGAAATAAGTATATGTCCAGCTTTTAAAGCTAATTTGTCTTCTTTTGTCCTCCATTGTAAGGTTTTGTCCTCGTTTTTGTCCTCCTTTGTTAGACTTTGTCCTCGTTTTGTCCTCCTTTGGTGCCTGGTAACCTTACTTAGGAGTACCCCGAACTGACGTGGCACAATTGTTACAACATGTCATTCACGAGAGACACAAAACATAACCAAATTTAAGCTCAACATCTAATAATGTAACGTAGACAAGAACGTTAATTCGATCTGTGATAAATAATCGATTGCGTCCCCTTGATCGTAGCCGTGACATAAGATAATAACGCTGATGGGAATACTTAGTTCCACTTGGGTGAGGCAAATGTTGGATTATTACAATAAAAGCCTTGCTTTCCGAACCAGTTCAAGTTTATTCGTGATTCCTAGCTACATTTATTTTATATTATTACATTTTTAGCCTATAAACATTCTGAACAAATAGATCTATAAATGTGAAACTAATGTTTGTTTTTGCATTTATCGATTATCTTATATAACAGTTGATTCCGAGTAGGGTCAGGGCCTGTCTTACATAGTTGGAGGTCCTGGGCGAAATAGAAAAATTAAAACTGAAAAGAGAAAAAAAAATACGAATTTTATTAAACAGTCAGGCTAGTGTACTCAAGCAATAACACTGGGCACAAGGTTATAGATTTCTTCTCTGAAGAAATTGTTTTTAGTCCTGTGGGAGACCCACGCCAATCAGAGACCCTGAGCGGCCGCCTAGATTTCATATGCGTTGGGTCGGCACTGAGAGGCTACCGCCTTGTGATGAAATCTTCACCATTTATTGTCTCGACTCATGTTTATTTAGAGCGCTAGTTTTCAATGGCTGACAATATCATTGACTCGAACTACGTGTATCTAAGTGAACTCAAGTTTTCCAAGTGTGGCCAAAGGGCTAGTAATTTCTTCCTAACGATATACATCAACTGTCAGATTTCTAGGAATATCGTTAAATTATTGAGATACGTGTCCAGGCAGGTTTTTGAGCCCACCCAGTTTTGTCGAAGATACAAGTTGAATAGAGGTATTGAAAAAAAAATTGAATGCATCGACAGATTCAGTTGGAGATGATATACTTTGATTGCTTGATGATTCATGATGCAGTTGATCATCAAGAAAAAAATATCTGGACCAGATGTATGGCTTTCTGCCTTCCACAAAAATATCTGGACCAGATCTATGGCTTTCTGCCTTCCACAAAAATATCTGGACCAGATCTTTGGCTTTCTGCCTTCCACAAAAATATCTGGACCAGATCTATGGCTTTCTGCCTTCCACAAAAATATCTGGACCAGATCTATGGCTTTCTGCCTTCCACAAAAATATCTGGACCAGATCTATGGCTTTCTGCCTTCCACAAAAATATCTGGACCAGATCTATGGCTTTCTGCCTTCCACAAAAATATCTGGACCAGATCTATGGCTTTCTACCTTCCACAAAAATATCTGGACCAGATCTATGGCTTTCTACCTTCCACAAAAATATCTGGACCAGATCTATGGCTTTCTGCCTACACAAAAATATCTGACCAGATCTATGGCTTTCTGCCTACACAAAAATATCTGACCAGATCTATGGCTTTCTGCCTACACAAAAATAACGATAATTTATCTTCAAGGGCTGCGGTTACGACAAGAAATGAGAGTCATTGGAACCAAAGAATAAATTGTGGTTTAAATGTTGCACCACAATGTGGTCTTTATTATCGCCGTGATATTTATTGCACTGGTAGCATTAAACTCAGGCCAACAGACAGATCTTAGGAGGTGTGGGGGCTGAGGAGTAAAGCGCTTGGCTTCCGAATCGAGGTGTCCTCGTTTCGAATCCAGACTGTGATTTTCAATTTCTGGATCTCTTGGGCGTCTCTGGTTCTACCCATCCCTAATGGGCACCTCACATTAGTTTGGCAATAGTAACGGCTGTTGGTCGTTGTGCTGGTCTCCCTAACCGTTGGCCACAGAAACAGATGTCATTTACATCATCTGCCCCATAGATCGCAAGGTCTGAAAGGAGTTCATTACTATACAGAGTATGTTTTAGTCTAGAGTTGAGTTCGCTATTAATTAAAACAATGTTTTTGAAGAGTCTAAATGTGTTGTTGTTTTTAATTTTAAATGGCATTGCTTTCAGAGAAATTCAAATAAAAGTCAAAGTTTAACTTAGAAACTTTTTTTTTAATACAGGTCTTAGCTTGTCTTTAGGCGGCGCATTGAAGAAAGAGATGTTTCTCTTAATAGTTTTATACATTAGCTTTGAAACTTCCAATGCCTTTTCAAACATAAACCAACATTTATGCTAATTGATGTGTGTAGGGTGATCACCAGTTGACTTTCGTCTGATAGAGGCCAGCGATCACAAAAAAAAATATTTCTTTCTTACAAACATCCTCAAAAATCATTACGTTAATTTCTCACGGACATAGTATATCTAGCCACATTTCTCTAGGACATAGTCTTGAAAACTAACCGTGTAGTATAGAGACCATTCGTCATAGACGACCTGAACACAGACCTGCAACGTCACAACTTGTGGGCAGTTTAGACCAATAACTCATTGCTACATCACAGGTCTGTACGACGTGGCAACGAGTTATTGGTCTCCACTGCCCACAGGTTGCGACGTCGCAGGTCACTATTGAAGCCTGCTATAATGAATAGTCTTGCTAGTATGTGTATTGAACTGTCGTCACAATAGTCACAAGATTGAACGTTGGTGTCAGAACTAATCATCTTTACTTAGTTTGAATGTAGGACACGTACACGTCAGTGTATCAACAAATAATACTGAGTTGACTTTGCATCTATTGAATTCACAAAGTGAACTTTTAAAAAGTATTTTTACCAATATATCCATTTCATACACAAATAAAATACCTTTGATAATCACAACTGAAGCCAAGCTATGGCTAAAAAAAAAAAAAAGGTTTAAAAACAGAGTATCAATACAAGGGAAAGCAATTTGTAAACAGGTCAGAGTAACCTAACTGTAATAGAAGACAGCTAACATTGTTTGTTTCTATTGAAAAAAAAAAAAAGGTCTCCTAAAATTGAATTTCCGAAGCTAGTCAGAATAATTCTTTTATTGGTTTCAGTATCACCCCCACCCCTCCCTCCCGCCTCGTCTTCCTTTATTCCTCGCCTTTTGTTCCTGAAATAATATCCCGGCGTGCCACTCATGTATCACAGATTTGGTACTTCCGGTTGCCACAACATTCTTTCCTAACATATTGATTTGTGAAGATAACTGGGTTTCGAGACTGCAAGAACTAAGTTGGGACTTTTGGTTTCGCCTCTCTGATTTACGATGGAGTGTTTTGCTGGAAGTATTTATGGGTAGGAAGAAAAATAAAAAAAAACTCCATCTTTGGACAAATATTGTTTTGTTTTGTTTTTTGAGCTACGGACAGCTCAGACGATAAGGCTTTAGTCGTGCATAAGTGGTATTATGGCTAACGTATAGGGTAATTATCTCAGCTAATTTGAACAACTGCCAGACTGGGGGGGGGAACTCTAGAAAAAACGAAATACAAGAAACTAATATAGTAACTATCTATCTATATGTCTGTCCGTCCGTCCGTCCATCTGTCCGTCCGTCCATCCAACCATCGATCTGTCGTCCGTCCGTCCTTCTGTCTGTCTGTTTGTTTGTTTAATGTTTTAATGTTTTACAAGTTTCGGATGTTCCTTCAGAGTTGAAGATAATTACTTCCTAGTCCGAACCTCCCGAAGGACGACGGGGGATGGGAGCGGGCAGGGTTTGAACCCTGGACCATCGATAAATCTGAACGACAGTCCAGCGCGCAAACCGCACGACCAGGCAGCCATCTATGTCTGTCTATCTATCTATCTGTCGCTTTCAGCTTAGATATTATTTATTCATTATTTAAACTTCCTATCCATCTAGGAATGCAGGCAATTCTCGCTCAGCAGTTTACTAACGCTGACATTCTAAATAACTCTAGTTGCATCCATCCACAAACCTGACATCAAATTTAGATTTTTTTTTCAAATCTTCAAATGGTCAGTAAAACATCGCTATCCTCCAAGTGTGTCGCCTAATTAAATGAAATATAGAATTCATGTTGTGGCTTATCGAATAAGTTTAACTACTCAACTCTACGAATGGCTTAAAAAAACATTTTTATGGAAATTTATTTGGCCGCGAAAGCAATGAAGAAATGGTGAGACTCCCTGCTATTGGAATTATTTTTTTTTCCGTAATTGATTTTATCAGTTAACATACCACAGAGCACTTTTGTAACTACTGGGTTATAGGGATGGCAGACACTGCCATGTTACGATCGAGGGCACCGTTGGGAGCAGGACACGACCCGATTCAATTGAAACAACAGTCACTACAAATACTTTCTTGATGTATTGGTCAGTTGTGAAATAGTTCGCCCCGTCATTTTCGCTTGTCACAGACTATTTACACTAATTTACAGACAGCATTGATTGCCATCTATTTATAGGAGAAACATATCAATTTGTGACATTAATCTCTTTGGCTTTCAGAACTCCGTATTTGTGTAACCTATAGAATGTAACCTCTTTATCTGGAAAGTATGTAAACGTGTCTGTCCAAGAATAGGGTGTATGACTTAGTGGCATAAACCTCTTGCCTCCCTATCCAGGTGGCTTGTGTTCGGATGCTGACTCGAGATGTGTTGGCTGAGCACCTAAAGGCTATATCAAAACCCTCCATTCCCGTCCTCAGATCCCCAAAAGCTATTGGACCATAGAGCGCTGAGTATTCTATAGCGTGACAGATTACGATCTACACAAAAGTAAATCCACAACAGCGTGTACGTACGCTATATACATCATTCTTTCTAAACTTTATACCACAGTGTATGTTCGCGTTTTATACGTTTCTCTGAGATCCTAAGTCAACTCATTATTTGTTCATTGGTTGCAACAGGCAAAATATTTTTTTTAACGTTTTATAAAGTAAATAAGTGCACATTTAGTCAAATTTCTCAATATTGTAGGATTTTTTCCCTTGTTCTAAATCAAACAAAAAACACAAAATAAAGATTACCACTAATTATATAATTAATTAATTTTTTTTAAATTGTTGTTAGGTATAAAGTTTGAAACGGATCTGAGAATGGGAGGTGGGAGAAATGACGTGTACACTTTTGTACCAAACAGAGACAGACAGACAGACGGAGTGAGTTGATATAAGCTTAATAAAATAATATTTTATGTAACCGCCCAAAAAAAATAGGATAATCATGTCACATTTTTTTTCTTTTTGTAGTTTTTTTTTTAACTTGTATTACCAATGAAAGAAAAGAAATTTCCGCTATGAGTTTACTTGATGGTGACATTCAAGAGTGAGCCTTCAACTTCTATTGGGGTGTATTATCAACTTCATCACTGTTTTGCTCGGATTTCTAAAGTAAATTACCTTGCATGAAATGTGTTGTGTGTATCAGTGTGAGTTCCTGTGGGAAGAAAAGGGCGGGGGGGGGGTACCAACAACATTGTATCTAAGACGCCATAGCTGCGTCAATTACGGTGCTCGGAAATTGGGACTTGCAAGAGCAGATTGAATTGTGGGAGCGATGTATGAGATCACGTGATAAATCATTGCCGGAGACAGCAGACGAGAGGAGTCGTTACATTGAAGATGGTGTGAACGTGCCGGTGTTCAACTCAGGTTATAAACTGTATAGATTCAATAGATACATGTACTATTTAGCATCTTTTCTCCGTAAATAGTTGTTTAAGAACTTGATAGATTCATTATTAGATGGAAATCTTTACCCTACGACCACCATATAACTTATATATATTCCCTTAAATATACAGTCGAACATTGATAATTTGGACCACCATAGATAACGGATCTCTCCGGAAAATCGATTGTCCAGATTACCGAATGCCGAAAGCACATTTAAGGCATGTTAGTAGAAAGCACACTTTGAGATATATGCTATCAGATCGCACACTTTGGGGTATATGTCGTCAGAAAGCACATTTTGGGCATATATCTGTGAAAAGCACATTTTGAGGTATATGTCAGTAGAACGCACACCTTGGGTATATGTCAGCAGAATGCACACTTTGGGCATATGTTAGGAGAAAGCACTCTTCACGGCATACGCCACAAGAAAGAACATTTTGGGGCATACGTCAAGAGAGAGGGCACTTTCACAATCTATTGTGCATTAAGGCGTGAAAAAAGTAAGCTTTTTAAGCTTAAGCGATCCATGTCTGTCCTTGTAAAAAAATAATTTTAAAACATCTTAAATGTAATATTTCCTAGCGTGTTATTTTATTTTAAATGTCATCTAATAGTTATTGTAAATAGAGTATCGTGAGCTTAAAATAGCGAGAAAAACCTGAAAACAAAAGACACAATTATTTTTTTACAGTTTTTTTTTTTTTGTTATTTTATCCGACGAAGCTGTCAAGAGACTAAACAAATGTCAGGACAAAAAGAAAAAATGTATAAACACCATCTCTCTGACTATTGATGTACTTCTCATGACTGTCAACTTGTACATTTTAAAAGTAGTTCTTTTGTTCCTGAAGTACTCATACACTTTTGCATTGGAAAGAGTAGCCTTGAAAGAAACGAGTAAACTGCCTTGTAAAGTCATCATAATCAGCTTGTATGTAGACCTCTCTTTATTTGGGCATTCTCGTCACGTTGAACCAAAAAAAATGTTTAAAGTTACGCAGATCTGCGATTACAAATGTTAATAAATGGCCATCTGAAACTTCCACTTTGACGTTTTAATTCAGACCTCGACTATGAGTGTGGTTGACATTTTGTATACACTCTAGAGTCTAGACTGTCTTCGAGGTGATCACGGGTTCGAACGCTGGGATGTAAAAATGAAAGATCTCTAGAAACAGGAATTAAAAAACATAAAGATTGCGTCTTAGCTTTATCTTGCAGTTAGCGAGAAGTTATGTGCCGAGTGTAAGACTCTGTATGCTCCACTTTTGCCTATTAGAGGTTTTCATCAATTGCTGACTAACATTAAATAGCTAGCTTTTTGGTATATTACAAGTACATAATCTACAGAGTCAAAGAACAGTTTTAAGCAGTTTCTTTTTAAGGCTATCAAACATTTTTGAGCAATTTTAGCACCTCAGAGTATGTGTGAGTTTCCTAGGTAACCATGAGGAGAGGGGAGCGTTTGTACTTGACCGTTGGATCTATGATGTAACCACGACAGCGTCTGTCATACTTGATGTGAATAGAAGTCAGTTAGGTGATAGTTGAAAATGAAGTCTTTTTTATTTGTGAGACCTAAGACAGTAAGGGCGTGTATTAGTAGTGAGTTATATCTTGATTTTATCATTTCACTTGTTTCTATATACAACTACTCTCAAATTAAATCTATCTATATATTTAGATAGATAGATAGATAGATAGATAGATAGATAGATAGATAGATAGATAGATAGATAGATAGATAGATAGATTGATAGATAGATAGATAGATAGATAGATAGATAGATAGATGGATTGATAGATAGCTAGATAGTTAGATAGATAGATAGATTGATAGATAGCTAGATAGATATAAAAAGTTATATGCAACTTTGTGTAAAAATAAGTTAGTTCAAGTGTAAAAAAATATAATACGCTTACATCGGTTTAGCTGTACTAGCTATTTGGAGCTACAAACTAGCGACCGAGCATTAAGAATGTAATCTTAGTTTGTTGTTATTACTGTTTAAATTTGGGAACATATAAGTTCAATGTTGCATAATTGATATTGCTAAGTTTGTCGTAAAAACAACAACAGACTTTTTCTTTTAAAAAGCTTATTTCAACTCACTCTGTCTGTGGAAAAAAAGAAAACGTTATTTCTCCGACACTCTCGGGTCAAGCTGAAGATTGGAAGAATTATTTCCTTTACCTTACAACACAAGAATCAATAAACGAGAAATTAGTCAATTAGTTAATTACCTATTGGTTATAAATTAATTTTGTGGTATCTCGAATATGGGAAAAAATGTACTTGACTGATCTGATACAAGCTGAATTAGTCCCCTTTAGTCGCCGCTTTAAACTAAGCTTGAAACAAACAATAGATTACAATCTACAATTTGCATTAGCACCTCACTAAAAGAGTGGTTAGTATGTCGGCTTGAGAACTTTTGAGCCATGAGTTCGAATTCATATTTAGTCGCCGCTTTAAACTAAGCTTGAAACAAACAATAGATTACAATCTACAATTTGCATTAGCACCTCATTAAAAGAGTGGTTAGTATGTCGGCTTGAGAACTTTTGAGCCATGAGTTCGAATTCATGTCGTTCCCCCTATTTTTTTTTTTAATCAATGCTTTTAAAAAGCGATTACGGTTAAATTCATACAGATATTCCTTTTTTTTTCTCCCCCTCCCCCCATTTTCCCACCTGGTCCAGATAAGTGATAGGATTATAACGTGTCAAGAAAGTTAAATAGCGCTGAGTAAAATTAATTGGTAAGAAATATTTTTATTTATTTTTGTTTGGTCTAGATCTATTCAAATGTACAATTACACTTTTAGAGTATTTTTTTTATATTTGTCTTCTTTGTTTCTTTGTTTCAAACTCCATATTTAGTTGTATCTGGAAGATACACTCTGTAGTGTACATGACAGGGTATACTCTGTAGTGTACATGATAGGCTATACTCTGTAGTGTACATGACGGGGTATACTCTGTAGTGTACATGATAGGGTATACTCTGTAGTGTACATGATAGGGTATACTCTGTAGTGTACATGATAGGTTATACTCTGTAGTGTACATGATAGGCTATACTCTGTAGTGTACATGACAGGTTATACTCTGTAGTGTACATGATAGGCTATACTCTGTAGTGTACATGATAGGGCATACTCTGTAGTGTACATGACAGGGTATACTCTGTAGTGTACATGACAGGGTATACTCTGTAGTGTACATGACAGGGTATACTCTGTAGTGTACATGACAGGGTATACTCTGTAGTGTACATGACAGGGTATACTCTGTAGTGTACATGACAGGGTATACTCTGTAGTGTACATGACAGGGTATACTATGTAGTGTACATGACAGGGTATACTCTGTAGTGTACATGACAGGGTATACTCTGTAGTGTACATGACAGGGTATACTCTGTAGTGTACATGACAGGGTATACTCTGTAGTGTACATGACAGGGTATACTCTGTAGTGTACATGATAGGTTATACTCTGTAGTGTACATGATAGGCTATACTCTGTAGTGTACATGATAGGCTATACTCTGTAGTGTACATGATAAGCTATACTCTGTAGTGTACACTTAGGACTTATAACCAATAGCATTGGAGTCTTGTAGTCAAACTACATTTCCATTTATAAGTTCCATTTATCTCTATAAACATCAGCAGTTTTTATCTTATATTTTATCTCATTTAAAAACGCTAATTGAGAAAGTGTATCGACTAAACAGAACATTATCAATGAAACACGATAAGATCAAAGATATCTCCTATGCTATTGAGAGAGAGTGTAACTGGATCTGACCAAGTAGTAATCTATAGCAGAAGTCAGATACTGGACGAGATAGAATCGATTACAAAATGCGAGTTAATTGCATATAATTTTGCATCGATACCGCCCTATTGTCTTCACACGTCCTTGAAAGCTAGTAGAAATATTCCACTGACCTTAAAGAACACTATCTATCTATCTATCTATCTATCTATCTAACTATCTATCTGTCTGTCTGTCAACCGCCTTTACTTTTCCCTAACTAATTTCAGGTACCAATTACTGTCATGGGTGTATCAGAGGCGCCTAAAGATCCCAAAGTTAAAAATCCCAGTCTTCACCATGATTCGACGTCGAGACTCCCGTTTCGAAAGCCAAGAGCTTTACCCCTCAGCCACCGCGCCTCACGTCTGTCAATCAATCAATCAATCAATCAATCAATCAATCAATCAATCAATCTATCTATCTATCTATCTATCTATCTATCTATCCAATCTATCTATCTTGTAGTACAAATAATATTTGGTGTAAAAAAAAATACGCCATATTGTGGGCGTGCTTTAAACCGAACAATTGTCAAGATTAACCTGTCAGTGAGGGCACTTAACTTCCGTCTACTAACTGGGCCAGGCTGGAAAAAACGTACTTTAACAAAATTAATTTTTAAAAATCCATTTTTTTTTAAATTTTAATGTTTTATAAAAATTTTTACAAAATCATTCCATAATGCGTCTTTAAAAGAGAATAAATAAAAAAAAAAAAGATTTTGGTCAACCTAACTATATTTATATGGCAAAGCCAGAAATATCCAAATCTTGTGAGAAATACACAGCTAGGAAATCAAGGATCGCTGGAGTGTAAAAGTTGGGAAATCAACTATACAAGATTTAGAGGCCAAGGAAAAAAACAACAACTGAACAAACGACTAGCTCATTACTAGTTTCTTTGTCGGTTGTGAAGCAGGAAACATTAGTTTGAGTTGGACTGCTGAGTGATGGAACTACAATCATTGGTTTTAGGAAAAAAACAACGACTCTTAGTGAATCTAATAGTACTTCTAAAAACAATGAATCAAAGAACCAAGAGAAGTTGTTTTTTTTTTTAAGTTTTGTTAGCAGATTTTGATGATAAGGTACAAATGACAGGAAAGAATGATGTTAAGATTAGAAAGTGGCGAGTTTGTGTTACGAAAGGCAGAGAATCTTTTCTGAAAACTTTAAGCTCTAAGGACTTTGGGGACTTGGCCAGTGTTACGGAAATATCAGAGTTCAATAGGTTCGACTTTTGTGTTAAAATGTGTTAGATTTTCAGATACCATTCGTACTATTCAATTAGTCTACCTGTTCAGGAAATATCACCTGATGTGCCCAACTTTAAGAGATTCCCAGATAACTGGAACCTGTTTGAACCGGCTCTAAAAAAAGACAAGTCATTATCTACTTGAGGTTTCCAGTTTCTTTTAGGGTGTTCTTTATATAGCTACAGAGCAGTTAAAAATGTCATTTACGTTGAGACCAAACTATTGGTGTTCATTATGTCATTTAGGGTTGTTCTGCATATGAAATGTTTCTTATATGTAACAAGTCTTCTGTAGAGTCCAAGTGTATGGTCAGTCGACATCTAGCTACATTTTATTGGGATGCGTGGTCAAGAGGCTAAGTACGCAACTCGGCTTGGCTGGGCTACCTATCAAGGGGGCTCTAGGTTCGACACCCGACTCGAGAAGAGTTGTGTTAACTGAGCGCCTAAAAGCAGCACGAAAAACCTTCTCTCAGATACCCTTTCCGCCCACTGGTCCACAAATGAGATTGAACCATAGCGCTCTAAGCGTGCTATAAAAATGAATGTAGTTATATATAAATGTAAAAATTATAATATATATATATACATTTACGCAATGAGCTCGGTTCGGAAGCCAAGCGCTTTACCGCTTAGCCACCTGACATTAGTTGGGGAAAAGTAAAGGCGGTTGGTCATGGTGCTGGCCACATCACACCCTCGTTAACGGTGGGCCACAGAAACAGACGGCCTTGACATCATCTACCCTATAGATCGCAAGGTTTGAAATGGGAACTAATGTCACTTAAGATTATGATGAAAATCTCTATACACTTTTATTTATATCATATTATTTATTACCGAGGTCTCTTAAAACAATGTACATCGTTATAAAATATGTGTGCATGTCAAAACTAAAATAGATGCCTCATAAGTGTAGATCCGCTACCAGACAAGGTATTGGAATGGAACACACAATTAAACAGGAAGTGAAATTCATTATAAAATTGAGTTCAAAGAGTTTATCAAGAGAAGAAGTTTCTAGAATTCTCAAAGCCAAGGAAAGTGTAGCGAGCCGTAGGTAGACATTCATTTTATCTCCCTGACATTTAATGTCATCTTTGTTCGTTCTTTCTGATGTTAATAAATGAGTTCTTCAGAAGCATGTCATATTTCACAAGCAGAGGGGGCATTTGAGGGCGGCGATGGGGGTGACCGCCCATTGCCCCGATCTAGAAGAGACTGCTGAGCAGCACTGAAATTATCTTTCTGAGTAATTTCAATAAAAAAAAAACAACTAATAGTTGTTTGAGGGTATTTTTCTGTGTTGATGTCTGTCAATAAAATTGACGGTGTTAAAAATTTTTTAGAACTTTTTCGCTTAAATATAGAAAAAGCTTTACGCTTCTGTTCACAATCGAATGAAATTATTACTATTAAAACCTAAGGGTGAGCGCTATTTTACATTATAAATTTAGCCCAACTGTATGTATTTAAGACATTATAATTTATGGCATTTATATAGCGCTACTTTCATGCTTATAGCATGCTCAGAGCGCTTTGGTCCAAATCTCAGTTTTGTACCAGTGGAGGGGGGGGGGAAGTGAGTATCTAGGAGAAGGTTTTTCCGTAAACACAACTCTGCCCGAGTCGGGTGTCGAACCTCGAGCCCCCTTCATAGGTAGCCAAGCCAAGTTCAAGCGCACTTTACCTCTCGATCACGCTTCCCATACCTATCAAGGTAGTTCCACTACGGCCCTGTAGTGGTGGTTGCCCCTCGGCCCTGCCTATTTTAACGACACCTCTATTGGTTACTTTTTTTTTTCCCTTTTTCTTTCTTTAGTTCGCTTGATTGGGCTTTCCAATAGAAACCAAAAATAATTATCTACGTGATTTAAGAAAAAAATAGGAAAAATGTCTTTGAGTCTGTTTGATTTATGTTATTATATTTTATAATGCACTTTTATCATTTACTTGATTACTCCATTAAACGCCTACGTCAGTTTGAAAGGTGCACAACCAAACGTAACATCCCACAGTGGTGATGCTCACACTAAAGTACACTGTACTTTAATACGAATATTAGAGTTAATGATCACACGTGCATTGAAGGATTTGACATGTCAGCACTAGTTAGTCAGACACTTTTGTGTTCACACTATTATCATCTAGCAACCTTACGAGTTATGACTCTAAGCCAGTGGTTCTCAACTCTGTTTCAATTTTAACTTTGCAGAAATCTTTTTTTTTTCAATGCCCACTTAGAATCCGACGGAAACTTCTGTTCATCAAATGTAGTGGAAGTCTATAAAATGTAGTGGAAGTCTATAAAATGTAGTGGAAGTCTATAAAATGTAGTGGAAGTCTATAAAATGTAGTGGAAGTCTATAAAATGTAGTGGAAGTCTATAAAATGTAGTGGAAGTCTATAAAATTTACAAAGAAAAAAAAAGATTTAATATTATACAAAATAATAAGCGCTTAGCGCGAAATTGATTTAGCTTCCATTTTACGAAATGTCAAAACTTAGATTGATCTAAGATGAGATCTATATCTAAAGTCATAATTGTAAAGGCATTATATAAAGTCACTAGCCTGACATTACCCGCGGCCTGCGGGTCCTAGTTTGTGTTTACTAATCTAGTGGATTGGATTTAGATGTATGTTAAACTTAGCTAATGATCCTTTCAAGTTTTTCTCTTTCGCTACGAAAATAAAAGTAGTTTTGCGAAATTGGGTTTACCCGAAGCCGATACATTCATATCTATTAAAAACGGAAGGAGCGATAGATGAATAGGATATAAAGTTCAATTAAAACGGGTTTACCCGATTTGTTCAATGAATGGGATTATAATTAAGTCAGGACGTTCTGAATTCACAGATATAAGGAACGAATTTATGTAAAAATGCTTTTGAAACACAAATTTGAAGGTTAATTTTATTAAATAATGAAATCAATAGACTACATTTTGTATTTCCATGTGTCAAAGTAAAAAACTATATGTGCAAAGTGTATTTCTTCAAAGTAGATCTAGATTTAAATCCTTTCGATCTTTTCTCATGTCAACATTGTAAACAAAGCCTAGATCCATAAAATACTATAGCTTTAATAGAGTCGGTCAATTATTTTTTTGAGGGTCTTAAGTTTGTTTTAGGGTCCAACGGTCCAAGTTAGTACCCAAGGGACATTTCTGCCAAGCTTTATCAAGATTGGTCAAGCGGTTTTGATTTCTATTCATAACATACATACATACATACATGCGCCTTACATTCTACTTTATAAAGTAGATACTTGTGAAGTCATCAATCTATGGTCATAGTCCTTATGTCATAATTTTAATGCCATAGTTCTATAAGAATAATTCAAAGTCATAATAACTAACACCATAGTTTTTAAGTTATTCTATAACAAAATAATCTTCGATAGCATAAAACTTACTAGTTCGTAAGAAGCACCATTCTTCACGGAGCTCTAACTAATATTTAGAAAATAAGACTAATAAGAAGCAAATTATTAAAAGAATTAAAAAAAAAACAAAAAAAACTAACATTATCTAAGGTGTGGAAAGAATAGCGTGTCAGACAGATGATATAAGCTTTGTAACAATATTATGTCAGAATCAATCCTAGAACTAAACATATTCTGTAGTTAACAATGTCAACCAACATGTTCAAATTTATCAACCCTACTTATAACTTTTTTTTCTCCCCCCCCCCCTTTTTTTTTCCCCCTTTTTTTACTACGTCACAACGACCCACTTGGCAGTCACGTGCGAGGAAATCTTTTTGTTTCTCCTTCGTTTTTTTCTCCCGCCATATCAAAACAAGAAAAAAAAACTGACATGACATTGGTACGTACAAACCAGGATGTGATTTGCTCCATTAAGTTACGATAAAATATTATCTCTTGTTTAAATTTAGGACCATGTTTTCCTAGCCACAAGCCAATCGTTAGCTTTGTCTGCTGGGGATAGATCTCTAGATGTAAGTAATGGTCATCTCTTTTGGACATCCCTTCTTCATCAGTGCAAAATAAATCTGGCTATCTCATCTCTTATGTACAGTTTTTAAAATAGATTTAAATATATTTTTCAATATGTATGTCTGGAGGGAGGATGACTATAAGTGGAATGCAGTGGTAGTGTACTTACATCCGACCCATAATGTAAGGAGTTCGAATTTCTCTAAATACTGGGGTTTTGTTTTCAGCACTTCTAAGAGGAAAGAAGAGGTTAAATCATCCCAATAGATCTTGATCTATGCGCCTAAACCAGTAAGATTCGAGCAGGAGAAACATGGTAGCCAGTAAGATTCAAGCAGGAGAAACATGGTAGCCTTGGAGGACTTCAAGGAGAAGGAAAACTCTGAATCAAAGGCGTAGCAAGGTGCGTGAAGGGGAGGGGAATATAAAATCCCTCCTGGCCTAGACTTGAGTTGGGCCTCCAAATCAGTATTCAAAATATTTTTTACATTAAATATTAATATTACGCAAAATGAAGCCCCCTTCCCGCCCAAAGAGGTCAAGCCCCCCGGGCTACCAAATGATTGCGAATTCCTAGCTACGCCACTGCTCTAAATGCAAATTTCCACTGCCTTCATACTGTACGCAAACATGGGAAAGGCATCTAGAATCAACACAGAAGAAATATCTGGAGCCGGTGACTCTTATACAGCTTGCAACGCAATGTTCTAGATTCTTAACCAACAAAGACGATGATCCCAAACTGTATCGGCAACTGGCGTTATTTTAGACACATTCATTTGGTAAAGAGATGCAGAGGTGGAACTGTTAGGTGGGCTAAGCTCCGGATTTCATCTCCTTTCTATAAGATGATCCAAAGTCGCCATAGGAGGCATTAGAATTAAATCGGGTTTTTCAGTTCATCCCTCAATGACTAGTAAAATAAATTCAGGTGCCATCACAAGGAACTGGAGGCTGCGACCTTCACGGAGTGCCTTACAATCTTGGCTACCCATTCCATGTTTGTTTGAATAGACTTAAGTCTACCCACACTCATGATTTTCTAACACTGGTCTGGAAGTTTTTATAAAGTAGATCGTTGTGCCGGCTATATTTCAGCATCGTTAAAATGTGACAGCAGAAATAAAAAGGAGATACTTTAAATGTCTCACGGAGAATTAACTGTTGTTAAAAAAAAAAGAGATTTGTGTTGTACTATTAGAAAGCAAATCTTTTAAGAAGAAAGAAAGTAGAAGTGAAATAAAAAGGAAAAAAGAAAGCTGCTCAAAAAATGACAGAGAGATAAAGAATTCAAGATAGAAAATAACCAAGAAAAAGAGAATGAAAAATAAATAGAGTGTCGAATATTGTTTAAGGCACATGTATGAAAATCTATATCAACGCGGACAATGGTTCTGTCTGCACTGTATGTGGCGAAGTATGTAGGTCGCAGCTGAGGCTGTGTAGCCACGGGAAATGCATTATTCCTCATTAAGCTTCGGACTGGAAGACAAGCTTTATTATAATTATTATGTATGAAAACGGGTCGGGTAGGGGGCGTGTTTAAATTGTTGACCGAGACGTAGATCACTTGGTATCCGGACTGTGAGGCAATGTTGAAGACCTCGAGTTTGAACTTCAAGATTCTTAGGACGCCCCAAGTCCACCCAGGTCTAATGGGTACCTGACCTGGCATTAGTTGGGAGAACCAAGATCAGTTGTTACCCGGCGGCCATAGAATCAGTTTCCTTCATTCCAGTTGTTGTAGTTTGAAGAACTTGATAATGTCCACGTGAGATGGCTTGTGTCTGCATTAAAAATCACGTGAAGTCAAGCCAGGAACATTCCAGAACACTTCTAATGTCTCCCAAGTATTAAATGGTGCGGAAAGGAAGTTATTGGACTGTGATCGCCAAAGAGAACCCGGCGTCGAGGGGAAAAAAAGAAAAAAGAACTGATCGGAATAATTAAGTGGGAATCGATTCTTTAAGTCTCGTGGAGTAAACTCTCCCTGTTTGACATTGGGCTAGTGATTGTCAGACCAGTATCGACTACGGCTTGGAATTCGGTTACCCGTATAGATACTCGCTTATTGATTTGGTTAGTCTCAAGGCTAGTCAAACATTACCGTCGAGAGTTTCTACATATCCCGGGACGATGTAGAAAGAACTCAAGTGAATTTGATCCAAAACAGATTGCAACTATTAAAAAGGTATCTGAGCAATGATCGGTTCGTGAACGCTTGCCTTTTATAAACGCATTATCTTCAAAGAAAAAGATCTACTACTTTTGTTAGAAGAGATATTAAGTACTGTGCTAGATATTGACATTTCCAGACTTGCTGTGTTGTCAGGAGGGTCCTCTGCCTTATAGTAATAAGTAGCTATAGCATCTTCTTTTTCTTATATATAAATGTAACATACTAACTGACTGACAGACAGCATATTTACAATACAGGCTTTTTCTTGCTTTTAAAACAAGGAAGCTAGAGGTCAATCTGAATTATAAACATCGACAATTGAGGAAAATGGGACTTACTTACCTATCTTAGTTGTTAATTAGGCGCAATGTTCTTTCTACACCGATCATTTATCCAATGTCTCCAGAAAAGCTTTGACTCACCTGATATATAAAACAGATGACTTTGGGCTAGCATTAGCTCCTGTGTCCACTGGTCACGTTCAATGTAAAACGTCATCAACCTCTGGGCGTGGTAGGGAGCCCAGCAGACAAAGAAGGCGATGACCACAGCGACTGTGTGAATAGAAAAGACCGTAGTGTTTACGAGTTAAACAGGTAACTTCTGTGTGTGTATTTACCTATGTATGAATGTATGTATATATGTATGTGTGTTTTAGGTTTGTATGTCTCTATCTATCTATCTATCTATCTATCTATCTATCTATCTATCTATCTATCTATCTATCTATCTATCTATCTATCTATCTATCTATCTATCTATCTATCTGTCTGTCTATCTACCTATCTGTCTATCTATCTATCTATCTATCTTTTTTTTTCCTTCTGTCAGTGTGTAAGTCTTTTCAATCTGATTGTACTCATGTTTGTTTCTTTGTGTCTCTTGCTAGTTTTCTGTCTGCCTTAGTTGTATGTTTCTGTCTGCCTTAGTTGTATGTTTCTCTCTGCCTTAGTTGCATGTTTCTGTCTGCCTTAGTTGTATGTTTCTGTCTGCCTTAGTTGTATGTTTCTGTCTGCCTTAGTTGTATGTTTCTGTCTGCCTTAGTTGTATGTTTCTGTCTGCCTTAGTTGTATGTTTCTGTCTGCCTTAGTTGTATGTTTCTGTCTGCCTTAGTTGTATGTTTCTGTCTGCCTTAGTTGTATGTTTCTGTCTGCCTTAGTTGTATGTTTCTGTCTGCCTTAGTTGTATGTTTCTGTCTGCCTTAGTTGTATGTTTCTGTCTGACTTAGTTGTATGTTTCTGTCTGCCTTAGTTGTATGTTTCTGTCTGACTTAGTTGTATGTTTCTGTCTGACTTAGTTGTATGTTTCTGTCTTTATATCTTTCTTTATATTACTTCAATTACTTTAGATAAAAGAAAATCATGGCTTGGATATTTCTTGCCAATTGAAAGATTCTATGAGGGTCGACTCAGAGTTTGTGTAATCTTGTTTTAATTGATACAAGTTTTTTTTTTAGGTAAAATAAAAAATTGTGTAAAGTTTCAACTTGATCAGAGAATGGGTGTGGGTTAAAATATCGTGCCCAATTATCTAAAGGGAATAAACCCTACTTATTTAGCCGTATTTGTGACTACTGTTGTTGGTATCAAACAAAATAATAACATAACCACAATTAATTGACTAATTGGTTAATGTTCATACTTATGTCTGTCTGTTTCTTAGTGTCTGTTACTAGTTTTCTGTCTGTTCTCTTGTTAACTGTCTTTTTTTCTTTTTTATTGCATATTTTAAAAACAAACACAGCACGCCCATGTCAATGAGAACTCAATTCAAGACTACTTGGAGTTTTAAACAACGTAGACATCAGAACTTTATCTGTGACGTGCTTATAACGACTGGCTTGACAATAAAGTAATTTGGTTTTCTTTTAGTCCGATATTCTAATTGGAACACTATTAGAGCCAATGACATCTTGTGTTTTAGTCTACTTAATAAAAGATGTGAGGCAAGTTTATGAAGTTATTTTCAACACCATTGGCTTTCTAGCTATAAGAGTTCGCTTGGTTGTAAATATTGACTAGCAGAGAATTTTTCTCATCCAAAAAACAAAACAAAACAAAGAATATAAAATCTTTTTCATAGTTCAGCAAAAAAATAACAGACAGTATTTTATGAGCACCGTTTTTTATTCAAAGCTTGTACAAAACTATTTTGTCTTTCGATATTTGATAAATAAATAAATATGTCCCAGATTCTCAACCTGTACGGTGACATGTATGCGCTACGCCAAACAGCAGGGTTTCTGTCCAGGGCTCTCTACAATTTGATCATTAAAACCTCTCAAGTCCTCACTCAAATGGAGTTTTATGATGATGATGATGATGATGATGATATATATTATGTAAATAATGCAGTGGTTATGTATATCCCGAAAAAAAAATCAAACTTGACCAATCTTGATACGCTCTTGCGATTTATAGGGCATATGATGTAAAGTCATCTGTTTCTTTGGCTCACGGTTAACGATGGGGTCATGTGGCCAGCACAAAGACCAACAGCCCATACTTTCCCCAACTAATGTCAGGTACCCAGAGGCGCCCAAATATCCCTAAACCCCGCTCTAAATGGAAACCTGACAACATATAACTATACAATCTTCTCTAGTCTTCACTAGCAGAGGCGTGAGGCACGTCGGCCCGAAGAGGCGTGAGGCACGAGTTCGAATTTAGTTAGTTGCCTTATTTTTTGTGTATAAGTGCTTTCAAAAACCGATGACAGTAAAAATCCATCTAGATATCCATTTCTTCCCCCCCACTCCCTCGCCCATTTTCCCAACTGATAAGTGATAGGATAGGTGATAGCAGTTGCGTAGCAAGATACCCGTGGGCCCGGGTTCATGAATATATTGGTGGGCCCCCTCCCCCCATAAGACGAATACACCGTAAGACAAAACAATTGAGTAATCTAAATGTATCGGTACATTGACCAAAATACATTCTAATGCAAGTAGAGTAGCTTCTTAATAATCTTATTACGTTTGAAGCAGGACTCCAACACACATTAAAAGTTTGTATGTTTATACAATTTTTTTTGAACAGAATTAAATGTTTTATGAGTTCTAGTTCCCATTCTACACATTTACATTCCTAAAGCACTTCTAAGTGTCAAACTTTGAAACATTGATACAAACTAGTATCTAGTTCTACGTTCACAGTAAACAAATCGAATATTTATTTATTGAACATTTCTCTGGCCTCCTTCAGTCACGAAGAGACTCTGTGGAAATGTGATGAATGCCTGTGCAATAACTGTGGTCAGAACGATGTCGCCCACACATCAGCCCCCCCCCCTCTCCACGTAGCTGATGTATCCAAAGGAACGGCAGTGCCGATACAGTTTGGGGTCAGCGGCGTCGCAGGTTCTGCCAGGGTGTGTCACTGGGTGCTGCAAACTGCATTAGGGTCGCCAGCTCCTGATTTTTCCTCAGGGTTGACTCCCGAAGCTTTTCCCATGATTGGGTATAGCTGCAAGGCAACAGAGGTTTGAATTCAGAGTTTTCCTTCTCCTAAGTGGGTAGCCAGCCATGGCTAACGAGCCCCTCCTGCCCGAAGCTTACTGGTTAAAGCGCCAGTTACTAGCCTTTGCCCTTTCTCCTGTTAGTGAGACAGTTCCGCCGGACTCAATATCTGAGCCACACGTGAAGGCCAGGAGTTGGACTGGTTGTCAGAGGCTATTTGAGAAGCATGCCATTAGGAAGCATTTTATAGGTAGTGGAGTGCTTACATCCATTACCACTTCCGGCAATGACAACCTTGCCTTTTTAGTTGCAAAGTAAGAAACCTGTGCATCTATTTCTAAATGCGCCAGCGGCTTTTTCTGATGAAACAATGCCCAAAGATTATTCTAGTCTCCAGTCATATTGGAAGCACCATCATAACTTTAGCCTCGTAGTTTATTTAAGGATAAATGTGTTTTTTTAATTACTTGGAGCATTTGTTCAGCAAATTCTGCTGACGTCTGATTCTCACATATATGAAATCCTAGAAATGACTAACTTAATTCTATTTCTTTGGATGCTCCGTCATCGGAGATCACTAGCAGTATCAAAAAAATAATACGAATTTGATATGAACTTTTTATTTGTCTTGAGTGCTGCCACCAATGAAAGAGACAAATGGTGCAGAATGGATGTCCTAAATTACCGATATTTTTTTTAGAACTGCATTGCCCAACAGATGTATTATCTCGTTTTGAATCTGTTGGGCTTTGATTTCCTGTCAAATCTAAATATTCATAGCAATTTTCTGAGTTGTTTTTTTAATAAATATATGGCGTTAAATCTCTTTAAGAGCTATTTCAACCAAATACTACGCATTGGTCATAGAATGGCACTATTCCAAGATTCATTTAGTTATCTCTCTATCTTCTAGATCTTTGTTATAAGCCTGCTTCCCGATTCGGTTTCCTGATTAATTGCAATAGCAAAAGCATGTTCAACTTGAACGATTCCTATGTTAACACTCTGATATTTCTTTGGCTTGCTAAATATTTAATGTTATTTGTATTTTGTTTTTGTTTAGATTTCATCTCCTTTTTATTCTGTTCGAACGATTACATCAACATTTTGTAAACACCACAGAAGACAACAAAACAATGCGATGACGACTTTCGAGGACGCATTGTCCTGCTTGAATGTTTTACACTATTTCACAATGGAAATTTCATCAGCTTCAATAGTTTTTAAAACAACAGTTGAGACAGTTTTTGAACTACTAAACATATTACAAATTCAGTTTAGATTTCAGACTAATTTTTTTTTTATATCTGCCTCAGTTGTTTGTTTTTTTTCATATCAAACTATGAGTACAGTTTACGACAAGAAATACATCGCTAATTAAAATTACTTATGTTTCATTCCAATCCATGAATCCATGATCCAATGATTACAGTACACCAAAATAAAAAATTATAGAATTTTTTTTTAAAGATTGCAGAAAATTACATGTAAAGAGAGCAAATAAAGCATTGAAAATACATATTTTATATATAAAATAAAATAAAAACATATTAAGCTTTGAAAAAATTGAATAATTTGCAGTTTTATCGGAATTTTAATTAGTGACAATCAGGACATCAATATTTCTTAACCAAACTTCCTCCTCCCCCACCCATATCCTGTACTACTACCAATGGTTTTATGAATGGGACGATATGGAAACGATTGTCACCTCAAACACATGATTAGGGCTAGCGCCATCACAATTTACAAAACCTGATGCAAAGCAAATCCTTACATAAAAGTTTAAAACACTGATTTTGAAGTTGATATAAACTTTGGTACAACGTTCAATATATTTTGAGAGAGCTTTTTAAATTCTATTTTTTTAAATCGGTTTTTTGAAAAGTAAATTAATGTTTTCACTTTGGTGTTATCCCCAAGTTCTCAACTAGTCAAGAGTCATGGGCTCAAGCGCAGTGGGCCCCTATGGTCATGGACCCGGGTTCATTGAACCCCTTCACGTCATGGATGCTACGCCACAGGGTGATAGGATCATAGCGTGTTGAGAAAACTAAAAGCATAAAATATCTCTAAACAAAAAACATGGGTAAAAATATTATTAATCGCACAGATGTATTGTTGTTGGTCTAGATCTATTACAAATGTAATTACATGACTGATCCAAACTAATTAATACCTCGTAGGGCTATAAGTTTTTTGTTTTATTAGTGCGGCTTGTTAGAGACAGAAAATAGGTGACTTACTGTTAAACCCCACCAGGTAAACTCTGACAATAGCTAAAAAAAAAAACATTTCTGCGTACTAACTTCCTGCCTGAGCGGTGCGGCTATCTTTAATCTGGTTCAGTTTAGCGGCTAACGTGTTGAACTAGGTCAACGCCTCCGTCATCACCTGCCGTCCTTAAAGTTGGTTTTAACGACAGTTACTGGTTTCAGTTACTGGTTACAGTTACTGGTTACAGTTACTGGTAGGTTAACTCGGTAGTTGCTGTTTGGGCGAGTATGGTGTACTAGAAGATATTAGATCACACCAAGTTCCATAAGCACGCCTGGGTATTTGTCCCAATAGGTTCCGAAAAAAAAAAAAGACACTGAAATATTTCTTGAATAACTAGTTGAGACGAAGGACTGTTGGGCAGTTTAGAATAAACAACTCGGAATGTTATTTGACCAGTTATTTAGCTCTTTTTAAAATGTCTATCAACTTTAAAAATTGACCATCAAATTTTCCATCAACTGTGATTATTGTCATCAACTCTGAACAATATCCATCATCTTTGATTATTGCCCATCAGCTATGAACATTTCCCAAACAATATCCATCATTTTTGATTATTGCCCATCAGCTATGAACATTTCCCATCAACCTTCAACAATGTCCATCAATTATAAACATTGTCCATCTGTTATGGAGTGTGTGTGTGTGTGTGTTGCTATGGTGACGATGGGAAGAGGTTAGCAATTGGTTGTGAATGATGCAACATAGGTGGCATTTTCGTCATTTGGTCTTAGCTAGGAAAGACGATTCCATAACGTGAGACTGAAAGGTTGTGTTATTGTAGTGAGTTAGATTTTGGAAGTGGTTTATCGCTTGGCTTCCGAACCTGGGGTCCTTGGTTCAAATCTCGTTAAAGACTGGGATTTTGAATTTCGAGATTTTTAGGGCGCCCCTAAGTCCACCCAACTCTAATGTGTACCTGACTTTTGTTAAGGGAAAGTAATGGCGGTTGGTCATTGTGTTGGCCACATGACACCCTGCTCATTAACCGTTGGCCATAGAAACAGATGACCTTAATATCATCTGCCCCATAGACCACAAGGTCTGAAAGGGGAACTTTACTTTTTTTTTTACAAGCAAGCAGACTGCTCATTCAGACTGCATGCGAACATTGAGTATGATCAAGCTGATTAACACACGATTCAATTAGATTTATTTCCGTTTTTTCCCCCAAGCAATTCAAATATTGCGTGTTTTAAATTTTGGCTTGCAACCAACAACTTTATCAAGGCAGATTTTCTTCTTTACCCAGTCCATGCCAATACCCCTGCACTCCCACCCCACCCTAATAAAACTTTAAGGGAATGCTAGGAGAACAAAAAGTTAGAAGATTACGGTTTTACTTTAGGCTTATAATACACGTCAGTGTTTCAATGTGACTTTTTAAAAATATAAAATTCATTAGTTATAAACACCAAAATAATCACTCTATAAGATGTATAAAGAAGCCATTTTTAAAGTATTATTTTTTATTTTACTCTTTTTTTCCCCTTTAAGTCTTTAAATGTTCTTGTCACTCAATGAGTTATAAAGTGACCATCTGGGCAATCATTTGTAAACGTTATTACTACCAAACCCATTTTAGAATCAAGTTGAAACTTTAAACAATTATTTATTGTACTTAAAAAAAAACAACAACTAATTATTGGTAATTAATTATTCTGTTTAATATCCAAAAAGGGAAATAGCTTCTTCATTATTGATCGATATAGTTGTAAGTGTTAAGCTCTTTACCTAAGATACACTTTTTTCTTTTGAAGTATCATACTATTTGGCTTTTTACTTGTTTTGTTCAAACCGGAAACGTAAACTATCTGGCAAGTATCTCATTTTCAAAAATAATATAAACCTAAAAGAATATAAAGAAAACACCACAGGTAGTGTCAACGCTCGTAGTCATCTAGTCCACTACCCAGCCGTTAGTTGTAGCATGTTTACAGATAATCTCTTTCATCTTTTTAAATTTTCTAATGTATTAATGTCATTGCTTTGCACAGTCCTTAATCTACGTCATTTCTAAGCTTCTGTTGCAGACCTCAGGAGCCGCCCCTGTTCAAGTCATCTCGTGTTTTCCCGCTCAACTATTTTAAAGCTCTCGAACTTGTGCTCGTGCGATGTGGGCGTGCGTGCGTGGGGGGGGGGTCACTTCCTGTGTTACACTGCGGCTTGTTTGTGCGCGTCTCTCTGTAGCTGCAATGACGTCATATTCTTGGGGAGATTATGGGAAAGATTATTTCGATGTATCTCCCGAGCTGGTAGGCAGACAACTGTTGGTAAATGGTTGTGTTCAAAGCGACAAGAATGCTGGAGGCGGTACAAGCTGATTGATGAGCGCCAACAGTTGAAACAGCTCCATTGATTTCTTAAAAGTATGAATTTGCATAAACTTTTGGTCAGAGTTTCTCAAACTTTTCCAAGTGACGCCCGATATGTTTGGAATCACAATACTCGTAATGTACGTTCATAAATTCTAGTCCGTTTAGTCATTTTTATAATTTTTAGGCTTTTCTACAGGAAAGGAATGGACCGTCTAGAAAAATCGTTGCCCCTCTCCCCCGCTAGCAATTGTTACGGGGATTTTCGGGCATTCTAAGCTGCAGAATTGCATTCTCATGGCATCTTGAGCACATTATTCATTTTATTTAAAACATTGGTTTTACAGTTCTCAACCTTTTATGTTCGGAGACCCCTTTTCACAATCCCCCACTCTGCCGCGACCCCCCTCTCCCCGCACGCACACATACAGCAATAGAAGAGAAGACAATAACAATCCATATTTTGGATCGTCTTAGGCGACCCCTGGCAAATCGTCAATCTACCCCCAAGGGGGTCGCGACCCACAGGTTGAGAACCCCTAGTTTACAATCTAAACGTTTTTACTAGACAAGGAAATGGTGTCTCTTAATTTCGTTGATTCTATACATTTTTTTCATAATATTTAAAAAATTAATTGATGTTCATATCTGTAGTTATGACTTCAGTGCAAATATACCATTTTTTTTCCTTTGAAATATAATTTGAACGCCTACGCGCCCTCCTTGTTAGCACGTAACGCCCCATCCCCAAAGTTTGAGAAACGCTAATTTAGATCATGAACTATGTTAGAATCTACTTGTAGAAATAGAATTCGTGACGTTAACTCCCGCATGCGTGTGTTCAGTTGTTGAGTCATAATTAAAATGTATTTTTTTAATGGATTGGCTGCTCATCACTTAATTTTTTGGCAGCATTCTATGGAAATCCAGAACTAGGGGTGCACCGGATAGTCGCTCCGGCTCCGGCTTCTGCCGGTCTTTCGGTCTTTTTTTCACAATTCGGCCATATTCGGCTCCGGTCGCATATCACAGCCGGATAGTTGGCCGAATTGTAAAAAGTATACGATGTACCTATTTAACATGCATAAAGTGGACCACGTTCCATTAATGTCTGTTATAGAATGTATTTATGTTTATATTTAAAACATAATAATGTGCTTAAAAAATAAGACATATATTAATATGCACCAAACATCTTTTATTATAAAGACAAGGTGTTTTAATTTAAATAGAAATGAAATTTTACATTATAAATGCGCGTTACCTACAGAGCAGCAATGGCTGGTACATTTTTTTTTCATTTTGTCTTGACCTTTGCGTGGGTTAGTTAACATGTTAAGATGTTATATTCCTTGACTCTATCACTCTGACCAGACGTCTGTCTAGCTGTGCGGGTATATCTCCAGAGGTAGAGAAGAACAGCTCTCACCCCCTATTTATTTGTTTAGTCCATCACATTGAGTTTATTGACAGACAGGTGACCACAATGTTAGCATATCGACACTCTCTAGAACCGATATGGACACGCAGTTGGTATCAAACTGTTTACTCTGCAAGTCAGTAATGAAAATCATCGAAGAGTTTAAAGTATGGATTTGTTTCTGTTAAATTTATATGTAGCCCCTGAAAGTATTTGTTTATAGATTTAAGATATTATCTTCTGTATGATTAGATAATTAAAGCAGAGAAATAATTTTAACCACGAAACAAAAATACCACAAAGTGATTAGACGTCGTGGTACATGTATGTAAATTAACAATGTCACTGTATATAAAAACTAATAATAAGAAGCTAAAGTATATATAAATAAGTTCATAGATCTAATAACCAAGTAAATGTGAACTAACTGTTAAAGTACTTTCTTGTGGAAAGTAAAATGAGTTGTTGCTACTGTCAGCGATGTGTTGTTGGGTCACGCAACATTTTAGAAGGCGCTAACAGACACTGCGGTCAGAGAGTAAAGTCTTGGGTTCTTGGAAGTAGCCAGAGTTAGCGGGTCACCATAACCTACGTCACACTGACATTATTTATTATCAAATTCGAGTTTTCGATTTGCATTTGGGGAATAATTTTTTAAAAAATATATTTGCTCCATTTCTGTAGTAGCTAAAGAAAAGTCTAAGATGGATTCTTTGGTCAGCTGGTGGTCTGTGGCGCTTATTCCACTGTCTCACGCAGCTTTCAACATAATTGCATGAGTAGCAGCTTTGAGTTGGAATGAAATCTCAGGAATCTAGAGGTCTCCAAGGAATTGTTTTCACTTCATCCCATGATTTGTAAACTGCGTAATCCAATAGAACAACTAAGAATAGAATATCTGCACACGTGTTTCTTATGTAAACATATTTGAACAGTTATTGGACGCTTTCAACTAAATTACAAATCAAGTTCATATAGGAGTTCTATTGCAGAGACGTTGGGATGAGTTGCATGATACTACACACCTGTTCATCACAATTATCATGTGCACTGATGTTTCAAGTAACAGCTAATATTGTTTTACTTCTGAATGAAAAACAACAAAGTAAAGAAACATTCTTTAGTGAATTTACATTTCTCTCTTTGTTTTGTTTCAATACCTATGTTTTGCTGTAGCGATTAGGCCTTGAGTCAGACAAGATGAACTATTCTTGGAAGGGTTAGAAAGTATTCTCATCATATTTTTCTCTAATAAATTGTCCTGCAAGATATGTCCAAAAAGTAGTTTTTAAAAAACAGAAGACCCTTTAGGAGTCCAATAAAACAACACGATATAATGTGGTTCTGAACATTGAATAGATGTGAAATCACCTAAAGAGTGTTTGAAGAAAATTTGTTTTATCTTATTTTCTAATCAATTGTGTAAAACCATTTAGAACTGTGTTGCCAGACAACTGGAACAGAAATTATACGGAAGTTATTTTCCCGTTTAGTTCATGGACTTTTATGACTTCATTTATTGTATTAACTTGCCTTATCATGACCAGACATCATTTCTTTGGATATCATAATCAACCAAGTGAACTTTAAAGGTTTTCCCGTTTCTTAAGCAAATCACATCGATTATATCAGGAGAGTATCCCTACCTCCCCCCAGCCACGTCCCAGATCAGGAACCGAAATAAACCACTTGATCACCATAATGGACAGAAAACATGTGTTGTGATAATTCCTTACACAATGTGTACTTTCCGATTTGGTCGATACATCGTTTTTTCCTTCTTGCACTATTTCAAGCCTGTATGCGTAATGTAACGGCAGGAATTTGAAGAAGTAACAGTCTGAAGGAAATGTGTCCTCAAGGGAGATGGATACATTCAAAGAACTCACTGACAGATTGAATGAACTTGAAATCTGCTCTTAAACTCGGCTCCGAGGGCGTAAATGTCAAGACAGCTCAAAGTTGAACGACTTTAATTTAGTTTTAATCAGTAGAGATGATGTAATGGGGTCATGCTGGGTTTTAGCTCAGGTTGTGTGTGTGTGTGTGTGTGTGTGTGTGTCTTATTGATTTTCCAATGTAGCTGTAATTTTGAATTGACCCGACAGTGTTTTCAGCAAAAGTTGATATTATCTTTCTCAGCTCAGAAATTCACGAGAAGCGCAGCGTGATAGATTATAAATCGAATAGATGACAGATTTAGCATTGAATTATTTTTTTTTTTGTTTTCTATGTAGAGGTTAGAAAGTCTTAAGTTTGAGAGGAAATCTTTTTTTTTTTCAACTCTTATATCCACTCTGTCTGTCTGGTCAAACGTTTGTACGTGTTACATTCCCAGACCCAATCTCCAATCTCGGCTCAAGCTAAAATGTTTTCTTTTACCTGATATAACAAAATTCAATAAAAAATAAAGTTAATTAATTATTACTAATTAATCATTTTGTTTGGTATCTCGAACAAGGAAAAGAAATTGTACCTGACTGATAAGGTCGTATAAGTTGATTTAGTCCCATTTATACTTTGCAAAGAGAAAGGTTTGAAACTAGCTATGGATAACTATAAAACCTTCTATTTTCATAAGCACTTCACTTGCGCAGTGATTTCCATGGCATTCAAAGGAGGCCGAGATTGGTAAAAAAATATTTCTAATCTCACAGATATATTATTGCTTATCTAGATCCGTTAAAAGTTTAATTACATGAATGACCCAAACTAATAAATAAATAAAAAATTACGCCTAATATAAGCTTTGTTTTTTTTTTAAAAAGTATTTTGTATGTTTTCCTTCTTCAATATTCGTCACTTAAAACAAACTTGATGCCGTAAAGTTTCATAATGTTCTCTTGTCCGTTTCGTCACTTAAAACAAACTTGATGCCGTAAAGTTTCATAATGTTCTCTCGTCCATTTCCTCACTTAAAACAAACTTGATGCCGTAAAGTTTCATAATGTTCTCTTGTCTATTTAGTCACTTAAAAAAAACTTGATGTGGTAAAGTTTCATAATGTTCTCTTGTCCGTTTCGTCACTTAAAACAAACTTGATGTCGTAAAGTTTCATAATGTTCTCTTGTCTATTTAGTCACTTAAAACAAACTTAATGCCATAAAGTTTCATAATGTTCTCTTGTCCATTTCGTCACTTAAAACAAACTTGATGTCGTAAAGTTTTATAATGTTCTCTTGTCCATTTCGTCACTTAAAACAAACTTGATGCCGTAAAGTTTCATAATGTTCTCTTGTCCATTTCGTCACTTAAAACAAACTTGATGTCGTAAAGTTTCATAATGTTCTCTTGTCCATTTCGTCACTTAAAACAAACTTGATGTCATAAAGTTTCATAATGTTCTCTTGTCCATTTCCTCACTTAAAACAAACTTGATGTCGTAAAGTTTCATAATGTTCTCTTGTCCATTTCCTCACTTAAAACAAACTTGATGTCGTAAAGTTTCATAATGTTCTCTTGTCCATTTCCTCACTTAAAACAAACTTGATGTCGTAAAGTTTCATAATGTTCTCTTGTCTATTTAGTCACTTAAAACAAACTTGATGCCGTAAAGTTTCATAATGTTCTCTTGTCTATTTAGTCACTTAAAACAAACTTGATGCCGTAAAGTTTCATAATGTTCTCTTGTCCATTTCGTCACTTAAAACAAACTTGATGTCGTAAAGTTTCATAATGTTCTCTTGTCTATTTAGTCACTTGAAACAAACTTGATGCTGTAAAGTTTCATAATGTTCTCTTGTCCATTTCGTCACTTAAAACAAACTTGATGTCGTAAAGTTTCATAATGTTCTCTTGTCCATTTCGTCACTTAAAACAAACTTGATGTCGTAAAGTTTCATAATGTTCTCTTGTCCATTTCGTCACTTAAAACAAACTTAATGCCGTAAAGTTTCATAATGTTCTCTTGTCCATTTCGTCACTTAAAACAAACTTGATGCCGTAAAGTTTCATAATGTTCTCTTGTCCATTTCGTCACTTAAAACAAACTTGATGCCGTAAAGTTTTATAATGTTCTCTTGTCCATTTCCTCACTTAAAACAAACTTGATGTCGTAAAGTTTCATAATGTTCTCTTGTCCATTTAGTCACTTAAAACAAACTTGATGCCGTAAAGTTTCATAATGTTCTCTTGTCCATTTCGTCACTTAAAACAAACTTGATGCCGTAAAGTTTCATAATGTTCTCTTGTCCATTTCGTCACTTAAAACAAACTTGATGTCGTAAAGTTTCATAATGTTCTCTTGTTCATTTCGACACTTAAAACAAACTTGATGTCGTAAAGTTTCATAATGTTCTCTTGTTCATTTCGTCACTTAAAACAAACTTGATGCCGTAAAGTTTCATAATGTTTTCTTGTCCATTTCGTCACTTAAAACAAACTTGATGCCGTAAAGTTTCATAATGTTCTCTTGTCCATTTCGTCACTTAAAACAAACTTGATGCCGTAAAGTTTCATAATGTTCTCTTGTCCATTTCGTCACTTAAAACAAACTAGATGTCGTAAAGTTTCATAATGTTCTCTTGTCCATTTCCTCACTTAAAACAAACTTGATGTCGTAAAGTTTCATAATGTTCTCTTGTCTATTTAGTCACTTAAAATAAACTTGATGCCGTAAAGTTTCATAATGTTCTCTTGTCCATTTCGTCACTTAAAAAAAACTTGATGCCGTAGAGTTTCATAATGTTCTCTTGTCCATTTCGTCACTTAAAACAAACTTGATGTCATAAAGATTCATAATGTTCTCTTGTCTATTTAGTCACTTAAAACAAACTTGATGCCGTAAAGTTTCATAATGTTCTCTTGTCTATTTAGTCACTTGAAACAAACTTGATGCTGTAAAGTTTCATAATGTTCTCTTGTCCATTTCGTCACTTAAAACAAACTTGATGTCGTAAAGTTTCATAATGTTCTCTTGTCCATTTCGTCACTTAAAACAAACTTGATGTCGTAAAGTTTCATAATGTTCTCTTGTCCATTTCGTCACTTAAAACAAACTTAATGCCGTAAAGTTTCATAATGTTCTCTTGTCCATTTCGTCACTTAAAACAAACTTGATGCCGTAAAGTTTCATAATGTTCTCTTGTCCATTTCGTCACTTAAAACAAACTTGATGCCGTAAAGTTTTATAATGTTCTCTTGTCCATTTCCTCACTTAAAACAAACTTGATGTCGTAAAGTTTCATAATGTTCTCTTGTCCATTTAGTCACTTAAAACAAACTTGATGCCGTAAAGTTTCATAATGTTCTCTTGTCCATTTCGTCACTTAAAACAAACTTGATGCCGTAAAGTTTCATAATGTTCTCTTGTCCATTTCGTCACTTAAAACAAACTTGATGTCGTAAAGTTTCATAATGTTCTCTTGTTCATTTCGACACTTAAAACAAACTTGATGTCGTAAAGTTTCATAATGTTCTCTTGTTCATTTCGTCACTTAAAACAAACTTGATGCCGTAAAGTTTCATAATGTTTTCTTGTCCATTTCGTCACTTAAAACAAACTTGATGCCGTAAAGTTTCATAATGTTCTCTTGTCCATTTCGTCACTTAAAACAAACTTGATGCCGTAAAGTTTCATAATGTTCTCTTGTCCATTTCGTCACTTAAAACAAACTAGATGTCGTAAAGTTTCATAATGTTCTCTTGTCCATTTCCTCACTTAAAACAAACTTGATGTCGTAAAGTTTCATAATGTTCTCTTGTCTATTTAGTCACTTAAAATAAACTTGATGCCGTAAAGTTTCATAATGTTCTCTTGTCCATTTCGTCACTTAAAAAAAACTTGATGCCGTAGAGTTTCATAATGTTCTCTTGTCCATTTCGTCACTTAAAACAAACTTGATGTCATAAAGATTCATAATGTTCTCTTGTCTATTTAGTCACTTAAAACAAACTTGATGCCGTAAAGTTTCATAATGTTCTCTTGTCTATTTAGTCACTTAAAACAAACTTGATGCCGTAAAGTTTCATAATGTTCTCTTGTCCATTTCGTCACTTAAAACAAACTTGATGTCGTAAAGTTTCATAATGTTCTCTTGTCCATTTCGTCACTTAAAACAAACTTGATGCCATAAAGTTTCATAATGTTCTCTTGTCCATTTCGTCACTTAAAACAAACTTGATGCCGTAAAGTTTCATAATGTTCTCTTGTCCATTTCGTCACTTAAAACAAACTTGATGCCGTAAAGTTTCATAATGTTCTCTTGTCCATTTCGTCACTTAAAACAAACTTGATGCCGTAAAGTTTTATAATGTTCTCTTGTCCATTTCCTCACTTAAAACAAACTTGATGTCGTAAAGTTTCATAATGTTCTCTTGTCTATTTAGTCACTTAAAACAAACTCAATGCCGTAAAGTTTCATAATGTTCTCTTGTCCATTTCGTCACTTAAAACAAACTTGATGCCGTAAAGTTTCATAATGTTCTCTTGTCCATTTCGTCACTTAAAACAAACTTGATGTCGTAAAGTTTCTTAATGTTCTCTTTTTCATTTCGTCACTTAAAACAAACTTGATGCCGTAAAGTTTCATAATGTTTTCTTGTCCATTTCGTCACTTAAAACAAACTTGATGCCGTAAAGTTTCATAATGTTCTCTTGTCCATTTCGTCACTTAAAACAAACTTGATGCCGTAAAGTTTCATAATGTTCTCTTGTCCATTTCGTCACTTAAAACTAACTTAATGTCATAAAGTTTCATAATGTTCTCTTGTCCATTTCGTCACTTAAAACAAATTTGATGCCGTAAAGTTTCATAATGTTCTCTTGTCCATTTCGTCACTTAAAACAAACTTGATGCCGTAAAGTTTCATAATGTTCTCTTGTCCATTTCGTCACCTAAAACAAACTTGATGCCGTAAAGTTTCATAATGTTCTCTTGTCCATTTCGCCACTTAAAACAAACTTGATGTCGTAAAATTTCATAATGTTCTCTTGTACATTTCGTCACTTAAAACAAACTTGATGTCGTAAAGTTTCATAATGTTCTCTTGTTCATTTCGTCACTTAAAACAAACTTGATGCCGTTAAGTTTCATAATGTTCTCTTGTCCATTTCGTCACTTAAAACAAACTTGATGCCGTAAAGTTTCATAATGTTCTAATGTCCATTTCGTCACTTAAAACAAACTTGATGCCGTAAAGTTTTATAATGTTCTCTTGTCCATTTCCTTACTTAAAACAAACTTGATGTCGTAAAGTTTCATAATGTTCTCTTGTCCATTTAATTACTTAAAACAAACTTGATGCCGTAAAGTTTCATAATGTTCTCTTGTCCATTTCGTCACTTAAAACAAACTTGATGCCGTAAAGTTTCATAATGTTCTCTTGTCCATTTCGTCACTTAAAAAAAACTTGATGCCGTAGAGTTTCATAATGTTCTTTTGTCCATTTCGACACTTAAAACAAACTTGATGTCATAAAGATTCATAATGTTCTCTTGTCTATTTAGTCACTTAAAACAAACTTGATGCCGTAAAGTTTCATAATGTTCTCTTGTCTATTTAGTCACTTAAAACAAACTTGATGCCGTAAAGTTTCATAATGTTCTCTTGTCCATTTCGTCACTTAAAACAAACTTGATGTCGTAAAGTTTCATAATGTTCTCTTGTTTATTTAGTCACTTAAAACAAACTTGATGCCGTAAAGTTTCATAATGTTCTCTTGTCTATTTAGTCACTTGAAACAAACTTGATGCTGTAAAGTTTCATAATGTTCTCTTGTCCATTTCGTCACTTAAAACAAACTTGATGTCGTAAAGTTTCATAATGTTCTCTTGTCCATTTCGTCACTTAAAACAAACTTGATGCCATAAAGTTTCATAATGTTCTCTTGTCCATTTCGTCACTTAAAACAAACTTGATGCCGTAAAGTTTCATAATGTTCTCTTGTCCATTTCGTCACTTAAAACAAACTTGATGCCGTAAAGTTTCATAATGTTCTCTTGTCCATTTCGTCACTTAAAACAAACTTGATGCCGTAAAGTTTTATAATGTTCTCTTGTCCATTTCCTCACTTAAAACAAACTTGATGTCGTAAAGTTTCATAATGTTCTCTTGTCTATTTAGTCACTTAAAACAAACTTGATGCCGTAAAGTTTCATAATGTTCTCTTGTCCATTTCGTCACTTAAAACAAACTTGATGCCGTAAAGTTTCATAATGTTCTCTTGTCCATTTCGTCACTTAAAACAAACTTGATGTCGTAAAGTTTCATAATGTTCTCTTGTTCATTTCGTCACTTAAAACAAACTTGATGCCGTAAAGTTTCATAATGTTTTCTTGTACATTTCGTCACTTAAAACAAACTTGATGCCGTAAAGTTTCATAATGTTCTCTTGTCCATTTCGTCACTTAAAACAAACTTGATGTCGTAAAGTTTCATAATGTTCTCTTGTTCATTTCGTCACTTAAAACAAACTTGATGCCGTAAAGTTTCATAATGTTTTCTTGTCCATTTCGTCACTTAAAACAAACTTGATGCCGTAAAGTTTCATAATGTTCTCTTGTCCATTTCGTCACTTAAAACAAACTTGATGCCGTAAAGTTTCATAATGTTCTCTTGTCCATTTCGTCACTTAAAACAAACTTGATGTCGTAAAGTTTCATAATGTTCTCTTGTCTATTTAGTCACTTAAAACAAACTTGATGTCGTAAAGTTTCATAATGTTCTCTTGTCTATTTAGTCATTTAAAACAAACTTGATGCCGTAAAGTTTCATAATGTTCTCTTGTCGATTTTATCACTTAAAACAAACTTGATGCCGTAAAGTTTCTTAATGTTCTCTTGTCCATTTAGTCACTTAAAACAAACTTGATGTTGTAAAGTTTCATAATGTTCTCTTGTCTATTTACTGACTTAAAACAAACTTGATGTCGTAAAGTTTTATAATGTTCTCTTGTCTATTTAGTCACTTAAAACAAATTTGATGCCGTAAAGTTTCATAATGTTCTTTTGTCCATTTCGTCACTTAAAACAAACTTGATGTCGTAAAGTTTCTTAATGTTCTCTTGTCCATTTCGTCACTTAAAACAAACTTGATGCCGTAAAGTTTCATAATGTTCTCTTGTCCATTTCGTCACTTAAAACTAACTTAATGTCATAAAGTTTCATAATGTTCTCTTGTCCATTTCGTCACTTAAAACAAATTTGATGCCGTAAAGTTTCATAATGTTCTCTTGTCCATTTCGTCACTTAAAACAAACTTGATGCCGTAAAGTTTCATAATGTTCTCTTGTCCATTTCGTCACCTAAAACAAACTTGATGCCGTAAAGTTTCATAATGTTCTCTTGTCCATTTCGTCACTTAAAACAAACTTGATGTCGTAAAATTTCATAATGTTCTCTTGTACATTTCGTCACTTAAAACAAACTTGATGTCGTAAAGTTTCATAATGTTCTCTTGTTCATTTCGTCACTTAAAACAAACTTGATGCCGTTAAGTTTCATAATGTTCTCTTGTCCATTTCGTCACTTAAAACAAACTTGATGCCGTAAAGTTTCATAATGTTCTAATGTCCATTTCGTCACTTAAAACAAACTTGATGCCGTAAAGTTTTATAATGTTCTCTTGTCCATTTCCTTACTTAAAACAAACTTGATGTCGTAAAGTTTCATAATGTTCTCTTGTCCATTTAATTACTTAAAACAAACTTGATGCCGTAAAGTTTCATAATGTTCTCTTGTCCATTTAGTCACTTAAAACAAACTTGATGTTGTAAAGTTTCATAATGTTCTCTTGTCTATTTACTCACTTAAAACAAACTTGATGTCGTAAAGTTTCATAATGTTCTCTTGACTATTTAGTCACTTAAAACAAACTTGATGCCGTAAAGTTTCATAATGTTCTCTTGTCCATTTCGTCACTTAAAACAAACTTGATGTCGTAAAGTTTCATAATGTTCTCTTGTCCATTTCGTCACTTAAAACAAACTTGATGTCGTAAAGTTTCATAATGTTCTCTTGTCTATTTAGTCACTTAAAACAAACTTGATGTCGTAAAGTTTCATAATGTTCTCTTGTCTATTTAGTCATTTAAAACAAACTTGATGCCGTAAAGTTTCATAATGTTCTCTTGTCGATTTCATCACTTAAAACAAACTTGATGCCGTAAAGTTTCATAATGTTCTCTTGTCCATTTAGTCACTTAAAACAAACTTGATGTTGTAAAGTTTCATAATGTTCTCTTGTCTATTTACTGACTTAAAACAAACTTGATGTCGTAAAGTTTCATAATGTTCTCTTGTCCATTTCGTCACTTAAAACTAACTTAATGTCATAAAGTTTCATAATGTTCTCTTGTCCATTTCGTCACTTAAAACAAATTTGATGCCGTAAAGTTTCATAATGTTCTCTTGTCCATTTCGTCACTTAAAACAAACTTGATGCCGTAAAGTTTCATAATGTTCTCTTGTCCATTTCGTCACTTAAAACTAACTTAATGTCATAAAGTTTCATAATGTTCTCTTGTCCATTTCGTCACTTAAAACAAACTTGATGTCGTAAAATTTCATAATGTTCTCTTGTACATTTCGTCACTTAAAACAAACTTGATGTCGTAAAGTTTCATAATGTTCTCTTGTTCATTTCGTCACTTAAAACAAACTTGATGCCATTAAGTTTCATAATGTTCTCTTGTCCATTTCGTCACTTAAAACAAACTTGATGCCGTAAAGTTTCATAATGTTCTAATGTCCATTTCGTCACTTAAAACAAACTTGATGCCGTAAAGTTTTATAATGTTCTCTTGTCCATTTCCTTACTTAAAACAAACTTGATGTCGTAAAGTTTCATAATGTTCTCTTGTCCATTTAATTACTTAAAACAAACTTGATGCCGTAAAGTTTCATAATGTTCTCTTGTCCATTTCGTCACTTAAAACAAACTTGATGCCGTAAAGTTTCATAATGTTCTCTTGTCTATTTAGTCACTTAAAACAAACTTGATGTTGTAAAGTTTCATAATGTTCTCTTGTCTATTTACTCACTTAAAACAAACTTGATGTCGTAAAGTTTCATAATGTTCTCTTGACTATTTAGTCACTTAAAACAAACTTGATGCCGTAAAGTTTCATAATGTTCTCTTGTCCATTTCGTCACTTAAAACAAACTTGATGTCGTAAAGTTTCATAATGTTCTCTTGTCCATTTCCTCACTTAAAACAAACTTGATGTCGTAAAGTTTCATAATGTTCTTTTGTCTATTTAGTCACTTAAAACAAACTTGATGCCGTAAAGTTTCATAATGTTCTCTTGTCCATTTCGTCACTTAAAACAAACTTGATGTCGTAAAGTTTCATAATGTTCTCTTGTCCATTTCCTCACTTAAAACAAACTTGATGCCGTTAAGTTTCATAATGTTCTCTTGTCCATTTTGTCACTTAAAACAAACTTGATGTCGTAAAGTTTCATAATGTTCTCTTGTCCATTTCGTCACTTAAAACAAACTTGATGCCGTAAAGTTTCATAATGTTCTCTTGTCCATTTCGTCACTTAAAACAAACTTGATGTCGTAAAGTTTCATAATGTTCTCTTGTCCTTTTCGTCACTTAAAACAAACTTGATGTCGTAAAGTTTCATAATGTTCTCTTGTCTATTTAGTCACTTAAAACAAACTTGATGTCGTAAAGTATCATAATGTTCTCTTGTCCATTTAGTCACTTAAAACAAACTTGATGTCGTAAAGTTTCATAATGTTCTCTCGTCCATTTCCTCACTTAAAACAAACTTGATGTCATAAAGTTTCATAATGTTCTCTTGTCTATTTAGTCACTTAAAACAAACTTGATATCGTAAAGTTTCATAATGTTCTCTTGTCCATTTCGTCACTTAAAACAAACTTGATGTCGTAAAGTTTCATAATGTTCTCTTGTCTATTTAGTCACTTAAAAAAAACTTGATGTCGTAAAGTTTCATAATGTTCTCTTGTCCATTTCGTCACTTAAAACAAACTTGATGCCGTAAAGTTTTATAATGTTCTCTTGTCCATTTCGTCACTTAAAACAAACTTGATGTCGTAAAGTTTCATAATGTTCTCTTGTCTATTTAGTCACTTAAAACAAACTTGATGTCGTAAAGTATCATAATGTTCTCTTGTCCATTTAGTCACTTAAAACAAACTTGATGTCGTAAAGTTTCATAATGTTCTCTCGTCCATTTCCTCACTTAAAACAAACTTGATGTCATAAAGTTTCATAATGTTCTCTTGTCTATTTAGTCACTTAAAACAAACTTGATATCGTAAAGTTTCATAATGTTCTCTTGTCCATTTCGTCACTTAAAACAAACTTGATGTCGTAAAGTTTCATAATGTTCTCTTGTCTATTTAGTCACTTAAAAAAAACTTGATGTCGTAAAGTTTCATAATGTTCTCTTGTCCATTTCGTCACTTAAAACAAACTTGATGCCGTAAAGTTTTATAATGTTCTCTTGTCCATTTCGTCACTTAAAACAAACTTGATGTCGTAAAGTTTCATAATGTTCTCTTGTCTATTTAGTCACTTAAAACAAACTTGATGTCGTAAAGTTTCATAATGTTCTCTTGTCTATTTAGTCACTTAAAACAAACTTGATGCCGTAAAGTTTCATAATGTTCTCTTGTCCATTTCGTCACTTAAAACAAACTTGATGTCGTAAAGTTTCATAATGTTCTCTTGTCCATTTCGTCACTTAAAACAAACTTGATGTCGTAAAGTTTTATAATGTTCTCTTGTCCATTTCGTCACTTAAAACAAACTTGATGTCGTAAAGTTTCATAATGTTCTCTTGTCCATTTCGTCACTATTCAGAAAACGTTTACACAACTTGACTTATTTTTGCTACTTTTTTTTTTTCGAAGCTTATATCAACTCCGTCTTTCTGCCTGTCTGTCTGGTACATATATGAATCAATAAAGAAATAGTAGAATAAAATAAAAAACAAATTAACCAAACAGTTAATTATTATTTTTAATAAATTATTATGTTTAGCATTTAAAAAGAGAAATAAATGCAACTTGTTGAGAGATGTGACTGTATGTGTATTTTTTCCCCTTATTACTTTTGCAGATGTATTCTTTTCTCGCACTACCCATTTAAGGATCAAGTTGAAATTAGCATAATTATTCATTGTCGATGACAATATACATATCATGACAAAAATAAATAAATAAAAAATAATTCATGAAAGGGAGATAATTAATTTCCCGTACTAGAATGCCCTTGGATTTTATATTTGAAAAATTATATACTGAGGACACGAGCTTTTTTCAGGTTACGAAAAAACAGTCTGTTTAGTCTATAAGTTTAAAGGTTCATGTTAAATGTACTATTGAAATGTATTATTGAATGTGATGTGAATTGTTGCTTGATAGATAGTGTGTCTGCCAAGCAGGGCATATAACCCGTATTGTGGATGGACATATGCCAAAAGCAGTCTTTTTTTTGTGAGCTGAAAGGTGGTCGTTGTAGCAGAGATGCCCCATAGAAACGCTTTAAAGACCAGCTTAGACACCAACTTGCCTTAATTGACATAGAAGAGAGCACCTGGTTGAATGCGGCCTCAGAACAAGACAGCTGGAGGTCACTTATAAGGGCTGCGGGATACACATTTGAGACCAAAAAGACAAAAATAGACGGCGAAAAGAAAATCTAAATCGACCACCTGCGGAAAATGGTTATACCTGCGCTAGATGTGGCAAAATGTGTATGTCGCAGCTGGGATTGTGTAGCCACAGGAAATACTCTATTTCTCATTAATCTTCCGACTCAGAGTCGAGACTTATTATTATTATAGATAGAGTGTCTTCAATGTTTTTCATGATTTCTACTTAAAGTTTTGTTTTATTCACCATGAGGAAATCTGTTATTCATTCACTTTTAACAATGAACTTCCAAACACGATTGGATCATAAATCATCAGATTTAGTTGCTAGTGTATTGGGTGGCAGCTCTCACAGCGCCTTTTACACCATTTCAGAGGAGTCATTTGTTATTGAGTGTGTGAGTGTGAGTTTCCAAGGTGGTGATGAAGAAAGGAAGTATTAATTCATTTTTTCTTGGACAATGACGAAATCACGTCAGGGTCTGTCATAATTGATGTTGAAAACGGTAGACAAACCAAATATTTGTAAGATTAAGAACATGTTTTAAAGAGAGATTTTGTTGAAATATCAGTTCGCGCCAATACTTATAGATCTGTATCTCCTTTCACGTTAAACCTGTGAATAGTGTAATAGAGTTTTTGTTCACAAGAGAAGCTTGTTCAAGTACTTTAAAGTTTATTCATTAAAAATAGAATAAACCTCAACGGTTTAGTTGTACTTGATGTTCATGGCCCCAAGCCAACGATCGAACACTAGCATCAATATTTCCTCATCTTTCGTCCGAAAAGACGAACTATACGTAAACCGATAGAGCCTGTAGTTGAGGGGAAAGATATTTTGGATGCCTGGTAACTTATTCTGTCATTAAAGGTCTCAATGATGCCAATGGCAAACATGAGTAACCAAAAGTAGCATAGTACTGACGGAAGAGAATCAGGAAGTACCATACACACACACACACACATACACACACACACATATATATATATAAATGAAAACCAAAAAGTATGAATTCTCCCAACCTCCTGTTCCTGTTTTATTTCCTGCTCCATTCCCTCACTAACCCCTATATACCTAAAATAATTAGTTCTTTATAAGAGAACTAAATGTACAGTTAATGACCTGAAGTCAGAGAATATTTTAGTCTTTAGGTTTTTTTTTTTTTTTTAAGAAATGTGGGGTCTATTTTATGGCCACAATGTGAAGGTCATTTGTAGGTTTTCTGTTTGATCTATGTTTTCGTGTTCTTAGGTCAACAGATTTAGTTCTTTGTTGCAAAACTGTCTGTCTGTCTGTCTGTCTGGTAAGCAGTTTGAATCAATTTGAAACTTTACACAAGAATTCGTAGGCATAGACGAAGCATGAATCAATATTAAAATGTAACAAATTAGTTCATTAATTACTACAGCGAACATTGTATATCGGCGACTCAAATCAGAGCAGGAATACAATGGATTGTGTATGTAGAGGCGGACCACGAATAGGACAACTTGGACCTGATGGTGTAGAGACAACCACGACTATGTTGGATTGATGATGTAGATTGTAGAGGAAGACCTACAGTAACTCAGGGCCCAGGCATAAATAGGAAAACCTCGAGAGATTTGAATGGAAAGAATCAGGTCAGAGCCCTCCATCGGCCGTAGTGCACTGGAATGGAAACATTTACTCTGAATAAACAAAACTAAAAAACAAAAAAAAAATTTGAACATTCGCAGGTCAGTTTAAATGTTATTAATGTCAAGTCTTTAACTTGTTACCTCCCTTTAACAGAAGTCTCGACTGTACTCTTGCAGTGTAAGTTCGGTGATAGGCCACTCTCGTTCTATTGAGTTCTGTTGAATTATTGTTCTACTCATTACTGTATGCACCAGATTCCAGACAGTACCAGATGGTTCCAGGAGGCTATATTTTTAGCTGTGTTCTGACGAGCAGTGCTGATGAGATCAAACGCTTTCAATTGTGCTGCGAAGAGTAGACTTAAGCGTTCTCTGGGGCACAACAGCTACTCATATTTCTTCCACTAGTTTACCACGACAAAGGATTTCGTTTAAAAAATTAACTCATTCGATCCTATGGAATGCCCACATGGTGCTTTGCCTTTACCATACCTATTGGAGGTAGGGGAGTGGGAACCCAAGATGCTGATTTTTTTGATCCAGATGACCAGATCTGACTGGTAAAGGTAACATCTTCTCATATTGTTTTTTACAATTTTTTCCTGTATTATCTTCAGTTAAATAATATATAATTATCGTTTAAAAGCGTTTTAAAAAAAATGCGCATGTGTCCCCAGAGTGCCCCATGTAGATCTATCCAGTGCTACTTTTCCCCAGCTGCTAGTGTCGATTTTAAAGAGCTTCATGTCGCGTTTGCATACATCCGTATAACGTAAAAGTGGGCGATCAGCGGCTCTCCTGCCTACTGTTAGATCGCCATACAGAATGTCTTGTGGAAGTCGACCTACTGGCATTCTACGTACGTGGCCAAGTCAGCCAAGGCGTCTGCTGCTGATAACAGAGCGGATGTCCTGGCATCCTGCTCTTCGTAGCACTTCCTCATTGTTTTTTTTTATTTTGCCACCTTATTTTAAAGATCCGCCTTTGGCATCGGAGGTAGAAGACATTCAGCTTTTTTTCCTGCCATGAGTAAGTTGACCAAGTTTCACTTCCGTATAGCAAGGTGCTCAACACACAGGTCCGGCAGACTAGGGCTTTTTTTTTTATTGATATATGTTTTGTCTTTGCCCAGGTTTAATTGTGTAAAATTTGATCTTCCCCCTGGAATGGGTGTTGGTGAAATAACGCGTTTAACCTATTTAACAGACAGTCAGACAGAGAGAGTGAGTTGATATAAGCTTTGTTTAAAAAAAAGACAAAAAATATATATATATTGTAAAAACAGAGAAAAGTATACAACAAGGATTTTTGTCATTTTATTTTTCAAAAAAAGAAAACAGGTAAAAGATGACCGTAATTAGCTTCATTTTAAAGAAATGTTTGTTCTATATCTTCGACCCTTTCTTTACAAAGTATCAGGGATGTATCTCCCCTTCCCTTCTGAAAAAACAAAACAAAACAAAAAAAAAAAAAAAAAAGACAGAACACTCACAGGTATATATCTAATGCTGATCATTACCAACCAAATAGTAACTAGGGTTTAGGTGAGACAGAACACATGGCAGAAACAAATATTTTGGAAGAGAATCAAATGTTGACTTTAAGATGCAAGTTGCGACAATGTCATCAGAAATACTCTCAAGATTTGTTAAGTCAAGATTTGTAGAACTTTTAACAAGCTCTTCCTTTTGTTTTCTTACCAAGTCTGACAGGATTGCACATTTTCTGCTTCGTTCACCTGATTGGTGCGCCTGCTCTTGTCTATTTGGTGGAGCGACCAGCAAGATGATGACTTCATGGAAATAATAGACCTTTCTTTTCTCTCCACCCCATCCCCTGTTCTGCAATTATTTTTTTAGAATGAAGCCTTACAAAATTACGTCTAAATCTATGTTCTTCTATAGTTCTCTTTCTCCTCCACGATTTCTTCAACTCTCTCTTTCTCTCTTCTACTTCTTCTTTTTCTATTTCTTCATCTGCTTCTTAAGTCTTCTTCTTCAACTTCTACTTCAATTCTTCTTCTTCTTCTTCTGATTTTTCTTCTTCTAATTCTTTTATTTCTTTTTATCCTACTTCTTGTAGTTCTTCTTCTTTTACTTCTTCTACTTCTCCTACTTCTTTTATTTCTTCTCTCCTACTTCTTGTTCTTCTTCTTTTACTTCTTCTACTTCTTCTTTTACTTCTTCTACTTCTTCTTCCGTGTACCCCCCTCCCCGGCTACTAGTCACTCCAACATCTTTCCGTAAAGGGAAGAGTGCCTCCTACTAAACTCTACTCGATACAGTACAATGCGGGGGTGAGACGAGCCACAAGAGCGACTCAAGGCAGGCGTGGGTGAAATAGATTCTCCTGGAGGGCATTGTGTCAGATGGCTTGACCTTGTAGAGCAATCATGGGTCACGTGAGCCTAGTCTCTGTGTCCTACGTCAGTACTGTGTGACCTCATTTTGTAAGGAGGAAAACATCTTTTGTCTAAACAGATTGGTGGGTTAGGTTTTTTTTTTTTAATGTTGGTAGCAATTTTCTTTTTAAACGCTGTGAACTTGAAAGTTACTTAAAAATAAAAGGCTAAGAAACGCTACTTTAACAAATGCAGCTCGGACGGCGCTATAACATAAAAATAACAACAACATGGGTTTGTAACATTCGAAGTTTGAATGAGGACTGAAACAAGACGTCACAAAAATAATTATCAACTTTGACAAATGTACATATGGACAATAAAGATTCTTCTTCTTATTATTATTATTATTAAAACATTACTCTTGGACTATATCAATGGCATCTTCATTAGTATGACACATTCTTCTTTATTAAATGAATATTCTGTTTTGGTCAAGAACATTTAGCGCCCAAACGTCCGGTGCCATTTTAAGGTCCTTTCTCTCGGGGAAAAGATATGGACACAAATATGTTGTTTCTGCATTTAGGTATAAAACCATGTTTGTATATGGCATAACAAAAAAGAAAGGCGCCTATGTATTTTAAAAATACAGTAAGACACATTTCATCTTTAATTGAAAGACGTCTACTTCAAAATCGACTTATAACGTTCTTTAAAAAAAAAAGGCATTTCATTATTTTCACATTCAATGTGTATTTCTCATACTAAAAGAGTCGAATTCATCGGGCCCTAGTCCTGTTGACTTATTACAAAGCTTCTATCAACTCACTCTGTCTGTCTGGCTAAAAATTCGCACACTTTATTTCTTCCACAACTATTCTCTGATCAAGATGAAACTTTACACAATTAGTTGTTGTACTTAATAAAACAAAAAACTAAATAAAAAAATAATTTACATGACAAAAAATCAGACTCTCTACAACTCTTGCTTAACACGAATTTAATCCTACGACTTTCACGAACCTTACACACGTGGGTGCGCTACAAAAAGTACCTCGAACAATACCGCGTTTTTTACAATTTCGCAAGTACTTGTAACATTCAAATTTTAAGCGATAAGCGGTAGGCGCCAAAACATCGTGGGCAAAATATTGCCCCATGCTAATAAACGCTGATGTACCTCCTAGCAACAAAACTGACAAATTGAAGAGAGAGCCAACTTGGCCAACATAAAACTCAGTGACCACGTCATTAGTTGGCCAGATTTAGTCAGAGACAGACACTGCCAATACATTGATTTGTATCCCAGATTTCACTCAGCCAGGAAAGTCAACCACTGAACTAGACAAGGTTTGGTTAAAAAGTGGAAAGATATTAGGAACAGAGGCGCGGGTGTTCAGCGGAACAAATGGAAATGTAAAGAGATGAAAACAGAAAACACACATCAGTTTTTCCAGGTCAAAAGATGATTATATGTCATCACGATGCAACAAACAAAGGGGAGTAACTTTGTCGGAAATACAGCTTAAGCTTTTTTTTTTTTTTTGCTAATGCACTCTAAAAATTATTTTAAAAAAAAATAAACTGAAGGAAATCATAGAAGAACAAGGTTACAAAGACAGTTTGTGTGGAAACACAAACTCAAAATCGGCCCCAGAAGTGGTCCACCAAGGCAGGTTAAAAACCAGGTTTCGATATTTTCAGAAAGAACATCAGAATTAAATTCCATCAAAATGAAATGAAAGAGAAGAATGGAGAAAGAAGGTTGATAGATCTTGTGTGGTGCCCCAGCGGTCCAGCAGACCAAAGGATAGGTGAAAGTAAATGTGACGCTAGATGTCAACCTGGCCTAACTAAAGTCTTATAATGAATATCTAACTGATCTAATTGTTTTGTTTATTCAAATCCTCAAGAAAAAAATATTTCCGTAAAAAAAAAAATTCCTTTGGTGGAGAATCCTACGGCTATAGCGGTAATATGAAAAACTACTTATTAATTGTTGTTTTATATTATGTCCAACTTATATGCATACTAAATAGATTTTTTCTCTTTAAAAAAGGGAAACATTTGTTTTTGTAAATGTAGTAGTTAATATAACAGAACTTACTTAACTTAGCAATACATTTAAAAAAAAAATTTTCACAAAAAATCTAAAACCATTGCATAAATGTGTTACAAATAAGTTGTATAGCCTTCTCCCCTACAAAAGAGACTCCAATATTGTTTACTATTAATAGTGAATAGTTGTAAAAGTGGTGTATTTTTATGAAAAAAATGCTTACATAAGTGATTTAAAATTAGATTTTTCGCTTTCAGAAAATAAAAAAAAACCAGAACTTTGAATGGACTAAAATATTATGATGTCGGATTTTCACTATCTTTTCTAGTTTCTATGATCTAAACGGGACGGACGAACAGACGGACGGACAGACAGGCAACACAAAACTAATAGCGTCTTTTCCCCTTTCGGGGGCCGCTAACAAACATGTTCATTATAGTCACGGAACGTTACAGCGTTAAATTGCTTTGTGGTTAGTGCGAAAACCACATAAGGTTTTTATCGAGATTCAGTTTTGAACATAGTTCTGCTTTACTGTAAAACATTCTATATCAATTTCAATATTACATACTATCATGGAGTTGCAAAGCCATTTATTTTAACCAAACAATACACTCCTTGCCTACACAAATTCTTTTCTTATCTCACTTCCCCTCACTTGAATTATGTTCTTAATTTTTATAAAGTTTATATCGAATCACTCTGTTTGTCTCTCTGTCTGTCAGTCTGGTACAAGTTTTTTACACGTTGTTTCTCCCACACCCAGTCTCGGATCAAGTTGAAACTTTATACGATAATTCGTTGTACCTAACAATATAAAATCATTCATAAATCGAACAATCAACTAATTATTGGTAATTATTATTGTTTTTTTTTTTTTGGTTTTGAAAGAGGAGTTATTCTACTTAAACATATTATACACGTTATTTCTCCCAAACCCATTCTCGGATCAAATTGAAATTCTGCACATATATTCATTATCTATGGAAATACACGAATCAATAAAAATCAAGATTACAAATTAGTTTATCAATTAGTGGTAAATAATTAATTCTGTTTTATATAGAAAAGGGAGCTTAATACTGCAGTATTTACATTTATGGCAGTGATTTCGGAGATTTTTCCCTCCTTTCTTTGACTCCAATCTTTGTCTCTTTTCTTTACTCCCTTGTTCGCAATTTTGCATGCGTGGGACATTTTGTTTTTTACTTCATAGTTTTTGTCTTATTGTAAAAATAATTGAATCAGTTTTAAGCCTTTTCTTTTATTGATAGAAGACAGCTGATAGTTTTGTCTGGCAATGTTACCCTCGGATATGAACTCGGTTATTGATGTTAGGGGTTACAGCTTGCACTGCTGCAGTCATCTGATATCTCCATTGGCTTCCAATACAGCGCCTCACTTATTCATCTCTAAAATTGATCACGTGGTCTGATAGAGAAGTAAAGGTTTGAGAGTTTCCAGAAAATAAGAGAATTAGAAAGAATGATCTTGTGAGTGGGAATGTGAGAAAGACCGACAGGGAGAGAATCAGGAAGGTAGAGAGGGAGAAAGAGAGGGAGAAAGAGAGAGAGAAAGAGGGAGAGAAAGAGGGACAGAAAGAGGGACAGAAAGAGGGAGAGAAAGAGGGAGAGAAAGAGGGAGAGAAAGAGGGAAGTAGAGAGAGAGAAAGAGGGAGAGAAAGAGAGAGAGAAAGAGAGAGAGAAAGAGGGAGAGAAAGAGAGAGAGAGAAAGAGGGAGAAAGAGGGAGAGAAAGAGGGAGAAAGAGAGAGAGAGAAAGAGGCAGAGAGAGAGAGAGAAAGAGGGAGAGAAAGAGGGAGAGAAAGAGGGAGAGAAAGAGGGAGAGAAAGAGAGAGAGAAAGAGGGAGAGAAAGAGGGAGAGAAAGAGGGAGAAAGAGGGAGAGAAAGAGGGAGAGAAAGAGAGAGAGAAAGAGGAAGAGAAAGAGAGAGAGAGAAAGAGGGAGAAAGAGGGAGAGAAAGAGGGAAGTAGAGAGAGAGAAAGAGGGAGAGAAAGAGGGAGAGAAAGAGAGAGAGAAAGAGGAAGAGAAAGAGAGAGAGAGAAAGAGGGAGAAAGAGGGAGAGAAAGAGGGAAGTAGAGAGAGAGAAAGAGGGAGAGAAAGAGGGAGAGAAAGAGAGAGAAAGAGGGAGAGAAAGAGAGAGAGAAAGAGGAAGAGAAAGAGAGAGAGAGAAAGAGGGAGAAAGAGGGAGAGAAAGAGAGAGAGAGAGAAAGAGGCAGAGAGAGAGAGAGAAAGAGGGAGAGAAAGAGGGAAGTAGAGAGAGAGAAAGAGGGAGAGAAAGAGGGAGAGAAAGAGGGAGAAAGAGGGAGAGAAAGAGGGAGAGAAAGAGAGAGAGAAAGAGGAAGAGAAAGAGAGAGAGAGAAAGAGGGAGAAAGAGGGAGAGAAAGAGGGAAGTAGAGAGAGAGAAAGAGGGAGAGAAAGAGGGAGAGAAAGAGAGAGAAAGAGGGAGAGAAAGAGAGAGAGAAAGAGGAAGAGAAAGAGAGAGAGAGAAAGAGGGAGAAAGAGGGAGAGAAAGAGAGAGAGAAAGAGGAAGAGAGAGAGAGAAAGAGGGAGAAAGAGGGAGAGAAAGAGGGAAGTAGATAGAGAGAGAGAAAGAGGGAGAGAAAAAGGGAGAGAGAGAGAGAATGGACCCTAACCCTAACCCTAACCCTAACATAAAGTAAAGAGAAAAAAAAACTGTGCAGAAAAATATTTTGAACGGGCAAGTATAGTGAATGATATATCGCAGTGAATGATATATCCAAGTGAAAGATATATCAATCAAGAGGTTTAGACATTTAGATATAGATAGATAAATGGATGGATTGAGAACAGACTGATAGACAGACATACAGATAGATAGATAGATAGATAGATAGATAGATAGATAGATAGATAGATAGATAGATAGATAGATAGATAGATAGATAGATAGATAGATAGACAGACAGATATAGATAGACAGATAGATGGACAGACATATAGATAGACAGACGTACAGATAGACAGATAGATAGATAGATGATAGATAGATAGATAGATAGATAGATAGATAGATAGATAGATAGATAGATAGATAGATAGATAGATAGATAGACAGACATACAGATAGATAGATAGATAGATAGATAGATAGATAGATAGATAGATAGATAGATAGATAGATAGATAGATAGATAGATAGATAGATAGATAGATAGACAGACAGATATAGATAGACAGATAGATGGACAGACATATAGATAGACAGACGTACAGATAGACAGATAGATAGATAGATGATAGATAGATAGATAGATAGATAGATAGATAGATAGATAGATAGATAGATAGATAGATAGATAGATAGACAGACATACAGATAGATAGATAGATAGATAGATAGATAGATAGATAGATAGATAGACAGATAGATAGATAGATAGATAGATAGATAGATAGATAGATAGATAGATAGATAGATAGATAGATAGATAGATAGATAGATAGATAGATGATAGATAGATAGATAGATAGATAGATAGACAGACAGATATAGATAGACAGATAGATGGACAGACATATAGATAGACAGACGTACAGATAGACAGATAGATAGATAGATGATAGATAGATAGATAGATAGATAGATAGATAGATAGATAGATAGATAGATAGATAGATAGATAGAACATTAAACAACATATTGCAGGTGGCACTATATCGGAAGAAACGAAATGAATGAGATTGAAGGAAAGAAATGAAGAAAGAGAGAGAAGGAAAGAAAGGTGAACACAGGAAAATCCAAGGCGATATTGACAGATAAAAAGAGAATGATCCAGAGACAGTGTAAGACCTAGAATGAAGAACAGAGATATTACATGGAGGTAGGGACGAATCGATCCCATAAGGAAGCGGGGGGGGGGGCAATGTAAACATTTTGTAAATTGTTAGTTTGCTTATACCGCCTGCCCCTCTACTCATTTCCCCCTCAAAGTAGACTAACGCCCCACATATGATGGACAGTGCTGCCTTGCTGCGTACATATGATTCTCTCTACAGAATAACCCCGTATGATTGATCTCCAAACCCATGGTTTGGCTACACCTCGGAATGTGCGTTAGCGAGTGGGTGCGTGAGTGTGTGTGTGCGTGTTTTGTGCTACAGATCTTGTTGTTTATGTATGAGTCCTGATCGAGTCCTGATCAAGTCATTTTGTTTTGGCCAGTAATCATAGAAATGACCCCAAAATGTCCCTGATCTGGCGCTAACATAGTTTGGTACAGCCCCCCACCTCCTGTATCACGTTGTAACTCCACACGACCAAGGTGCCATCTCTCAGTCAGGACGCCGCAGACGAGAAAACACATTTTAATCTTCAAATGTCTTTTTTTTTTCGTCCACTTTTAGACGGGGCCAAACATAATGTCTAGATACACAACATTAATCTTCTTGGATGGGAAACTGGCTGAGACGTTGGCTGCCAAGGAAAAAATATGAAAAGTGTCGATTTAAAGGGTTTAAAACTTAAATCTTATTTGAAATCATTTCCTAATTCGCAGTCAATGAATTAATCCCGATTTTCAGAGACGATTACTTTTTGTATTTACAAAATAAATTTGCCCTTAAAGAATGTTTGAGAGGAGTTGTGATTGAGGCGACAACCGCGTGGCTTGGAGGGATTGAGTTCCTACTTGAGATGAGTCATGTTTGTTTTCAGAAGAGACAGTTGGAAAAACTCGCCCAGAGCCGAGACGTCTGGAAGAAGATGGATGCTGGCTTTTACTGCAGACGGGATAAATCTTGTAGCGGACCTGTTCTGTTTATGCAAAAAGCCATCAACAGTACGTTGGTGTCCACAAAACTTTAGTGTTTACTGACACAGAACGTTGGTGTCCACAAAACTTTAGTGTTTACTGACACAGAACGTTGGTGTCCACAAAACTTTAGTGTTTACTGACACAGAACGTTGGTGTCCACAGAACGTTAATGTTCAGAGACACAGAACTTCGGTGTCCACAGAACGTTGGTGTCCACAGAAAGTTAATGTTCAGAGACACAGAACTTCGGTGTCCACAGAACGTTGGTGTCCACAGAAAGTTAATGTTCAGAGACACAGAACTTCGGTGTCCACAGAACGTTGGTGTCCACAGAACGTTAATGTTCAGAGACACAGAACTTCGGTGTCCACAGAACGTTGGTGTCCACAGAATGTTGGTGTCCACTGGACGTTAGAACCTCACTCGGGAGAAATTTCAATGTTCCAACTTAAGTAAGATTTCAGTTTCATTTTATTTCATCATAATTATTTTGTTAGTCTTAAAATTACGAACTATTATATCAACTGAGCACTAAAATTGTGCACAATTTGAAATAGAAAAGTTGCAATTTTGCATTCATGGATGGCAGTGGCGTAGCTACGGTGGTGGAGGGGGGAGAATTTGAAGATCCCCCCGGGACTCCACTTGATGGGGACCCCCAAATTAGTGTTTTTTACAGTAATATTAAATATTACGCAAAATGCAGGGGCCCCCAAAGAGGTCAAGCCCCCCCCCCCGTGTCCCCAAATGAATGAAATTTCCTAGCTACGCCCATGATGGGTAGAGAGGCAAAGATGGTGTTGGAGATGTTCGGAAGTCAAGTGCTCATCGCTTATATGTAAGGAAATTAGTTTCCCAATGAGAATACTGAATTGTCAATCAATTTCGTAAGTTACGTTGAAATTAAAATTTAAAAAAATCAAATCAAGTTGTATCTGACATGTTCATCTTAGAGACTTGATTGTCTATTTAGTAGATGCAAATTTCACCTTGTTATCAAAACGAAAAGTCTTCACTTGTAGTCTCCACCAAAAAAAACAACAACAAATGCTTCAGGCTTTCCTCTACATTTTAAGAATCCATGGGATAGGGTTGTATTACTCTTGTACATGCACGTACATTAGGTTAGCAGTCGAATGCTACACCACTTGGCCACCTCGCCCCTTCATCTGGTATTAGTTACAAAAACAACGTGAACATAGCCGTTTGTTACCTTCCACCCTCTCATCACATTTTAACACGGTCAATGCTTCACGCGGCCCGTGGAGGGTCCCCAAGGAGTTCGTAAAGCACACCTCTTCAATTGACCATTTAGTCAATTAGTCCAGGCACTTTTTTGTTTTCCCTCGTTAAGTCAACAAAGTGACTTTTTTTTGGTGCTGGTCTCCAGCGTGTATAGCTCCAAGGCAGCATCTATCACTCCAATCTACTTCTTCATTCAGACCGTGTCAATTGAAACCAGTCCCCTAAGGTGAACTGTGGGGAAAGTTACCCAATGAGGACAGGACCTTTTGTCCAGTTGTCATGTTTGTCACACGAAAGGACATTGCCTGTCACACCTAAAGGTCATAGGGTCCGTTGGTGATCACGGTGTACCGACCAAGGTTTAAGGTCCTGGAATATAGTTAATTTATTTTTACAAAGCTTATATTGACTCTTTCTATCTGTCTGTCTGGTATATTGCACTATGGTATTATTTCTCCCACACCCATTGTGGGTTTAAGTTGAAACTTAAAATAATTATTTATGGAACCTAAAAGACATACATATAATTTAAATTTTTACCTATTACTAAATTAATTACAGATAATTAAGGATTATGTTTGGTATCGAAAAAAGTAAAATAAATACTATTCATTGAGAGATTGGACTGTATGTATATAGTTATTCTCCTTAGTACATTTTGTAAAGGTTTTTTTTTCTCCCTTACTATTCTCGGGTAAGTTGAATGTTGTACAATTATTCATAGTCAATAAGAAATACAAGAATCAATCAAAACATTGACCAATCAGTTCACCATTACTGGTAATTAATTTTGTTTTAAATAGAAAAAATGGAATTTATTCCAGCCGTATTTAGATATATGGCGGTGAATTTTGTGGATCTTCACCTTAAGGAAGCTTTTTTAAAAAAAAAATTAAAAAGATTTTCTTCTATTTGGCTTGTTATTTTCTTTTGATTTTTCTCTACGATTAGCTCAAATGTTCTTCATAGTCATGACCGCAAGTCAAAAACTCAAAACCACACTTAAAAAAAATTGATTGAAACATTTATTTAGAGAGGGAATTTCACGCGAGGTAGAATAGCCGCATATTCAAACTGTTAGTGAGTCTTGCTAATGTCGCGGACTTTCTCACCATACTAGCCTCTATTTGTTTACAAAGCTTATATCAACTCTGTCTGTCTGTCAGTCTGTCTGGTAAATTGCTTGTACACGATTTTTCCCTCTATCCAATTTCAAACAAAGCTTAAAGTTTGCATAATTATTTATTTTACCTGACCTTAAAAAAATAATAAAAAAAATAAAGAATCAATAAAAAATTAAACAATTAGTTGATTAACTATTGGTAATTAATTGTTTTGATTGGTATCTTGAACAAGGATGTTACGTTAGGCAAGAATTCCAGTACTTAAAAAATCTTTGAAATTATTAATTTTTTTTTTATTCTAAAATAGCACAAGGACATTGTAAGCTTGGGTCTTATCAATGCTTGTATACACACATCATCAAATAAGAAAATGTATTTTAAAATCTACACTTACAACATTTTATTTTAAAATAAACAACAAACAAATTTAAAAGACTATAAAATTTCTCGGGTTTAAACATTGATTTAGGGTTAAATGAAATTAAAACTAATGCTGCATTTTAATTTCGATATTAATAAAGTATTTTATATAAGATTTTCACTGGAGTCCAAAGTCTTCACATTTACCTTAAAGTAAGTAATGTGTGGGTCGGGTCGAAGAGAAAATGTAAATTTATTGCAGTAATTAAACGTATTAATTAAATCTCAGTAATTCACTGCAGGCTTTGGACAAGGGTTAGGGTTAACCCTAATCCTAACCTTAGTCCACATTACTTATAGTAGTATGGCTGACACTAAGGCTTTATAGGGACAAGTTAAATGGATGGTTGTGTGCTACTCGCTTTGGACGTCGCCCTGATGGTCCCGAGATCGAGCCCTGGCCTCTCCTTGCACGAGGTCTTGATGTGTACGTAATAATGTTTATGTCTGAAGGATGTCTAACACTTAGTGTCTGAAGAATGTCTAACACTTAGTGTCTGAAGAATGTCTAACACTTAGAATACAACAAGACGACATGCACTACAGAATGAGCGAGTCATTCAGCGACAAAACCCGATCACCACTACCACCATCATAACAACATCAACATCAGCACCATTACCAACAACAATAGCAAAACAAACTATAACAACGCAAACCACAAGAACACCACAACTAACACCATCATAACAATAAAAACATCAACATAACAAACACCACCAACCCAAACAACAACAACACAAACAACAACAACACAAACAACAACAAATACACTACAAACAACACCACCACCACTACCAACAACAACAGCAACACAACACCATACCACCAACAGAAACAACAACAGCAGCAACACAAACAACTCCCCACCACCAATACTAACAACAAAAAAAAAAACAACAACGAGGACACAAAACCAACAACATCACAGACACCATAATCACACCCCCTCCACAAGCAACAACAGCACCAACACCTGCAACACCAAGAACAGATATATAACATTCAAAATCCTCCAGTAAAAAAATAAGTTAAAACTATTTGGGCTCCGCCAGTGCCCTCCCTTGAGACATGTTGGTTGCAGTCATAGCTCCATTTATCTTTATCACTGACCATTGACCACTGACTCCATCTTAAACCTTGGAGCTGTAAACAACGCATTCATCAGTTTGGGAAGAGTTAGTATGCAATCAATAAACTTCATCCTTAATGCTCGACCCAATCTGACTCACCAGCAATTTCGTTTCACTTTTGATACAAATTATATAAATCTCATGCAAGTAAATAACTTTTTGTTTATCTCTTACTTAGTAGAGTTATTGCAGATGTCGGCCTTGTTGGTTTTTGATCTGGATGGTGGGCTTTAGTCTCGTGAAACCTGTCCTTTATAAGGCCACAGGCTAGTAGGGTCATTGTGTCTGATATTTATGAAGATTTCGCAACGTTGTCATAGCCGGAAGTGGTGATGAATAAAGCACTCCACTTACCTATAAAATGCTTCTCAATTAGCCTCTGACAACAAGCCAACTTCTGCTCTTCACGTGTGGCTCAGATATTGAGTCCGGCGGATCCGTTTTCACTAACAGAAGTAGGGGCAAAGGTGAGTAACTGGCGCCTAAACCAGTAAGATTCTGGCAGGAAGAGATAGTTAGCCATTGGCTACCCACCTAGGAGAAGGAAAACTCTGAATTCAAAACTCTGTTGCCTTACAGCTATACCAAATAATGGGAAATGCTTCGGGAGTTAACCCTGAGGAAACATTAGGAGCCGGCGACCCTTAGGCAGTTTGCAGCTCCTAGTGCTACATCCTTCAGAAACTACGACGCCGCTGATCTCAAATTGTATCGGCACTTGCCGCTCTTTTGGATACATCAGCGGCGTAGAGGGGGAACTGATGTCAGGTCGACATCGTTCCGACCACAGCTAATGCTCAGGCCTTCGTCTCATTTCCATGAGATGTACCATACTCGCTTCGCGACTGAAGGAGGCCATAACTATTGATGAAATTTTAGGCTCATAAGTACATGGCTCGTGTGGTGCTATAGGGTGTGGTACAAGACTCAGGTTAGGCTTTAGGTTTATAGTACTTGACTCTTATAAGGCTCTTGGATCGCCGTTAGTAAACTATGTAACGCTCTGGGCTCCAGATTGCGTGATTCTAGTGGCGAGCATTAGGTTCGTAGAAAGTGAACCCTGGGAGGCTCTAGATATGTTGGAAGTTTCCTTCACTCTCGAAATTAAATTTATGATTTAAATTATTTATGTAGCAAATGTCCCCCCGTTACTGAATCATTTCCTTGTATTCTCACCCGACCCCCCATTGAACGAGTGCATGTGTGGATGTGAGGGATGGCTGTGTGGAAAGGTCTCAGCGGCTGCCTTGGATACTCTAAATATAAAACGTTTTTCTTCTGTGCTGACTCGATTATTTACTTCATTATTTTGAGCAAATAAAGTGGAGCCTGCTTAATTGCATACCGCATATTTGCACCATTCGATTAATCCATTTACAGTGTAAAAAAATAATAAAAAAAATGTTCTTCCTATCCAATCAAATCTGGCAATCCGCTTATTTGAAAATCTAAGTTCATCGCAAGTAGTGTATAGTGTATACTGCTGAGGCTATCAATTAAATCATTGCACTATTATTCATTGAACCTGACAAGACATGAAACAATCCAAAAAATAACCAATTAGTTAATTATTGGTGATTAATTATTTTGTTTGATATCGAAATTAGTGGAATAAATGCTACTTAATGAGAGATGTGGATGTATATATAGATTTAATTCCTTTATTTCGTTTTGACACATTCTCACACGATCCTCGCATTTTCGGATCAACATTAAAATTTTGCATAATTATTCGTAGTCGATGACAACAGACGAATCAATCCAAAAATTAACAAATTAGTTAATCGTTTAGTACTAATATATTAATTTTTGTTTTACATAACAGAAAGGGAGCTAAGCCCTGTAATTTTCAATAAATGGCAGTAATTAGCGGTTCTTTCACTTAGTTAAGCTTTGTTTTTGAAAAAGTATTCTTTTTTTTTTATTGCTTGTTTTTAAATTTAAAGGCTTTTATCACCTCATTCCGTCTTTCTGTCTGTCTGGGTGGAATGTTGTACACCTTATTTCTTCTACTTTCCATTGTTGGATCAAGTTGAAACTTAGTACAATTATTCAATAACACATTCGAACAAAAGTCCTATCATTTGCAGACGATTGCATAATATATAGAACAATAAAAACAACACAAGACACAGATATTTTACAAAGAGAATTAGATGAATTACAGAAATGGGAATCAAATTGGAGCATGTCTTTCCACCCAGAAAAATGTCAGTTATTAAAAGTAACAAAAAAACTAAAACAAATTAATTCCACTTATCTTATTCATAGTAAACTAGTAACACAGACTAAAAATGCAAAATACCTATGTGTTATAATAAATGAAAAACTGTTACGGAATCCCTATATTGATGAACTATAAAAAAAAATCAAACAAAGCATTAGGGTTTATTAAAAGAAATTTCTATTGCACATAATTGCACATAAATGGCACAAATTGTAAGACAAATTTCCATACGGACAATAAAGATTATTATTATTATTATTATTACATAAATCAAAGAAGAACATAAAAATAAAATGTTATTTAAAATAGATTAGGCCAATAATAGAATATGCATCCTCTGTTTAGGACCTTTCAACTCAAGAAAACATTAAGAAACTCGAACACACAAAATAGAGCAGTGAGATTCATAACAAACGAATTTTCACATTTGAATAGAGTAACACCTTTAGTAAAATCACTAAATTTAGTAAGCCTTCAGGATAGAAGACTTAAAAGTAAAGTAGCAACTATACATAAAACACTGAACCATAATGTTCAAATACAAAAACAAAATCTAATAAAATACTCTGAAAAACACAAAAAAAAAAAACAGTCACATTTTTCATTCCATATTCTAGGACACATTTGTACAAATACTCCTTCTTCCCTAGTGCTATTAGAGCATGGAAAGGGTTGCCTGAGCTAGCCTGGAAAACCAGTGACTTAGCAGAATTTAGGTCTCTCTTATTCTCCCCCAAGCTTATAACTGAATTTGTACTAACATCAGGATAATAACATTACAATGCGAGATGTGGGGAGTTTGAAAAGTAAAAAGCGTCATAACATCCAATTTACATGTAATGCTACTATAGCGTATTACGCGGCGAACATCACAATTTCAAAGATAAACAAATGTTTTTCATAATTACTATAAAAAATACGACTAAAAAAATAATAATTCTTCGTGGTTTTTGTTAATTATTTCGGCACCCTGCCAGATAATCTCAGAATTATTTTTATGATTATTTAAAACATGTTTCAAATTATCCGGCGCTACCAGGATCAACATTGGTTAAAAGGGAGAAAAAAAAATAGTATTGTCCCCCTGAGAAATCGTCTAATGATGTGGCAGGTCTGTAGCAGCAGCAACTCCCTGGCAGGTAATAACAATCTCCGTAGGGAATGTTCTGGGCTTGGGAAATAATTGCGAGGTCAAAGGTTTGAACCCATTCGGCTGTTATCACTGTTGATACACGGCCGTTGTAGCTTCAATCTGGGGCAAACTTATTTTTTGAACAAAAACCTGTATAAACACGGTCTTGAACTTTACTGTGAATGAATGAACAAACACAAATACCATTGTAATATCTGGAGCAATAAGAAAAATAAATTTCATTCACTTCTCAACCTCTCTGTCCCTCGTCACAAGTTCTTCAAGTTTCTCTCCCTTGTTTATAACTCAACTCCGGTGGGCTAACTCGTGATTACGTTAGAATCTATCCAGTTAATACAAACACATTATCCGCCATAATCATGGTTACATCGTAACACAATCACTCAGTCACACACACACTCCCCATTACAATTACAACTGTGAATATTGTTATTTTAGACAATTTTTACAGTCGCTAGTTCTCTAAGCGTTGACATTATTATTACTTTATTTAATATTCTTTTTATCAGACATTTTATTAACAAAATCAATGACACAATAAAAATGTGAATATTTTTTTTAAATGTCCGCATTCCTTCATTCTGCTTATCACTCAATGTTCCACAGCCCAATACTCTTTTTAGTTACTCTGAATATATATTAGCAGCTTAGATACAGCGTTTAAGAGACAGACTTTAATGTGACATTGGTAAGGCTTTCTTTTCTTTACTTCTTGTATGTAATTCAATTGGATCGAGAAAATAAAGCACCATTTGAATAGTAACGAGAAAGTGCGGGCATGGTATAAAATATATAATTAGGAACTCTGTCTGTAAGTAAAATGGAAGCACGATGAAGGCAAATTAAATGATAATTTAAAATAGTGTAGGTAGAGACAGCAAGCACAATAAAAAAATAACAGCATGACTATAGACATCAATGTATGATATTCAGGTGAAAATGTCTATTACATTTATTCAGTAATAGTGGGAAGGGTGTCGAGATAAGCTTGAACTTGGCTGGCTAACTATGATGCCATAATGATGGGGTTCGACACCGGACTCGAGCAGAGTTGTGTTTACCAGGCGCCTAAAGGCAGCACGGAAAACCTTCTCTCAGATACCTCCTCCCCCCACTGGTCTACAAATGAGATTGGACCATCGCGATCTGATCATGCTATAAGCATGAAAGTAGCGCTATATAAAAGCCATATTTTTTTTTATTTAATAGTAGTAGTAATATATAACAACTATACACCTTAATAATCTTTAAACTAAGCAAGCTCTATGCAAGTAGACATATCATACACATAGATATATAGGTCTGAGAGTTATATCAGGAACGCAATAAGTGCCAACTGTTAAATAAAAAAATCATTTCACTTATTGCATTTCACATTTTTATTTGACGGCCGCATGGGGCAAGGTTACACAATTTTTACTGTTTTAGATTTACAAAACCCAGACTGCAAACGAATCAACTATAGTGACACCGTTAAACATATTAAGACTTGTAGAAAAAAAAAATTTCAATTGGCAATCCTATTTCCGACGTTTGAAGAGTTCTTGTAATTTTTTTTTTCGGTTTGTTTTGTTTTGTTACGGTTTCCTGTTTAGAGCAATACTTTTTAATCCCATACATAGAAATGCACTTTCAATTCTTAAACTAATTAGAAATGAAAAGTGCAAAGTAGACAAGAAGCACGTAGTGAGTACACTTTATCCAAGGATTGGTGAGTACCACAAGCTGGTGCGTGATGGGGTGGAGGGATTGAGGAGGGGCAGGGCGGGAGGGAGGTTAGTGTGAAGGATGTTACTCTCCATAGAATATGCAGTTCACAAACATGCCATCAATAAATACTCGACTAAATTGACACAGTTTTCCATTTTCTCCCAAGGGGACCACTGGTTGTGTTGTTTTATTCTGTCATTCATTGATCATCTAATGCAGCGATTCTCAAACTAGTTTTTCGTATTCACAATGCCCCATGAATACACATTTCTTTATTACGTACTTTATGTATGTAACTTTTCAACTTTCCACTGAATTCAAATGAATATTATGTTGAACACGATTACCTCGTTTGTACTGCTACATCTGTGATGTTTGGTGGCTACATGTACAGAGATTTAGAAAGCCTGGATGTAAATTTTCAGTAGGTCAATAAAATACATTCTATCAGAACTGTTATATCTGTTGTCTCTCTCTGTCTCTGTCTCTGTCTCTCTCTCTCTCTATATATATATATATATATATATATATAGAGAGAGAGAGAGAGAGAGATAGATAGATAGATAGATAGATAGATAGATAGATAGATAGATAGATAGATAGATAGATAGATAGATAGATAGATAGATAGATAGATAGATAGATAGATAGATAGATAGAGAGAGAGAGAGAGAGACAGAGACAGAGACAGAGAGGTAAAGAGAAGAGAGAGAGAATAATAAAGAAAGACAGAAATGTATTGGTGATAGATAGATAGATAGATAGATAGATAGATAGATAGATAGATAGATAGATAGATAGATAGATAGATAGATAGATATAGAGAGATAGATAGATAGATAGATAGATAGATAGAGAGAGAGAGAGAGACAGACAGACAGAAAGAGACAGAGACAGAGAGGTAGAGAGAAGAGTGAGAGAGAGAATAATAAAGAAAGAAAGAAATGTATTGGTGATAGATAGATAGATAGATAGATAGATAGATAGATAGATAGATAGATAGATAGATAGATAGATAGATAGATAGATAGATAGATAGACAGATATATATATATATATATATATATAGACAGATATATATATATATATATATATATATATATATATATATATATATATATATAGATAGATAGATAGATAGATAGATAGATAGATAGATAGATAGATAGATAGATAGATAGATAGAAAGATAGATAGGGATAATAAATAATAATAAATGTAATAATAAATGGCTCTAAATCAACACCAATAACAGTAAACTCAGGTGTACCTCAAGGAACAGTCTTAGGTCCACTATTTACAGAAATACCAAATTGTATTAGTAAAAGAACAAAAGGTCAGATTATTGGCAGACCATTGCATAATATATTGAAGAAAACGAAAACACAAGAATTTGTTCAATTTCAAAAATAAGAATCAAATTGGAGCATCTTTGTTCACCCATAAAATACGTCAATCATTCAGAGCACAGATAAATAAATAAATAAACAGCACTTATCTTATTCATAGAAACCTTGTAAAGTCGACTAAAAACTCAAAATACTATTGGTGTTATATAAATGAAAAACTATGATGGAATATGCATCCTCTGTTTGGGACTCAAGAACACATTAAGAAACTGGAACAGACACAAAATAGAGCAGTGAGATTCATAACAAACGAATATTTACATTGGACTAGAGTAACACCTTTAGTAAAATCACTAAATTTAGTAAGCCTTCAGAATAGAAGACTCAAAAGTAAAGTAGCAATTATACATAAAACACTGAACCATAATCTTCAAATACAAAAACATTATCTAATGAAATACTCAGAAAGACACAAAGATAAAAATGCACAAGTTGTTCCTCATGCTAGGACGAATGTGTACAAATACTCCTTCTTCCCTGTTGCTATTAGAGCATGGAGTGGGTTGCCTGAGCCAGCCAGGAAAAACAATGACTGGGCAGAATTTAAGTCATTCATTAACTTGAAAGACTGGAGTGACCTATGTACACGCGTAGAACGTAATCAACTCCTTGATTGAAGTAACATCTATGTTTATAAGAAAAGATAAGATAAGTAAATGTTTTCACGAGGCTGAATTATTGACATGTATTTATATTGTGGTTGAATTGATATTTTTATTCAGTGTCTACAAGCTTTAAACTGTGTGATGCTGAGATGGCCAACCTTTTGATTCCGTGCGCCAAATTTTATCACTTCTGATGCAGATGTGCCACTTACAATTTTAGAAGTTTTAGTCTTTGAAAGTTGGTAATATGTACATATTTGTTTTATTATACACTTTTGTGCATATCTATATGATAAAACGTACCCATTGATATTTTAACTAATCTCATTATTATAAAGTTCCCCTTCTGGTATGTTGGCCGATTTGGTGGGGTGGGGAGGGCGATAGCATAAATCCGCCCTCCCCTCAACTTTCGAGTTAGGGGCGGTCCAAATTTTTTGCAGAAATCGCAGGTTTTTAACATAATTAGTTACATATCTATATGATATAACTAATCTTTATATTATGTCGTTTCTCTTCTGGTATCTTGGCCGCTTCTGTGGCAGTGGAGTTGGGGGAGGGGGCGATTTTAGCTATTCCCCTCCCCACTCTAGACTTTTGAGTAGGGGGGGGCAGTCCAATTTTTAATCAGAAATCATAGTCCATGAACAAAATTAGTTGAGAATATTTATAATCTAAGCTACTTATACTGTTTATACTGTAGAAACAGCGGAGTCAAACAAGGATGCGTCCTGGCAAAAACCCTCTTTGGAATACTCTTTTCAAAGCTAATCCACCACGCGTTTGACAAATCAACCGAAGGCATCTATCTTCATTCCAGATTCGATGGCAAAGTTTGAAATATTACTAGACTGAGGGCCTAAACCAAAACCAGAACAACCCTCATAAGTGATATGCTCTTCGCAGATGACGCAGTGGTAGTGACCCACTCACAAGAGGAGCTTCAGCCACTAATGTCCTGCTTCTCTAAGGCTTGCAAAGAGTACGGCCTAACCATTAGCACAAAGACAAGTAATGTTATGGGACCACCTGCTACAGCTCCACCATCCATCGTCATTGACGATAACAAGCTAAATGCCGTAAACGAATTCTGCGTTTTGACACATTCTTAGACCCTCCTCGCATTTTTGGATCAACTTAAAATTTTGCATAATTATTCATAGTCGATGACAACAAACGAATCAATCCAAAAATTAACACCTGTCACTAGAAGAGGAGACCAAAAAACGCATAGGGAAGGCCACATCAACTTTTGCTAGACTCCGACCAAGAGTTTGGGAAAACCAAAAGCTCACCACAGCGATCAAAATGGAGCTCTCCAAGGCATGCGTGAAAGAAGCTTCTCGCGCCTCAAACTAATGAAGTATTACTTTAGTTCAACAATTCTTGTAGATAGATTGAAACATTTGCTAATTCTTGCTATTGAGCGTGATCTATGTAGGAAATAGAATTTTTATTATACACTGTATGACTTCGCTACACGCAAGGCTCGTAAAGTTCGTGGGATAACTCTATCCGCAGAAATAAAAGAGTGGTCTTTCCTTTACTTCTTCTTCTCGTCCAAACTCTTGAGCGAAAAAGAGAATTATATATATAGATATTTGAATTTTTTAAAATATTATTTTTCAAAGAATTTTTTTTTTGCGGCGATCCTCAAAGCCTTAATCTAAATCTGTGGAGTATCTTATCTTTTCAAGGAACACATCTGTTGTATTTGCAATGTACTTAGGGCCTACAAATTTACATAATAATTTTTAAAAAGTAAAAATATTATTCAAAGGGTTCTTCAAATTTAGACATATTGCGCGCGTCAAAACAGTCGAATATCCGCAGAGCGTTTAACCTTTGTTCTTAAGGCGTCTTATTCTGACAAAAACAAATACTAAAAAAGGTCTCGCTTAACATGAAGATAATATTACGACAAATACGCTTACTAGAGATATACTTACACTACTTGTACCTCGATTGTCAGTCACACTTCAGGATCGGCTCTTGCCTCCACGTTACTTTATTTTACTACATTTGACCTGCCCCTTTTTTAATAAAATGAATAATGAGCTGTGGATGTCAGGACAATGCGTTTCTGGCAATGAAGAATGCCAGAAGACACTTGGCGTCGGGGCTCCGCCCCAAACCCCACTGAGGGGAGCTTACGGCGCTCCCCCAGACCCCCTAGCTGACAAGGGAAAGGCCACTAACGTTACTTTTTGTTTTTTGCCGAAGTTTGAGAAACACTATGACCACTTTTTGTTATTCTCTGTTTGTATATATATATATATATATAAGTCCTGATCTAAATATGTTTGGATATCTTATCTTTTCAAGAACAAATCGGTTGCATTTGCAATGAAATAAGGGCCTGTTTATTCATATTAGAATATTTTTCAAGTAAAACATTATTCAAAAAGTTCCTTTTTCAATAGAATGAATAATGAGCTGAAGAAAACGCTTTTGGCGTCGGGGCTTCGTTTGGAAAATGTCGCCCCCCCCCCCATTCCAAAGTTCTGGATCCGCTGGTGGTGCATAGTAGATGAAGTCATTTAAGAAAAACAAAACAATTTTACTGATAAAGTTTGTCCTTTATTAACATTAATAAGTTTGCATTTATAATTTTTATTTATTTCTGTATGAGCTTATAATTTGTGAACACTGTTAGCAGTTTTAAATTTTAAAAATATAAACAAATAGGCCATATATTGTTTCAATTTGCTGTCCTCTCACTACATCTGTAATATTAAGCGTTAATTTCGTGACCTCTATTTTTGTTTATTTGTATAAAGGAAAATGTTTTGTTCGCATCAGCATCTGACAGGCCTAAGCAAGATAACAGTTCCAGTAACTCTACCAGTCACAGAGGGCTTAGTTTACTTTAGTTAGCTTAATTATATAGATGATTTCCTTGACATGACTTTGCTTCCTTAAATATCTCTGACTATCTTGTTTTGCCTTAAAGTGGCCAATAAGGTCTTAAAAATGTTAAAATTATCGTCATTTTTACTAATAACAAAAAGCTTGAATAGGTTACATAAAAAAGGTCCAAGCCTAACGAGAAGAAAGAGGATACATATTCCCACTGGGAACTCCATGCTAACAATTACATAAAACCAACGTGTTATTCGTTTTTTTTTGTTTGATTAGTTTTATAAACATTTCGGTCAATTTGCGTGTCGTAATAGCTAGTCAAATACCTGTGAAACTTTTGTGTCTACTAGAAATCGGTTATTATAATTTATTGCGGACAGGCGGCAAGCTTTTTTCTGGATTTTTGTTTTCTCTCGGGGTAAAAAGCGCCACTTGTAATTGTGCAATGCACCACTTTTAGTGCATGGGTCATAGTTGTAATGTATTGTTTGTATGTTTATAATCATTCGCATCAACTCTCCTACGACGCCATATTTACATTTGAAAAGACCCTAAGCTATTTGGTATATAGAGCTGCTATAATTTATGTTAATGCTTAATCATATTTCTTGTGTAGCTTTTAGGTAAGTCCGGCCCTACTGTCCGGCCCTAATGTTGACCTTTTGTGTTTCTAGTTGTGGACGTCAAAGTAATGTTTCAGTTTTTATTACTATTTGTCTTTGTTTTATATTGCACTAAAATAACAGCTACAAATAATATATATGTATATATATAATATATATATAAGGATTATTTTAAACAAGTCTGTATACATACCCAGCATTTTGAGCACTGCTCTTCTTGCTCTGGACGCTGCAGTTTTTGAAGGCAATGATTGGTGCTTAAAGGAAGCCGTCATGGCCGAGCTCCTGAGGCGCATCCCTATCAGAAGGTACATTCCAGTGATGACGACCATGGGGATGATGAAGAAGACGAATGTGGAGACCTGGAAAATGTACGACATCCTCTGCTGCCACTGGAAGGGAATGTTGCATACGACCGACTCCTGAATGGGCCGGTGGTCAAGTGGGTGGTGAACGAAGGTGTACACCCGCGTGTGGATCGGGTAGGGCAGCGCGCAGCAGGCGGCGACTATCCAAATGGAGACTATGCACTTGACAGCGCGGGAGTGCCTCGAGGACTTCTGCCCTTTGATAGGGTGGCAGATGGCGATGTAGCGCTCCACGGTGAAGCTGGTGATGGTCAGAACAGACGTGTAGGAAGTCATCTCCATCAAAAAAGTTTTAAAGATGCAGAAAGTCTCACCGAAGTGCCAGGGATAGGCCTCCCAAATACTGTACAACTCCGGGGGTAGAGCTGCAACAATAAAGCCAAAAAAAAAAAAGAGATTTATTTGATCAGATCTAGTTAGAGATCAAATTATGTCATTTGAATAGCATTACAATACGTTTATTCAAGTTGCACTTTTGAAATGGGTGGGTAGGAAAAACCTTCTGTGTGGAAGGACTTGATTCTCGAAAAAGGCTCTAACGATTTTTTAAAAATAGAAATTGGACAATGATGTATATGGTTGGAAAAAATACTAGCTCCTTGGCCACACTGAGAAAAATTCTATTACGACCGTTATCATGTATCCTTTTCAGAGTATTAAACACAATTAAATGAAACTTGGCTCGATATCTAGAACATATTTCTCTGAAACAGACTGTACATATTCGTATTTCCGCATGTAGAACCCATTGATTAAACAAAAAATTAATTTTCAGGATCTAAAAACTTATCATTAAAATATTCTAAAGTCTAGAAGATTAATATATTCGCTTAACCGGGAGTATTTTACTGGGAAGGGGGGGGGGCGTGGTAAAAAAATCTTTTTTTTTATTTCATTTATCTAACATTCATTAGTTATTAAGGACAAAATAATCAATTATTAATTATAAGTGTTGTATAAGGGAGGTATTGTCTTTTTTTTGAAGTACACAGTACTGTTCTATTGTCTTTTTTGTACGGCGTATACTATTTATTAAAAGAAACTATCCCTAAACAGATCTGTCTTGAGGTGGATCTACCATTTCAGGCTATGACAATGAAGAAGATAGATTACAGATAAAGGTGATTGCCATTTTTATAACGTTGTAAGCTCATAGAATGTAGACGTTTGGCTATTGATTATATTATAGACAAAGAAGAGATTCTACAAGATCCAAGTCATTGTCTTGATTTCTAGTGAAAGGTGAAACACGTTGTCTTGACTCCATGTGAAGCGAGTTCAGACCCTTTAGTGCGAGCACTGAAAAGGATCTCAAGGCCAAGAGAGAGGTAGAAGGGGAAGGGTCGGTGAAGCGGAGGGATGGCTAAAGGACATATGGAGTGAAAATAATTAAAATAATAAATATATATTTTTATTTTTATGCCTCTTTTTGGGGCTTCAGTTCTCATTTTAAATATTTTAGACTCATTATTTTTATTTTGGTGGACACTTACCACTGATAGCAATATGAAATTCCCAATTAATATCCAGAGGTCGTATAATGTGTTTTTTTTAGTCTCCTATATTTCGTATTGTGCAATAAACTAAAGAAGTGACTGTTTTATATTTCAATTCCTTAATAGTGTGAACTCCCAGGGGAGCATAGGGCCGCTACAACATCATTTCACTGAACTTGGTTCTGAGCAGCTTTCTTCATCTGCTCTCATGACATTCCAGTATCCTCAGCTTCACTAACTGCCAGGTTTGCTAGTGCCTGTCCGAGGTCCTCTTTCGTTGTGAATTCCAATCAAGCGCCTGCCTTGCAATTTTGTAGCTGGCTTTCGCTTTTTGATATCTTGGGCTATTGATTTAGTCCTAGTTCTCTTCCGCACATTGAAAGTATCGTTTCCGGCTGACTTTTTTGTAGTTCAATAAATAAAAATATCTTATACTTTCTTAAATTAATTCAACGAAGAGTTTTAAGTTCGAGTCCCAGAAAGGACTGATATTTTTTTTTAATGAAATCCCATGTTTTAAGTATTTTTCTGATTGAAGAGTGGAGGTATTTGGTTATAGGAAGTCACAGCAACCGTACGACTCAAGGAACTGATGTCACACCCAACTCTAATGTGTACCTGATTTGTGTACCTAATATTGGTTGATGTGTTGATCCGAGATCAATAGTTATAGAAGGCCTGAGCACTGACCTACAATATCTTAACCTGTGGGAAATTGAGACCAATAGCTCGTTGCCACGCCGTACAGACCTGTGACGTGACCACGACGTGACAACCTCGTTAACCATCAGCAATTGAAATAGATGAAAGCTTTAAATCATCTGCACCAGAAATCAAAAGGTTTGATATGGAGCTTAATTATTTATGTCAATAAATCGTTGTGTCCTTTAAAGTAGATTTGTTATAGATTAAAAAAAAACAACTTTGTGTAATGCCTTGACTGACAGCTTCACATAGAACGTACATCAGGTATGTCTTTGTATTCTTGGAATATTTCTAGACATAAACGCTCGTCGAAGACCAAGCCTTCTCTTTCTACCTTTACCTATCCCTTAGTCTGTTGGACCTGCAAGTTTGTCGACCATCTTTCTTCATTTCTCTCTGTCTTTTGTCTTAGTTAGAACATCTTTTAATGGCAGGCCCGTCCATTCTTTTATGTTGTCTTCCCATCGTTTTCTCTGTCTGCCTCTTCTTCTGTTTCCTGGTACTGTTCCTTGAAGGAAGGTCTTTGCGAGCCCCGAAGACCTTGTAATATATGGCCTTAGATTTCTCTCAAGGACATGAATCAGTAGATTTATTTGTGAATGCTGACGATTGCACCATATTGATTGGTTTTAGGAAGATCCGAAAGTTTGGAGTATAGAGACAAATTGAATAAACGGTTCTTTCTAATTACTGTGATTATATTTTGTTGTTCTTTTTTTTGCTGCCTAAGACAAATATAAACAATCTCTGTACACCATAAGTTTGTTAGGATACCATTAAAGAATAACATACACAGAAGGAGGGCAAGTATTTTCTGGTTAAAATAGTATTGGCAGGACAAAGATAAATTTAGAAAAAATCTGGCTAATTGGAGGATCGTGGGTGGAGACAGGAGTAGCCAGTGGTCGGAGGCAGAGTAATTGGGGTTTTTGAAAGGATGAAAAGAATCGAGAAATGATGATCCACGAACAAATGTTATTGGGGAGAAAGTGGGAGCGTGTTCCCATTGTTCCTTTTTATTTCGGTCACTGCTTTTTGTGTGAGCATTGTTCTCCGCTATATTTATCTCGGAGCGACCATTTCGTAGAGAAAGTAGGTTCTTCAATTGGAAGACTATAGATTTAATGGATGGACTTTGACGGACATAAAAACTATATTTCAAAAGAAATGATTTTATCTAAACAAGATTACAAAGAGAGTTTGTGTGAAACACACAAACTCAGGAGAGGCCCTTAAAGTGTTGAGCTCCACTGCCAAATCAATCTAACATTTAGTGGCTGTACAGTGTAGGAATATGAAGGGCTACTTCGTTAAGGAAGTGATTGGGAGGGAGGGGGAGCAGGTCAATGGGTTAAAATGTTGTGAACCCGAAACGCGAAAGTAATGATGAACTGATTAATTCAATCATAAAAAAATAAATCAATGAGAAAAAAATGTTTTATAGTTGTCCAGATGATAACACCGTTCTACCGCTGGCCATCACCTTCAACATAAAAGAAACCTAGTTCTACTTTTACTAATTAATGAGAATTAAATTGAAGTAATCAGTTCCACAGATACTTTGTTTTTCATTTTGACTAAGTTTCTCATTTAGCATTCACTAAAACATAACGTCTGGCTCTCTTGAGAGAATCTTAGCGAACGCAAAAGTTGGATCAAATTTTAAAATTGTGTGCTGAAACTTCCCAAGATTGAAGGAGTCCTCTATCCTGCTCTAAGTAATCAGAGCCAACTAACCCAATCTATTTAGTGGAAGCCTATCCGTGTCACGGCTGTATCGATCTTTGGTCAGGTAAAGACTTAAAACGATTAGATCAGTCATTTTTTTAGCTCCTCCGGGCGTTTGATGTCTAATTATTTAATGTGCTACTGAATCACGTGACACTCGGATATCATTAAGTTGTAATGAATGAGACCAATGCCAACTAGTTGAACTTGATGCACGAAGAGAGAGAGAGAGGGGGGGGGGGGTAATCTCACAATGTAATGTTTAGATTAACACCATGTGGAGAGTTTTAGGGGTGTTAGGATGAATCTGATTAGTGTGAGGTGTGCATGGTTATAAAGGCTTTGCAGGGTCCAAAATTCTCTTATATTTCGTGTCCCCCCCCCCCCCCGTTACAAAAGTCAAGTAAAACAAAGGTCAAGTGCAATCTACAACAGCTCAGTGTCCGGGTGTGTAGACGTAAAGCGCTGGATAGATCAGAACGGAGAGATGTGCTAAAGCAGGCCAGGGCCCTCCATGGGCTGTAGTACCACTGGGATGGATGGATGGAATAATTGTCGGTTAAAATAAATGTGGAGTGCATTAATGTCAGGCCAAGTAAATGCCAGCATTGACTAATGACACGTACGATCGAATGCTATTTATATTTTAAAAAAAAGTCTTATGCTATAAATGTCACTGACAAAAATGTCAGATAAAAAGAATGGCAATTCATAAAATGCCAGGTACTATTTGTAAGGTAATAACAAATTTCAGGTAATAAACATGTTTTGTACAACAAATTTCAGGTAATAAACATGTTTTGTACAACAAATTTCAGGTAATAAACATGTTTTGTACAACACATTTCAGGTAATAAACATGTTTTGTACAACACATTTCATGTCATGCATGTCAGGTAAAAAGTAATTTGATTTACAGACAAAAGCAATTGCCAATCAAAACGCTTTCAAGCCCTTATTAAAGCTTATTGAAAACTCCACGGTTACATTTTTCAGAAACCACATTGTTACTGCAACGGTAGAACAACATATAGTGGTATATTAATTTACACATGAAAATAAGATAATTTGAACGAAGATAAGATATAAAGTACATTGAATTGAAAGAGAAGCCCGTAGCTTCTTCCCAACTTGCCAGTTTTGACCGGTCAGTAAAATAACTTTTATTGTTTAATAAGTGTTTGCAATTAAGGTTGATGTCATAGAGGCAATTAAAGTAAATATCAAATATTGATAAAACCTCTATCTATCCCATTCTCTCTTTTTCTCTTCATGATACTCTCTTTCTATTCTTTCCGTCATCTCACTTTCTCAATTCTTTGTTTAAAAATATACTTTATAACTTTCCAGCTTTCCTCTCTGTAACTCTTTCTATCTCTTTTTCTCTCTTGGTACCTCTTTTTTAATCTATCTCTTTTTGCTTTCGTTTTAATTTTCTTTCATACTCTCTTTCCCTCTCTTTTAATGTCTTTCTCTCTCTAATTTCAAGCATGAAAGCTAACACACATTTCTACATTTACGATGCTAGAATTCTAAATGGGCAAATATATTGTCTCTGGACAAAGTAAACATTGATTATTTTGTTATTGTTTTATTTCTTCCTGTATAAACACCGATACTGACTCTAGAGTTGAACTTTCTGCACTTGCACGTAATAACAAATGTAATCAGAGCACCAGATTGTGATGTCTGAGGCGCCAAAAATGTTCTTTCCATTCCAGTCTCGTTTCTCTGTGACACAAAAGGACCCGGGAGACCGATAGGATGTCGACTGTTGTATGTTTATGTCGTGTCCATCTAATGAGACTTCCTAAGTTCTAACAATAAACATCGTTAATCCGGATTCCAATTTTAATTATTTCTGCAGAATATTTGATGACACAGCAGAAGGTCTATCAACACATATTTTGTCAAGTTTTCACTGCTGCTTTAGTGAACAGATTTTAACAGCTTTGCGATAAGGCTTAAAAGTATTCTAGAAGTAGAATATCAAGATAGGGTGACCAATACATAAATTCTCTGCCAAACGCACACTCGCCTCCTAAGCGGTGGTGTATTTTTATGAAACATCTGCTTGCATAGATAATTTTAAAAATTAGATGGTTCACTTTCGGAAAAGAAAAAAGTAGCCGTTGCATCAGAACTTTGAATGATCTAAAATATCATAATGTCCGATTTTCATTTTCTCTTCTAGTTTCTGAGATCTAAACGGGACGGACGGACGAACATACAGGCCACACAAAACTAATAGCGTCTTTTCCCCTTTCGGGGGCCACTAAAAAAAACATTTATGGCGCGCAGTTTTATACACTTGTCAGTCTTAATAAAACTAAAGAGAGCCCAGATCTAAATATATTTTTAATATATGTTATAAATGTATTAATAATTTGAACAAAATTTTAATTATTAAGGCAATAACTTATCTTCTGACAGCTTAGGGGTGCAGATTTATTTATAATATAAACAGTAGTATCACATTAAGAAGTGAATCGGATACAGACAGCATAATAGGCCTACAGTATTACCCGGTACCTAAAGGCCTACTATGCCTGATCATGACCTTGACCTAGGTCTAGTAATTTTAAGATTAAATGTGTAAAGTCATAAGAATTCTAGTCTAGATCTAGATTCTATTTCAAGATTCTAGATCTAGATCTAAATATAGATCTAGACTTAGATCTAGTTCTAGATCTAGTTCTAGATCTAGTTCTAGATTTAGACTTAGATCTATTTCTAGATCTAGACTTAGATCTAGTTCTAGATCTAAATCTAGTTCAAGATTCAAAATCTAGCTAGATCGAGATCTAGTTTGTATGACCAATGGCAATGGGGATATTAAATGTTATTTTGCGCGGGGCATGTCTGGTCCACGTATTCAAAGTCTTTCAAGTCACTTCTAGCTAGCTCACGACCTAACTAAACTAGGTCAAGAATTGTTTTTTTTTTTCGTGTTGCCAAATTATCTAATTTTGGTAAGAAACCGTAAACCATATCCTCTTAGAATGCCCCTCCCTAATCCACCTTAGGCCGACCCTCCTTCCACTACAGCCCAACATAACCAACACCCTGTACGGCTGTGCTGAACAACTAAAGAAAACAGCACACTTTTTTTCCTTGGCACAGTCTGCAAAAGAGCTCACAGCTCAGCAGCAATAAAGCTGGCTAGAAGAAGAAGAAGAAGTATTAAAAATACATCTTTTTTAGTTTCTCTATATTGCATGTAACATGCTATTAATTTTGAATGCATGGGTAAAGTTAATAATTTATTATTTAATAAATATAAGTGTACGCTAAATGAATATATGGAGATGCTGTGGCTGAGGGGTACAGCACTTGGAACCGGAAGTCCCGTGTTCGAATCCTCGTGAAGACTCTAGGTGGACAACTTCGGGGGCCGATTTTGAGTTTTTGTTTCCACACAAACTGACTTTGTAACTTTGTTTATTTTGGTATTTGATGGATTCAGTTCTAAGTAATTAATCAAAATCAATGTAGCATCTAGGCCTAAATGTAACCAAAAAACAAACAAACATACAAAATACTTTTAAAAAAAACAAAGCTTATAGAAATTATGTTTCAATTAGTTTGGATCAGCCAAGTAATTAAATGTGAAATAGATCTACGGATTCTAGACCAACAATAAATCTGTTCTACTAGAAATATTTTTACCAATTGTTTTTGTTTAGCGATATTTCATGCTTTTAGTTGGGAAAATGGGGTGGGGGGGGGGGAGGGGGGGAATAAAGAGATATTTTTTTCCGTATTCGCTTTTTAAAAGCATTAATATTAAAAAAAAGAGGGAATGACCTAAATACGAACTCATAGCTCAATCCTCCTCAAACCGACATCTTAACCACTCTGTTAGTGAAGCGCCTATGAAAATAGAAACTTATTTGTATAAGTTACTAAAACTCAGCTTTTACAACTGCCTTAGTCAAGTCCTAATTCTTTCCGTTAATCAAGATACCAAACAAAATAATTAATTAGCAATGGTTAATTAATTGATTGCTTAAATTTCTTTCATTGCTTTTGCTATGTCAAGTAAAAGGAAAAAAAATTGCAAAATTTTAGAGTGAGTTGATATAAGCTTTGAAAAAAAAAATAGAACTGACTATTTCATCATCTTGTTAAAGTAATTTTAAACGCACACAGGAGATTACAGTTAACTTAATAGGTTTGAAAATAAGACTAAGTAATGGATTAAGATTGTTGACAGAAAGTAAAGAGACTGTTGGTGGGAAGTAAGCAGGATGTTGACAGAGAGTAAGGAGAATGTTGACAGAAAGTAAGGAGAATGTTAACAGAAAGAAAGGAGAATGTTGACAGAAAGTAAGGAGAATGTTGACAGAAAGTAAGGAGAATGTTGACAGAAAGTAAGGAGAATGTTGACAGAAATAAAGGAGAATGTTGACAGAAATAAAGGAGAATGTTGACAGAAATAAAGGAGAATGTTGACAGAAATAAAGGAGAATGTTGACAGAAAGTAAGGAGAATGTTAACAGAAAGAAAGGAGAATGTTGACAGAAAGTAAGGAGAATGTTGACAGAAAGTAAGGAGAATGTTGACAGAAATAAAGGAGAATGTTGACAGAAAGAAAAAAAGAATGTTGACAGAAAGTAAGGAGAATGTTGACAGAAATAAAGGAGAATGTTGACAGAAATAAAGGAGAATGTTGACAGAAATAAAGGAGAATGTTGACAGAAATAAAGGAGAATGTTGACAGAAAGTAAGGAGAATGTTAACAGAAAGAAAGGAGACTGTTGACAGAAAGAAAAAGAATGTTGACAGAAAGTAAGGAGAATGTTGACAGAAATAAAGGAGAATGTTGACAGAAAGAAAAAAAAGAATGTTGACAGAAAGTAAGGAGAATGTTGACAGAAAGCAAGGCGAATGTTGACCTAAAATGTTAACAGACAGAAATGTGATTGTTACAATAAAAGAAAAGAGTAAAGAGTTAAAGTTTGGTGTTGACTCTCTAAAATTCTAGTTCAGTGCTCCGTGCTTATATTTAATTGCTACAATTTTAAAGCATATTTTTTTGTTTTGTTGGTGCCTTCAAATTATATTGCTTGTATAGTGTATATTTTTTAAATGTATTTATATTTTACACTCAAAGGAATAATCGAAACATATATAAATACTACATAAATACATTTACAAACAGAGATACAATGCTGTGTAACAGAAGAGTGCAATAGAGTGCTCACAATAGCCTTACTGTTTCAAACTAAAAAGTGCGAGGCACTGACCTACAAATTATATAATGTGTCTTAGATTGTGCTTCAGTCATTTATCTCAGGAGCTGGAATACAATGTTTTGATAAAGTAATCTAAATTATCAAAGAAAAATATCACAACAATAACATATTCGTTTTTTTCTATGAATTATAGACAGGCAGGGGCGCGTACTTTACAAGCTTATCTTGTAATTCGTGGGGAAAAGAATGAAGTAAAAAAAAAAAAATCCCCATTTCATCAAGAAAGTCGTCAGATCATAAAAGACGTCCATCAGGAAAATTACAAAATAAAATACTGAAGTATACCACGTGACTAGTCTGTGAGTGTGTGTCGTTAGGAGGCTAAGTATGGAAAGCGACCAATGAAAGGCTTACTTATTAATAGATTTATACTTAAATCATAGATTGTTTTCTTTGTTGAGCCACCAGTTCAGAGAATGTACATTTGATTTACGTAGCTGATGTAGTGCTTACAGCATCTTCCAAACTTTCAATAACATCCCTCCATTATCCTGTCAAGGATTTTCTAAATTCGAAACAGGAATACAACTGCGATTATGCTACACCATGACCCATTGATCACAGAATACACAAACGTAAACTGTATGGCTATATCACAAGGTCCTCAGGGCTAGTTAAGACATTCCTGCAGGGAACAGTACCAGAGCAAAGAAGAACGGGCAGACAGAGAAAATGATCGGAAGACAACATCATGTAATACACGGGCCTCTTATTGAAATACTAGTCAAACCAAAAGACGGAAAGGAGAAAGACGGGCGACAGACCATGAACGTCGTGCTAACGGTCCACCATACTTTGGGATGTTGGAAGAAGATACAGAAGCTGATGTCCATGTACTTGAGCCAACACAATGACATGTGTTTGCACATCATGAATCTATTTGAAGTATGGAGTGTGATGTTACTGTGGCGAGGTATTAAGTATTCAGATAGCAGGGACTCTAGGGCTAGATCTAGGATCTCTAACGCTGTAGTGTAACGCGAGTCCGTTTGAATAAAATCGAGATAGTAGGCTATCGATTTAAAAATCATGTTACAGTACAATCATCGGTTCTTATTAAGTTTTAATCAGAGTGTGGCTGAGTGGTAAAACGTTTGACTTTCGAAACGAGGGTTCCGTGTTCGAATCCTGGTGAAGACTGGGATTTTTAATTTTGGAATTTTAGGGAGCCTCTGAGTCCACCCAGCTCTAATGGGTACGTGTCATTAGTTGGGGAAAGTCAAGGCGGTTGGTCGTTGTGCTGACCACATGTCACTCTCGTTAACCGTGGATCACAGAAACGAATAACCTATACATCATCTGCCCTATAGATGTCAATGTCTGAAAAAGGTACTTTACTTTACAGAGTAAGTTTTAATCTAGAGTTGAGCTGACTCAACCAATTGAAACAATGTTATTGAAGAGTCTAAATGTTTTTATTTTATTTTAAATGTCAAATGTTAAATGCTTTCAAAGGAGTTCAAATAAAGTTCAAAGTTCAATTTAGTTATTAGGATTGATGTTTCAACATGGGAGTGGAGCTCGGAAACTCTCAATCACGTAAAAGTTTGTTGACCGACCAGATAATTTAGTGTTGATTGATTGTCATAACGAACAAATGTCAACCAATCATTGGCAATAATGTCATGCCCAGTTCTTTCCATGTTTAAACTCCAAATGTCTGTAGAGGCAGGTGAGTCTATACATCAATGACACTCTATAACCAGTTCAATGACTTTCGAGAAATATTTTTTGACTCTATTCTAACCTTGTCTTTTAATTTGTTTGCAGGAATTGCCTGTTTTGTAACAGCCGCAGGATGTCTCGTCCAAGATAAGCTTCAGACCACTGACCTATATTTATTTTGCTTAGAATGGAAAACAAAGTCGTATCCGATCGTTATGTACGTAACTTTTTTGAGGCTGTAAGGGAAGTCGCCTTGAAACTTTAAAAAGTCGCTCTCTTCTGTCTTAGAAAATAATAATCTTCAGTTTTCAAAATATAGAAATAATGCAGTCCAATTTGGCGGATTTTAAATAGAAGGGGCTATTTATCACAGGTCTATATATTCACGCAAATTATGATATATAGCCATTACCTTTTAGTTTCCATAAAGATTATGTTTCGCAATCCAAGATCTAAGTAATTCAAGCCTGTTGATTTAAATCATCTTATGATTTAAGACAGCACATTTAAATATATTGATTACATAAATCTTTCTACCTCTAGATTCGATCAAAAAATTACAAAATTCTAATTTATATCTTATATATCATAAGTTAAATACGTTAGGTTTGAAAAATAAACAACTTTACTGCTTAAAACTACTTTACAAACAACGCCTTGTTACAGCTTTTTAAAGTTTTCATATTTTTGTGTAGTGATAAGAGATGGGCATGTCCAGCCTAGGTATAATATATATAGGTCTGTTGGGCTGACTTTAATTACGAACACAATGGCGTGTATTGGCGTGTATATAGAAGAACTAGATAAAACATAAAGATCTAAGTTTACCGGTCCTAAGTGCGCAATGAAAAGAAATCTGGAGAACAAGAAAACCCTGGACATTAATTTTAATGTGTCATCTGTCAATATCCAATTTAATGTTATGACATTTATGTTACGTCTAAAGTCCTACGACGGAGACACCTATTTGAAAATTAGAGAGAGAATATATAAAAAACAACTAAGACTTCTTGAGCGCTTTCACCAAAGATGCTTGCGCTCCATCACGGATATAAGGTGGCAGGACCACACTAAAAACAGCGATGTCCTTACGAACGCCGGTATGGACAGTATAGAGGGACTTCTTATGGTCCGACAACTACGCTGGGCAGGGCACGTATCCCGTATGGGAGACGAACGCATGCCAAAGGCAGTCTTTTTTTGGTGAGCTAAAAGGTGGTCGACGTAACAGAGGCGCCCCACGAAAAAGCTTCAAAGACCAGCTTAGGCGTCAACTTTCCTTGACTGACATAGAAGAGAGCACCTGGCTGCATGCGGCGTCGGAACGAGACAGTTGGAGGTCACTCACGAAGGACGCGGGATACACATTTGAAACCAAAAGAAATCTGCTGCCGAGGACAAACGCAGACGACGAAAAGGAAATCTAAATCGACCACCTGCGGACAATGGTTATGCTTGCCTTGGATGTGGCAAAATATACAGGTTACAGCTGGGGCTGCGCAGCCACGGGAAATACTGTATTCCTCATTAATCTTCGGACTTGAAGACAAGCCTTATTATATATATATGAGAGAGAGAGAGAGAGAGAGAGAGAGAGAGAGTTGTAAAAGGAATAAAAAGTCAAAGAGATAGGGGAAAAGAGAATATATCTCTCTCATTCTCTTTATTTCTCTCTCTCTCTCTCTCATATATATATATATATATATATATATATATATATATATATATATATATATATATATATATATATATATATATATATATATATATATATATATATATATGAAGTTATTACTATTAAAATTCCATTCTAAATGTTTAAATGTCAGAATTCTAAGTACTTAGCATACATTCATTTCTGTCTGTAATTCAGAAGTAATTAGTTTGTAATAGTATACCTCTTCATCTCATTTGAAAGATCAGTCAGGGTGTATTTTAATCATTTCCAATTATTTGTTTTAGATTTTTTTTATATTCTTTATAAATTAAGAAAATTGTGAATTTTAATAACGGAAAGGTTTCGAACTTGAAGTCCAACAGTTAATAGTACGAAAAACATGGCCAGGTAATCTCACCCGTCACAAACCAACATTCGCCTCATTGAAACACAAAATATCTAAAATGCACATATCCCAGCATGCATTCACTTGCCAAACTTGCCCTCATATGTTTGAGCTAATGATATGTTTCAACATAAGGTTATCTTTCTTTCTTACAATCACTTTAGTTTTCTATATCACTACCGCAAAGTCTCAACTCTAAACACAATCATATTCATAGTTCATTAATAACATCCGGCTGGTGCGTTGTTTCATTGAGACGTAGATGTCTCCAGACTACAGTTTTGTTTCAACCACACCTGGTGTTCGTATGTTCTGTCATTCTACGAAAGCATATGTGTAGGCCTACTTTATTTAACAGAATAAACCATACCCACCCACCCCACTGTTAACACTTCGCCCACCATTATGAAATGGTGAAGTGTTTCAGGGAATCTGATTGGCGAGGCACCCCATAACACTGCCAATAAGTTTTTTTTCAGCAACTGCCGTCGATCGGGAGCTCATCATCCCGAGTCCTATCTGAAGGTTCTACTAGGGCCTCGACCATTGATAGGTTGGGTCGTACCATATAGTGGGAATATATGCCATCAAGTGTCCGTTAGTCACCCTTCTAGGGAGGCCGAAATACTGCCAGATCTTTGCTTTGTTTACACCCAGGACCTTGCAGAGTCTTTACATTGACTCCCAGGATCCCTTCATTAATCTGGGGGACCATTTCTTCTGTAGACTATCTGCTTCCATATACAAGGCGTTTCCATCAAGGGGCGACATGGAGGCCACTATATGCTCTTTAATTTAATTCAGCTCCGACAGACAATATTGCCACATTAACTCAGCATAGCCAACACTCTGTAGAACAGTGCGGAACAGATGAGAGCAACCATACGTTACATTGTCTAGGCAAAGATTGCTAAAGAGCTAAAAACTGTTTAGATGAACGAGGACCTAGGCTTACTTTTTTTCACTATGTAATTACTTACATCTGTAATTAGGATTATGAAAGTATTTATGTTGTTTTAGAACAGTGGTTCCTACTAATGTTTCGCGAGGCCACCACGTGAATTAATCTGTAAGTAAATACAGGAAAAAAAAAGATTTTTATTTTGAGAGTTATATAAATTCTAGAACATCACTTTGAGCTGACCAAGAATCTGAATCTAATTTGAAACAAAGATATAATAGAAGATCAACCATTAAATGTTTTCTGATTGTGTTTTCCTGAGAGCACCACAATATTTTAAAACAAGTTGTCTTTTTGTTTTAAATTTCAGATTCCTACAACCTACCTATTTGTGCGAATCTGGATGTCCTTCATTATTATGTCGCAACAAAGTCAAAGTACAGAAACAGGCTTGACGCGACACCAGATAATAGAAATCAGATTATATATATCTATATTATAAAGTAGAATGTGAGGGGTATGTATGTATGTATGTATGTTACTTATAGACATCAAAACCGCTTGACCAATCTTGATAAAACTAGGCAGGAATGTTCCTTGGGTACCAACTTAGACCGTAGTGTATGTATTGTAGCCCTAAAACAAACTTAAGACCCTCAAAAAAAATAAAGTTGTCCGACTCTATTACAGCTATAGTATTTTATGGATCTAGGCCATGTCTACAATGTTGACATGAGAAAAGATAGAAAGGATTTAGACCTAGATCTAATTTTAAGAAATTCACTTTTCGCAGATAGTTTTTTACTTTGACACATGAAAAGACAAAAGAAGATCCATTGATTTCATTATATAATAAAATTAACCTTCAATTTTGTGTTTCAAAAGCATTTTTTACATTAATTAGTTCCTTATATCTGTGATTACAGATTTCCTGACGAGCATTCTTTCATTAGACAATTCCGTAATGAATCGCGTACTAAAAATTAATTCGTTTAATTGTTTACTTTATAATCCCATCCCTAGATCTAAAACTCTAATTCAACTCTAAGATGATAAAACTTCTCTTCGAACAGATAGTTTTATACTTTAACACATAAACATATTAATTAAAGTCCATTCATTTCATATTTTGATCAATTAAACATTCAAATTTGGTTTTCTAAAGCTACATTCGTTTACGAAAGCTGCGAAGCCGAGTTGAGATAGGCCTAGATCTATATTCATTCATGAATCGCGTACTAAATATAATTTCGTTTAATTATTCACTTTATAATCCCATTCATTTAACAAAGCTATCGCTCTTTTCGTTTTTAATAGATAAGAATGTATCGACTTCCTTCGGGTAAACCCATTTTCTCAAAACTAATTTTATTTTCGTAGCGAAACAGAAATAACGTGAAAGGATCATTAGCTACGTTTAACATACATCTAAATCCAATCCACTAGATTATCCAAAAGCATTTTTTACATAAATTAGTTCCTGATATCTACAGATTTCCTGGCGAACATTCTTTCATTAGACATTACCAAATGGTTACACATTAACACATCTCTCTTCTGAGGTCTGAGTCTATTCCTAGGCCTAGGTCTAAAACTCTTACTGAACTCTAAGATGATAAAACTTCTTTTCGCAAACATAGTTTTATGCTTTAACACATAAACATACTAATTATTGTCCATTTATTTGATATTTTAATCAAATTAACATTCAAATTTGTTTTTCTAAAGCATTTCTAATACATTCGTTCGCTGTTCGCTAAAGCTGCGTAGCCGTGTTGAGATAGGCCTATATTCATTCATGAAAAAAGTTCACGCATGCGCAGCACAGAACTCTAGATTAGTGTAGATTTAGATCTACGTCTACCTCAAGATCTACTTTATACTTTATACACATGAACATACAAAATTTAGTCTATTCATCTCAAATTTTAATCAAATATATGTAGGCCTACAAGCAAATGTTTTAATTTGAAAAAAAAAATGGATTTAATTAAGCCTATTAGCTATTTTGATTTAATAGCTTCATTCACACTATTTTTACATTGACACATTCGCTTTACTTATTACATTATTATTTCGTTTAATGGTTTACAAAACACTCTCAGTGACTATATCGACAGTAATGCGCAAATAAAGACCCGCGGGTCGCGGGTAACATATGTCTAGTATATATATATATTTGGTAAAAATACTTAAATTATAATATTCTTTATTATTTTCCTAGTGTATCAATAACTAACAGTTGTTTCCTTTTTATGCATATTTAGTTTTTAGGATAATTTGGTTTCTGTGTTTTAAGGTTTTATTTCCAATCAGTTTCTGTAGCCACAACTAGCAGTGTGCCAATAATACATTATAATCAGATCCATGACATACTCTAGTAGACTTCTAGAAATATAATGATGCCAATGAGACTGGCTGACATACTGAACAAAGTGACTTTTATGTAAGTCTTGCAAAGGTCACGTGGCTCTCAGATCATCTATTTCTGGAAATGTTCAGACGAGAAGAAAGAGCCGGGCTTCTACAAGAATATAAAAAAAAACTTAAACAAATACTCTTAAAATGATACTATTATCTTGCAAAGGTCAACAATGAACATTAATAAATAATTGAGAGAGATGCGTCTGTAACGTTATCTCAAAAAACATTCTCAAGAAGACAGTGAGGGAAGGACAGGTCGGCAGAGTTAAAACAAAAATGGAAGGGAAGATTCACTAATGGTTTGTTTTTTCTGCAGTACCTCTGTTCAAGTCGCAGATTTAGAATGGCTGGGTGGCAAGACCTTCAAGCAGGTTCGACACTGTTTGGATTTTCGCATGTAGGATCTATGCATTAAAGAGTATAAACAAAATAATGTTTGGAAACATTGTGTGCATAGTCTTCTAAGTCTAGATCTAAAGGTCAATCATAAGAATATTAAATAGTGTCATAGATTGATACATTCGCCCAGGATATTCACTTGGCCAAGAGTGGTTATTTATACATCTGATAAGACATGAATCAATAAAAAAATATAACACTTATTTAACTAATTATCGGTGATTAATTATTTTGTTTGATATCGCAATAAAGGTAATAAATGCTACTTTATGAGAGATATGGATGTATATACGGATTTAATGCCTCTTATAGCTTTGAAACGTTTTTCTCCCATTTTTGATTATCTGATCAAGTTGAAATTTAGCATAAGTATTTATAGTCGATGACAATACATGAATCAATTCAAAAAAAAAATTAATTAGTTAATCAATTAGTACTAATGAATTAATTTTGCTTTATGCAGAAGAAAGGGAGCTAAACCTTGCCATTTTTAGATAAATAACAGTCTTTAGATAAGCCTTGTTTTTGTTGTTTAAGCTTTTCTTGTTTAAATGTAACATTCATTAGTCATAAAGTACATAACAGTCGCTCTATAAGTTGTATCATGGAAGTGTGATCTTTTTTATAAAGTATTATTTTAGATTTTCCTTGTTTTTTGTTTTTTTTCTAATTGACAAAAAATGGTAAGGTAGCTTTTCGTAAAATATTGACGCTACGCTTTCATGAGAAACAAAATAAAGGCAGCGATGATAAAGCGTGTACCAACACTAATGAGAAGTGTTTAAGGATGACTGCGCAAAGGTCGACAGGCTCTAAATTGGTCGCATACTGGAATCAAACGGAAACAGTACAGTCTTTGAACAGACGAGCATTTCAGCGTCTGCCAGGTCAATACTTTGTTCGTCTAGTAGTCACTTAATTAGCCTTATCATTGATATTGATTGTTAGTAATTGAAACAGGTCAATGTGACGGATGACATTTAGTTTCGAAATAGTCTTCTGGTTTGGTCTTTTAGAAATGTTGGCAGGGAGGTAGTTCTACATTTAGAAATGTTGACAGGAAGGTAGTTCTACTTTTAGAAATGTTGACAGGAAGGTTGTTCTACTTTTAGAAATGTTGACAGGAAGGTAGTTCTACATTTAGAAATGTTGACAGGAAGGTAGTTCTACTTTTAGAAATGTTGAGAGGGAGATAGTTCTACATTTAGAAATGTTGGCAGGGAGGTAGTTCTACTTTTAGAAATGTTGGCAGGGAGGTAGTTCTACTTTTAGAAATGTTGACAGGGAGGTAGTTCTACTTTTAGAAATGTTGACAGGAAGGTTGTTCTACTTTTAGAAATGTTGACAGGAAGGTAGTTCTACTTTTAGAAATGTTGAGAGGGAGATAGTTCTACTTTTAGAAATGTTGACAGGGAGGTAGTTCTACATTTAGAAATGTTGACAGGAAGGTAGTTCTACTTTTCAAAATGTTGACAGGGAGGTAGTTCTACTTTTAGAAAAGTTGACAGGGAGGTAGTTCTACTTTTAGAAATGTTGACAGGGAGGTTGTTCTACTTCGAAGTTTCCAGGTTTGGACAAGTGTCATTGACTCAATATCTACATCTAAACCTCATTAAAAACAAGGCTTATCTCATCAACGTATCTATCTATGTATCTATTTATGTATCTATTTATGTATCTATTTATGTATCTATTTATGTATCTATTTATGTATCTATTTATGTATCTATTTATGTATCTATTTATGTATCTATCTATGTATCTATTTATGTATCTATCTATGTATCTATTTATGTATCTATTTATGTATCTATTTATGTATCTATTTATGTATCTATTTATGTATCTATTTATGTATCTATCTATGTATCTATTTATGTATCTATTTATGTATCTATTTATGTATCTATTTATGTATCTATTTATGTATCTATTTATCCAAGTATCAATGGGCATAGCCAGGATTTTTTTAAGGGGATGGGTTTGTTTGGGTGTTGGATTATATCTTTTGTGCTCGATCGCAAACACACACACATAATTTATGGAAATAGTGGAATGACAGCATACACCCCTCAATCACCAGCTCTTCTATAAGTAAATTGTAGTTGAAATGTCCAATTAGCTATTCAGTGCACTTTATTAATGGAGCCCAGTGACTGTTTAAAAACAAAAATAAATCAACGTGTGAAATGTTTTCTTTGGTGTAGGTCTGAAACTCTCTTTGACTTGAATTCTCGTACATATATTTTATTAAAAGGTACCAACAGCGACAGAAAAAAAAACATTGCTAGGCTCAAATGGTAACTATAGTTTTGCTTTAGCTTTTTATTGGAAAGGTGGGGTAAGCAGAAAACGCTTTTTGTCAACACTCGTGGAATTGTATAGTTTTGCATTTCTTTTTATTGGTGGGATGAATCTCACAACGTCCTTGGCTACGCTCATGCAACTAGTTGACTCTCATTTTTGTTTATTTTTTATTTCTTAACTCAAAACCCAATTGGCAACGCTGGGGCAAAGGATTGTTTAGTTTTAAAATCTTCCCTCCAATACAAAGAAAAAATTGAGACAAAACCACCTGTATCTATTTGTCTATGTGTATACAAATCCATGTATTTCAACTAAATTTATGCTTTCGTGTAGATATGTACTGCTGTTGGAAGTATTACAAACAGCAAGCTTTCCAGCCCATCAAACCACAACAAAACATTCATGACCATTTAAAAGAGTGCCATTGGCAGATTGCTCAAAATCTAATATAAAAATTCAACCCTTTAAACAAGTTTAGAAGTTACTCTCCTACAGCCAAAGAAAGTGCAAAGCAGCGGGTTTATTGTCCCTTGATAATATTAGAAATATAAATCGATACTTGACCTTGACCTTGATTCACATCTCATAAAAACCCAGCCTCTACCCCCAGCCATTCACCACTGTTTCACTTAAAGACTCGCTCTGTTACGCTTATTAGCATAGTGTCCAGAAACAGTTTGGACGTAAACATTCTGTTTGGATTGTCCTGTGTTTAGATTGTCCTGTGTTTAGATTGTCATGTCTTGTTATAGAACTAATTTCATTTGCATTCGCAAGATTTTTTTTTTTAGGAACAGGGGAGAAAAGTGAAGTTAGAAGGTCAGAAGTTTGTGTGAGTTGTTTCCCTGTTCTCTTGTATTCTGTATCTCTACTCGTCTCTTTCAGCTCATGCACAGCTAACAATACACTTTTCAGCTTCATTCGAAATCTTTTTTGTTTGTTTTGTAATAACCTAACGAAGTGTGCGTGTGTGTGTGTGTGAGTTGTGTATAGATATATGTAGGCTACGCGAGTGTGCAGTGAGAGTTTATTCTAGCCTTTAGAGACAATGGTTGGCACAAACTTGATTGTTTGTGTCAGAGTTGAAATTCTGTTCATAATAACGTTGAATAAATTATTTCTTGTTTTTTGGTTCAATTCAAGACTTCCAAAAACAAAGCCAAAACAAAACATTTGTTTACGCACTTTGTTTTTCACACGTTCTGTATAACATTCGTACAAACAAATGAGAAATTATTTTGGTGGAATGACATCGCAACTGAGTCAATGAGCGTGGGAAGAGGAGAAACTAATCCGCGGCTGTAACAAGTCTATTAGGACCAAACCAGGCTGATAATTTCACTTACATGAGGTGTTCAGGCAGGCTAAAATCATCTCACAGGTTATGCATTAAATATGATCAATGATAAAAAAAAAAGTTAAGTTCCCCTTTCAGACCTTGTGGTCTATAGAACTGATGATGTAAAGGCCATCTGTGTCATGCAGCCAGCACAACGATAACCGCATTTACTTTTCCATAACCAATGTCAGGGTAGGTGGACTTAGAAGCGCCTAAAGATCCCAAAATTAAAAATCCCAGTCTTCACCAGGATTCGAGCCCAGGACCCCAGGTTCGAAAACCAAGCGCTTTTTTACATAAATAATTGTACAACATAGTGAGAAAGCATTGAACTGGTTTACGAAATAGACAGAGCTCCCTAACCAAGTCCTTGGTACATGTATTTATGACTGTGTGAGTATATACATAAACAAACGTCAGACAACCATTTAATCAGCGTGAGATTATGTTCCAAATGGGTCTGCTTTGCCTTGCACAAACTTACAATCTTCTTTAATTTCCGGACATGAAGACAATGACTAATTCGTCTAGTCTAAAAACCACTTGCGAAAATGTGTAATTTCCAAAGCTCTTTTTTTTTTCTTCATCATTAACAGTGTACAGAATTGAAAAGATTTTCTCTACTATATAGGAAACGTTACGGAGTGGATAATATATCAAGTTCTGACTAATAGTGGACAATATGTCATGATGGTCTACTGGCCGGACAATCCAGATGTGTAATCAATAAAAGAAGATGTCCAGACATTAAGGCTGAAACGGTCATATTGACCCAGCTGATATAGAACATAAGTCAGTCCAAGCGACACCATTAGCTAACTCACCATCAGAGGGAAATAATTTGACATTACTTAAATTCAGACCACAGACCTATATATATTAGACCAAGACTGGAAAACGGAAACAAATTCTTATCCGATAAGGATCAGATCACAGACCTATATATACATTTTTCTGTACTTAACTCTTTTTCAAGCTGTAAGGGAGGTCGCCCTAATCTGGGAAAATCGATTTTTTTCTGTCTTAGAAAAGTAATGATCTTTAGTTTTCAAAGTTTAGAAATAATGCAATACTATTTTGCGGAATTTTAATAGAAAGTGCTATTAATTACAGAACTATATATGCACACAAATCTATAAAATAAATTAGTTAGGTAGTTTCCAATGAGATGATGTTTCGAAAATCCTAGATCGAAATAATTCAAGTCTGTTAATTTTTAATTTGTATCTACAAAATAGCAAAATAATAATTATGAGACGAGAGTGCTCTGTACTTCAAGCGTACTGAGCCTCTCGATCACGCTTCCCACAGCTAACGGTCAAACTAGAGGTTTTACCAGTGTGCCCAATTATTTCGTAATTTTTTTATCAAAGATAAACATCAACTATCAAATTTCTTGGAAAATTATTAGAGCCGTTTTCGGGAACTGTGCCCACTCACCCAGAAGGTTTGGCCCATCCATTCCAATTATGCGACTTGAATAGAGATATTGTAAAACGGGTTTAGGCGGAGGGTATGCACGGTCGAAATATCAAAAATGATTTTGTAATAAAAGACATTAATTTCAAAGAAGAGTTGTCCACCGTTGCTGGGGCATTGACTTTGTATGCCCTTTGACGACATCCGCCTGGTAACCATGGCAACAGCATGCGCGGCAGTTTCCTGTAAAAAAAAGTCAGAAATGATGTGCAATCAATGAACCTTTCTTTTGTTATCCAAAATCATTAATAACAATAGAATACAATGGCCATATTTAGTACGAGATCCTTTGATGTTTGACCTTGTCGTAAAAGATGATCCACGACTCTTGGAACTCTAGGCCCATGGATTCTCACACCCAGAGGTCTGTCTGAGCAACTGTTATATCTTTGAAGGATGTGTACAAGATGTAAATTAGTTACTTCCCTATTACCAATGGTAACCTAAGACGAGGCCAAAGGCCGAGCACACCGGTAAAACTCCTCTAAATTGCTTCTCTGTACCACATCGGCCGTGTGGGCATCCACCATTAAAACAGCTCCTTGAAGAACGGTGTGAGGATAGAAATGTTAGTTGGGGTTCTCCTTCATCCTTCACTCGCCAGAGATTACTGCGAATAACTTAAGGGAGACCACTCTCACCCGTTCTGTAAAGGATAAAAAGCTGTCTGGTCGTGTGGTGTACGCTCTGGGCTATCGTCTCAATGGATCCGGGTTTGAACCTTGCGCACAGCCATCCCCCTCCATCCTTCGGGAGGTGGGCCAAGATGTATTATTCTTCAATCATGAGACATGTAAAGCAAAATCTACTTAACAAATGTGACTTTTTCAGTTAGTATTTGAAAAATTAATACCAACAAATAAAAAAAAAACATGCTTCAAAAATATGAAATTTTGCTTTTATCCCATAAGAGTTAATATTCTCCGTATTTCCGACCAATGCTAGAGGTTGAAGGATTAACCAACGGGATTAAGAAATCGTCTGGACTTGTTTTGGCTACTTTCTGTCCACTGCGCATGCTCTTAGCTCCAACTATCCCAACGAGCAGACGTGAACAGATAGATGGCGCTGTTGATCAATGGCTTCTTTCACGTGCGTCGAAATACACAAACAGTGAAGGTTAAATATGAAAGGCTGTCTCAATGTTCTTGTCCTGCTAATCTTTAGAAGGCCATACGTCAGGCTGGTGTAGACAATTAGGCCTTTAGGGGACACAACAGTCCTCTGTGCATGGGAGACGTCATTCTTAGGTCAAGAGAAGATGTCAGGCTAATGCAGAGGTCGTTCTTTAGGCCGCTGTAGATGTTTAAGGTCAGGCTAATGCAGAGGTCGTTCTTTAGGCCGCTGTAGAGGTTTAAGGTCAGGCTAATGCAGAGATCGTTCTCGGCGCTGCCCTTAGAGCGAGTAGACCCAGGACAGGGAGCGGTGCGTTGTGTACGTGGTATGGTCTACTTTCTAGCCAGATCTATGGTTGCAGTGAAGAGCCCCATGTCCAAGCCTGTTCGTTGAATAAAAGCCTTTTTCACTATCAATGGGATAACGGCACCATCGGCTACTGGACTTCATTGAAGGTAAAGGTAGCTCTCAAAGCGCCTGAGCTAGAGTCTATTACAATGGTAGATAAATAGTATTGTCAGGCAATCAAAGATAAAATGATTTATGCCAAAGTTTATGTGAAGAAATGTCCTCCAAAAAAATGTCTTACATAATGGTATTATGTAAGGTGCTACCAATGGCTGAAACGTAAAGCTGTCCATATACAGAGCCATGGTTGAGTTTGAATTTGGTCTATTAGCATTAGAGTCCCTATATTAGCTAATCGGACTTGGAAAATAGGTGGATTTGACTGAGCGGATGAAACCATTGCAATTAAATCGTGGACTGTAACAGTGATAAGATTTGTTATTTTCATTGTCTGTGCACTAGGTCCCAAAGGAAGACTATAGAACTTTAGTAAAGTATCTATTAAAAATTCTCTTCATGGAAAGGTCACTCTTTTATTTCTGCAAGTTTGACGAACTAGAGTTACCCTACGAAAAAAAAGGGGGGGGGGAGAACATGTAGTATTCACACGTGTTAAAAAGGCAGGGCCGACCTTTATTTCTACCTCACGTAAATTTAGCGACGAAAAAAGAGGGGGGGGGGAGAACAAGTAATCTACTCTGTATTCACCCGTCAATAAATAGCAGGGCCGGACTTAACCATTGTGGGACCCTATGCGAAACGGAATTCGCGGGGCCCAGTTTGGGTAGGGATACGGATTGTAAGTGAAAATTAAGAGTTTATATTAGAAAATACATTGGTCTTTGCATTTTATTCATTCTTTACTACGTACAGAATTAATTTACGAGCCTTGCGTGTAGCGAAGTCATACAGTATATCATAAAAATTCTATTTCCTACGTAGATCACGCTCAATAGCAAGAATTACCAAATGTTTCAATCTATCTACGAAAATTGTTGACCTCAAGTAATTCTTCATTAGTTTGAGGTGCGAGAAGCTTTTTTTACCAGATTCCAAAATTACGGGATAATGCCGTTTTTTTTTTTTATCGCTCCTGGTAAATCGACAGGAGGCCGCGGGAAATCTGTTACAAGTTATACAATGGTTTAATTTAATAATTTATACACCTAGAATTAGTGCGGGTCCTATGAAAGTGCGGGGCCCTCTGCGGTCGCATAGGTTGCAGTGGCCTAAGGCCGGCCCTGCAAAATAGCGGCGTATGCTACGCCGCCGGTCGACTAGTGTGTTATAAAAGCATTGTTCTTGGAAAAACTTGTTTCAACCACTGATTCCTAAAGTAGCGTCTGTCAGTGTAATGAAAGGAGTCAGTTTTTCGCCCTTCTGAAGTCTGCAGAGATTATCGCCGCCTTGCTGTCCATAGATCAACTTATCACATCGAGGTTTATTTCAAGGAAATCAGGTACTAATGAGAACTGTCTGTATATAAAAGTTTTTTGTTAAATTGAAGCCAACGACTGTAGACTAGAGTTACTAAATAGACATTGACAGTAACAAACATATAGCACTTAGGAAAATATCTTAGAGCAGTCACTTTATGTGTGTGTCTCACAAGAATGGTTTCATCTTGTCAAACACAATTGAAACCCTTTCTCTCTTTCTCTTTCACGCTCATTCTCTCTCTGATTGTCTCTCTTTTTCTCTTTCTTTCTATCTCTTTCTCTCTCTTTCTCTCTTTCTGTTTCTTTCTCTTTTTCTATTTTTCTCTCTATATAATTGGTTCCACTCTCTTTCTCTTTCTCACTAGTTCTCTCGCTCCCTCTTCACTCTTTTTCTCTTTTACTCTCTCTCTTTCTCTCTTACACTCCCTATCTCTCTCCCAAACCTCTTTATTTGTTTGTCTGACACTCTGTCTGTCTTTCTCTCTGTCACATCTCTCTTTCTCATGTCCGTCTGTCTGTTTGTCTGTCCGTCTCTCTTCTTTCTCTCTTTTATTTACATGACGTTTTAAAAAACAAAGTAAAGCAACAAGATCCTTAAATCATGTATAAGATTCTTCATGTGATTTAATTTAATTAAAAATGTTCTTCCTTCACAAAAAAAAAATCTTAATGATTTTGTGAACACATTTTCCCCCTGTCACATAGAAGAAATACACTTGAAAACTAAAAGCTTCTGAATAACAAAGGGAAACAATTTATTTGTACCTGCTACTTCGTGCGCACTATTGTTCCTACACTACTTTCCAAACTACTTAGAAATATCAATGTTCACCGGCTATTGATTATTGGTCGATCAATGGCGGCCTTCATGTTGGAAAAAATAGTACCAAAATACAGATAATGGTTGGGGTACCTCTGGAATAGTTTTTGAAGTACTAACCACGAGACATCAATGATGACGGAATCATCATCTCAGATGAAAATAAAGAAATATGTGACCGAAATGGGTCAGCACAAGTTACATGGTCTGTTCGGTGACGTTAGCTCTTTTGATAAATTAGGTAGATTTTTATCTTCAACATTTCAAATAGTGTTAATTAGGCACGAGATTTTAAATGTGTAAACTCTTCAGTCTCAAACTCTTCAAAGACTAACACTTCAATGGTAAACATTTAAGTAGTCTCAGTGACAAATCTTTCAGCGGAAAACCCATAAATCGTGAATCAATAGAGAGTTGAGAAAGCTAAAGGCATGAAACAGCGGTAAATAAAAACAGTTGGAAAACTATGTCTAATCGTACAGATTTATTGTTGTTGGTCTAGATCTATTACAAATTTAATTAAATTGATTTACGCTTCATATAGGCTTAGTTTGTTTTTTTTTTAAGTATTTTTTTTTTGTTTTTCTTATTTACCAAATGCGAATATCGTAACGTTCTTTTGCAAATCGTTGTAATAGCAATGGTTTCTGACTTAGGAAGCATTATTATGCTAGGAAATTATCATAAAGAGTCAGACATCACAATGTTGTGCAGAGGTAATAAAAGAGGGGAAACAAATCTCAATTCCTCATCAATAATAAAAACAAAGTTCTTAACGCTCTAGTAATAATCTGGGTTTTTTAATTCCATGATATACGAAACAAAATGAAATTTGTTGCATAAAAATGATTTCTGCCCCTAGGGATACTGGATTGCTATCTATGGCCTAGAACTAAAAATAGCAAGCTATTTTGGTGCTTTTGCTGTTCTCACTATAGCAATTGTTCATATGTGATATATTTGAAAGATGTGTGATGAACTTGGTGTTATTTGGCAATTAAAATTACATTTCTATGCTCTCACTTTTGTAGCACAGGGTAATGTTTGTGTCCTTGACATTGTTTAGTTTAATGTATTTATTTTAAAATCTCTTGCATTCTTTATACTTTTACATTCTTGAGGTTTTCTTTATGTTACACCCAACCCACATTTCTTTTTATCGCTTTCTCTTCTTTGTCCATGTTATTATATTATTATAATTATTATTGTATATTATTACTCAAGAAATGTAAACCGTTTCTTAAAATTGGAGATATAAACAAAGAGAAGATTACGCTATTGAACACATACTTTAAAGTCTTCCAAGAATATTTCACAATGTTAATTCTTTCTCTCCTATTTGATGATACCATCGTTGATTTGACCTAATTTAATTAAATTAATGTTTAATTTTATAAGACTAAGACTAAGACTAAGACTGCTTTATTGATCCTTACGGAAATTTGTTGTGATTACAAGGACTCGTGTCTCATATAAAGACAACACAACAGAAAAATACACATAAATACAACAGAGAACATAAAGAGTTCATTCAGCGACTACACACAGGTATCTTGGTGCATTTCATGTTCCCTGATCAATGAGTGGCGGTGATAGAGTCTGACCGAGTGAGGTACGAACGAGTTTTTGTACCGCTCCGTTCTTGTTTTGATTGACAGAAGTCGCCCACTTCGCGACGACCTGGCGTAGTTCTGATAAAGCGGGTGGCCGTTGTCTTCCAAGATTTTTTCGATTTTTCTTAGGCACGTTTGTTCAAAAAGTTCCTTTAAATTAACTTAAATTAAAATAAACTTGACTTTGTGTTATATAAAAAGAACTGGCCTTCCCCTTTAACTCTATACCAACTAAAACATTTTCTGATAACAAGCGAAAAATTTATTGAAGCTTAATCATAACATGGTAGTAAAATAGTAATGAGCAAAATGAAGAATCTCGTCAGAATGTGAAACAAATAATTACGAAGAGAAAGAGTTAAAACACGTTTACTTTATTTCTATACCACTTTTGTTTTTTATTTTTACATAACACAAAATATCTAAACATTCTCAACCGTTGGCGTGCCAACGCCTACTAACAACTTGGGGCCAATCAGACTATCGCGTTTAGTACTTCTATAAAGACAAGCGTAGATCAGTCAACACTAACAGAAAATACTCGATACCGCCTCTTCCATTTGTTTTATAGTTGGCAATATATAAATGCAGTAATAGTTTATACTCGAGTGGACCACAGCCCTTCTAGCATAGAGACTTACACACTGTCCACTCAAGGAGTCCAGCACAATAAATCGTCGAGTCCAATGCAACTGAGTCGTTAAGGCTTAAATATGTATTGTTGGGGTCGTTAGGAATTAACAAAGAGTCAAATAACACCGCCCCACTAGCCGGATGCGGCCTGCCATTGGCTATTTGGGCATCGATGTATACAGTGCACCAGAGTTTCCCAAACATTTCCCATAAGGATCACTTCGTATGTTTTGAGTATTTAGCGGAACACTTTGATTATTTTTTTTAGAGAGAGATTAATTCACGTGGTGGCCTGCTAGTTCATTATTCCAAAGTTCGCGGAACATCTATTCAGACCTCGCGGAACACTAGAATCTCGCCGAACACAGTTTGGGAAACACTGCAGTTTACTATAAGTGTTTTATTTTTAGAAATGTACGTAGTGTTTTCATCTTGCGGTTGTTAATTGCTCGATTTATTGACCAGAGCCTCTTATTCTACAAGACTAGGCATGTGACCTCACAATAAACGCTTTAATTCTGCCTTCCTTCTGGACAGAGTTGTTTTAAAGAACAAACCAACAAATATTTAAAAGAAGTGATACATTTAGGATCAGGTTTTGATATGGCCTTGAACTCCATTCTCTGCTTTAAGTTTGTAGTAGTCAATGTAAACATTATCGTAGTTACCGCTTACACACTCCACCACCTCCTTTTTTTCATTCACTTTTTGAGAGATGGAGCGAGACCAATCGTTTTAGAAGGCCTGAGTGCAGTTGAGACTACCGACCTGGAGTTCGGGCTCTGGACTGGCTTATACCCTCACATTGTGGAATCAGAGGAAACGAGAGGGCGGACAGTTTGGCGAAGATAGGAATGCTTTTGGACCCGCCAGATGAGCCGCAAACAAAGGTGTGTGCAAAAGCGAGGATTTGTGGATGGATCAAGTCCAAATGGTACAACAGCTGGGACCTTTGTAGCACAGGATGGCAAGTCTGAAAGGTTCTCAAACGTCAAACAGAAAAAACGAATATTGTCAGCTAGAAAGAAAGGATCAGGCAATTTTGGCACGATTTCGCACTGGACACTGTCCGATAGGAGCCTACTTCGCTAGGATCAAAGAGAAGCATGATCCCAGATGTCGACACTGTCACACGGAAGATGAGACAGTAGAACACATTCTCTACGAATGAAAGGGTGCTCAGAAACACAAAGGAAGATAGGACTAGTCTTGAAACAGATAGAACTGGTGTATGCGGGGGTCTTGCACTGTACGGAGACACAAATGAACCCTACAGAACACTGGACCGTGCTGTAAGGGATTACTCCAGAGCGGATCCTTAGAAGGCATGAACACTGACCTGCGACGTCGCAACCAGTGGGCAGTCTAGACCAATAGCGCGTTGCCACGTCACAGTTCGTGACGTTGGACCTGTAGATATATATATAAGGTGGGGTGTTACCTCAATAACCTCGTTTCTCACTTCTTTTTTCTTTTTTAAAGAGATCTGTCGAGTATTGATTTTGAGTTTCTTTCAAAACGAATTGATGAAAATTGATTATCTGTTGTTGAAACTTGCATTGATTGTCTTGGGAAGTGGTCATTAGTGTTTCTTGTGTTAAGTCTTGGCACAAGTTTTTGAAGAGCTGGATATATAAAAAGACTGTTAAACTTAACTATTAAAAACAAATAGTTGAAATTATAAAATGCTTACTGTCCAATGTTATAATACGTTTAAAAAAGTGTTTTAAAACATTTCATCTAATGACCTATTGGGTTATTTTATATCTGTACTAGGACGTGGTCTGGGACAGTCATCCATATAGTCCTGGGCTCAACATACGAAACACCCAAGACAAAAAAACTATGAAAGATCCGATTCTCCTACCTGAGACCACACAATTGACATGCTTATCCCCCACACTGAAACCAATTATAAACAAGGTAAAGGTTACGCTTAGAGTGACATTCATTAGTTGTCTCTCTTTTTTTTACAACTGAAGCTCATCGTCGTCATCATCATCATCTGTCCCTTGAGGTTCGTCGTAGGGGTGCTGTGACAATTTGTAGGGATGTTGTGACAGTTTGTAGGGGTGTTGTGACAGTTTGTAGGGGTGCTGTGACAGTTTGTAGGGATGTTGTGACAGTTTGTAGGGGTGTTGTGACAGTTTGTAGGGGTGCTGTGACAGTTTGTAGGGGTGTTGTGATAGTTTGTAGGGATGCTGTGACAGTTTGTAGGGGTGTTGTGACACTTTGTAGGGGTGTTATGACAGTTTGTAGGGATGATATGACAGTTTGTAGGGGTGCTGCGACAGTTTGTAGAGGTGATGCGACAGTGTGTAGGGGTGTTGTGACAGTTTAGAGGGGTGTTGTGATAGTTTGTAGGGATGCTGTGACAGTTTGTAGGGGTGTTGTGACATTTTGTAGGGATGCTGTGACAGTTTGTAGGGGTGTTGTGACAGTTTGTAGGGATGCTGTGACAGTTTGTAGGGGTGTTGTGACAGTTTGTAGGGGTGTTGTGACAGTTTGTAGCGGTGCTATGACGGTTTGTAGGGGTGTTGTGACAGTTTGTAGGGATACTGTGACAGTTTGCTGGGGTGTTGTGACAGTTTGTAGGGGTGCTGTGACAGTTTGTAGGGCTGCTCTGAATGTTTGTAGGGATACCGTGACAGTTTGTTGGGGTGCTGTGAAGGTTTGTAGGGGTGCTGTGACAGTTCGTTTAACCGAATACACCCTTTTAATGTTTTTTGACCCGATGAAATTGCAAGCAGAATGGCGGGTAGTGTGACCTCATTCTCATTCTTTCTAGAAAAGGTCGGTTCAAAAGAAGTTCGCAGAGTAAGTACGTGTTAATTATAGTTAACCAATTAGAGAAAGAGGTCAGAAAAAAGTGATCAACAACAGATTTTAGAAGGTCATTGCAAAATAAAAATATTTAGAACTAATCGACCAGCGGGGTAGCATACGCTGCTATTTGCCGGAAGTATTCATGCAGGTAGCGTATTGTCAAGCAGAGTGTATGACTGTGCTTCCGTGAGAAAGAACAACGGACAGGGCGTCGCCTTAGTTATCCCAATGTTCGCGAACAAAGCTTACAGCAGTCTTGCGAAGTTCGAGAGAAACAATTTCGTCGATGACATTTTTCCAGAAATATGTGAAATAAACAGTTACCTTGATGCAGGAATTTCGACTACATTGAAAGACCTGTTGACTCCCCGAAATATATGTGAAGCGGTGGCCATGGTTAGGAAATGAAGGGTAATACGAAGGGGCTAAATCAAAACAAAGCTGCAGAAAAAAATGCAACTATTTTAATGACACCAGATATTGACGTGTGTAAAAAATACACACATAAATGTAGTCAAATATAGAATGTATAAAGAGAAAGATAACTTATTCTCCCCCCCCCCCCATTTTTTTTTCTGTCACCGCGAAAGTTACGTGGGATAACTCTAGTCCGACTTGCAGAAATAAAAGAATTATCTTTCCATGACTTTTTCGTGGTGTCCAGCATGGTTGGGCCACGAAAAGAATTATATATATATATATAGATAGAAGTTTATAAGATTCAAGAAAAGATATAAAAAGGCATAAATAGGGGATGAGATGTTGCAGACCCATAAGTTGCTAGAAGTCTTTGAGCACATTTGAAGTCAACTATTAGTGAAGGAAAAGTGAAGAAGATAGAAAAGTTCAGTTGTTCAGTTGTATCAATATATTGAAGTGCTATTGTGTTGAAAATGTATTACTTCAGTGCTTTTTGTAAGACAATTTCTCAAGTAGTGCTGCATTGTGAATTATTGAATAAATGTTTTGAAGAAATTCATTAAAAGAAAAAAAAAGAATATAGAAGTGTCTTCAGTGTGTTTTAGTCATTAAGTCTGTTTGTGACATTATATGTACGCAATGGAAAACACAATCAAAAACATACGATTGTCACAAATAGGCAGAAAAACAATGAACGTCACCGAGGCATTTTTTTTATATCTTATATCTTTGGGAAAAAAATTGTGAACCGCTGGTAAGACTGGAAAAAATAGTTTGACAGTTACAATTTTCAAAGTATTATTTAAATTTGGTTAGAGAACTAGAAAATCTTTGTTCTGGACAGACATGCGCAAGTGCACCCTATTTATTCACGAGTTTAATCATGGAATTTTCAGGAACATTATGCGCACCGTGTTGTAGGTCTTGATCTAAAGAGATATCATTAAATAGTATAATACCTAGTAGATGTATACATTCCCTTAACCAGTTTTGTTTTCTAGGGGTGAGGGATTAGGGCGGGGTAAAACATAATTTTTTTTAAATCTAACATTCATTAGTTATTAAGAGTAAAATAATTAGAGTGGTCTATAAGATATATAAAGGAGGTATTGTTGTTTTTTTATGAAGTATTTCTTTTAATTTATTTTTCTTGTTTTGGAACTTGTCACTTTGTAATGTAGAACCGCTGATATTATATTACTTTCTAAGAATGAGCCAAAAAAAAATATCCCTGAAGTTGGATGGAATCAAATATCCCTGTCTGTTAATATTAGATGGCAATACGAGAGAAAGTGAGGGACAGAGTGAGCAGGGGGAGGGGGGGGGGCTAGAGAACGTGAATGTGTGAGACATTGAGAGACAGACAATGTATGTGTGTCTACGTTCACGTAAGTAGCTGTATGTGTGTGTGTGTCAAGAAGAGCAGACATGTGGTGGCCAAAAAAACTTCTAGAAAACCTGGCCACATATTTCGGGACGCTAAGAAAGCCTCCGGTGGCAATAATTCTACGGTATAAAATAATTATTTCACTGGCTCCTTTTACTGGACATGTTAAAGCAACACTAATCATAACACAAACATGTCTGCTAATGTTTTCTAGAATGGCATCGGCTGTATAGAAAGTCTCTCAGAAATGAAAAACAAATTTGAAAACATAAGTCAAGTGAAAATATGGATAGATGTTCAGCAAACGTTTATTAACAGTTTTTATTCACCGAGGTTTAAATGCCAAGCTTTTTGGTGTATCCGATGTACAGTATTGATCAACGATTATCTGGACACCACACGTTGCTCATTATTTCGGATAATCGACTTTCTACTGTTGTTATTTTTTTTTTCAGCCATGTAGAATCAAATTTCTAATTGTTTTCGAATGTTGCACAAACTTATTTTTTTATTATAAAGCTTATATCAACTCACCATGTCTGTCTGTCTGTAAAGTTTGAAAAGTTTTTTTCTCAAATTTCCTATTCTCGGATCTAGTTAAAACTTTGCACAAATATTCATTGAACCTGACAAGATATGAATCAATTAAAAAAAAAACAACACAATTAATTTATTTAATTTTTGGTGATTAATCATTTTGTTTGTTTTCGAAATAAGGGGAATAAATGCTACTTAATGAGAGATATGGATGTATATATGGATTTAGTCCCCATTTGACACATTTTTTCTCCCAGTTCCATTCTTGGATCAAGTTGAAATTTTGCATAATCATTTCTAGTCGATAACAATACACGAATCAATTCGAAAACTAACCATTAATTAATCATTTAGTACTAAATAAATTTTGATTTATACAGCAGAAATGGAGCTGAACCCTGCAATTTTCAGATAAATGACAGTAATTAGAGGTTATTTCCCCTTAGATAAGCTTTAGTTGTTTTTTTTAAAGTAATCATTATTGCGTCCCTGATTTCCTGATATCCTAAATCTAGACAAAAAAATAGAAGAGTGTGTGTCTGTGTCATAGGTGGGGGCGGGGGGGGGGATCAACTATGTGAAGAGGAACCGATGCACTCTAATGTTTCATAGAGAGACAGTTTCATCATTTGATATGCAAATCAAGTCAGTGTAGCCTGAGAAGTTATGAGGACCTCGCAAGGTTTCCAGTTAACCTCCAGATTCGTTCCCCCCTTTAGTGTCCGACATATTGCGCACTCTGAAAATATCTTCTCGTCTGTGGCTTTTATGGTGTCAGGAGAAGACGACCTTTGGAGTAGGTTTTTATGACAATGCTTTTAGATGTTCCTTAAGCAAAAATAAAAATAGAACTCTGTAAATTGACGGGACGCTGTCTTAAAACAGCCTGTAACTCCACATGATCGACTCAGTACATGAACTTATGTGTTTTTTTTTAAATTATTTATTTATTGTCGGTTTTGTTTTTGTGACAAAATAGTGTTTTTGGGAGTCGTGGCTGAGTGGTTGGCTTCGAAACCGTGAGATTCCAGGTTTGAATCTCGTGGAAGACTGGGATTCTTAATTTCGGGATTTTTAGGACGCCTACTACCCATCTTTAATGGGTACTTGACTTTAGCTTTGCGGCACTGGCGAATCCAGGGGGGGGGGGGCGGTAGGGGCGATCGCCCCCCCCCCCTACTCGGTGGACGAATTTTAGTACAGAAGTCACACAATTACTATACGAATTTATTGCTTATGTTAATAATATATACACATTATTTATATTTAAACCTATTTTTCGATTATTTCGCCATCCCCTCTAGTATGTTGGCCACGATTTGGTGGGGTGGGGTGGAGGGGATGGCATCAATCCCGCCCCCCCCCCCATAAACTTTCGAGTGGGGGGGGGGCGGTCCAATTTATTTGTAGAAATCACAGCTTGTTTACAGAATCAATTAAATATCTATATGATTAAAAATTTATATTATGTCGTTCCCCTGTTGGCCGATTGGGTGGGGTGGGGTGCGAATACTTCTACTGCCCTTCCCACCTAAAGCCTTTGACTGGGAGGGCGGACCTACTTTGATGGAGAAATCATAGCTTGTGAACAAAAGTAGTTGAATTAATACAAAACATTTATATTATGTCGCTCCCCTTCTGGTATCTTGGCCGATGCTGTTAGGTGGGGGTGGGGGTTTGCATGTACTGCCCTCCCCACTCTATCCCTCTGAGTGGGAGGGGGGGCGGTCCTATTTTGATAGAGAAATCATAGTTTGTGAACAAAATTGGTTGAATATTTATATAATATAAGCTACATATTGATATTTTAACCCATTTGTATATTACGTCGCACATCACTCTAATCTCAAATTTTATTATTAGTAAATATAAAATGAAAAAGTGTTGTACCAGATGGGAGGGGCTATGCATACAATCCAACGCCCATCGGACAAACCAATACTTTTTCTTTTGGTATTTTACTTATGAAATTACATAATTGTAAAACCAAATGTCACTAATATAATTTAAATATGCTATAAATTAAATTCTTATATCGAGTCGCCCTACTTACATTCTCTATGCCATCATTAGCAGAAATTATAAAAAGGAGCGAGGATTAATCGTTTTCACTCTACCGCCTCTCCCTTTCCAGACGAAAACATGACGTTTTAAAACAGAATAGTCAAAAATGACGACAGAGTTTATGTAATGCACATGAATTTATCATAATTATTTTAAGAAAGACTTTGCTTTGGAAAATTTAGAATTCATACGAAATGTTTCAGTAGAAGAGTAACAATTGAGATGAGTTCTGAACCCAAATATTCTTTTCCTAGTCGCTTTTACTCAATCTGATGATTTTCTAGTCAAATAATTCGGGACTAAAACTCACAATTTATGCTTGAATCCTAACCTGAAGCATAAACGTACATACAGCATATATATATATATATATATATATATATATATATATATATATATATATATATATATATATATATGAGAAAAAAGCAGTGTTTCTCAACCTTCGGCGAAAACAAAAGAAAAAAACAAACAAAAAAAACCCAGTCATGTTGAGGCCTTTCTCTTGACAGCTAGGGAGTCTGGGGGAGGACTGCATCGATCTTCGTTAGACTGAGATAAAGAGTTTGGGAAAAGCAGAAGCTCACTAAAGCGACCAAAATGGAGGTCTACAGGCATGCGTCCCTCCCCCCCCACCACCACCTTTTGAGATCATTTGAAACACTTCCATTCATAAAAAGACACTATTAATTTTACGATAAAGAAACATTTTCAAACGAATCTAACGGTCAACTTCAAGTTTTTCCCGACGTGGTCATTAAGCTGATCATTTTTTTTTTCTCTTACATACACATAGACCCTGAAAATCTTAAAGCCATACATACATGCCTACATACATACACAGAATTTCTAGTTGAAGAGTATAAGATAATCTCTAATAAATTGTCTTACTACATAGATACCCGCATTGTCTGGTGAAATTCTTATAGGAAGAACTGTTAAGGAAACATGACCATAGCCGATATCATTTCAATTTAATGTCTCGACTTCAGCATGGAAGAAGTAGCTTTCAAATTGTACACTTTATCTTTCAGTGATAGATCACGTGAGGATGAAACCAGCACCCAGGGTAACATTAGATGTAATGTCATAAAATATTCATGCTATTTTTTAAAATGATTAGCCTTATCAGGGTCGCAACCTGGAACATTAGATGTAGATTACATTATCACATATGGATTAATAAATAAAATGCAATGTTTGAAAAAAAAAAGATTTTAAAAAGCTGCATTTGCGTCAACTTTAACAGCACATGGAGCCCCCACTTGTGGAGGACGCTCAACACTTTGAAAAAACTCTGATCCATAGATCATTAGACTAAACTTTTTAAAGTCAAACTAACGTTTTCTTTGAAAGAGTTACTTCCTCTTGGCACACCATTTTTCAACATTGTTAACCCTTAAAGTGCTGAACTGTTTCACAATGAGTGCATACACAAGTCTGATGTTTAGGGGCTAAACTACCACACGCGTTTTAAGGGTTAACACTGAGACCTTTTCCTTTCAATTATGTCCCTTGCCACCCGTTTCTTATTTTTATTTTTTTTTTGTTTTTCAAAATTTACAATCTTAACACAAGCTGCTGCCGATATAGTGGAACATTGATTGGTGGTGGTGGGGTAGTGTGTGCATGTATGTGTTAGAGGGCCGGGGTTTTGTCTTACGTCAGTTAAAAAAATGTTATTTTAAAATCCGCCTACTGACCCTTAAACTCTGACAGCACGCGGGAAAAACAAAAACAAATCTGGCTTTCAGAGATCTTTCACTGCAGGAGTTCAATCTGGTCTCAATGTGAAAATATTAATCCGCACGATGAAGCGATGTCGTCTGCTGATGCTCGGAAAAAAAGACTAAACACGTCATACGGTCACGAGTTATGCAAATTGGGGTCTGAGAAGAAGTATGAAGGATTACTTGTGAAGGATTTTCAAACCCTGGACCGCAGATAAAACTTTAGGCGGGAGAGGGTTAAACACTTTAGAAAGCTGTCTGTTTTATATTTCTTAATTTTTTTTCTAACTTTTATTTTTATATGTTTCGGATGTTTCTTCAGAGTTTAACATAATTTACTTCCCGCAGGACGACGGGGGATGGGAGCGGTCAGGGTTTGAACCCGGGACCATCGATAAGTTCGAAAGAAAGGCCAGCGCACAAGCCGCACGACGAGGCAGCTATCTGATTAGGTCTTGTGTCAATAACCTTTGTGCTTATGACACCATTGCGTAATTGATATTATGTACAATTCAAAATAAAAGTCAAAATCATTATTCGCATATACGAGATCCCTTGTGAAGCCTCATCAGATAGTGCTGACCAAGTCATTTAAAGCTGCATACTCTATCAAGAAGCCTGAATTACACACTACCACAACTCCCAATAGAAGAAATACTGTACAGAGATTTTTTTTTTTTTTAAAAAAAAAGGAAACCTCAGAATTTGCGATAATCAATTTTTTTTTAAATTCAGTACTGAAGACACTAACCTAAGTTTACGGTTTACTCAACAGTTCACGTTAAAATTGTTCAAAAACTGTCCAAACTTGACGAACACTGGGTTGTCCATTGTCCTGTGTTGTAGACGAACGAAGTTATTGGGATTCTTACAGAAGGATCTGTCCTTATTTCCTATGGAAGCTTTATGTGAGATTATCTATGGATAGTGATACCAACTATACGCGTGAATTAGTGTAGGTAGTTGAATATTTTTTGGTAAAATATTTTAACTTTTTAAAATCTGCATATTTTACACAAATGTTACAAATTTTCTACCTGCGGGATAAACACAGCTCAAATCTGATATTGAAATCTCAATGATTTTGTTAAGATTTCATGTTTTTCAAACATGGACAGTAGCAAGAGAATGGGAAGTCAGCTTGAATAAGCCTCTCTTTCAAAACGAGGTCCATTACAAATGTAATAAACTATTTCCCCTAGAGGCCAGTTACTGTCATGTATTTACGTTCAATATTCAGTACTTTTTGTGTAGATGTGTATGTGTTTGAGAGAGACCATTCCATAGAGAAGGCCTCAACACAGACCTCCAACGTCTTTACCTGTGGGCAGTTTACACCAATAGCTCGTGACACGGCAACGTGTCTACTAATATCCCTACTGCCAGTGGCTAGTGTCTACTTATATCCCTTCTGCCCACTATCTAGTGTCTACTAATATTCCTACTGCCACTGACTAGTGTCTACTAATATCCCTTCTGCCCATTAGCTAGTGCCTGCTAATGTCCCTACTGCCCATTGGCTAGTGTCTGCTAATATCCATATTGTCACTGGCTAGTGTCTACTAATATCACTACTGCCACTGGCTAGTGTCAGCTAATATCCCTTTTGCCCACTGAATAGTGTCTACTAATATCCCTACTGCCCACTAAAAAAAAGGCTCACCAATGAAGTGCTTAATGTTTTCGCGGTAATTAACTTGTGTTGAGGCATTGTACTGTATTCTAGGTTTTATCCTAACACATAGCGTAACTTGTGTTTCCTGCAAGTACAGTGTGCATAGGACTGATGTTGTTTGGTCATCTGTTTCTGTGGCCCACCGTTAACGAGAGTGTCATGTGGCCAGCACAACGAACAACCTCTTTTACTTTTTCCCAAGTAACGTCAGGTACCCCATTAGAGCTGGGGTGTACTCAGAGGCGTTTTAAATATCCCGAATGGGTGCGGTGGCTGAGCGGTGGTCTATAAATGAGATTGTACATTGGCCCGCTGAGCATGCCACAAGCATAAGACATACGCAATGTAAAAGCAGAAATTTATAGGTCGCAGTGTGGTTAGGGCAAGTACAAAAGTGACACTTCTCTTTGTTTGATAGGCGCAGCGTGATCTTGGCCAACGCCAAGCCAACGCCAGCAAAAACCAAACAAACTAAAGTCACGTGTTTTTATTTATTTTAACCCAAGTGTTGCAAGAAGCATGCCGTTGTAATGAAAAGGTCATAGAAGATCTAGGGCAAAGATATTCTTTTGAAAACATTTCTTTCTCATTAGGATTTGTATGTTAAATAGCTTCCTCGAGGAAAACTTTCTGGACACCAGGTTTCAAGAGATGGAATGAATCTTGGGATGGATCATTGCCGCTTGAGAAAAAATGTTTGAGAAAGAACTCTAATCTCATCCCTTTTGCCAGAGATATGAAAGTCTGTCTGCATATAATCTGTCATAGATTTCAAAACTTAGTGAGCCATCTCTCTCTCTCTCTCTTTCTCTCCCTCTCTCTCTCTCCCTCCCTCTCTCTCCCTCTCTCTCTCTCATTTCCTCCGTCTCTCTCCATTAGAATAGCGTCTGTCGACTATAACGGTGTGTTAGTGTGTGCCTGTGTATGTGGGTGTATCTCCTGTGTGCATAAACATATATATCTATATATATATATATATATATTTATATATAAATAGAGAGAGAGAGAGAGAGCAAAAAGAAATATAGAGAAAGAAAAAAAGAAACATTTTTTTTTAATCATAGTAATGATTAGATTACCAAACATGCCACGAAGGCCACTGGCTTATTAACAAATCCCTAGAGAGAAGATACATTAATTTTTAAAGATGGACATTTAAAAAATTAGAACTCCCTCAAATCCAGGAAGAAAGATAGACAGACACACACACACACAAAGATCAATTAAATTTTATAAACTATAAAAACTTTGACATGGTCATGTCCTTGAACTTTAACCTTGCCATTTCACAATTCCTTTTCAGATAGTGTATTTTATTTATATTTATATGAAACTACACGTACCCAATTTATCCTAATTTGTAATTTATCCTAATTTGTAAGTATTTTGAAATTATAAGTATGTTTTATGCCCGTTGGGATTTTTAAAAGAAAAGTTAATCACAGTGATCTTCCCCTTGTTACGATCTGATTTTTAAGTCTGGTTAACGTACTTTATGCAATCGCGCTTTAAAGAGAGAACAAGAAGAGGAAGCGATTGAAAGAAATGCGGGTAAGATAAAATGGAGCATACAGAAAAAAACACAAAGAAATGATGATAAAAAAAGTAGTAGAGATTTTGAAATAAAGAGATAAAATAATCAGTGTCAAGGACGCCATATTCAAAGATCAACTTAATAATAAAATGCACAAAGAGAGCTTAGAAATTTGGTTCAACAGCACTGACATGTACACACAAGTATTCTCCTGTTTAGTAACATATGAGCGAGTCAATACAGCGGATACACCAGAAAGCTCTATGTGACTCTATTTATGAAAATGTCAATTATGCAGGTCAAATTTCGACTAACTTGAAAACTAAGTATGGCTTTGTTTATTCGGTCATTCTTCCAGTGACATAAAATATTTAGTATGTCACTACATAATTTAAAAAGAGTTATACTTATTCTCTATGCAAAATTATTTTTATCTATAATAATAATAATAATAATCTTTATTGTCCGTATGGAAATTTGTCTTACAATGTGTGCATTACACCAAACAAAAAACATTATAACTATAAGAAACCAAAATGTACATTCACACCAGACTCACTCATAATTTACATGTGACAAAGTTTATACCAGATTGTTCTTATTTAATGATTTGATTGCCAGGATTCATTCTATTCATAGAAAAACATTACAGCTGGCTCTAACAATTTAGCATGTTTATTGCTTCCGTTGTTTTCTGAGTGGAACTGTAACAATGATAGTGGAACTGTAACAATGATAGTAGAACTGATGATTAGTTAAAGGGTTAGACTTCACGTCAAAAGGCTTAGTTGTACTGTACTGTTGTACTACTTTATTATCGCATATTCTTCATCAGATTTATTTTTGGTGTGGTCAGCACTAAAGGAGATTTTTGTTTCCTTATAGTCCAATAGTCCTTCACTTCTATTTACAATCTTTTCAGCGTTTGTTGAGATACTGACTTTCTGAGCATTTTCTCTGTTAATATTTTTAATGTGTCAATTATGGCTCAGTGTTTTATGCATTATTTGTAGATTACGTTTTAGTCTATTGTCCTGGGGCGTAGTGATTTTACTTATGGTGTTGCTCTATTAATTTTGAATATTCTTAGGCTTCTGTTTTGCGGCTGATCAAGATTATTTCATTTATGATCTACATTTGTTCTGTAGCAGAGATGACATTAAATATGAACTCAAACATCCTAGGTAACATTGATTCGTCTTTGAGAGTTTCTCGAAAAAAAGGGGAAAAAATGTTTTCCAATCTATTTTGTCTGAAATATCTTTCAATATTTATTATGTATACGAAGAGTAAAAGAAGCAAAGAAGGTTTGACAAGTTGCTGATACAATCAATTTGTTGTAGATTTGATACAAGTTTGATGTTTAGAGGATTTAGAAATGGAATTCGGATGAGTCTCCTAGATCAGAGCCTGTAGCCTTGGGACAAGAATGTATCTTCAAACTTCCTAGACAATAAATCTATTCAATATTCTATGTCTGTGTGTGATAACAGAAATGTAATACGCAAGCCTTTAGTGTCAATTACGTCATGTCTTTGCAACACATATTTTTTTTGACGCGGGTAAAGCCTACATTTGTAAGCCAAAGGATAACAGTTCTGCTTTTATGTCCTCAGATTTGGCAAAATAAATTTAGCCAGCGTTGGGAAATGTTGTCTGATTGCTTTTATTGTCTTAGCCTCAAAACTTTTTTAAAAACAAATTTGCTTAACCTGAATTGGGCACAAAACTTTCAGCCCATTAAGCTACACTAAGGCTATGTTACGACATAATATCTATTCAGTATGAAGAACAAATAAGGAACGTACAAATATTTATATATGTCTGACAAGACAGGCTTTAAAAATTAACATGTAAGGAGTCGGATCGGATCGTCATTGAACAAAATGGTCATTATCGGTGTCGAACTCACGATGTCAACTTCACTGCCAGTTTCGGGAATTTCCAGAATTTAGACTTTTTTTCTCAGCTTTTAACCGGCCGATGAGGATAGTGTATGTTTAATTTTAGAAATTGAACAATATCTAAAACACATTTTTTAAAATTAGGAAACCTCAGAATTTGCACTATTCAGTTGTAGCTTTGCTATGATCGAGATTCACATTGAAGCATTAGAATCGCCTAAAAGTTAAATAGAAATTATTCATTAATTTAAAGGGTTTAGAAATATGCATAGATGTGGTTAAATTCGTAAATAATGACAATAATAGGGTCAAATAACTCTCCCACTGCTCTGACTGCTCATGACATTCGGGGATATAGTAGACTGTAACTATCAATACGTGCATTTATTAGACTGTAACTATCAATACGTGCATTTATTAAACTGTCCGATCAATACGTGTATTTATTAGACTGTAGCTATCAATAGGTGCATTTGTTAGACTGTAACTAACAATACGTGCATTTATTAGAAGTGAAGAGGAGAGAACTTTTTGTATTCGTTTATCATAACATGAGAAATCAAAGATTTAGCGAAGCTGGAGTGAATTGTTTTCTCACTGTCTTTTCAGTTCTTAAAGAAAGAAACTTAATTTCTCTCTATCCATAACGTTCTGCAGAGGTTTACGGCGGGCAGAGTTCGAACCCTAGACCATCGTAACACACACCAGAGGGCATTACTCAGGACCAGGCAACCGTGTATTTTTTATTTTGGCAGTAAAGTTTTTACAGACATTTTATGTCATGGTATCGCTGACGTAGGTATCAACTCTGCATCATTAATTTTTTCGACCTACTTTCTGAAGAACGTGAACAGGGTTATTTATATTTAAGAACTATTTGAAGTCCAAGATATAGGAAATTAAACCAAAGACGCTCAGGTCGTGATAAAATCGATCAAATTTGACAAGTGGCCATCGTAATAGACTGAAACAAAACAATATTTTAAAAAGGCGGGAAAGAGATAAAAAAAGGTAGATACGAACTGATAAGTGATACTTTTAAACATCAATAGATCACATGGAGAACTAGTCTCTTGTCTTAGACTTTGAGATTGTAAAAGAAAAAAAAAATTAAAGTTTCAAACCTTGTAATCTATGGGTTAGATGATGTAAAGGCCTTCTGTTTCTGTGGCCCACAGCTTACGATGGTGTCATAGTGTCAGCACAACGACCACCCTCCTTTACTTTTTCCCAACTAATAACAAGTGCCCATTACAGCTGGGTGGACTCAGAGGCGCCCAAAGATCCCGAAATTAAAAATTCCAGTCTTCACCAGGATTCGAACCCAGAACTTCCAGTTTGGAAGCCAAGCCACCGCTCAGCCACCGCACCCATTCGAGATTGTATTTCCCGTGGCTACGCTGCTCCAGCTTCGACCTAAATATTTTGCCACCTGCAGCGCTGACATAACCATTGTCTGCCGGTGGTCGATTTAGATTGTCTACGTATGTCCTTGGCAGTGGATATCTTCAATATTATTAGATACATGTCACGCATGTGAATTCTAAGAATCTGAAATCAGGTATTTTTATAATGCCATTTGATGCTCCCTGCTCTGAGGATACCTGGAATTAATTTGTGCTAGACACAAAATACCTTGGCTGACATAGATATCCACAGCCACGACGTCTGCAATGTCTGATATGGAAACATTGTTTTGAATGAACTCGCGCGAGTTGCATTGTTGGATAGTTTCGTGGCAAGATTTTTTTTGTATTAGATGAATAGTTAATCTTCGTTGTTAACCCATTACGGGATTATATAGTAGTTATATATCCAGGTCTTCTGTTTCTCTAAGGAGGATCCACTATGTTAGGAAAGATTTGAACCTAAGACAACAAGTTACAGATTAGATTGCTTACTTAAAGTACAACCTAAAAGCCCATATGCAAATTCTCAGACGACAAATAAATTATTTTAGTGACTTTTTTATATTCGTTTTTTTTTCAAATCTTCTAGAACTTTCGACTTCTTCATTTCGTGTGGGATTTTTTTTTCTTCTCTACAGTATGTTTTATTTTCTCCAGTAGTTTCTTCAACAGTTCTCAAATATTTAAATCAATATAATTTTTTAGAAACTAAATTTATAATCAAAATTATAGCTTTGAAAAGAAACAAAAAAAAGTCTCAGACAGATCTAGATGCAATAAGAAGACTAAAATATTTAGATGCAATGAAATATACTTCTTGAAAATGGGACAAAATGTTGAATACGTTGACGCTTTTGTTTTTTGTTGGGAACCTCTTGACTGGAGACTGGCCTATCCATTCATCACTTCATCTTTTTTTCCCTCCATTCTGGTTCTTTTGGAACTTTTTTTTTTTTGGACCAGACACTATAAACACTTATACGCGGCTATGCTCCCACACAGGCACTCAGACACGAAAGCCAAGCAATTGAAGCTTGAACGCTGGTGCGTCTTACATGGAAAGGGAAGAACTACCAGGTCGTTGTGTGTGTGTGTGTGTGTGTAAGTCTATGTGTTTAAGCTAAAAAGGTTTAACAAAAAAGGAACACACAATAATTAAATAAATAATATAATTAAATAATAAGCTTATACAAGGGAGAGCACCGCACAGTCGCTGCCATATATCTCAATACCTCAAGATTTATTTCATCTTTTTCTTCATAAAACACAATTAATTAATAACCAGTAATGGATTAACTAATTTGTTTTTTTTTTATTCTAGCACATCTTCGACAATGAATAATCTTGCAAAATTACAACATGATCCGAAAATGGAAAGTGGCCTACAAAACGTGTAAAATAATCCACCCAGACAGACAGACTGGATGAGAACTTTAAAAAAAAAAGAATGAAAATTATAAGAACTTGATAGATCTAGTTTGTAGAGGAGTAATAGATCTGAAAAACAAAAGATATTTCTATACGCCAGTATCGCCAGAACATCTTACACGTGCTTAGAATCATCTTGGAATCGATACTAATAATAAACATTTTCTTCCATCCCGAAGGCTTACAATGAGTCTAGTTTTACGTGAATACGCAGACCCAGTTGTGACCTGAATATTTTGTCACATCTGATGTAGACAGAGCCTTTGGATTCTAGTGCAGACGTGAATAAAGAGTTGACCAATTAGAATTTAAATGCCATGACGTAAGTAATGGTAGTTAGTAGTCGAGGAATTAAACATCTCTGGTCCAATGGTATCGACTTTACATCTCCAACATCTGTGAAGTCGGATCAAAGAGGTCGGTCTTGAGTGTTAGCATCTCTATTTATCACCGCTATAGCCCAAGCCGAGTCCTGGTAATCGGAAATCTCTCCCGCGGTCTTCCATCCCAGGACACACAGCGCCGGAGATTCGGACTATCTCTTATACACTGTAATCTTGTTAATGTTATCTTGGACTCGGCAGACAAGAAATAAGAGTGCAGGGATACTTTCTCTCACCAGAAAAGAATTCGTCCTAAGATAAGTTCAAAGTTGCTCCCGTGGTGCTGTTAATGAAATTGCGGTTTGTGTAGTGTACGAATTTAGGATGTATCTGAATACAAATAGCCTAAAAAGTTATAACCTAATAATTTTAATTAACATTCATAAGTATTTTTTTTTCAAGAATTTTCTAACATTTGGTCTTAGGCTTGAGTAAAGTTTAAGGTATAGATAAGAGAAAGGTTACCGTCATGGCTTAGGTATAGTTTAGACTAATGATTCCCAATATTTTTTTTAACAGAACACTTGGCACATTCTGAGTATTTAGCGGAACACTTCGCTTATTTTTTCAAGATATAAAATCACGTGGTGACCTATTAGTTAATTATTCCAGTAGTTCGTAGAACACCCGATTCAGGCATTGCGGAAAACACAAATTTAAAGGTTAATTTTATTAAATAAACAAATGAATAGACGTTCGTGTGTTAAACTAAACATTTATCTTTGCAAAGATTAGATCTTTGAATTAGATTTACATCTGACCTTAGCGAATCAAGAGATCGCAAGATGTGCTCATTTGATATGCATGACTGCGTTGTTCGTGCGCGCGATATTATGAATGGAGCTATTAAAATGTATGTGAACATTGCTATTTGACCTAAATCCAGGAAAATCTATTCCATTTCCAAAGCAGTTAGGAAAATGGAAATGGTTACTACCTTAAAAAGGTAACAGCAAAAAAACGGGAGATGGTTTTTGAAATTTCTGAGACATGTGTCTAGACTTTAAAAGTCCTCACCTCCCCCCTTTTTAAATATTTTATTTCTTTGACATGGCGATGAGCAAAAGTTTGGAAGGATTGGAGAGCTCTGCAATAACAAGCCGGATATGGTTCTAGGACCACAGGATGTGTATCACTGAAAGAAATTCCTTCTTGACGAGAATCGTATGTTGTGTACGCATCTGCTTAGTCAGATGGATTAGTAGAATTGTATTTGAAAGCCCATGTACCCGCACTTGTGCTAAATTGTATTCTTTGTATCATTTTAATTAATTCTGACATGGCGGAAAACTATAAATAGCTAGGTATTTGGTGTATCCGGCGTACAAACTAAAGGTAGTGTTGCTAAGCTATGTGTTTTAAAGCTACCTAGTCATTAGTGTGTGGACTTTCTGAGCACTGCAGAATCAAATTTTCCAAGCTCTTCCGTTTCTAGCACAAAATAATTTGAATGTGAATGAAACATCAAACGTTCAAACTTCTTATTTCAAAAACAAAAACAGTTAAAAACCGGATATAACTATGCATTTTAAAATTAAAGGCTAGAACATTCAGTAATAAGATTACACTTGCATTTTTAGCTCTTTTTTTTTCTTTATTTAGTTGGCAACGTTGACGTTTAGTTTGGCGTCCTTGACATTGTTTAGTTTTGTCGTGAAAATATTGAATGGAAAAAACTGAAGACATCAGTGCGCATTGATACGATGCAAAACTCCATTGCAAGGGAGACAATGTGACTTCTGTGGGAATTCGTTGGTAACGAAAGGAACACAACACAAAGAGTTCATTCAGCGACTACACAGGCATCTTTGTTATGATAAAGTCTGACCGAGTAAGGTACGAACGAGTTTTGTACCGCTCTGTTCTTGTCTTGATTGACAGCAGTCGCCCGCTTCGCGACGACTTGACGTAGTTATGAAGGAACGGGTGGCTGTTGTCCAAGATTTTTTGCGATTTTTCTTAGACATATCTGTTCAAAAAGTTTCTGTATATATGGTAATGTTGTGCGTTTGATTTCTGATGCCCTTTTAATAATGTTTTCTAGGCGGCGCAACTGTTTAGAAACTTTAGATGAAGCGTTGCCTTGCCAACATGTTATTCTCTCTCTCTCTCGCTCTGTCTCTTTTTTTTTTCTCTCTTCTTATATATCTATAATATACTAGCCATTATACTAATGGCCGATGTTGTTAGGAATCGATTCAGTTGTCCACAGAGAAAAAACTAGCGAGACATTGTCTGACTGTTTAAGTGATCTGGTCGACGTTTACCGCCCAGGGGACTTGTTCTTTAATTTTCACACATACATTCATTTTGTTTTTATCCACCTCCCCGCCCCTTTAAATAATGAACATCTTGAGACCATTAACCAAATCTGCTATTATATACTGTGTCAATGACTCTAAACATTAAGATGTTCAGAAATAGAGTCAGAATTAAGCCAGTAATATGACGTCTTATTGAGGCCAAGGTTACTGATTGGTCAGAATGCCAGATAAAATACAGGAAAATGGTTATCATTATACTGAGCAATTTCCCATCAGAAAACTGACTGTGTGTTATAGTAATTATGCATTGATTTCAACAATTTTAAGCCTTTCAACAGCAGAGAACTAAATCAGACAGACAAGAGACAAAATCAATTAACATAAGATCATTCTTTAATTATGATAGATGAAAACCGGAAGGAAGATTGAGAATCCCCGATGACTCCGTACAATATTTGTTTTAGGCTCAACACTGTGTATTTTATCAATGTATTGCTTCCCCTGAGGCTAAACCTCGCTTTGATCAGTTGGTGGTCTGGCTTGACAACCCAATAAATAACAAGCAAAATATTTATAAAAAAAAAGCAACGCTTACCTGAGGGGAGAGACCACTAATTTATTTCCATATATTTCAATACTATTGGAATAAGCTCCCTTTCTTCTATATACAACCACATCCCACAATAATAAATAGCATTTATTCGATAAATAAGTAACTAATTGGTCACACCTGTTTATTGATCTCTGTTTTGTTAGGTACCATACATCATTGTGCAAAGTTTCAACTTCCTTCGAGAATGGGTGTGGGAGAAGTGACGTGTAAAATATCGTCTCGGCCAGACAGACTGAATGAAGATGAGCTTTGTAAAAAGTGCTCCATTTGACGACTCCACTCCCCCATTGAATATTACATTTCCCAACTTTATTGTAATGAAGATTTCTCTAACATCGACTACTGGACAGTCAAATCAATCAACTGACTTTTTAAATCTCTTTGTTAAAGTCATGTTCTTATCACATCAAATGTAATTTATAAGTTGTTTGAGATTTAAGATACTAACAGACAGACGGAAGCCATTAGCACTAGATTGGCTAGAAGGAACAGGTGCTCAGCAGTTTCTATAAAGACTTGTTTCAAGTAATGTCCCCCGCCTCTCTGAATTTCTAAGAGTTGAAATTGTTTTGAAAATACATTGCAAAAATTATTTCGGTCGTTATTATTAGAAAGACCAAATGGTTCCATTCAGAAAGACTTCAAGAAACTCATTAAGATATTTAAAACTGAAAGCAGATAACAAAAGGTATAAAAATGGACGGCTATATGTTTTCTACATTAAAAAAAAAAACAAGCTAAAATTTAAAAAAAAATAAAATTCTTTTAAAAACAAAGCTTATATAAGGGAAAGGACTGCAAAATAACAGCCATATCTCTCAATGCTGTATTTTTTCCCTTCTTTTATCAAATAGCATGATAAATTCGTGTTTTGTTAGGGGCTATAAATAATTGTGTAAAATATCAACCTGATCCGACAATATGAAAACATCGTGTAAAAACATTATACCTGACAGACAAAAAGTCGGAGTGAGTTGATCTAAGGTCAGTATAATGGGTTTCGCTGTTGTGTCTGACCTTGACTATTACCTAGGAGGGTTTGAGTGTCTTGTAGGGGAGTATTTCAACATAAGCTTTGTCGAGAAAGCTGTCAATGAGATTTCAATGTTATTTCATTGTTGGACTTAACAAAAATCTTCTCTAAAAGCCCTAAGAAGTGACCGGAAGTTATAAACTAGGCTAGCAAAGAGTAACTACTTCTGTGTCCGATTTTCACGACCCCCCACCCAGCCTAATTTGTTTCTATTGGTTAAACGACAAATCGTTCACAGACCAGACAATTCGTTCACCGATCAGACAGACCAGACAATTCGTTCACCGACCAGACAGACCAGACAATTCTTTCACCGACCAGACAGACCAGACAATTCGTTCACCGACCAGACAGACCAGACAATTCTTTCACCGACCAGACAGACCAGACAATTCTTTCACCGACCAGACAGACCAGACAATTCTTTCACAGACCAGACAGACCAGACAATTCGTTCACCGACCAGACAGACCAGACAATTCTTTCACCAACCAGACAGACCAGACAATTCGTTCACCGACCAGACAGACCAGACAATTCTTTCACCGACCAGACAGACCAGACAATTCTTTCACCGACCAGATAGACCAGACAATTCGTTCACCGACCAGACAGACCAGACAATTCGTTCACCGACCAGATAGACCAGACAATTCTTTCACCGACCAGACAGACCAGACAATTCTTTCACCGACCATACAGACCAGACAATTCGTTCACCAACCAGACAGACCAGACAATTCGTTCACCGATCAGACAGAGCAGACAATTCGTTCACCGACCAGACAGACCATACAATTCATTCACCGACCAGACAGACCAGACAATTCTTTCACCGACCAGACAGACCAGACAATTCGTTCACCGACCAGATAGACCAGACAATTCGTTCACCGACCAGATAGACCAGATAATTCTTTCACCGACCATACATACCAGACAATTCGTTCACCGACCAGACAGACCAGACAATTCGTTCACCGATCAGACAGACCAGACAATTCGTTCACCGACCAGACAGACCAGACAATTCGTTCACCGACCAGACAGACCAGACAATTCGTTCACCGACCATTCGTTCGATGAAACACACGACGAGAATTCTAACACTAGATTACTATCCAAACATCCAGTGAACGATTTTTCAGTGAACGAATAGTCAGAAAATCTTTTGTCGTGAAACAAATAGTCGGTGACCAGACAATTCGTTCACCGACCAGATAGACCAGACAATTCTTTCACCGACCAGACATACCAGACAATTCGTTCACCGACCATACAGACCAGACAATTCTTTCACCGACCAGATAGACCAGACAATTCTTTCACCGACCAGACATACCAGACAATTCGTTCACCGACCAGACAGACCAGACAATTCTTTCACCGACCAGACAGACCAGACAATTCGTTCACCGACCAGACATACCAGACAATTCGTTCACCGACCAGACAGACCAGACAATTCGTTCACCGATCAGACAGACCAGACAATTCGTTCACCGACCAGACAGACCAGACAATTCGTTCACCGACCAGACAGACCAGACAATTCGTTCACCGACCATTCGTTCGATGAAACACACGACGAGAATTCTAACACTAGGTTACTATCCAAACATCCAGTGAACGATTTTTCGGTGAACGAATAGTCAGAAAATCTTTTGTCGTGAAACAAATAGTCGGTGAACGATATGTCGGGAGAACCATTTGTCAGGTGAACGAATTGTCATGAACGATTTGTCGTGCTTCCGATTCTATTGAATGGTGGGAGACTTGTTTAGTAGATGAATCTGAACGAATGCATTGAACTGGCATTGAATATAATAATACTAAAATATGGTAGTATGATTGGTAAAATCACAAAATGTGAAAAGTTGTGATTCATAAGTACATAGTAACATTTTATTTCTAAATTAGTTTAGTTGTTTTTTTTCACTTGAAAGATGGGAAAACTTTAATTCATTGTGTTACAATATTTTACAAACCATCTAGAAATTCAAATTGTTTTAGCTTTGAGAAATATTTTATAGTTAAATAAAATCTCAGGTGTGGGTGAGCAAGTGTTATAACTGTAGCTGAGAGAGGTGATGAGGACAGGTGTGGGTGAACAAGTGTTATAACTGTAGTTGAGAGAGGTGATGAGGACAGGTGTGGGTGAGCAAGTGTTATAACTGTAGCTGAGAGAGGTGATGAGGACAGGTGTGGGTGAGCAAGTGTTATAACTGTAGCTGAGAGAGGTGATGAGGACAGGTGTGGGTGAGCAAGTGTTATAACTGTAGTTGAGAGAGGTGATGAGGACAGGTGTGGGTGAGCAAGTGTTATAACTGTAGCTGAGACAGGTGATGAGGACAGGTGTGGGTGAGCAAGTGTTATAACTGTAGCTGAGAGAGGTGATGAGGACAGGTGTGGGTGAGCAAGTGTTATAACTGTAGCTGAGAGAGGTGATGAGGACAGGTGTGGGTGAGCAAGTGTTATAACTGTAGCTGAGAGAGGTGATGAGGACAGGTGTGGGTGAGCAAGTGTTATAACTGTAGCTGAGAGAGGTGATGAGGACAGGTGTGGGTGAGCAAGTGTTATAACTGTAGCTGAGAGAGGTGATGAGGACAGGTGTGGGTGAGCAAGTGTTATAACTGTAGCTGAGAGAGGTGATGAGGACAGGTGTGGGTGAGCAAGTGTTATAACTGTAGTTGAGAGAGGTGATGAGGACAGGTGTGGGTGAGCAAGTGTTATAACTGTAGCTGAGAGAGGTGATGAGGACAGGTGTGGGTGAGCAAGTGTTATAACTGTAGCTGAGAGAGGTGATGAGGACAGGTGTGGGTGAGCAAGTGTTATAACTGTAGTTGAGAGAGGTGATGAGGACAGGTGTGGGTGAGCAAGTGTTATAACTGTAGCTGAGAGAGGTGATGAGGACAGGTGTGGGTGAGCAAGTGTTATAACTGTAGATGAGAGAGGTGATGAGGACAGGTGTGGGTGAGCAAGTGTTATAACTGTAGCTGAGAGAGGTGATGAGGACAGGTGTGGGTGAGCAAGTGTTATAACTGTAGCTGAGAGAGGTGATGAGGACAGGTGTGGGTGAGCAAGTGTTATAACTGTAGCTGAGAGAGGTGATGAGGACAGGTGTGGGTGAGCAAGTGTTATAACTGTAGTTGAGAGAGGTGATGAGGACAGGTGTGGGTGAGCAAGTGTTATAACTGTAGCTGAGAGAGGTGATGAGGACAGGTGTGGGTGAGCAAGTGTTATAACTGTAGTTGAGAGAGGTGATGAGGACAGGTGTGGGTGAGCAAGTGTTATAACTGTAGCTGAGAGAGGTGATGAGGACAGGTGTGGGTGAGCAAGTGTTATAACTGTAGCTGAGAGAGGTGATGAGGACAGGTGTGGGTGAGCAAGTGTTATAACTGTAGTTGAGAGAGGTGATGAGGACAGGTGTGGGTGAGCAAGTGTTATAACTGTAGCTGAGAGAGGTGATGAGGACAGGTGTGGGTGAGCAAGTGTTATAACTGTAGCTGAGAGAGGTGATGAGGACAGGTGTGGGTGAGCAAGTGTTATAACTGTAGCTGAGAGAGGTGATGAGGACAGGTGTGGGTGAGCAAGTGTTATAACTGTAGCTGAGAGAGGTGATGAGGACAGGTGTTTTTAATAGTGACTGGTTAGGGCTAGAGTCAACTCGACGTCTCAAGGACTAGTCCATAATAAGCAATTTTTTTTTTCTTAAGTTAATTTTGAAGTAGGTTTGGAGTTTTAGCAAAGCTGAGCATCACCCAAATAGCATTAAAACACCCGCGTTACATATACATGTTTATTAAATAAGGTCAGACCTAATCAAGAAAGTTGGCTTAGAGTGAAGAAAGACTAAGTCGTGGTTTGATATGTTTGATAGATAGATAAATAGATAGATAGATAGATAGATAGATAGATAGATAGATAGATAGATAGATAGATAGATAGATAGATAGATAGATAGATAGATAGATAGATAGATAGATAGATAGATTCTGATACCCGTGATGGACATATCAATACCTATCTATTTACTATTCAGACCCATGGTTGGATCAGTTTTAATTTCGTTTCACGCTAATCATATCTACGGCATTAAATGTTAACGACGTCAATATTGTATTTTTTAAAAAAAAAGGTTTCGCCATAAACTTGAATTTTTACGACATTCATAAGCAAATATTGTCATAAAAATAATTACCAAGATGTTACAATATCAGAAATCGCCCTTAAGGCAAAAACAAAAATAATTAAAAAATATAAAAAACTTTTTCTAAAAATAAAGATGCAATTTTAAACAAGAATACATAACTTAATCTAGTTTTGCATTTTGGTTGGAGGTGCGTGTATAAATTTAGACTTATGATTACTTGGCAAACATTTGCAGCTAAGAAAAAAAATACAGAGAGCCATGTCTAAGGATTTAAGGTTTGTGGCCTTACAATCTTGTTTACCAATTCGTTCGACTCTATAAAACAAATCTATTCAAATGAACCAGACTGCCTTTGGTATTCCATGGCATGAACAACTCCGATTGACGGACTTGGACTTTGCTGATGATGTTGCACTACTCGGGGCTACAAATAAATTCATTCAAGAAATGACGGAGAGCCTAGACAGAGAGGCACCCAAAATTGGCCTCCGCATAAACTTGGATAAGACTAAAATTATGCGAGTGGGATATAAGGCAAAGGGTGTCCCCGTCAGACTTGGCGAGTCAAAGCTTGAAGAGCTGGACAAGTTCACGTACCTTGGCAGCATCATAACAAATGATGGAGATGCTTACCATGATGTAGCATGCCGAATAGGAAAGGCAGGGAGCATTTTCCAAAGGCTGCAGCCTATTTGGACTAGCCAAGCCATTGGACTCGAGACAAAAATACACCTTCTCAACACAATCATCATTCCAACTGCTACATATGCATGTGAGACGTGGAAGTCATCTGTCAAAATTGAGAAACGACTAAATGTGGCTCAACAAAGATGGCAGAGACGGATTTTGGGAGTCAGTTACACAGACCGGATCTCAAACAAGGAAATCCTATGCCGAACTGGGAGTCGAACACTTAGTGAGGTTGTGACTGAGCGTCGCATGAGGTTTGCGGGACATGTTCTACGTCAAAATGAATTACGCACACCAAGAGTTGCGATAACATGGAAGCCAAAACGAGGAAAGCGCAAACAGGGACGTCCTCGTATTACCTGGCGACACACCTTCATGGAGGACCTCAGAACAGTGGACACCAGGTGGGAGGAGGCTTCAGACATTGCCAGTGACAGATCATTATGGAGACAGCTTGCCGCCCAATGCGCCGAACGGCGCGGGAGGACCTAAGTCTAAGTAAGTAAGTTAAATGATTAGTTAGTTGATAATTCGGAAAGTGGACGTTTTTATCCTTCAAAATGTCTTCGTGGTCAAGCGCTTGGCTTCCGAACAGAGGGGTCTCGGACTAGGGTCTCGATGACGTCTGGGATTAGGAATCCACCCAATTCTAATGCTTACTTGATATTAGTTAGGAAAAAGATAAATCGGTTGGCTGTTGTGCAGGCGTATTGATGTTTAGATTGGTTGATGTGTTCTGATGTAACCACCAGTAAGTCTTTGGCAGAAGAAGTTTATGAAAGGGGTTAGCGGCTGATTAAAGTCAGCTGACTTTGGAGATGAAAGATAGAAAGACGTGATATTTATTTATTTATTTTTTTATTTAGTTATATTTTCTGCAAATGGCTGAACAACTTATTATTACACTTGTGTTTCTACAGAGATCTACATTGGAACTGAAAGCTATAAAATAAAAGTTGAGATCCTTTTTTGTTTAAAAAGAATTTTTTTCATCTTTTATTCAAGATCTATATTTAGAAAATGATGCGCCTACGACGGTACAGTTAGATGTTTCAGCGGCCATCCAACAACCATCTCAAACCACACTGTTCTAAGGTCACACTGTTTTCCTATCGCAGACTTCTTGCAGTCATTTTACCGCACTGGACCGGGACCAAACGTTATAGGAGGCCTGAACACTGACGTAGCAACCTGTGGGCAGTTTAGACCAAAAGCTTGTTGCAACAGGTCATGACGTCATACTTTTCTTGAAGACTTAGGTTCCATTTCGATCTAAGCAATCATATTTACAGTGTCTCATATATCACTGAAACATCTCCTGTCATGATTTGTTCTAGTTTATTGGTCAGTGTAATAATATGTAGGTCTTATAAAAACTCTTTCCCAGTAACTTACAAAGGAAAATAAGTTCGACTCAAGAAAGTAGAAGCTGAAGTAGGCTGGAGCCGTCCGAGTGTAACTAAACAACACTGTAAAAAAAACTGTAACAAATGTTACGTGGATAAACAACTGTTACGTTATTCTACCTCCACTCCTGAGCTAATCCACACTGCTGGCCGTCTGTGCACAAATGAGCACTACAGGTTTTCAGGAGGTGTCGAAGAGTTAAGCAAATGTTACTCAACCATTAAGAGAGAACGGGAGGAAAAAAAAAGAGATGTCTAATATATAAGGAAACGGCACGGTGTTACACCTGGCGCTGAATACATGGTTCATCCCATCTGCCCGTAGTGTAGAGCAGTGTTTCACAAACTGTGTTCCAGGGAACACTAGTGTTCCATGAGGCTTGAATAGGTGTTCCACGAGCTACTTAAATAATTCACTACTAGGCCATCACTTGAATTAATGTATCTCTCTTTAAAAAAAAAAAAAAAAAAAAGCAAAATGCTCCGCTAAATACTCAGCATGTGCGAAGTGTTCCGTCAAGGAAAAAGTCTGGGAAACACTGGTGTAGAGAACCAGGCGTAAAACAACTGTACGTCTGCTTCCTTTTTGTTCAAGGTCAAAGTCACGCCAGCCACGTGTTGCTTAGATTATTCAAACCCCGGCCGCACTTGATCTTGTATAAAGTAGACTTTGGTGTTTGGCCTGGAAGACATCAGCGGATAGCTCTCTGCACTTTGAAGACCCTACTATTTTATTTTTAGTCCAGAAGCTGTTTATAGAATTTATTGTGGATATTGAAGAAATTTTACACCTTTTAAACACAGTTATCTTCTCTCTGTATGCATTTCGATTTATAGGTTCCGATTTTCATCCTTACAGCTGTAACATACAGTATCGTAGAAATAGAAGAGAATGTGATGTTGAGATCTGAGTAGGGCTGTAGACAATACAAGGACAACTTCAGAAAATCGTAAGAAAATAAAAAGGGGATTTTTTTAAAATAATGTCAAGAATGTCATTGTAAAAAATTACTGTTGACAAATAATTAAAACAATATTACAACGAGAGTTTGCGTTATCGCACAAACTCAGAGGCGGCCCCTTCAGACCTGCTCATTGATAAAAATATTCAAGTCATGTTCTTCTTGAAATAATATCGCAACGAATTGACAACAGACATAATCCTAGATCTTTAATAATGTAAATCACAATTAGATTGTAAAAGAAAATGTGCGTGATATGTGTATACAGTTTACATACTTAACCTTTATTTGATAAATCGATGATGCAACTTTGAACCTTGATTAAATGTAATGATTCAGATGAGAGATTTAAAGCAATCGCATGGCTTTATTTTTTATTCCCTACAAAATAAACTGAACAACCTATCCTCTACTATTTATCATCCGTCACGGTTCTCAAACCGAGCGTGGATTCGGGGTACTTTTATTAATGAAATCGTTCCGAAAGACAAAATATACATAATTAATAAAAACTTTTACACTTACGTGGCCCCATAAAAAAAAATAATATTTAAGACTTTCTGTTGAATACGGTAGCATAAAATAATTTTTAAAAAATGGACGGCCCGCCACTGAACAAAACGCTCAGCCTAAAAAGTCAACTTCAAAAAATGTTCGTGACATTTACATCCATAATACATTCTTAGCTTTTATAAACAAAAAATAAATATTTCTTGTTCAGTTTCAGTAGCTATTATTTCAGAAAATACACAATTATTATTACTATTAAATGTTTAACCTGTTTATTTTTCACATTTCACAAATATGTTTGAATGGATGTTATAAAATATTATCATTCTTTTTCATCCTCCTTATATTTATGCATTTGTTTAAGAATTGATGTATTTTTATGAAAAAATGGCTTGCATAATTAATTTTTAAAACAAAACGAATCGCTTTTAGAAAACAAAAAGCAGTCGTTTAACCAGAACTTTAAAAAAAATGCACAGATGAGCTACATGTCCTATATTTTGTACACCAGTTGCACCAACAAAAACAAACCAACTATTTATAGTTATGCGCCAGAAATGAAAGTGATCTATAGATAGGTTTAATTTCTTCTTTATAAATGGCTGTTATGAAAATTATATTCTGTATCGGTTATCGTTCTTATGTTTACATGTGCTTGTAACTCGTCCGTAAGAATGTGTTCACGAAATGTGTGTTGTGTAGTCATTCAGTGTATTAAAGCCATACTATACAGACTTGGTTCTCAACTCTCTTATCTTTATGTTCATAACAATGGCTATTTCCGAGTACTAGTGTTGATGAAACTCAATTCGTTTCTCTACAAATTTGTTCATTTTGAATTATTATACAATATAAATGTTCATAATAACAACATTGCTTCATACAATGTCAAGAATGTTCTGAGACTCAATAATTTTAAGCCAAATCAATAACCGGAACTAGAAAAGAAATTTAAGAGAAGCTTTTTTTTTTACAGTCAGATCAAACTATTAGATAATGTCATTGGCCAGAGTGTTTCGTTGTGATGCAAAGTATTCTAGGACAGTAAATTGATGTTTGTCCTTGACCTTGACTTACTTTCTGTCATGTTTTCGTAACAGATTTCACAGTGGTCACTCTCACAGACCCTCAAGGTCACCCTCGCAGACGTGATGGGGTCAGCTAATCTATTTGATTGGCCCCAGAGTCCAGCTTTAAATATTGGTGGGTGGTCTAATTTTTCAGTACGAATTTAAGGGCTCAGAGTTGAATGCTCAGAGTTGAATGCTTAGAGCTGAATGTGGAAAGCTGTTACAGAACTTTGACATTTTAGTCAAAACTATTTACAATTATCTGGAGTAAAATAAAAGTAAAACTAGTTTTTTGTTGAGAATTGTCCAGAAGTTTCAATCTACGCATGATGTTGTGTTTTGTTTTTTAAAATAATTCTTGTTACATAATAACTTTATATGTGGAACTTTTTTATTGATAAAAACACCGTTGCCTATTATATATTACTAGTCGACCGGAGGCGTAGCATACGCCGCTATTTTGCAGGGCCATTATTTTAGGCCACTGCAACCTATGCGACCGCAGTGGGGCGCACTTTTATAGGACCCGCGCAATAACAGATTTCCCGCGATTCCTGTCGATTTAACAGGAGATCCTGGAAATCTACTGAAATTGAAAAAAAAAACGAAAAAGTCCTGGAAATATCCGGAAATTATAGAAATCTTTTGAAAACTCATACCAATCTCCTGTAATATACAGACGAAAATTGTGTTTTTGCTATTTTGTGACTACGTTTTCACCCCCCCCCTCTTGTTTTCTCGAGGACTATCCGCAGAAATAAGAGAGTGATCTTTCCTTTACTTCTTCTTCTCATTTAAACTGTAGAGGGAAGAAGAGAATTATAAATATAGATATTTTTGTGTGTGGGTCATTGTACAGTATACATGTTTTTATCATATTATTTTGGTCAAGTTTACATAGTTTATTTATGTGTAAATCGTTATTTCAAAGACGTAGCGGCCTAGTAGATAAAAGGTGAAAGGAAGACAAAGGAGAAAGGGCAATAACTGCAGTGTTTTATTTCAAATTGTATCATGACCAAATGTGAATTAATTCTCTCTATATTTAAAAAAAAGAAGTGATTATTTATATATAAAAGAAGTGATTATTTATATATAAAAGAAGTGATTATTTATATATAAATCTTTTACGTTTTGTTCCTTCCTGTTCACATAAAATAAAGAAAAGCTTCTAAATTAGTGCAACTCTAGGCTGTAGGCTAGGTTCCCGGTCACTTCATCCCCGGTCACTTCATCCCCGGTCACTTCATCCTCGGTCATTTCATCCCCTGGTCATTTCATCCCCTGGTCACTTCATCCCCCGGTCACCTCATCCCCCGGTCATTTCATCCCCAATTAAATATTTTATTTATAAATATGATTATGTAGAATGCTTTCTTTTTTACATTTTATGACATATTACTAATGCGTTTATAGTGTTTCCTCTTCCACTTTGTATTCTTAATGAGAAATCTAATATTATATGGTAAATCTGGATGTGTACTTATCTAAAGCGTAATGATTAAAGGCCAAGGTGTAGTGCAAGTAGTGGGAATCTTTTGATAGATAGAAGTGCGATTAGAATAATTATGACCGTGCCGCTGATAACTTATCATCAAAGGCCAATGTGTGGTGCAAGTAGTGGAAATCTTTTGAGAGATAGAAGTGCGATTACAATAATTATGACCGTGCCGCTGATAACTTATAATCAAAGGTCAAGCTGTGGTGAAAGTACGACCATGTTTCACTTTATTTGATTTTTCAATCGCTCTTTCTTGAAAATGGGCGAGTCATTTTTAGCCTTGTAATAAGGTTTTATTTTTTTCTAATAAAGGCGGTCTTCCTTATAAACATTAAAGTTACAAATTGTGTTATAGGACTTTATTTCTATCGATATTTCATTTCTACATGTATATGTAAGTATGTATTTTGTTTATTGATATTCACTTTAGATAGCGAAACTGGTGGGGGGCCTCTAGTTCTGAGAACATACCCGTCATGATGAGGTTCCTATATCCTTAAAATTAATTGTTTGAGTGCTTATTGGAAATAATCTTGCATGTATATTTAGGGTGTGATTCTCTCTTTCTCTCTCTCTGTCATTTAAATAAAAAAGGAATACATTAAATATTGCTTATTTAATGCTTTTTAAAATTACAATTTGTTAGATAAAATTATCAGATGATGAAAATATCAGGGGATGAAGTGACCGGGGGATGAAGTGACCAGGGGATGAAATGACCGGGGGATGAAGTGACCAGGGGATGAAATGACCGGGGGATGAAGTGACCGGGGGATGAAGTGACCAGGGGATGAAATGACCAGGGGATGAAATGACCGGGGATGAAGTGACCGGGGATGAAGTGACCGGGGATGAAGTGACCGGTCACCGTAGGCTAAATACATGTATAGATATCCAGATCGAATGTAACGAATTTTAACTGAGCCTAGAAATATAGGTGCATAATATCCATTGACGAGGATAGAATAATTGAAGTAATTAGATAGTAAAGACTTGATATTATTTAACAGAATTCTGGGTCTTTGTTTAATTTGTAAGCATATCCTTATTAATTTCATTTAACACTGCGTATTTTTGACCACCCCGCGTTAAAAAAAAACCTTTACCGCGATTCCGCAAACATCTAATGTATATTAACACAAAGTTTAATCCAGATTGGACAAACTGTATTGATTGCTTACATAACAAACTGACCCTTTGCGATACGCCCTTCGACAGTTTTACAATATATTTATATAACATTATTTTATTCTACATGATCTTGGCGACGGACACGTGTCCTACTGACGGTCCCGTTCTGTTCACAAAGTATGTCTGTCTGAATCCAGTTCCAGCCAAACTAGTGTAACATTAATTTGACCGTTCAGCGTGCACAGCTTTGACTCCTTTGTCATCGGGAAACATGATTTAAAAAAATGATGATCTTGTTTTGGGACTTCAAGAGCTAAAGTGTAAATTAAAAAAAGACAAAAATGAATAAATAATGTCTAAAAGAAGAATACAAAAAAAAAGAAAGCTGTCATATCAGGGAGTTTTATGCTAACAAGGTTTATTAATGTCATATACCTCCTGCCTGCCCCCCCCCCCTCCATCTCCTACAGTGTCTCCCCACAGATTGACGTCACCTAATCACTGCGATGTGGCACGAAGAAATGGAAAAAACCAAGTTGGAAAGATTGGGGTTTAAAGCACTTTAGAGTAATTGAGATTCTCAAACTGTAGTAGAACAAAACTGGAACCAAATATACACTGAATAGAGACATTATAGAAAATGTAATAGATTTTGAACGAGTTTTAAAACTTAAATAATAATTGCTATACAAATAGCAGTGCGTTTACAAGAATGTAATCTTCAGATCAAGTAGAATGCTGGAGTTGTTTGACTAGGACGTCCCAGGAAATGTTTAGTTCCAATGGGCTTCGTGCAAATTGTAGCTGGCTATAAACCACCATCGTAAGCTGTTGGCCACAAGACATAACCAAAAAGATTGACATCATCTGTCCACAAGGCTTGACATCATCTAGACATAAAGCTGAGCATCATCTGGACACAAGACATGACAACACCTTACCAAAAAGCTTAACATTATCTGGTCACAAAACTGGACATCATCTGGCCACAAAGCTTGGCATTATTTTGTCACAAAGCTTGACATCCTCTGGCCACAAAACTGGACATCATCTGGCCACAAAGCTTCACATCATCTGGCCACAAACCTGGGCATCATCTGGCCATAAAGTTTAACATCATCTGGCCATAAAGCTGGGCATTATATGGCCACTAGACAGGACATCATCTGGCCACAAAGCTGGGCATTATCTGGCCACAAAGCTTGGCATTATTTTGTCACAAAGCTTCACATCATCTGGCCACAAAGCTGGGCATCATCTGGCCATAAAGTTTAACATCATCTGGCCACAAAGCTGGGCATTATATGGCCACTAGATAGGACATCATCTGGCCACAAAGCTGGGCATCATCTGGCCACAAAGCTTGGCATAATTTTGTCACAAAGCTTGACATCATCTGGCCACAAATCTGGGCATTATATGGCCACTAGACAGGACATCATCTGGCCACAAAGCTGGGCATCATCTAGCCACAAAGCTTGACATCATCAGGCTCCACAACTAGAGATGATCTAACTAAAAGAGCCTGGAATAATCTGGCCATTACTATTTAAAATTATTTTCGTCCTCGTGACTATGAAGAAGCGGTCGTTTGACATTTTGTTTGTACAAATAAATAAAAAAAAAACAGACGAAACAACAACAATGATATAGTGATGTAAAAGCTGAGGCGATAGCACGTAGAACGTTGTCAGAATCATTGATGAATCCAACTAGTGTCGTGAAATAAACACTTTAAGATCATTCACAAAATATCGAAATCAACTTTTTTTTTCTAAGGCGAGCGATGTGCACGTCGGAAACTTGTTTACCGCTCACTTCTGACACCTTCATTTTTGTTCTACTTTAAATTATTTTTATGTTATTGGTCTTATTTTAAGTTTCTTTTTTATTATTTACTAATCCTTTATTCATCTTGCTAATTTTTTCATTGGGTCAAAAAAAAAATCTGGATGAAAACGGCTATAGCAATTTTCCTAAAAAATTGATACATGATGTATATCTTTTAGCAAAGAATTACTAGGTAATTGGCCAGACTATTAAAACTCTAATTTGACTGTTATAATTTTTCAAAGTATATTATGGTCAAATATTAAAATTTGGTCTTGATAATGTTTAAAAGACTTTTCAGCGAGAGTTTCCAAAATTTTAAATCTTCTAATGTTGGCCTTTCCTATTTTTTTCCTTGTAATATTTTTTATCTCAGTCAGTCTAGACAAGAAAGAGGCAACTCTTTGTGGACAATAGTTACACTCAGTGTGTAATAGTTGCACTCAACGAGTGAAAGACTAACCAACTTTAGGCCGACATCTGCCGGACGGAGTAAGAAAAATTAAAATTAGTAAATGCTCACTTCTTGACGGGCTTAAGGAAATTATATATCGTGTTTTCGGTGTATTATTAAACTATACATATCATTGATGGATGGTAAGCAATAGGTTGACCGGACTGTTTAAGGGGTGAAATGTTACACGAATACACTTCCGGTTATTTTTTCGTACAGCTAGCAGACGTCATCTTACTTCCACTGGTATAAAGGAGCGTACTTTGGTAGCCATGTCGATAGGAGGCTCAGTGGCTAAGTGGTAAAGCGCTTGGCTTTCGATTCGGGAGTCCCGGTTTAGAATCCAGATGAAGACTTGGATTTTTAACCCAGCTCTAATAGGTACCGTTAGATCTTCTAAGAGCTGAGCCGAAGGCTCTTCGAGCTCTAAGTTTGAAAAAAAAACTGTTTGAGCGTCAAACAGTAAAAAAAAAACCTGTGTGAACACACAGTTCTGTCTGGAAGAGACCCAAGTCAATGTCTATGTAAAGCATTGCTATTTCCAATGCATCTGGCCCCCGACGCATGGGCTAGACATGGCCGAAGGCCGAGTGCACCGGGAACCTCCGCCATTTTCCTATGTTGTACCAAGCTAACCGTGGAGGACTCGCCATTAGTGTTAACGGTCCCTTGAGGAACTGCGCATGGATTATCGACAGGGTCGTGAGGGCTCTCTTTGAACTCCGCTCCGTGCAATGGGTAAACTCTCGCCTCCCCCAAGGGAGTTTTATTTCGCCATTCATTTAGCCTAACAACTTTCTCTAATGGTCGTTTCTACCCGGGTGCCACGATGAGGCAGAACAGCGTACCCGGGCTAATAGGTACCTGACATTAGTTGGCGAAAAGTAAAGGCTGTTGGCCGTTGTGCTGACCACACGACACCTTCATTAACCGTGGACCATAGAAACAGCTGACCTTGACATCATCAGCCCCATATATCACAAGGTTTGAAAGGGGAACTTTACTTTTTTAAAATTTACAATAGCGCTAGAAAGAAGAAAAAAAAACTTTTAATGAAGACATCAAATTTGTTAGAAACTCGCTAGAGTTACCAGACAATGAAAAGAACATTTTGAAACAACGCGCAGCATGCGTTTCTGTGTGAGGGCAGGCAAACCTTCTAGGTCGATTCCCGGTCTTCCTCGAAAGATATTTATTATTTACTATTGACCTTTCCTTTATCTTCACAATGTGTTGGAAATCTTAGGTCTTAATGTAGGGCCCAATATGACCAACTGCAATTTACCAGGTGTGCCAGATGTAACTCTATGGGAAGTAACAAACAAGTTTTCCAAAAGAAAAAAAAAAGTTATAAATCTAATATAAGAAAAAATATATGATAACTTGAATAACTTTGACTAGACAGAAAACATTAAAACATTTTACCCTCTTTTATGGAGTCGCCCCCCCCCCCGCCCATCTAAACACACGTTATTGTACAATGAAATCATTAGAAATAAATATGAAATGGAGGTAAGACCTTGACCTGATTAATCGTTTTCATTGCACTGCCACCCCCCCCCCTTTTCTTCGACTTATAGAACAGGATATTCCGATATGGCGACAATTGTATGCAATTTCGCTGTTGTTACTTACATGAAGTAGTATATAGTCCTTGAATTAAGTTGGCAGCTGTGTAGTGGGCGTAAAAGTACCTCCCCCCTTACCCCCCCATAGGCTTGTTCGGACAGCACAGATAAAGAGATCCAGTTGTCAGTCTCGTGACAGTCAATCGTTGTCACCAAGTCGATAAAATGTTTTAATTCCTCGGCCGTTGAGAAGGTCAGAGTGGTGGGTTGTAGGGAGTAACTTCTATCTCCAGGTAACAATTACTGATAACATCGAAGTCAGAAGTGAATAGAGGACGGCGAGGAGAATCTCCGTGTTTTTACGAGATTTACAATATTTGAAACAATGTTGAATTGAATGACTTGAACATTGAATATATTTGTTTCACAAACTCTTTACCAATATCTGAGATATAATTTGCTATACGATGCAGCTGTATTTAATTTTTATATAAATAGTTTTTAATGTTTTTGATTTGTTTGGCGAACCTGAGTTCTACACACTAGCGGATCTAAAACTTTGAAGTGGAGGGGGGGGGAATTTTATTCCAAACCCTAACCCTAACGTCCAGTTAACCCTAAGCCTAACGTCCAGTTAACCCTAACCCTAACGTCCAGTTAACCCTAACCCTAACGTCCAGTTAACCCTAACCCTAAGCATAAACGCGCCTACAGCATATATATATATATAATTATGTATTAGAATTAAAAAAAAAAAAAAAAAAAAAGCAGTGTTTCTCAAGCTTCGGCGAAAAAAAAAAGCCATGTTGAGTCCTTTTTCTTGACAGCTAGGGGATCTGGGGGAGCGCTGCAATCTCCCCTAGGCCCCGACGCCAAAAGCGTTTTCTTGCATTCTCCACAGCAGAAACGCATTCTCCTGACATCTACAGTTCATTATTCATCTTATTCAAAAAGGACCTTTTGGAAATGTTTTACTTCAAAAATATTCTAATATGAATTTACAGTCCCTTACTACATTGCAAATACAACCGATTTGTTCCTTGAAAAGATAAGATACCCCACATATTGAGATTAAGGCTTTGCGGATCGCCGCCAAAAAAAAAAATATTCGAAAAAAAAAAACCCTGTTATGTCCTGGATTTTCTCTTCACAGCTAAAGGGTCTTGGGGAGCGTTGCAAGCTCCCCCAGTGGGGATCGGGGCGAAGCCCCGACTCCAAAGGCGTTTTCTTGCATTTTTCACTGCAGAAACGCATTTTCCCGACACCTACAGCTCATAATTCATCGTATTAAAAAGGGACCTTTTGAATAATGTTTTACTACATCCTTTGATCCTTGAAAAGATATGATACAAAACATATTTAGATTAAGACTTTGAAAATCGCTTTGAAAAAAAAATGCATTCGAAAAATAATTATTAATATTTTTTAAAAAAGCTCATTTTTTTAAATAGGCATGTTTGTAACTTTGTTTTGTTACAGAACTATAATTCAAGTCTCTAATCCAAAAATTTAGAAAGTGGGAGGAGAAATTAAGTGAACCAATTAGATTCTACTCAAAATCTTTTTTCATTTTTATGATTTAAGTAGACTTTCTCTCTTTGTGAGCTTTAGTCCCAAAATTTTTTTATACACCGAAAAATATCAGTATTTTTTAAAATTTGTAATTTGTTAATTAACTAAAATACAAAAAGAAAAAGTATTGGTTTGTTCAATGGGCGGAAGGCGATTGCATGTATTGCCCCTGCCACCTGGTACAACCCTTTTTCATTTATATTTACTAATGTTAAAATTTGAGATCAGAGTGTGTGTGCGACATAATATACAAATGGGCTAAAACATCAATATGTACCTTATATTAGATAGAAATTCAACTAATTTTGTTCACAAACAATGATTTCTCCATAAAAATAGGACCGCCCCTCCGTACAGAGGGCTAGGGTGGTGGAATGCAGTAGAAGCAATCACCTCCCCCCTTCACCGAATCGGCTAAGATACCAGAAGTGTAGCGATATAACATAAAAATTATATAGTAATTCAACTAATTTTGTTCACAAACTATAATTTCTAAATAAAAGGAGGACCGCCCCCCCCACTCAAAGGGTTTAGGTTGGAAGGGCAGTAGATGTATTCGCCCCCCCCCACTCAAAGGGTTTAGGTTGGAAGGGCAGTAGATGTATTCGCCCCCCCCCCCACTCCACCCTATCGACTAACAGGGAACGACATAATACAAAGATCGGTTAAAATATTAATAACAAGTTTTAATTGTATAGATATTTAATTAATTCCGTTAACAAGCCGTGATTTCTACTCTAAAGTTTATGGTTGTGGGGGGGGGGGGGGCGGGATTGATGCCATCGCCACATCCCCATCACACCAAATCGGTTAACATACTAGAGAGGGGGGGGGCGAAAAAATCTAAAAAAATATATTGAAATATAAATAATTAGTATATATTATTAACATAACTAATAAATACGTATACAAATTGTGTGATTTCTTTAGTAAAATTCGTCCCCCCCCCTTTCCGACGGGGGGGGGGTCGGCCGAGTGGGGGGGGCGATTGCCCCTACCGCCCCCCCCCTGGATCCGCCAGTGGTTCTACATGTACATTTCTATTCGTGTCTGCATTAAAGCTAAATTTAACAAAGAACAGAGCTATATTTAATTAGATTGTTTTAAAGGTTGTTTTTTTGCCCCCCCCCTCCCCCCAAAAAAAAAAAAAGCTGATAATGGCTCACAAAAAAAAAATTTTCTCGTCACAAAACAGCAGGAAAACAGACGCTCTAACGACATTATAAATTGAGCATGTTTGAACCACGTAACTATTCCATTGTGTGTGTGTGTGTCTGTGTGTTTGTGTGTCCTTCAGATGCGTTCATTAAGTTAATTTGCAGACATTACATTGAAATCGTCTATTTAAAAAAATGTCTAGCCGAAGAAAATGTTTTCACTTTCCTAACATGAAAAACAAAACAAAAAAAAAACCCAGCAAAAACTGAACTAGAAATTAAAATACCAGTCAAGACATTGTAGAGGACGAAGAAAAATTACACCGTTGACGTCATGCTCAAGACGTCTTTCAACTCGTCGACCTCAGGCTCGGCGAACAAGATATTTCTTTGACCTCAACGATATTCCCTAAGACAACAACCAGGTTGCTGTTCTTGGCGCCGCGTGGGCAAAGACTTCTTTAGGGATGCAATTAGGTGAAGGTTGTTATTTCATTTCCGAACATTAAAAAAATGTCAGATTTTGCCCGCCTAATTCTAAGCAAACGAATCATAGATATTAAGTTACATTTATATTACCAATCTAACAGTACACATTCCGGCTTTAAAAAACTGGACTCTCCAATGTTAAATTCTGTACACACCATTCATTATCCACACTTTGGTTGCATGTACACAATACACTTATGCAATGTACAAGCTGAACGTAACAGGCTGACCAACATACAGGGGCGTAGGTAGGAATTTGCCATCATTTGGGGGCCCGGGAGGTTCACCTCTTTGAAGGCCCCAGCATTTTGCGCAATATTTAATATTTAATGTCAACAAAAATTTTCGGACACCCATTTTAGGTCCCCCTCAAGTAAGGGCCGGGAGATTTTCAAATTCCCCTCCCAACCGACACTAGCTACGCTACTGCCACCATCAGGACTTTATGAATTCGGTTTGCGGTATTGCAGGTGATTATGCTTTTGATGAATATTTTATAATGATGTAGATTATGTGTATAGTTATTGGTTTGTATTACATAGCTTCTGATAACCATACATTGTTATGCTATGTCTCGTCTATTAATAAATTAATACAATAATAGATCCCTTTCGAAATTATATCTCCTCCTTCGTGATCGAAGATGAGCACATTCTTATTTTCTATGGACTCGAAGATGACTGCAAAGTCCACTCCTCGTTTCAAACTGCCGGCCACATACTTTCGAAATATGCTTCAGATAAAAAGAATGAAAGTGTAATAGAATTTCACTTTTTTTTCATTATGATAAAAGTATCAAAGCTGACTATTTATCCAAAAGCTACTTTTTTAAAAATATTTTTTGTATTGTTTGTAACTTAATCTAAAAGCTTAATACGTTTTACCTCAAACAAATATAATCATGATTATTGTAACTACTGTTCTTAATTCAGCAAATGATATAGATCGAACAAGTTGAAGAGATTTTAACGATTTTTGAATACAGAGAGAATGTAGAGGATTTTTGGTTTAGCTATCCTTGCATTTGTATAGAAGTATAAGGCTTAGCGCAATATTCTCTTAACGATTTTTGATTTCGCTATCCCAGTATTTGTATAGAAGGATAAGGCTTAGCGCAATATTCTCTTAACGATTTTTGATTTCGCTATCCCAGTATTTATATAGAAGGATAAGGCTTAGCGTAATATTCTCTTAACGATTTTTGATTTCGCTATCCCAGTATTTGTATAGAAGTATAAGGCTTAGCGCAATATTCTCTTAACGATTTTTGATTTCGCTATCCCAGTATTTGTATAGAAGGATAAGGCTTAGCGCAATATTCTCTTAACGATTTTTGATTTCCTATCCCAGTATTTATATAGAAGGATAAGGCTTAGCGTAATATTCTCTTAACGATTTTTGATTTCGCTATCCCAGTATTTGTATAGAAGGATAAGGCTTAGCGTAATATTCTCTTAACGATTTTTGATTTCGCTATCCCAGTATTTGTATAGAAGTATAAGGCTTAGCGTAATATTTTCTTAACGATTTTTGATTTCGCTATCCCAGTATTTGTATAGAAGGATAAGGCTTAGCGTAATATTCTCTTAACGATTTTTGATTTCGCTATCCCAGTATTTGTATAGAAGGATAAGGCTTAGCGTAATATTCTCTTAACGATTTTTGATTTCGCTATCCCAGCATTTGTATAGAAGGATAAGGCTTAGCGCAATAGTCTCGTAACTCAAAATGTGTCACTCTTCAAGTAGGTCACTCTATGCTGAAAAGCAAATCTCATAGTCGTAAATTAGGTCAGCATTACCACCACAAAAGACCAAGGTTAGAATAAGTAAATTTACTCCCTGCCACCATAACTCTGCGTTCTCTAGTCACCGCAAAAGATTGTCTGTACTGAAAAGTCACTTGCCCCATTAGCAGCTTGAATAGATTTGGGTCAACATCTGCTCGCCTGTCAGATTCAGGCCAGGGAGAGAATCTGGGGTATTCGGGAGTCCCTTCTTTTGTTTTGACCTCTAGGGCTGTCTGAATAATTGAATTTTCTTTGGTGACCCCAAAGGTCCGGTGTATTGGAGCAGCAGAGCTATGACTACTGTGAGTGATTCCATTAGATCCTTGCTATACGTAATACACTAGCTATGTGAGATTGGCTCAGACGGTAGCACTAGAAAAGGGAACCACTATAGATTCTGTTTGACATTGATGCTAATTAAGTATTGCTCTTTACAAATCATTTTCTTCTTTGGTTTCTTATTATCTTTGATTTCTTAATATCTTTGATTTCTTATTATCATTGGTTCCTTATTATCTTTGGTTCCTTATTATCATTGGTTCCTTATTATCTTTGATTTCTTATCTTTGATTTCTTATTATCTTTGATTTCTTATTATCATTGGTTTCTTATTATCATTGGTTCCTTATTATCTTTAGTTCCTTATTATCTTTGATTTCTTATTATCTTTGATTTCTTATTATCTTTGATTATTATTTTCATTGGTTTCTTATTATCTTTTATTTCTGAGCTTAAATGTATTCATCAATTTTTCAATCAAATTTATATGGTTAAACATTTCATATTTTTAACTGTCTATTTGTGTGTCTGTCTGGCGAGAAAAATTTGTACACGTTACTTCTCCCACACCCAATCTCGGATCATGCTGAAATTTTGTACAATTATTTCTTTTACCTGACAACACAAGAATCAATTTAAAAATTATCCAATTTGTTAATTAACTATTGGTAATAAATTAATCAAACAAGGGAATGAAATAGTATTTAATTGAAGTGGTGGTATAAGGTGAACTAGGTTTATTGAAAACAAACATAAAATAGAAACAATAGATAACTATAAAATCTTCAATGTTCATAGACTCTTCGCTAGCAGAGTGGTTACCGCGTTGGCTTGAGAAGCCTGAGAAGACTTTAGGCCACAATTTCAAATTCAGGTCGTTCCCTTTTTTAAAAAAAAAATGCATTTAAAAGCGATCACCCAGATATCCCGTTCTTCCTCCTATTTCCAACTGGTCCAGACAATTGATAGGATCATAGCGTATTGAGGACGCTAATAGCATGAAATGGCGCTAAACAAAAACGTTGGTTAAAAAAATACTTCTACTTGCACAGACTCATTATGTTTAGTTGTATTCTATTACAAATGTAATTACATGACTGAGCCAACCTAATTTATACACGTTATTATAAGCTTTGTTGTTGTTTTTTAAGTAGTTTTTTTTTTGTATTTCGCTTGTTTTTTTTTTTATGTTCAAAGTCCAGGTCTAGTTACTCTACCACATTTCAAAGTCCAGGTCTAGTTATTCTACCACATTTCAAAGTCCAGGTCTAGTTATTCTACCACATTTCAAAATACAGGTCTAGTTATTCTACCACATTTCAAAATACAGGTCTAGTTATTCTACCACATTTCAAAATACAGGTCTAGTTATTCTACCACATTTCAAAGTCCAGGTGTTGATGACCTCTCCTAGTTAGAAGTCTTTTAGACATCCTCTCACCAGCGTCAACTGAGCAGTTTTCTGTCTCTGATCAGGGGTTTATTCCCAGACGGAAACTGAAATGGCTCAGACTTAATCAACAAACTGCAGACTGCTCACACTGTCACGTGATTCATTACCTTAGGTATCACGAGCATCGTTGGTGTGGGTGTTTTAATTGGGTGGCAAACGAACAAGTGGAATAAAAATATAATTGTTCACATTTTTTTAAAAGGAAGCTGGCGTCAGCTTTCATTAAAGAACGCATTCCAAACAAAACCTTCAAGCCTCAGGTAGTAGATCTAATGGGGAGTGGGGGAGGGGACTGCGGGCAAATTATTCTTTTGTTTTTAGGGATTTAAACATTTTTTAAAATATATCTATATCTTTTTGTTGTAATATAATTTATAAAGAAAACTAAGTTTTGTTTCAGAAACGCCTTGAGGCGTAAAGTGCGGGCTAAAGCCTCTGCTGTTGAAAGACAGTGGGGAATAAAAAGAAAAACATAGAATGGGTGAGAAAAAAAAATCTAGATCTTTGAAAACGCTCGTGTCAATAAGTTTATCAAGACAGAATTTTCACTCTGAACAAACTCTGTTGATTGATATGCATTTTTACAAAACTTATTTCATCTCACTCTGTCTGTCTGGTAAGAAGTTTCCACACGTTATTTCTCCCTTGGAGCTTCACCAATTATATATGGTACATAACAAAACATGAATCAGTAAAAAAGAATTAACCAAATAGGCAATTAGTTTGTTTGATATCGAATAAATGAACGTTCTCAAGCTAATCCTCAATGTCTCCAACGCGGGAAGATCTTTCTCTACTCTGTTCAAGCAAATGTTTGCTGGAAGTGTGAAACTAATGATTGGAAGTGAATGGGGGGGGGAGGGGGGCATACGAGAAGCAAGCATCATTCTTAGCTCAGGTAAGTCAATTCATTAAGTACTTAAAGAGACCTTACAGTTTTCTCACTTTCTGTACTTCACTCTATCTAAAGCTACTCAGGGATTGTGAGAATGGATAGAGGTACAGAGAAAGAGAGAGAGAGAGAGAAAGTGGGAAAACGAGACAAAAAGGAGTCGCATAGTAAAAGAAAAGAAAGAGAAAGGGAAAGAGACAGAAACAAAGAGAGAAACAGGCTTAACGATAAAGAAAAGGACAGAGAGAAAGTAAGAGAAAGAGACGATCAGAGACAAAGAGGGAAAGACAAAGAGAGTGGCAGAATGAAACGTGCCGGTTTAATCACCAAACAAGCGTGGTCGAGAGGCTAAGTGCGCTTGAACTTGGCTTGGCTTGGCTACCTAGAATGAGGCTCGAGGTTCGACACCCGACTCGTGCAGAGTTGCGTTTACTGAGCGCCTAAAGGCAGCACGGAAAACCAACTCCTAGATATCCCCTCTCCCCCAACGGTCCACAAATGAGATTGGACCAAAGCGCTCTGAGCATGCTATACGCATGAAAGTAGCGCTATATAAAAGCTATAATAAAATAATATGTCAATATGCTAATATGTTATTATAGTATTGAAATATATTGTTTTCCTTAGAATTAAATGAGCACTAAAGACAAAGAGTGAGATTTAAAAGAATGACTACAAGTAATGTAGAAGAAACGTGAAGGAGAGAAAGAATGGAAGAAATACAAAAAAGAAATGGAAAAGGGAAGAAAATATAACAAAAATTGGAGATAAAAATGTCAGCAAATATCAAGAGACTCAGTGAAATGAAGAGATGAATAAAACCCTGTCTAGACCGGAAGTTGCCTCAGGTACCGGCGTGCAGAGCGGAAATTGTACATGATTTGCGCACATTCTGCTGCTATTAGTGTTTGGTAACTGCGACAAAAGCTAAAAACTTTTTTGCGCGGGGAAACTTTCAATCCAAGGACATAATGAATTGGTTGAAGTGCACAAGCAGCTACACGTTTCTTAGAGGCATAGAGAGAAAGAGAGAGAAAGAGAGAGAGAGAGAGAGAGAGAGAGAAGAGATTGGAACAGATAATAGAGAGAGATTGAAGCTAGCCTGACTTTCATTAAGAAATATAGCCTCAATTCTAGATCTTATGGCTCAGTTCGCCCGAGGTACCCAACATCTGACTCTTAGATGAAAATGTCGATGATGTCATCGGTTTTTGTTGCCGATAGTACACGAGTGTTTTGAGTGACAACAACTGCGCGAATCACCTTTGCTCTCCTGAATTGAAAGTTCAGGCTATTTACCGAGAAAATGAAGAACATTCATTCATCCACCTAAAATATACATGCTAAAATTCAGGCTAAAAACAGAAATTAATGTAAAGACCTGCACACACTTCACAGTTCTAACTTACAACTAGTATAAGAGTTACATGATCGATTGATATAAGAAACAACAATTTGATACATAAAACAGTGAATAGAACTGAAGCATTCGAAAAACACTGGCATGCAGAGGTGCAGTAAAGGATGGGAAAGGGGCACGATGCTCCGGGCGCCACCATCAGTAGGGCGCCAACGCATAGAAACGCCAAACGCCAAAAAATATTGTAGATATTTTAGTTTGGTAATACATTCCAAGGTTATTTGTATTATATTATTAAGTACTCCTTATTTATGAGTCCATATCTCTATGTGATGTCATGGAAAATTTGGGGGGGGGGGGCACCAATAAAGTGCCCTTCCCTGTGCGCACACTTGGCTCACCACGCCTCTGCTGCCATGCCGATCCTTTCACTCACTGCTCTCATGTCTCTACTTTCAGACGCTCTCCCAAACCTGGACTACAATTAGACACAAATGTCAGGATAATGTTGTTTATATTAGTGCTTCAAATCAAAGATTCTTATCTTTATATTAACACCATTGTACACCAATAGAACCGTAGTATGGAGTGTGTTTGTGTTTCCACAGAAAGGAAATATTTACAGTTAGTTTTCGAGAGAGAGAAATTAATTTAATGTTAGTGTTAATCTTGTAGAATGATGCAAGATAATCGCCGCAGTCGTAAGCTGTGTTGATAAAATAAGCCAGACTTCAGGGAGCCATTGTGTAAAGACGTGCTTTTATTGTCACTAGTGACTATATATCTATATTATAAAAATTAGTTTTGTTTACAAAGAAGTTATTCAAGTTATTTCGAGTTTTGTAAGTTAAAATACAATACGCTTACAGCGGTTTCGTTGTTTACTGGCTATCTAGTGCTATAAATCAACGACCATCAACAACCCAGAATAAAAGATTTGGGATCTTTTGGGAAAGTGATTTATGGACCCTTGGATAATAAAAGTGTGATTTGTTAATAACATAAAATAGGCTAGACTTTTTGAAAAATAAAAGTGTGATTTGTTAATAACATAAAATAGGCTAGCCTTTTTGAAAAATAAAAGTGTGATTTGTTAATAACATAAAATAGGCTAGACTTTTTGAAAAATAAAAGTGTTATTTGTTAATAACATAAAATAGGCTAGCCTTTTTGAAAAATAAAAGTGTGATTTGTTAATAACATAAAATAGGCTAGACTTTTTGAAAAATAAAAGTGTGATTTGTTAATAACATAAAATAGGCTAGCCTTTTTGAAAAATAAAAGTGTGATTTGTTAATAACATAAAATAGGCTAGACTTTTTGAAAAATAAAAGTGTGATTTGTTAATAACATAAAATAGGCTAGACTTTTTGAAAAATAAAAGTGTGATTTGTTAATAACATAAAATAGGCTAGCCTTTTTGAAAAATAAAAGTGTGATTTGTTAATAACATAAAATAGGCTAGCCTTTTTGAAAAATAAAAGTGTGATTTGTTAATAACATAAAATAGGCTAGACTTTTTGAAAAATAAAAGTGTGATTTGTTAATAACATAAAATAGGCTAGACTTTTTTGAAAAATAAAAGTGTGATTTGTTAATAACATAAAATAGGCTAGCCTTTTTGAAAAATAAAAGTGTGATTTGTTAATAACATAAAATAGGCTAGACTTTTTGAAAAATAAAAGTGTGATTTGTTAATAACATAAAATAGGCTAGACTTTTTGAAAAATAAAAGTGTGATTTGTTAATAACATAAAATAGGCTATACTTTTTGAAAAATAAAAGTGTGATTTGTTAATAACATAAAATAGGCTAGACTTTTTGAAAAATAAAAGTGTGATTTGTTAATAACATAAAATAGGCTAGCCTTTTTGAAAAATAAAAGTGTGATTTGTTAATAACATAAAATAGGCTAACCTTTTTGAAAAATAAAAGTGTGATTTGTTAATAACATAAAATAGGCTAGACTTTTTGAAAAATAAAAGTGTGATTTGTTAATAACATAAAATAGGCTAGACTTTTTGAAAAATAAAAGTGTGATTTGTTAATAACATAAAATAGGCTAGACTTTTTGAAAAATAAAAGTGTGATTTGTTAATAACATAAAATAGGCTAGACTTTTTGAAAAATAAAAGTGTGATTTGTTAATAACATAAAATAGGCTAGCCTTTTTGAAAAATAAAAGTGTGATTTGTTAATAACATAAAATAGGCTAGCCTTTTTGAAAAATAAAAGTGTGATTTGTTAATAACATAAAATAGGCTAGACTTTTTTGAAAAATAAAAGTGTGATTTGTTAATAACATAAAATAGGCTACACTTTTTGAAAAATAAAAGTGTGATTTGTTAATAACATAAAATAGGCTAGACTTTTTGAAAAATAAAAGTGTGATTTGTTAATAACATAAAATAGGCTAGACTTTTTGAAAAATAAAAGTGTGATTTGTTAATAACATAAAATAGGCTAGACTTTTTGAAAAATAAAAGTGTGATTTGTTAATAACATAAAATAGGCTAGACTTTTTGAAAAATAAAAGTGTGATTTGTTAATAACATAAAATAGGCTAGACTTTTTGAAAAATAAAAGTGTGATTTGTTAATAACATAAAATAGGCTAGACTTTTTGAAAAATAAAAGTGTGATTTGTTAATAACATAAAATAGGCTAACCTTTTTGAAAAATAAAAGTGTGATTTGTTAATAACAAAAAATAGGCTAGACTTTTTGAACAATAAAAGTGTGTAGTCTACGAGGTTTGTTTCACATATTGTGGATGTTCATTTAGATGTTAAGATTGACATGCAAGCCCGAAACTCCCACAGGAAGGTGGGGGAAGGCGACGGACAGGGTTCGAACCTGGGACGACAGTCCAAAGCGCAACACCACACGACCAGGCAGCCATTTATGGGGCAAAAAAAATTGCAAGGCCCATTGTAAAATTAGAATTGAAAGCCGGCACAAAATGAAACTTTCATAAAAACATTCAAAGTTTTCGTTTCGGGCTCAAGCTGGTCATTTTAAATGGGTCACTCCTGCAACCACAACCACCTCCTTTCAAATGCCCGCCCCTTACATTCAAATGAGTGGAGACATAATTGAGAGCCTCTAACCAGGATATCACAATAGATAGTGCTTCTCTGTCTATATAGACAGGTGTCCATTTAAAGGGAATAAACTCAATGATATCAGACACATTGAAAAGGAAACCCGATGTCCTGATTCTGTCCTGCTAATGATTGACTTGACCCAAGTTGTCCGCAAATGTCCGCCGTTGTCCCTTAATAATTTGGAGCCTAAATTATGGGCGACACACTGTTTCCGGTCAGAAATACTTCAAGATTTGACTATAAAGTACTAAAACTGATCTAAACATAATATTAATAGTACATTTATTGTAATTTATTTACCGTAAGAAAAAAATGTTTTTTGAGCTGTTTCTGTGTTTTTTTTCTCTTGTCTGAATATCTGTCTGTCTTTCCGAATATCACGTTGAAATTACAAAAAGTAGCAACGCATTTTCCAATTCATTTCAATTCAGGATATGTTGTTGTTTACAATGAAGTATGAATGTTATATTGCATGCCGCACGAAGTTTCATACACAGGTTCCTTTTACCTCTTCAGTGCTTGCTAAGACTCGGTTTTGACAGATTCGCAACCTGACCACTGCCATTCGCGAAATTTGAGATAAAAGTAATAGGTCAGTATGACTCACTATCCGAAATAGCGACGCGTGGATGCAAGGAGTTGCACCATGGATGCACCGGGAGACTCTTGGATATAGAAACAGAATGTCATCTTTTTTGATGGCTACAACTGTCGATTTAGGGAAAAAACATGTATTCACTAGAAAACGTTCTTTTGTAACGATGTCATCGAGATTCAGATCTAAATGGAGAGGTCAGTAGGAGTTAATATACATGCACTTCATGATTACACAGTCAAGTGAACAAGCGATACATGAAGCGACAGAATTAACCTAGATAAAACATTTGTTTTGTAAAGGCAAGAGGGAGAGAGAGCGAATGGGAAAGTGAGAGATTCGGTAAGAGAAGGTGAGATAGTGAACAAAAGAGATAGTGAGAGAGAAAGAGAGATGTAAAAGAGAGAGAGAAAAAGAAATGTGGGACAGAGAGAGAGAGAGAGAGAGAGTGAAGAGAGGGAGAGAAGAGGACAGAGAATAAGAGAGAACGTGAGAGGGTGAAGTAAAATGCCAAAGAGACAGTGAGAGATAACAGTGACAGAGAGAGAGATGGAGAGTGAGAGAGAACACTGCTGAAAGCTTGGGAAATTTAGAAAAGGAGAGTGATAGGGTAAAAACAAAAAATAATGACAGAGATCTTTTAGTTCATAGTTAATACATATTTATACATTAACAACATTACACATCAACAAGAGTTAGCGATTTTAAAGACCAATTTTACGATTTTTATTTTTTTAAAATTGCTATTGTCTTTTTACATCACAACATTTCACCACAAATGTGCAGCTGTACTAAATGTGAAGTATTTAACTGTTTATACTCGTTCCAGAACTGTGTGATTAGCTTACTAGTTCCTATCCTTAAGTGACTGTTGTCAAATTACAGTCAGTCACCATTGACCTGTGATTACACTACTAGTTTCCACAAAAAATACTTGTTCACAGGTGTATTTAAACCCAAATAATGTGAACGTTTAGAAGCAAATGTTGTTTTTTAAGTGTAAATACAGTTTCTGGCATCTATAAAACTCTAGCGGAAGAACTGACTGGAACGTCTCTTTCAGGTCATAATTAGCTTTGAGTTCTGTTCTCTGGAGCTGAATCAGCATCTGCGCTAAATGGTGAGATGATGGTATTGAAAACTGGTTCTTGGCGTCATAAAACTTGCTTTCCACAATTAAAGTATCTAAATAAGTCTAGTACTTTTACCCATTCCAGTAGAAACAATTTCAACCTTTCAGCAAAGGAAAATGACAAAACGTGTTTTCTTTTGTTTGCCTGGAGAAATGGGAAATCTTGGTTTGAAAAGATTTAACATGCACTTACATTTCATATGCAAACAACCCATTTTCAATAGCAATTATGAAAAACATGCAATCTGTCTTGTAGATAAAAAGTATTGGTGTCCCACTTTGTCCCTTTTACAGAACTACTCCTTCCCTTACATTCTGGAGTTTTAAGAAGTGCATTCAAACGTTCATCAAACTGTGTATGTGATCATGTGATCATGTGTCTATATTTCTAAGGACATGTTATTGACAACCAACTCTCATATCTCATTATCTTTTCAAGATGGACAACTCAGATTTGTTTATATTGTGTGTGGAGGTTTTGTCATTCCAAGAGATGAAATATTTGAGTATAAGCGCCCCTGCCTGGGAGATTCTAGCAACTGAATGAGACATTGACTGACAGATTATTTACATGTCATCAAAACTCCTAATACATACAAAAAGTTTTTGAGAAGTATATCATTTTAATATATGGGATAAATTACTTTCCCTATGGAAACAGGACAGACAAAATGTATTCATATATTTGAAGCTAAATTTAATATTCTTATATCCAGTCATTGTTTACTTGAATATTTTTCTGTGGTCATGAAACAATATGCATTCAGAGAAATCCTAACTCTCTGCGCCCAGTTTCTGGAAATAGAGAATTCGTCTCGAACAAAAAGTTTTTAAATCTCCTTCATTTCACTTTCAGTCAGAGTGCTTCAAGGTCACATGTTGTCACAGAGAAGTACATAAAAAGAAGCCTAATTTATTCAGCGCTAATTGTGTGTATGTGTGCGTATGTTTAGCAGTCGAATGCTGTTCATGTTTGCAGCTCTAGTATTAGTGTTATAGCCATTAAGTGGTAATGCTGAGGTGAACAAAAAAATGAATTTCCATTTGTTTTGGACCAAAAATTATCTTATCTTATCTTATAAATGTTTATGCATTTCTCCCCTACCTTTTTTTCCTTCCACCTTTACGTCAGAAGTAGACCTACATGGAAGTGACACTACTGGCTATATCATTAATTTGCGTAGTCCATACATGTCACCATACAGGTCGAGAATTTTTGGTTTCCCAGACCCGTCGAGACGGAGATTAGCCAGTCTGGGGCAGTCAAAAAGAATATGAGACAAGGGTTTCCTCTTCTTCCCCACAGCGGGGAAACCGTGAATCAAAATTTGGCCATAGCCGTGAGAAATATGAACAATGGCATCTCCTGCACTGTGCTATAATAGCTTGCTCAGGCCTGGACAGCCTTCACCACGGGGAAGTGTGGTCAGGGTGCATCCATCCATGGAAACCCCTAGTAGTGAATCGCAAATGACCGGTAGCTAACAAGGCCTCCTTAGGGCTACCTTGGGTAAGCTTTTTTTTTTTTATATCTCACTAGCGTTGGGGTTGAAACAAAAAGGCCGGTAACCCAGTCCAAAACTTGATTGACTTGCTATTTCCTTCTTTTTGTAAAATTTGGGGTGATAAAATCTTTTGTTTCTTTTTTTCTTTTAATTGCTTTCTGTGTTGTTTTTTCAATTCCTACCTTGACCTTACACTCTCGTCTTGTGTGGAAGACAAAAAAGGGTGGAATGAAAAGGTGGCGTGGGTAGAAGTCTGGAAAGTCGCGAAGCTGGCAGCGAAGTTGAGAGAGTGTCGCGCCAATAATGCGGATGTTGTGGTGTCAATCGTCATACTGGCCATTTGTTTTTCATTAACGATTACACCCGAACCCATTCGAACCCATTCCATTTGGTCAGATGCTGTTCGATCCGGTCTGATCAGATTCCAATCGAATAGAATGATAACCCATAGACCATTATCAGTTTCATAATGTAGCAATTGATTTATTTTAAACTTTTTTGTAAATGCCTGTTTTTTTTTTTATCTCTGGATCTTTAAAGTGTGATTTTAATCACATGGCGAGATAATACGAATAAGGGGGTGGGGAGAAGGAGTTTATTGACAGAGAATAAAATAGCACTCGATCACAGTGAAAAAAGTCTTTAGTAAGATTGCTTTGTGTATACTTTATAGATGGATAAGACACAAACATCGCAGAAAATGAGAAAAGAGAGACAAAGATTAGAGAGAAAAAGAGAGATGGACGGAGATTTAAGCATTAGAAACAGAAAGAGAGAAAGGGAGAAAGAGGAGTAAAAAAAACAACAAAGTAGTAAAAGACTGGGGATGGTCATCGAATGGTACTGTGGTAGCTGAGGAGAAAGATGGATGGTGTATTGACTTACCGAAGAGCAAGGTAAAGATGTCTGACATGGCCAGACTGAAGAGATAATAATTAGTGGCAGTTCGCATGTAGGCATTCTTGGCGATGACGACGCAGGTACAGACGTTGCCAACGATGCCCGTGACAAAGACCACGCTGTAGATGACTATCAGCAGCACAACGAACCGCAACTCCTTCCTCTTAGCCCCGAGAATTTCCAGCAGTATCTGCCCTTCGTCGGTGCCCGTGGGGAAAGTCGAGTTGCTGCTCTCCGTTCCGGAGCCGGAACCGTTGACCGATGAATTCGGGTGGACGTCGGGGATGACCAGGATCCCCATGTATTGATCCATCATGTCTTTTAGCCGTCCCTGGAACTCGAGGAAAGTTCACGGTCCGATCTTTGCAGAAAACATCGACGTTGACCTTCCGTACCCATGGCTTGAAGCCTTCATCCCTGACAACACAGGGTGTTATTTCGTCAACAGTAGCAGAGCAAACAGCAAGAGTTTATAACATTGAATGTTGATATGTTTATATCCAAAAAGTAAACGACCAGAGAAATACTGAAATGCAGACGTTACTTTTAAGGTGGCTTCCGAAATATATACATCTCTGAACTCTTGGCAGTCTTAATTGGTCTTTCGCTCAACACAAGCAAGCATCATCTGGTCTGGTCCCGTTAGATTATCTTCGTCTGGTTCCGGGGCATGTCTGGTGAAAATAGAAGCAATTAGCAAACATTTTAGAACGTATTGAAAGGAAGTAAGAAAAAAATACATGAAAGTTTAACTTTTCTCATTAAAATTTCATATTCATCAATATATAAATACATCTTGTGTTCAATTAGTAATCATTAAATTTGAAGTTCATTGAAAAGCAAGTTTGAGCTATTTTTAGTGAGTCCAACAAATTGAGTCCTCATGACTGGTTAATCGAAACGTTGAGCAGGCCCTGTTAAAATGCTTCGTTTTTTTATGTGTTTTATTTTTATTTATTTATTTTTTAGTTTTTGAATCATTTGGAAGGCATATTCCTACAATGTTACTCGTCAAACTTTGTGTTGATCTTCTATGTAAATTGGAAGAACTTTAAAAGAATTGACGACGCTTTTTCTTAAATATCCAACATTTGAATCGCAATCAAAGGGAGATGCATATATTCTATAATAATTCACTGACATACCATTTATGGAATAAAGAGCAACGTGTCTACAGAGACAGACTAATTGTATTGCCTATACAGTTCATAAACTTTATTTTGCAACACATCGATGTCGGTTTCTCATCGACAAATCATTTTGAATTTCTCATGCTGTTATTGATTTGATTTCATGCTATTATTGATTGAGTTGACCTGTAATAAAATAAAATATCGCTTCTACTGGACAGCTAACATCGTCTGCCTGCTGGGCAGGCATTATCATGGCACTACTGTGGTAACGTCCGTTAGGGGAGACGGATAGGCTGACTTTGATAGTACACTGCCTCCATTGTACTTCCACTGCACGCTTTAGAGAACAACCATTATACAGGGACAGGATGAAAGAAGAGTTGCGCTAACCAATCCCATCCGCCGAGCCGCTTCTCACGAAGATTATACGGGTGGTTATGACCCTCTTACGGCTACAGGCGGCACATTACACAGATTATAGGAACAAGATGGAACCCCTTCAGGGTTCGGGCTCCGGACTCAATTGGAATGAGGAACCCAGATGTGGCTCAATGAGTCGTGTGTGAAGCTATCGTATGTAATCTACCAAGTTGATGGGGCATCGTACAAGAGCCATCTCTCCCTGGCCTGTGAGTAAAATCGTTTTGTTGGGTCATATTAAGACGCAAACTCGACCTTTAATGGACACTCACCGAGGATAAGCTCTAGTTTAGACGTTATTGGAACATTTGAAAATTTTCATACATATTGTTGTAACCCTATTGGCGATACAATAGAGTTAACTGTGTATGATCAGCTGACACATGTGACACATGCCAGTAATACAGTTTAGCGTGCTGTATCGATGGACAAGGGACAGTACTGGTATGAACATTGCACTTGAATATGACCCGTGTTATGGTCATGTGATCAGAAGCCTTCGTGGACCAGAGACAGAGTGTGTAAGGCAGTGCAGTTCAAGACAGGACAGCGAGTAGACCGGGACTGTTGGTCGGCCATAAGGTCGGTCCTGGTGCAGTCCTCGAGTGAATCGTATGAATTCAGGAAGAGACAATAGACTACAGAGTTTAGTTCGGCAGTACGGTGATGTACCATGTAACATTTGTAGTAGCTTATTGTTTTTCTACTGGCGTCTAGTATTGGCTGTTATCTATTCATTAAAGTACCACTATATTTTGGAACTTGTTGTCAGGTTCTTGAGTTACATGTATTGTGTGTTGAGCAGTGTTTACAAAAGACCTGATTAAGAGAGAGAGAATCGTACCAATATAAAGACTTAGGACTTTCATTTTTAAGGTAACCCGTGTTTAGATTATCCCGACCTAGGCTTACAAATGTCAATATTTCAATGACTTGCTGTAAGTTGTTGGTTAAAAATGCATTGTAAAGAAAAGATCCCGATCACAAAGTCATCTCACATTGCTCCTACATCGTTTCATTAGATCATGAACTGCAAGCTTTAATGTTCTTGGAAAAAAATAATCTAGATAAGTATTAACGAAAAAATGGTACCCCCCCCCCTCTGTTTCTCACACCATTTAATATTAGATATAACTGCAGTGCTATGATACGAATTGAGCTTATATAAGAACTGATCAATGATGAATGCCCACGAATGGAGGAGCAGCTTATTGAACTACTCACAAACGAGGAACTTAAACCAATGTCTGAACCACAAATTCTAGTGACATAAACGTATTACAAATTTTTTATCGTGCATTATGGGTCAGAGGCGTAGTGAGCAATGCGTGCGCCCTGGGCAAGGTACATTATCGGCGTCACCCTCCCTCATTTTCAATGAACATCACATAAAAATATAGGCTGCATATGGTCCCCCCTCCCCGTGAGGATGGCTCCGGGGGCCTCGTGCCCCCTTGCCCCCCCCCTCGCTACGCCTCTGGGGTCATTGTAGAGAAGTTTTTGACTGTATTTACATGTTCTTGCTTGGTACAACGTAGATTCATTGTCATAATGAGCCTCATCACAAATCAAAGAAACCGACTCGAAATCCGAACAACTTCACGTAAGCCATTTTTATAATTTTATTTTAAACAAAGGTTATAATTTAAAAAAAAAACAACCCTCCTTCAATAAAATGTTTCCTTTTCTTTTTTTTTTTTACATTTGTTACTTATATGTTAGCATTTATGTAGCTTTTTGTTTCATTATGGGGTCCGTGAGCAAGTTTTGACTATAAGAAGAGGTCCCAGGGTCAAAAAAGTTTGAGAACCTTTAGGCTACGTACACCGTACAACCCAAAACCACAATGGTCGCTACCATTGTGAACCTTTCAAACAGGGCTTGAAGAGCTGTTGGATAAAATCGTTTCCAAAAGTCATTGGGGTCACTGCGACAATTCCTTGCCGGACCCTTCGACTAGGTCTATAATCATCCCTAGCACGTTAAAACCTTTAACTCCTGTTACGACACAAGACTCTTCCAAATAAGAATGCACTAATATTCTAATTAAGAAACACTTAAAATATTCGTACATTTAATGTCAACATAATATTTTCATCTCGCTTCACATCCATATCTTCAAAATCCCTACTTTTTACTTCTCTTTCATTCGATAACCACATTCACACCATTTGATCATTCACACCATGCTGCGCTACGACCGTAACAACTACGCCCTTAGCTCTATATGTGTCTATGCTATATGATTCCTCATAACATTAGATCTCCTGTGATCGCTATTAAGTTAACAAACTAAAGCTAAAGTCTTTTTTAACTAGAAACAACCCACAAGAAAAAAAATGATAAGGTTAAAGTTGTGTGTGTGTGTGTGTTTAAAGCTTGTGATATAAGTATGTGTTTATGTAATCCATGTATATCCACGTGCCTTGATGTTTATTTATATCCATATCAATGTCCAGCTTCTTGTTCACTCAGTGTACAGTCAGTAATTAAAAATAATAAATATTTTACCAATTGTTTTTATTTATCGCAATTTCATGCTTTTAGATTTCTCAGTGTGTTATAATCCTATAACTTAACTACTCCAGTAATGAAAATGGTTAGCAGGTCATCGTGGGGTCCAATCGCTGTAGTGACCTTGTCTCTAATCTCTTTGTTTGCGGTGCGGTGATCAGTGTAGCATCTGTACAAGCTTCTTATTTGCCAGTTACTTCATCAACACATAGACGGTTTGAATTCTCTAAACATGTACGACTTGTATTTGAACTCAGAGCTCAAGCCTCCTCAAGGGGACTCATTTCAATTAGGCCCTTCTGACTACCATAAGCACCCCTGACTAACATAGACCCCCCTGACTACATAGGCCTCCCTGACTACCATAGGCCTCCCTGACTGCCATAGGCCCCCCTGACTACCAGAGGCCCCCCTGACTACCTTAGGCCCTCCTGGCTACATCTGTATATAAATACGCTAGGAACATGCATTTCTGCATTCCACAACTGTTGGAAATGACATCTTTCCTCGAGACTCTCTGAGGGTTGAGCGCGTCCTGGGATGCTTTACTTTTAAAAACTGTTGAGGAGCGAGGAACTATGGGATCAGAAAAACTTCATCAGAGTATGGAGTGAGTCACTGCGGCTTCATACTTGCCAGTTACTTCATCAGAGTATGGAGTAGCGTCATTGCGGCTTCATACTTGCCAGTTACTTCATCAAAGTATGGAGTAGCGTCACTGCGGCTTCATACTTGCCAGTTACTTCATCAAAGTATGAAGTAGCATCTCTCACCTTCACCTATCCCCTTAGTCTGTTGGACCGTTGGGACACCACACAAGATTTGTCAACCGTCTTTCTCCATTCTTCTCTGTCTTTTGGATAGAACCTCGCTCAATAGCAGGCCCGTTCATTTTTATGTTATCTTCCCATCGCTTTCTCTGCCTCTTCTTCTTTTTCCTGGTACTGCTCCTTGAAGGAAGGTCTTTGCAAACCCCGAGGACCTTGTAAAATATGAACATATTAGTTTCCGCTTTTTTTTTACAATGGTTAGCAGGTCATCGTGGGGTTCAATCGCTGTAGTGACCTTGTCTCTAATCTCTTTCTTTGCGATGTGATAATCAGTGTAGCATCTGTACAGCTTCTTATTTGCCAGTTACTTAATCAACACATAGAATATTTGAATTCTCTGAATATATGTACAAGTCACATTTATGAATTCAGTAATGCTTGATACTTGCTGACTTTTGTAGGACTATACGTTGACTATGTTAAGTTCAAGGTCTTGGTGTCTGAGCAGAAACAATGAACAAAAGAACATTAGCATACCAAATCCATCTAACCGTCGCTGGCTATCAACTTAGCATCTCCTCTAGAATGGTCAGCGTTAATTAATTCGGACTTCTCAAGGGTCAGTCTCAGTTCGTCCTACCTCGTTACAAGACCTTCTGAATAAAACATCAGACTAAGTAAACGTGTGTCCAGGCTCTGGGGTAACTTAGATTCTAAGAGACTTTCACCAGTGATTCACGCTAGATGCTACATTTTGTACTCATTGGCTAATTCACAAACACTTTTAGTTGATTGCTGAAGACATTATTGAATCAATTCGATTGATGGTTTGTAATTAAAGATTTCGTTCTGACATCTATAAAACTAAGGACTTACTTTTCTTTTTTATTCATAACTGACTTCTATGACAAAATAAAGCAATTTTTTTTCAGGATGGCATTTAGCAATAAATAACAAATGTCAGCTTGACTAGAGTTTAAGCTCCTCAAGTATAACTCCTAACCATTGCAAGGAGATTCAGCTTGCCAGAAGAAATCTTTACTAATACACCAGGTCACGGACCATCAAAGGGCCTGCTTTTCCATTACATTACAAGAATGTACAATTGTATTCAAATCGTGTGACAGTCCCAATATTATAGCATTCATGCTCGTAACGCTATGGTCCAATCTCATTTGTGGACGTGGGGGTGGGGGGGGGGGGGTACCTGGTAGAAGGTTTTCTGTGCTCTCGGTAGAGACAATTCTGCTCGAGTCGGGTGTCAAACCTTTAGCCCCCTTCATAGGTAGCCAAGCCAGGTCAAGTTCAAGTGTACTTAGCCTATCCACCAGGCCTCCAACTAATGGTTTAAGTTTTTTTAGAAGCCTAAAACATAAAGAACCACTCTTATTCTGGATATTGTAATGCAATAACATCTTCTGACATTGTACCAACATTTACAAAAGAAAAACAAAAGTACAGCAGTGTATCTTAAGGCTAAGTGCACTGGATTAAGTGCACTGGATTAAGTGCAGATTTGTGACGTCATCACTTATGTCATTCAGGTAAATGTACAGGTGCGTTCAAGCAATGACTTATTTTGCTTATTTTTCAACTTTGTCAAGTTCGATTCAGTCAACGTCACGTGACTTCCGTCCTAGTGTTGGATCAATGTATAAACATGCTAAAGAGTCAAAGACGTGATAAGGCTTATCGGTACTGCAAAGTGAAATAGGCAACAGGCTAGGACAATAATTACTTGAAATATTTTTTTATGAACTCACCAAGTGTATCAGTAAAATGAAATACTAATTTATTTTTTTAAATAGTTGAAAATGGTATCGCACAGCAGTACGTGATTAAACTAATATTTGGGTAACAAATAACGAATATTAAAGTAAGACCTACAATCACCTTCGGATGATTCGTTACGTTGTAGACGACTAGACTTACTTGAGATATAAAACCAAAATGTCTTCTTTCACTATTAGATTATTTTAGCGCTACTGTATCTAAATATAAACTGGGAAATAGGACCTTATACAAAGCTGATATCAACTCACTCTGGTAAAAAGTTTGTACACATTATTTCTCCAAGACCTAAACTCGGTGGAAGCTGGAATTTTGCACAATTATTTCGTTTACACACAACCAGAATCAATTTAAAAAATAACTAAATTAGTTAATTAACTCTTGGTAATTAGTTTGTACTTGACTGATAATGTGGTAAAAGTTGAATTACTTCCTTTATATTTTATAGAGAGAGAAAACTTTGAAACTAACAATAGATAACTATAAAACCTTCTATTTTCATAAGCACTTCCCTGGCACAGTGGTTAGGGTATCAGTTCGAGACCATTCGTTATAGAAGGCCTGAACACTGAATTGCAACGTCACAACCTGTGGGCAGTTTAGACCAATAGTTCTTTGCCAGTAAGTACGACGTGGCAACGTGCTATTATTGGTCAACACTGCCCACAGGTTGCTACGTCGCATGTCAGTGTTGATGCTTTCTATCACGAATGGTCTCGGGTGGAGCCATCGCAAAGTTCAGTTAACATCTAGTCTATTGGAAAGATTATACTTAGAATGAAGCAGAGGCTCTCTGATCTCGCTTCTGTCTAAAGATTCCTCTATGGTAAAGCTTCTGTCTAAAGATTCCTCTATGGTAAAGCTTCTGTCTAAAGATTCCTCTATGGTAAAGCTTCTGTCTAAAGATTCCTCTATGGTGAAGCTTCTGTCTAAAGATTCCTCTATGGTAAAGCTTCTGTCTAAAGATTCCTCTATGGTGAAGCTTCTGTCTAAAGATTCCTCTATGGTGAAGCTTCTGTCTAAAGATTCCTCTATGGTGAAGCTTCTGTCTAAAGATTCCTCTATGGTGAAGCTTCTGTCTAAAGATTCCTCTATGGTAGAGCTTCTGTCTAAAGATTCCTCTATGGTAGAGCATCTTGATTTGGGTTACACCATGTTACAGAGTTGTTTTCCAACGATTACTTTAGTTCCTATATTTCTAGAGAAACCTCAGCTCTTAGTTTCTAGAGAAACTTCAACTCCTAGTTTCTTGAGAAACTTAAGCTTCTAGTTTCTAGAGAAATTTTAGCTCCTAGTTTCTTGAGAAACTTTAGCTCCTAGTTTCTAGAGAAATGTTAGCTCTTCGTTTCTAGAGAAACTTCAACTCCTAGTTTCTTGAGAAAATTAAGCTCCTAGTTTCTAGAGAAACTTAAGCTCCTAGTTTCTAGAGAAATTTTAGCTCCTAGTTTCTTGAGAAACTTTATCTCCTAGTTTCTAGAGAAATGTTAGCTCTTCGTTTCTAGAGAAACTTCAACTCCTAGTTTCTTGAGAAACTTAAGCTCCTAGTTTCTAGAGAAATTTTGGCTCCTAGTTTCTTCTGAAACTTTATCTCCTAGTTTCTAGAGAAATGTTAGCTTCTAGTTTCTAGAGAAACTTCAACTCCTAGTTTCTTGAGAAAATTAAGCTCCTAGTTTTTTAAAAACTTAAGCTCCTATAGAAACTTAAGCTCCTAGTTTCTAGAGAAACTTTTTTTAGATCCTAGTTTCTAGAGAAACCTCAGCTCTTAGTTTCTTGAGAAACTTCAACTCCTAGTTTCTTGAGAACTTAAGCTCCTAGTTTCTAGAGAAATTTTAGATCCTTGTTTGTTGAGAAAATTTAGCTTCTAGTGTCTTGAGAAACTTTTATCTCTTAGTTTCTTGAGGAACTTTATCTTCTAGTTTCCAGAGAAACCTCAGCTCTTAGTTTCTAGAGAAATTTTAGCTCCTGGTTTCTTGAGAAACTTTATCTCATAGTTTCTTGAGAAAATTTAGCTCCTAGTTTCTAGAGAAATTTTAACTCATAGTTTCTTGAGAACTTCGGGGAACTCTTTCACATATCAAGGAAATGACGACCAATATACATGTGAGTAGACGAATCTTCCAGATAAGGCCAGGGGAAAAGATATGGCGGACTTTTCTGGACTGGGCAGGGTCTGTAGAGTGAACCATGCATAGGCAGACAAAGCTCTAAGAGACCTGACATCAGTACTTGGTTTCCAAGGCGTGGAGATGGACGATTGAACAAAGACCTGCAAGCCCACTCAAAGAGTTCGGTTACAGAACAGATTCAGCTCTAGATATTGATCTCGACTGTGAGATCGTGATGATAACTGATATAAATCAAACCAAGCTTGGCTATTTCCGTTTCACGACCTTAAATGAAATACAATCTTCATTATTATAAGAATTTGAGGTGGACACCGGGTACTGTTTATACATTTTGAGATCTATTGATATATGAAAGCGATGATTACAGTTAGGAAGTGAAAGTACAGAGTTAAGGAGCTGACAAAGAATAAAGGCGTGGAAAGAAAGAGTCCATGTCGCACTATGCATCAGCATGAGAAGGTCTTTCACCTATTGAGAAGAGAAATCTTTATACCGAAATTACAAGTGAAAATTAATCCAATTTGCTAGAATATTATTTAAAGGGGAAACTAAAGGTAATTTCCAACTTCAGAAGTTACAAATGGGCTAAGAAATATCACAACAGTTAAACAACAATGGCGACTGAACTTCGCTAACATTGAGATCCAAGAAACGATCTATATTGTAAGCTCCACTTGGTTTCTGAGCGGGGGTCCCGGGTTCGAATCCTGGTGAAGACTGGGATTTTTTTATTTCGGGATCTTTGGGCGCCTCTGAGTCCACCCAACTCTAACCTGACATTAGTCGCGGAAAAGTAATGGCGGTTGTACGTTGTACTGGCCACAAGACACCCTCGTTAACCGCGAACCACAGAAACAGATGACCTTTACGTCATCTGCCCTATAGAGCGCAAGGTCTAAAAAGGGAAACTATTCTGACCCACTGAACTATTTTTTTTTTCTTTCCGTTATAAAAAAAAAGACAACACCTAACTCTATCACCAACATCCATGAAAGTTAAAACTTCTGCTCTGTAAAATGACACATGATACCTGGGAGTCAGCATTGTTCAAGGTCAGAGGCTTTATCTGCTTACTTTCAGATACTGTTAAGTGAAATGAAAGCAGCGGTTCCTTTGTTATGTACAGCGAAACCTGCATGTAATCGTCAAACAAAACAGGACAAACTAATCCATAAGACATCTAAATATTGTGTTTCGATATTTGCAGACGTGGCCCTCCAGGTGACGACGACGTCAGGTGACCTCATCCCACTGACCTCTAGATCACTTTCATTTACTTTCCTAAAGGTTAAGTCTGTAACACATTAAGATTTGAATAAATTAGAATTGAAATGTCAAATAAATTAGATTCCAACTTCCTTTCTCTTAAAGCAGGGCCTTCCCTTCATCCTTGTAGAGCTTACTATATATTCTTTCATAATATTTTTAATATAGTAAAAATTATGACTGAAAGTAAATCCGCCCCTGACGAGTGTGTGATTCTTCTAGAATCGTCTTAAGTAGTCACACAAGTAACTGGGCGGCCGCCCACACTGACATAACGAAAGTTCATTATCCCGGCTGTCAGTTTGTTACAATGGCAGTAATAACCATGACATAGGGTCCTCGTAAAATAGCGACTAACAGCAAGGCCATGATGTGTGGGTGTATGACAGGTCACGGTGATCCTCTACGTGCCGCCGAAGAGCGTCCTGGTGACATTTAAAAGAAAACTGATCAAAGTGGTGACCGAGTGGGAAGTGTTTGAAAACAGAACCAAGGGAAGTAACATTCGAAACTTATCAGTATAGCTCGAATGACAGAGAGCGGGACGTGTGTATTTAGCTCTAATGAATGCTTCACTTTTTGTTGGTGAAAGTTATTTTGTTTTCTTTGACAGGTTTTTGGATGTTTCATCTGCATTGAAGATTGTTACATCATAGCCCAAAACTCTCCCCCCTCCCAGGATAGAGGGATTTGGCAGCGAGAAGGGTTCGAGCCCGGGCCATCGAGACGACAGTCCAGAGCGCATACAACGCGCTCAGCGGCAGTACTCGACGTTTGGTGACTTGAACAAGAGACATGTAAGGTTCCCATGCACCATCTCATTGTGAACCTTACAGATATCGCACCTCACCTCTACTCATAATTTACAGGCAGAGCCTATAATAATCCAATCTAATCCAGATTCATAGAGTATTTCACCAATATTAGTCCAACCTCTTCTGCTCATAAATTAAATTAAGCTTAATCATTTTTAACTACCAATGGTATCTCTCATCTTAGAGCGACGGCGACATTCATCTTCACTCTCTGAACACGTAACGCTATAAATAATCTCTTCGTAAACGTGGCCTAGAGTTAGGTCGATGTGACATTCTGTTTTAGTGATGAATATAAAAAAAAAATATCTTAACCATAACAAGTTGTTATTTATAGTCCTAATTGCAACAAAGCTCCCAGGAGGGGTTGGGGGCGCTACTTCGTCTGGTTTCAGATGCTATATTTGTTGCTAGAATTTCTTTCCTCGGCAAACTATAGGATATGTTTATTAAACCAAAGTTGTTGCAACATAAGAACATTAAAGGTCACATGGTTTTCAACTGGCGATCATATAAATAAAAATGACATTCTAAATGTACATAAATGGTATACAGATGTCAATTTTTGTCTCTTAATAGCAGTCGTGTGGAGCTGATCAGGGGTTAGACTTAAGGTTTACCTTTGTTTGACAACTTCAGCTATAGTGACGCTCTTTCCTCTGACCTCTGTACTTTGCGCTAATATGATTGGACTTTATACCTGTTGTTTTAGCTGCTTTAATTCAGCACCAGAGTACCCAAATCCTGGGCTGCACTCTACATGACAGGGATAATGGGCTTCTCATACGTCATTGTAACTTTGGTAACCTTTATGACGTAACAGACATAGCACAAAGTACTCATTAATGGCTGCGTCTTCGACCCCGATTAATGATGAGTGCAGTGTTTCACATGACAACGCAAACCAGTTGCTAGCTGCATATTTTTTTTCCAAAATCTAATTCAGAAAAAAAATGTCCGCCAGGGGTCATTTTAATTTTGTTTTCGTCTACTGCACATGTCATCTGTAAGGACTTTACTTTGAAGGTAATTATTACTGATAACAATTATTTACACATGGATATGCGTAGGAGGTAATTATCTAATGTTTTCAAGGAACGTCTGTAATTGATATAATAAGACGATTAATCCCATTAGGACATAGAATGGGTAGCCTGAATCAGTCACGAAAACAAAAGATATAGCCAAGTTTAAGACCCGAATAAACATGCATTACTCTATATCAAAGTAATTAAAACTTAATTATATTATTGACCTTTGAAAAATTGTGCACGACTATGTGACAATAAGAAGGTCTACGTCTAAAACTGAATGCAGACAAATGTTTAGACCAGGCCAACTTCTCATGCAAATAAATGTAATGAAAGCAGTTCTCCTGTACAATGTGTTCACCCTGGGGCATACAGGGACGATAAGCTGAGACCACCATCGCTCAGGACAAGTTCCTGTAATATTAGAACTCTCCCCACTTCCTCGTTAGTTATGGGGCTTGTTAGGACAGGGTCACGATGAACTGATGGGGATGAAATAAAGAATCTATTTGAAATGTGTATTGATTGCTCCGTGAGTGTAACATTTGATGAAACGTTGCAATACCTTAACAAGATACTGAATATTAAGATCGTAGTTAACAGGTGGCTGAGTGGTTAAACTTCTTAACTCCGAACCAGGGGTCCTAGGTGAGGACATGGATTTTGAACTTTGGGCCCCTAAGTCCACCCAACTCTAATGGGTTCCTGATTTTAGTTGAGAAAAATAAAGGCAGTTAGCAGTTGTGCCGCTATTTAACCGCCGGCCAAAGAAACAATTGATATTATCATCTGCACTATAGATCGCAAGGTCTGATAGGGAAACTTTATTACACTTTTTTTTTTAGTAAATGTGGCGTATTACAGAAAGACTGTAAAGAACAGCAACACTGTGTAAAGAACAGCAAGTCAGTGTAAAGAACAGAAAGACAGTGTAAAGAACAGAAAGACAGTGTAAAGAACAGCAAGACAGTGTAAAGAACAGAAAGAGTGCAAAGAGAAGAACGACTGTGTAAAAAACAAGGACACTGTTCATATTTAAGTTTTAAAATACTTTGTATATCTAGACGAAATGAAGCTGAATAAATTGGTCATATTTGTAGACTGTGGAACAAAGGGGGGGAGTGTTACGTTGTAAAGTTCTGAATGAAGCCTTATCCAATCAACAACCAATAAAAAACAGAGAAATATGGATGAAAAGAGATGGTAACATCGAAGATAGCTCACACTTATGGGACAAAAAGGAAACAAATGTCGCACACATGCAAATACACGCAATATTACATAAATACACATCCACACAAAACACGCTGGAAACATTACAATAAAACTGGTTGTCATTAGTTACAGCACTGAACCCATCACTCTGTCTAATTGAATGTATGGCTTGGTACTGTCAACACAAAGAACGCTCCAATAAGTCAGTTTCTGTTTGTTGCCCTCACTGTTGGAAACAGCATAAATTATAAAACCAGAAGTAATTCACTGCTTGACATAGTGCAAGACAGAAGATCAGCATAATGAGCAGCTCAAGTCTAAATGGTGAGAGCTGCCAACTGAAAGATTATTTTGTGTAGTGTCTCCCCGAGAATTGTTTGTTGCCAATCTTGCCGTTTGCGTGTTAAATGCGGTATTTTTTTATTTTTTTTTTTTTACCAGCGTATACTATTTCACATTAAAGGGGCCAAAACCATCATTTTTATATAAAAAATAAACCTGAAGATTTGTCAACACAATCGTTTAGAAGTTTATATACGACAATGTTTTCTAAAATAAAAAAAATTGTGTAATAATTTTCACATTAAAGAGTTAATCTATATCACAATATTTTAATTGGCACAATCTGCTTGACTACGTATCAAAGGGTTCCTGTTCAAATCCCAACTCTCGTTGAATTATGTTTGATGAGCGCCTAATGCTAGCAACGAAACAGTCTCCTCCCTCCTACATTTTCTCCAAAAGAGCACGCAATTTCATCAAAAGATTAGTGCATGTACAAAAGTTATTTCCAAAGGTACAAAAAAAATTACTAAGTTTTAGACTACCTTTCTATATGTGTTAGATAATACGGATCTGTTGAGAGTAGTGCATTTGGTTTACAGTGAATGTGAAGTCAATAACAAATCTGCAAGACATAGAAACCAATACAAGATTAAATGAAAGTTTTTCTACATGACAAATCGGTGGTGTCGGCAGAACAACCGTGTTCTTAGGACCGCGCCAAAAGAGAGGAAAGGATGAAATAAATCGCTGGGCGCAGAGAACAAAATCTATCAGGTCTGTGGGTAGCTAATTCATCTATGCTATTTATGTTGTTTTATATGAAGTCACTGGCGTAGTGTAGAGAAGATGTTTAGCTTGTGCCCAGGCTCATGACTAAATAGGACTTACTGTCGATTATCTCACTTTTTGGGAAGATGTACACTGTACACTCTTACTTGTACAGTGTTTGTAGCGAATGGTGAAATTGAGCTTAATGACTCTGTTGTAGAGAGCTACAAAATTTAGAATAAGCCGTCTTTACAAACTGTATTATACATCCCCCCCCCCAAAAAAAAAAAAAAAAACACATACACACACATTTTAAATTTGCCCTCATATTTTTAGAACTTTTTAAATTTTTGCTTTATAATAGAGAATTATTTGTGAATTAAGTTCTAGTCGATTTAAAATTGTTCTACACATTATTATTAACAACAGTCTTTACATTCTAAATTGTAGTACTTTTCCACACACACACACACACACACACAAACATACACTTTCATACCAATGTACAAACAAACTGACAATTATCTAAACCTAGAGGAGAGTTACATGAAAGATCTCGATCTGTGAAGAAATAGACATGAATAACTAAATAATATAATACAAACTTACGCACCAAAACAAAACAAGCTTAAGCGGAAGGAATAATTGTTTTGTTCTTTAGACATTAAAATTTGTTTTTGTTTTACATGTGTCGGATGTTCCTTTAGAGATAATGATAGTTTACTTCCTAGTCCAAACCTCCCGCAGGACGACGGGGATGGGAGCGGGCAGTATTTGAACCCTCGACCATCGATAAATCCGAACGACAGTCCGGCGCGTAAACCGCACGACCAGGCTTTCAAATATATTGTTGGTAGTAATTGCGAATAAAAAATATTTTTTTTTTGTAAATTTGACCCCTGCGGTTTCGATCTTTAAAAAATGGCTAATCTGTCTTTGGCTTAAGTTAAGAAATAAAAGATAACAATTTAGTATTTTATCATGCACAAGTTTCGAGATTATATATTATGAGTGAAACAGTTATCAAGAACAAGAATTGATTATTGTAGATACCGGAATGTCTTTTTGTAAATATACTGACTGCCTGCAGGATACATTCAACCTTCTAGTTTTTATTGGATAGGCGGACAGCAGCATAGTCTTGAATCAAGGCAACTAGGCACCTAGCTACGTCTCTGTGACAGTTACGTTGTTTATGAAAGTGAACGAGACAAAGTCAGCTGATCAGTTTAATATCCAATAGGTTTGTCTGATGTAATCGATACATGGGATTGCGGTACAAACATCAATGTTCAATACGTTTTTGTATGAGTTAATTTATCTGTGAATGCACGGTGACTGAGAGGTAAAGCACTTGGTTTCCAAACCGAGGTCCCAGGTTCGAATCTTGTTGAAGACTGAGATTTTTAATTTCGGGATCCTTAAGGCGCGTTTGAGTCTAGCCAGCTCTAATGGGTACCTGACATTAGTTGGGGAAAAGTACAGGCGGTTGGTAGTTGTGCAGACCACACGACACCCTCGTAAACCATGGGCCTTTGAAAAAGGTGACCTTCACATCATCCGCCCTATAGATAGGAAGTTCCAAAAAAGAACTTTTTAATGTTTGATGTGTTTATGTTGTGGCATTCACAATAATTATGTTATGGTATGTCTTATAACTATATTATTGGTAATATTAAGGTCAATCAGCTCAAATACCATCTATTAGCGTATAATCTTTTCATTACCAAGTCATTAAAAATAAACCCCAACTGCGGAGTTTCCGGATAATTTTTGGATTCTAAACGATGTCGTTAAATAAATTGTTAAAAAATAATTGAAAAATATAATTTGCGTTGCAAGCGACAGAGCTTCGAAATTTGATTCTACAGAGCTCAATTGTGCACCTTCTGGGGTCTACAGCGCTGAATAGTGCACCTTCTGGGGTCTACAGCGCTGAATTGTGCACCTTCTGGGGTCTACAGAGCTCAATTGTGCACCTTCTGCGGTCTACAGAGCTCAATTGTGCACCTTCTGGGGTCTACAGAGCTGAAATGTGCACCTTCTGGGGTCTACAGAGCTCAATTGTGCACCTTCTGGGGTCTACAGAGCTCAATTGAGCACCTTCTGGGATCTACAGAGCTTAATTGTGCACCTTCTGGGATCTACAGAGCTCAATTGTGCACCTTCTGGGGTCTACAGAGCTCAATTGTGCACCTTCTGGGGTCTACAGAGCTCAATTGTGCACCTTCTGGGGTCTACAGAGCTCAATTGTGCACCTTCTGGGGTCTACAGAGCTCAACTGTGCACCTTCTGGGGTCTACAGAGCTCAATTGTGCACCTTCTAAATGACATAGCTCATCAACACTTCCTGTTTTCTTTACACCGGATACACCAAATAGCCAGCTATAGATAAAAAAAAATCTCTGAGATCGAAACGTTGATTCAATTTCGTCCTAAAAAAAAACAAACTTTACTGATGGAAGTCCTTTAACCTTGGTGACTATTTATAATCCCACCAGGCAACACATACGCCTTGACCCACAATTCACGATTGCAGACACGGCAGATGAGATTTCTCGACCTTAACGGATACACATATCGATCTGGACTCTAGGGGCTTCTAAAATTTGCTCCTCTGGGAACCTAGTGCCATAGAAAAGTTTTGTAATGTAAGCGGTGATATCTAAAATAAAGAAACGCAATGGACCACACAACAATTTCATACGCCAATCGTAAACAAACAACATTTTGCCACGTGGTTCTCTATATCTTCTATACAAATTACGCAATCCATAAAGGCTGTCACGTGCTACGTAATTTTCATTGTTTTATCAATATTATCACGTGGCTAAATGTTGTTTGTTTACGATTGGTGAATGAGGTCCATTGCTGGGACGCTAATCCATGCTTGTTGAGACCAAAAGTCAAAGAGACCAACGTCTTCTCTTTTCTGTAGAAAAAGATTTGAGATTCACTGATCTTTAAACAGGGTCATTTACTTTTCTTCAAAAGATAAGAGACTTGTCAAGATAAGGCGTACAGCGTCTGGTTCACAGATGAAGTTTTGTTGAAGATGTCAATAGAGAACATTGAGGAAAAAAAAAGACTAGATGCACTGGCCAGGTGCTAGCTCACGTCTTGGACCAAACAAAAGAAATAAAAAAATATTCATGTTATCCAGAAATCCTCGTATCTTATTTAAAAAAATATTCTAGATTAATTTTTAAAAAATGTATAGTTACAGTTGTAAGACAAACAGATTTCTACAAAGCTTATATCAGCTCACTCTGTCAGGCCAAAAGTTTGTACATGTTATTTCTCTCACACCCAATCTCAGATCAAACTGAAATTTTGCACAATTATTTCTTTTACATGACAACACAATAACCAATGTTAAAAAATTAATCAATTAACTATTGGCAATAATTAAACCGCACATAAAAATATAAGCCTCTCTGCGTGTGGCGTCCTCCTGAGGGTGACGCCCGTGCCATCGCGACCCACTTGCCCTCCCCCCCCCCTCGCTACGCCTCTGTGCCTACATAAGGAAATACCCGAAGAAGTATAGTCCATTCAAGATAAATATTTTCTCTTTCTCTAGCCAAATTAAAATTTATTTCTTTTTACTCTGAAAAAATGTAACCTTTATATCATCTGCCCATACATCGAAAAGATACTTTAAAAAAAAACAAATCTATTTATTTGTATCAGTGTTGTCAGACTATTTTCTACTTGCTATTAGTGAACCCTACTTTTAGTCATTGTCACACAAAATAGAATCATTTGTTTTTATAACTTCTCATTGCCCTATCGAACTAAAATTTCACACAAAATCTTGTAGCTGTCTGACAAGACATTGTATTACAATTTTAGAAACATCCCCTCACCATTTTTTGGGAATGAATTAAACAATATTATTTACTGCTATAGACCGGTAGTACTCTGTACAAATTATACGTATTTAATTGTATTTTACTTATATTGACAACCACTAATATCAATTTTGTACATGGCCACCTCCATTTTTAGGGTGAAAAAAAAATATAAATAGGAATGTTTAGTCTGTTATATTATTCGAACAGAAATGATAAATTAAGAATTGATTTTAAAATTCATTTATACAAATGGGGTTTTTGTTATTAGTTTTTTCTTTTGGATTTATTTATTAAATAATTCGGAGTTTCTATTCTTATATTTGTTTTGAGTTTTATTCATTTATTTGCCTTTTTTGTGTGTCCATGATTGTACGAAGCATCCGATAAAATCTATCCGAGCAACTGAAGATAGCCTCAATCAAGCAAACAGTATTGAAGAGAAATTCCACAATTCGTATTTCTAAAGAAAAAAATGTTTCCCCAATTTGTCAGTACCAAAAAGTAATTCTAAGACTAAAAGGGACCACAAAGTCGTGTGGAATCATTTGAATAATAAGTTGAGAAAAAGAATTTCGGTACATCGCCATCAGTTTTTTCTTTTTAACATTTAAAACCAAAACTGTAGTATGTAAGTTAATTGAACGTGAATTCAGTCCCTTGTCAATCTGGTCTTGTACTTCAAGCAAAGTTGTCTTCCCTTTACACATTTCCTTTCCCTTTCATTTTAGCGAGACATTTCAATCATGTCAATATGAGAGAGAGAGAGAGAGAGAGAGAGAGAGACAGAGAGAGAGAGAGAGAGAGAGAGAGAGAGAGAGAGAGACAGAGAGAGAGAGAGAGAGTAAACATTCTTGAAAACATTAAAAAATTTTCTGAACTGTCTGGTTTTTAATACAACCTAAAGATGTGTATTTTTTTCTTTCTCTTCCCTTCTCTCTGTCTCTATTTTCTCTCTTACTCTTTCCTTCTCTCTGTTTCTATTTTCTCTCTTACTCTTTCCTTCCCACTGTCTCTATTTTCTCTCTTACTCTTTCCTTCTCTCTGTCTCTATTTTCTCTCTTACTCTTTCCTTCTCTCTGTCTCTATTTTCTCTCTTACTCTTTCCTTCTCTCTGTCTCTATTTTCTCTCTTACTCTTTCCTTCTCTCTGTTTCTATTTTCTCTCTCACTCTTCCCTTCTCTCTGTTTCTATTTTCTCTCTTACTCTTTTCTTCTCTCTGTCTCTATTTTCTCTCTTACTCTTTCCTTCTCTCTGTCTCTATTTTCTCTCTTTTTCCTTCTCTCTGTCTCTATTTTCTCTCTTACTCTTTCCTTCTCTCTGTCTCTATTTTCTCTCTTACTCTTTCCTTCTCTCTGTCTCTATTTTCTCTCTTACTCTTTCCTTCTCTCTGTCTCTATTTTCTCTCTTACTCTTTCCTTCTCTCTGTCTCTTTACATTTTCTCTTCTTCATTTTCTCTTTATCTAACCTTTTCTCTGCTTCTTTCTCTCTGTTTCTTTCTTTTAATATTTCCTTCCTTTTGTCTCTTTGTTTCAATATATCTTTTCCTTTATCTCTTTCTATCAGATGTATCTTCTGTTTGTTTCTTTCTATCTGCTTTTTTCTATTTCTTTCTCTCTGTTTCTTTTTTTCTCCTTCCTTCTCTCTATTTCTTTCTCAATATTTCTTTATCTCTGTTTCTTTCTCTCTGTTTTTTCTCTGTCTCTTTTTCTCTCCTTCTTACTCTATGCTTCTTTCTATCTGGTTCTTTCTCTCTGTTTCTTTCTTTCTGTTTCTTTATCTCTATTTCTTTCTCTCTGTTTCTTTCTCTCTATTTCTTTCTATCTGTTTCTTTCTATCCAGGATGGCTGCCTGGTCGTGAGGTTTGCGCGCTGGACTGTCGTTCGGATTTATCGATGGTCGAGGGTTCAAATCCTGCCCGCTCCCATCCCCCGTCGTCCTGCGGGAGGTTTGGACTAGGAAGTAAACTATCTTCAGCTCTGAAGGAACATCCGAAACATATAAAACGTTTTACAAACAAACATCTGTTTCTTTCTCTTTGTTTCTTTCTCTCTGTTTCTTTTTTTAAATATTTCTTTCCCACAGTTTCTTTCCTGTTTATTTGTACACACTCTCTCCTTTCTCCCCCCCCTCCCTCTCTCTATCTCTCCTTAATGTTTGTTTACATTCCCCCCCCCCCCGTCTTCTACATTATATATTGGTAGTGACGTTTACTTCGTAAGCTCATTCTCATTAATTTATCATTATAGTTTTTTTTTTTTTTTTTGGGGGGGGGGAGGGTTAGGTGAAATGTTGAGAGGGTGAGAAAGGGAGTCAATGGAAGAAATGATGCACTTGAGATGAAAATGTAATATTGAAGAATTTCCAATGTAAAACGTAATAAAATTAACATTATTTTTGTGTGTATTCCAGCAGCTTACATCTCAAATGTATGTTTTTTATTCCTAATTATAATTTTATTTGGACATTTTTTTTGTTCTTGTTCGTATCGTCATGCTTTCAACATTAAAACTTAAACAGAAAAACAAAAAAGCTTACTTCGCATAACATTAGCAGAGAGACAACTACAAGCTAGAAGGCAAAGAAAACACCCTTTCAACTGGCTGTCTCTCTGTAAGACTCCAAAGGATCATTGCAATGCAAGAAATAATTTCCGTGCAATTTCCACACATTTCTGTTTCTCATTAATCTCCCTTGCATGGGAACTTTCAGGTTCAACCAGATTTCCTGCGTAATGTCCTGCAGCGTCCCAAAAATTTAAACATAAAACACTAAAATATTTATAAAATCTCTTCATTTTAGGTTTTTATGCTTTATTCTATGGTGTTTTCTCCCTCCCCCCTTTTTTTCCCCATTTTTATTTTTTTTTCCATTAGTGTTTTCAAAGAAATGTGTTTTATTTTCATGTCTTAAATATTATAAGATTTCATATTTTGCGGCCCAGATATTGTATGTGTGTTGTCTGTCTGTTGTTGATATTATTTTACTGTTAGACCTTTATCTCAAAACTATACGCTTTATTGGAAATCAAAAACATATTCAGAACTGTGATACAGATATTACAGTTCAGACAATGTTGAATAAAATAAACTCCATTATTTTAGAGTGTTGCGCTCGCTAAGCGGATGTCGTGGGTTCGATCTTCAGCCATTTTTTTTAAATATGAATATCCGATTCAATCTGATTAGATTCGATCTAACCAATCCTATTCGATTTATTTTAACATAAAGTAGTAATTGATTTTTAGAGAATTATATTGTCTCATTTGACTGTGGAGCTTTTTGTCTCTCTCTAATATTATTATTATATTCTTTTAAATGTAACGGTTATAACGTGTTGTTCCCTGCGGACTAAACGTGTACACTTTTCATTCTCTTATCCAAATGTTCTTCTGTAGGAGTTGTTTACCTTCTTTGTTATTCAGAACATATTTATAGGCAGTCACAAAGCTTTGACCTAAGAAAATATACTAGCTCTGCACATCAGTACCGCAGTGCAAAGACAATTTTCATCCGATCAGTTAACATAGCTCGGCTTCTGCACCGACGCATAAGTTGCGCACCAACGCACTGTTCAAAACTGATATAGACAGAATGTTGATATGGACAAAGAGAAAAATATGAATCCGGCTAAGGAAAGACCGCATCACAAACGAAGAGATTAGAGACAGTACAGCGATTGAACCCCACGTCAATCTGATAACTACTGTAAAAAACAACGCAAAACTAAAACTCTATGGCCATTTTACAAGGTCTTCAGGGCCTCGCAAAGAACTTCCTTCAGGGAACAGACCCAGGAAAAAGGGAAGAGACAGAGCGAGAGAGCGATGGGAAAATAACACTTTAAAAAATGCCATTGAAAGAGATACTATTTAAGGCAAAAGATAGAGAAGATCTTCTGTGGTGCCCTAACGGTCTATCAGACCAAGGGATAGGTAAAGGTGAAGGAGAGTGACAAAACTTTGTGTACTGAGTGTTGATCTGTTGACATAAATTTTTTTTTTTATAAATTAAATTATAAAATAAAAAAAAAACACCTTTTTTTTTTTAATTGAGAAAAGAAAAAACAAACCACGAAGACATAAAACAAGCAAAATATAAAAAACGAGCCGACCCGCGGCGTAGCATACGCCCCAACCCTCTTTTTTTCTGAGCCTCGATCTCTGTCACCGCGAAAGTAACGTGGGGTAACTCTAGTCCGACTTGCAAAATTAAAAGTTATCTTTCAATGACTTTTTCACCGTGGTGTCCCGCATGGTTGGGCCACGATGTATAAAGAGAAAGATTACTTATTCTCCATCCCCCCTCTTTTTTTTTTCTGAGCCGTGCTCTATGCCGCTGCGAAAGTTACGTGGGGTAACTCTAGTCCGACTAACAAAACTAAAAGAGTTATCTTTCCATGACTTTATCCTGCATGGTTGGGTTATGAAGAGAATTATATATATATATATAGATCCTACTTTAAAAAGAACAATGCTTATTATCTGAGTGGAAAAAAACTTCGCACAAATAACTATCTCTATATAATGTAGAAGTTATTTCCATTATTCAATATCAAACAAAAAATATTATGGCAGTAATTAATTGACCAATTTGTTAATTTTTTATATTATTGATTCAAGTTTTATTAGTTACATTGACTAAATGTTTAAAGTTTCAACTTGATCCAAGAATAGAAATAGAGTGTAAATTTATCAAAGGGAACAAAACCATATATATTTAGCGATATCTGTGATAACTGAATGATTAATTTTCCTTGTTACTGTCAAAGAGAATAATCATTTACCAGTAATCAATTGACTAATGTGATTATTTATATTATTGATTCATTATTGTCTACGCCAATGAATACTTCTGCAAAGTTTCAACTTAATCCGAGAACTGATGTGGGAGAATATTGAAGGTGTACTAACTTTTGACCAGACAGAGTGAATTGATATAAGCATTGTACACAAAAATCTCGTTTTAGGACCGAAGTCTTAAACAAAAACCCAGACAGAGCCTTACATTACAGAAGATTTGCATCCCCCTTGGCCTTATAAATCAGAGTTATTATTGCACTAAAAAAAAAAGGGCCATAGACTCTCTTGTGCAGGCGTGAAAAGAAAATAGAAAAGAAAACGTCGACAACTGAATGCCATTCAAATGACTGTCGTCGTTAGTAAGCGACAATTTCAGAGATTAAGAAGAGGCTGCGGGAAGTCCCGGACCTGTCAGGATTGGATCGATACCACGATGAAGTAAATCTCTTAAATGTATGGCTACGGAGAAGCGCTAGGTTACCGAAATAGGATTACATTGGGAGGTATCGATAACGTGTATTTAAGATTAACGTAATTGGTTGAATACGACTATGAGCCGTCCTTATAAACTATACCAATAATGTACAAGATATTTCCCTAATTCTATATCAAACAAAATAATTAATTACCAATAATTAATTGACGAATTGAGTATTTGTGTTTATTGATTCATGTTTTGTTAGGTACAATAAATAATTGTTTAAAGTATCGACTTGATCGGAGAATACGTGAGGGAGAAATAGTGTTAAAAATTATTTAAGGGGACTAAACCCAACAGACTAAGCTATATCTGTGTATACTGAAGTCTTATTTTCCCTTGTTGCTATTGAACAAAACAATTAATTACCAGTAATGAAGTGCCTAATTGGTTACTTTTTATTGTTTCATATCTTGTCTATGTCAATGAATAACTGTTCGAAGTTTCAGCTTGATAAATAATCAGAAAGATAAAGTGAATAATATAAACTTTTTAATTAAAAAAATTCAGATTTGAAATAGTTTTCAGATCGCTTATTTTCGTCATTACAAAAATGCTTTCAAAATGAGTTCGGGTAGATATCAACTTTTGTTGATAATACATTCAACTGAGCGAGGCTTGGTCACCACGTACTAACATTATAAATGACCTTATGACACTATAAGTGAGAATACTAGAATGCTAAACAGAATGATTTGCTGCTTTAAATGAGCGAATGAAACTCCTTAAAAGAGCAAAACTTTATGATAAGTAAGATACACCGCTCTTTAAACCGATATTTTTATATGATATTTATTTTGTGATGTTGCCTGTTCAGGCTGTCCTGAAGTCAACTATGGATGACTGTTGGATTTCAACCAATTACTCTGCAAGCGTTTGGGTGTAATTGTTCGGGTGTATTCCGTGTAGTTGACCAACAAGTCAGATAAACAAACAAACACCGGTTTTAACTAGTGAAGAGATGTAGTCAACACTAATGAACAACTTCACATATAATAAAAGGCCACAGTAGAAGTCTCTGTCACTAAACACGTCGTTACCCTGGAGTATTCTATCGCTAACTGATTTTCCGGTCTCTAACCCAACATATCCCAAACGTCACTAGTCCCGTTCAATATGCGTCTTCTATGGTGCGTCGCTAAATAACTAACCTATATAAATAAGGTGTCTAACAGATTCCTCCCCCCCTTGAAAAAAAAATATGTCAATATTTTTCCACTACTGTCAAGTCTTACAAGGGCATTTGCAATTTAAGGGGAAGACAACAAACATAAAATCTTGACATCTTCATCTTTGCTTGACAGTTCCTCATATTCATGTCAATGTTCATAACATTCCAGAATCATCTTCATTAGTACACAGTTCATCATGAAAGAAAATGTGGCATCTTATGGGCACTTCATACACTCACAAATGTTCTTCACTGGCAGTAATCTGATAAAATACAATATTTCAAAAACAATTATAGACTTTATTTCCACATTCAATAAGTTTTTCCTTACTACTCTTTTATACGCTTTTGTCCATTTTTCTTTTATACTCACCCTTTTCCATAGAACTAACTTTCGTCAATGATATATGAAATGATTCACACAAAAAAAAATATCCATACTTACTTTCAAATGCTTAACATCAAATTTACTTATCTCCCTTTTCCATAACATATAAATTGTGCTAATATATTAATATATATTACATAATGAATATAATCATAGTTTATTTACAAAATTATTTCATTTCAATGTCATTCTAGACAATAGATCAGCTACAATATTCACAGATCCACTAATAGCTTTCACTTCAAATTTATATTCCTGTAGTGCTAAGAACCATCTATAAACACGACTGTTTTTCATGCTCTTTTGCTGTATATACTGAATAGGTTTATGATCAGTTAATAATATGAATTTCCTTCCTATTAGATAGCTCTCTAGCTTAGTAATTACCCATATTACAGCTAAGGCTTCTCTTTCAATGACACTATATTTTTTCTCTGCCTCTGATAATTTTCTACTTACATATAATATAGGATGTAAGTTATCATAGTTCTGCATTAGACAACCACCAATAGCACTACTAGATGCATCAGTTGTGACATAAAATATTTTGTCTTTATCGGGTAGTCTTAATATTAATTCATGACTAAAAACATCTTTAATTCTGTCAATAGCTTTCACACATTCCTCATTACAGACTACTTTTTGAGGTTTTCCTTTTTTAAGTAAGTCATTTAATGGATTCACTATTTTTGCTAAGTTCTTTATAAACTTTCTGTAATAATTTACTATTCCTAATATGCTTTTAATTTGTCTTTTTGTTGTAGGTATTTCAATATTAAGTACTTTCTTTATGTTATCCTCAATAGGGCTAATCATGTTGTTATTTACTTTATGTCCTAAGAAAATTATTTCCTCCAATCCTATTTCTACTTTTTCTGCCTGAATTGTAAGTCCACTTTCTTTTATTATTTTGAACACTTCTTTTACATCTACCAAATGTTCCTCCCAACTATTATTAAAAATACATATGTCATCCAAATAACAAATAACATTTTCTTTGTTTCCAATTATCATGCTCATCATTCTATTAAATGTGGCTGGTGCATTTACTAATCCAAAACTCATATAATTCCATTGAAAAATACCATATGGTGTTACAAATGCTGTTTAAGGTTTTGCATTTTCTGTTAAAGGTATTTGCCAATAACCTTTAGTTAAATCCAATTAAGTAAAAAAAATTGCTCCATTTAATTTATGTAAAATATCCTCTATATTTGGCATTGGATATGGGTCAAATTCTGTGATGTTGTTAAGTTTCCTATAATCAATACATAACCGTATATCTCCATTCTTCTTTTTGGCTATCACAATTGGTGAAGCATAAGGAGATGTTGATGGTTCAATTATACCTGATTCTAGTAAATTGTCTATTTCTTTTTTTACTTTGTCTTGTAAATGTAGCAGTATTCTATATGGCTTAAGCTTGATAGGTTTTGGGTCTGTTACTTTAATGTCATGTTTAATAATATTTGTTTTTCCTGGTATACTGGAAAAAATTTCTTTGTATTCCTGTATTATTTTAGTTATATCTTTTGACTTTTCCTTAGTTAAATTATTAAGATTAATCTTTTGCCAAGTTTGATTCTCTTTTGTTTCTATTACAGGTATTTCCTTAATATCATTTTCATTGTGATTTTCATTTGTTATTATCATCAAGCATTCTTCTCTTTCTGAAAATGTATTTTCTATTTCCTCCTGAATGTTTTGTATCAACTCATCTTCTCTATCATGATACAGTTTCAAATTATTTATGTGATATGTTTTAATTTTCCCATTTATTTCAATTTGATAATTCACATCATTAATTTGTTTTATCACCTTAAATGGACCTTTCCATTGTTTATCAATTTTATTTTTCAGGTCATTTATCAATATTAATACATTGTTTCCTACTTCTAGTGTTTTCAATTGTCTATTCTTATTTAGATTCTCATGAGCACTTTGTTTGTACTTCTTATTGTTGTTATATGCTTGAGTCCATATTTCTTTCAATTCTGTTGAGATTGTTGTTTCACTGTCATTATTTAATTTATTCTCATTGTCTATTAGATTTTCTTTAAAAACATCTAATTCATCTCTAGGTTTTCTTCCATGTATTATTTCATACGGTGAAAATTGTGTTGCTTCATGGATGTTGTTTCTATGAGCAAATAGTACATAGTTAATGTAATGATCCCATTTGTTCTGATTATTCTGAATTATTTTTGTTAGTGATCTTTTTAATGAACCACCATACCGTTCACATAAAACGTTACTCTCTGAAGAGTATATGTGTTGTATATTGTATTGTTTAGTCCATTTCTTAAATTGTTCTGACTTAAACTGAGATCCCTGATCACTCAATATAATTTTAGGTATACCATGTCTTGTAATTACTTTTTGAGTTATGGCATTAATGATATTTTCTGCACTTGTATTTGATAATGGGATTGCCTCTGGGTATCTACTAAACATGTCTATTACTGTTAGAATGTATTTATTATTATTTTCAGTTTGAATTAAAGGACCTATTAAATCAACAGATACTTTCTGAAATGGTTCTGTAGGTTCATCCATTTCTTGAATGGATGCTTTATTCACTAGGCTTTTGTTAGATCTCTTTTGACATATGTCACATGAGTTTATGTATTTGTTGATTGTTGCTTTCATTTTGGGCCAAAATACTTGTTTTGACAAATTCCTATAACATTTCTTTACTCCCCTATGTGCTGCTAAATTATTATCATGTGTCATGATTAAAACATCTTTCCAATATTTCTGTGGTAAGACAAGTTGTTTTATTTTCTTGTTATCATTACTTGTTTGTCTAAATAATATTTTATTCTCTATACAAAATTTCTCCATTGGATTATTATTGTTTTTATCTGATATTCTTGAATAAATTTTCCCAATAATATTGTCATTCATTTGTTCTAATGCAAATGTGGGTGTTGTTTCTTTTTCACTTTGAGATATTTGTGTTTCAAGACTATTTTGTGTTTCATTTTCTATCTCTCTTTCCTTAACATCTGTATTTTCTATTTGTATTACTTTACTGGTTTCTTTTTCTTCATCATTACTTATTACATTTATTGTATTTTCTTGTTTCTCATCTTGTTTATCCATTGATCTTGTTATTACCATACTTTTTATATTTTGCGTTTCTATGTTTTCATGATTTTGTCTTATGTTTTTGTATTTGTTTTGCCAGTCTTCTAATTCTTTTCTTGAACATTCTTTAACTCCTTTTATGTTTCCTACTAACATATCATATCTCATTTCTGGTATTGCAATGCCATCACAATAACCAGTGAAAAATGGAGTTTCAATGTATACCCTTATAGCTTTAAATTCCCTTACGGTGCCATCTGCTAATTCTACTACTTTCCTAGTAAACCCTTTATACCAATGAGGTTTGACAAATTTAGTTTTTACTGCCAAAGTGTTACAACCTGAATCCCTGATTAATTCCACCGGAATTCTATCTACAAACCCTGGGTACACTGCAAAATTGTTCCTATTTCCTTCCATGAAGTATACCCTATCTGTACCTTTATTTTTGTATTCCCTACTGTAACTCCTATTTCTATAATTTCCCCTGTCATTCCTATCTCTACTCCTATATCTACTGTTATTTTGTTCATTGTATCTATTTCTACTTCCAGACCTACTATTCCCTCTTCTACAGTTAGCTGCTATATGACCTTTTCCTTGACATTTAAAACAGGTTATTTCACTATATTTTCTATTTCCACTATTTGATCTGTTTCTATTTCTACTTCTATCAACATTTTCTTTGGTGTATCCTATTAAATCTACTTTGCTCTTATCCCTATCAGAAAATGGTTTATTTGGATAGGCATTTTTGTATACTCTCATTATCTCTGTTATTTCATCTATAGTTTTTGGGTTTCTTTCTCTAATAAAAGATTGTAATTGAGGATCACATTTATTTACAAAGTTGTCCACTAGAATAAAATTTTTTAATCCCTCATAAGAGTTTATCACTTTTTCTAATTTTACCCACTTATTGAAAAAATCCTTTTCCATATTAATAGTAGTTTGGGGTTCTATTCCTAATGATGGTATATTGTCAAAGTATTTCTTTCTGAAAGTTGTAGCATTATGACCATAGGCATTCAACAACTCTCTTTTCAAAACCTGATAGCTATCATCAATATGATGGTCATGATTTTGGCATATTGTTAGAGCTTGACCATGAACGAAGTCTATCAGTATTTCAGACCATTCTTCTTCAGGCATATTAAATGTAGACATTTTTGCCTCATATCTTTTCAGAAAATCACCAATGTCATCCTTCTGTTCATCAAAACTTTGTATCTTTCTCTTTAGCCATGTCTGCGAATTAGGGTTGTCTCTTTGTATGGTAATATTATTTGAGTTATTTGTGTTATTTCCTTGTTCAGTTTGAGCTCTGGCTTGTGCTGCATCCAATCTCATCTTCTCCATTTTAGCTTCATGCTCTCTAATTTTTTCTCTCTCTTTGTCTTGCCTTTCTTGTTCCTCTTTTTGCTTCTCATATTCTTCCTTTCTGATCCTTTCTTGTCTCTCTATCTCTTCTTTCTGTCTCTCTATCTCTTGTCTTTTTTCTTCTTTCTGCCTCTCTATCTCTTGTCTTTGACGTTCTTCTTGTCTTTCTATCTCTTGTCTTTGACGTTCCGTTTCTTCCCTCACAACTTGCTGTACATAAGCTGCTAAGTCCTTTCCTTTTAACTCCATGGCCTTTCCATCCTGCATAGCTGTTTCCTTAACCTCCTTAAGGTCCACATATGATGATGTAGCCATTGTGTTTTATATTTTATATATATTTTTACTTAGCCTATATTGGTTATGGCTATACTTTAAACTTATTTTATATTTAAGTTTTTCCACATTTTTATATAAGTTTTAAGTGTTATGTCTCTATCTATAGATTTAGTAAATGTGTAAATCTAGTCTGAGTTATATTCAAATCTGTATATTAGGTCTAGTATCACACAAATTTAAATCTAGTATATTATAGTATGTATAATAATACCATTTAAATCTATAGTTATCAAGAGCACTATGACTATTAGATCTAGTATGAATAACTATGATCAATTTTAAAATTTGATGTGACTGAAGTGTCTATAGAGTACTCAGTAGACTCTAAGACTGTCTAGAGTCTAGATCTAGAGTAGATAAGATAGATTCAATCCAGAAATTATGGTTCTATTTAACCATACGAAATAAATATGTGTATACAATGTCAAATATATCTTTAACAAGATATATATATCTAGAATGTACTACCTTCATTCATCTTTCAATTAATAATATTCCAAATTAGAGTCTAGATGATTTAATGTACCAACGAGATGTACAAAAATTTGTGGATCTAAATTTAGCCAGACGACAGTGTTTGACTACATAGCCAGTTTCGGCATTATTCTCATGGCAAAATCATATTTGATTTTAACCGCTCAAACTAAAATTATTTTAGTCTGATTAACAATAAAAGAATCCTACCTGTACTTTCTATCATTAAGTGAAAAAAATACAGATCTAATTAAAGTAATAAAAATAAATAATTTAAAATAATATACACAAATGAAATAATTAAATGAGACTATCGCTATGGGTTGGGATATGACAATATGGCACACATTGATAACGTCACGAAGTAACCAAGCAACAACGGATATGACGTTTACACAAACAAAACAATCACAATCCTAAACGTATAATATAGCTTTTCATCTAAATTATGTCTTCTACCCCGAACGGGTTTTAAGGCTTCACCACCACCTGAATTTTACTCAGGCTAACATACCAAATTTAGACAAAATCTATTTCTAAGGGCAATCTAAACATATACTAATAAGAAAAATGGCACTTAGCTTTTGATAAGAAAGATCCCCTTTGTTCGGATTCCCGAATATGCTAGATCACAACAAATTCCACTGCCTCTCTTCCAGTTCTGACTCTGTTCTCCGGTGCTACCAGTGGATACAATCCGTGTCGAGTATCCCACGTAATGCCACAGATGTCCTGATATGCCACAGCAAAATGTTTCAGTTTCTTCGACGACTGTTGATGACCGTATGTGTAGTTCCGACGACTTTGTGTACACAGTTACTGACGAATAGGTTAACGGTTTTTCTGGCGACGACTTGATTTGTGTAGACGACTACTGACAAATAACAGTCTCTTGACGGCAACTTGATCTGGACGACTGACGAATAACGAATTTCTTGACGATGACTTGATCTGGGCTGACGAATAACGACTTTCTTGACGATGACTTGATCTGGGCTGACGAATAACGGTTCCCTAAAATAGTTCACTGCTTCTGCTGCTACTCTGGTAGTACGACGAAGTTTGCTGTTGTATGCTGCTTCACTAGACCAAAATGTCCAATGTAGACTAGGTGAGACCAAGGTCACCTCCGACGACGTTCCGTTATACGATTAACGGTTTTCAACGAAATTAAGTGGATGTAGCTGTTTCCACAACTTCAATATCAACAAGTCTAGATATGGTCTAGACCAACGTATGCTAAATAGATCAATGTTCAGTACTGATAAATACGATTTCACTAACCTTCCAAAGGTTAAACACAGTGACCGTTATAAAAGTGGCAAGCAACTGGTTCAATGAGCAAACTGCTCCACAAAGGGTAAGACGACAGAGCGATTTAGTTAGCTACCAACTTGTAGTACTCACAATACTTCTGACAGCGGGCAAACTGTCCTTCTCGAAACTGACGAGGTAAAACTTGATACTCGATGTGGCTCCTACGACTGTTTTCTCAAGCGAAGAAAAAATATGTCCAACAGGTTCACTAACGATCTCTCACCCGTTATGAATGAACGGTTCCTCTGGTTGTAGGTCGATTCAGCATGCGAAGATCAGGCGTTGATAATATACTGGTTGAGTAGACCAGACGTTGCGATGATTACTGTCCTGACGAAGGTCACCCTGAGTTAACGGCTCGTTGAACGTACGATCAAACAGGCGACGACTGCATGTAGATCTAGAACAAAGTCACTCTGTGATGATGCTGTGTTCAGCCGTACTCCGATGAAACTTTATAACTTCGAGTGCACGACCCTCACCTGAGTAAACGTTCAGCTTCGAGGTCCGGTTCGATGTTCGGCTTCGAGGTTCGGCTTCGAGGTTCGGGGTCGCCACTGTGATGTTGCCTGTTCAGGCTGTCTTGAAGTCAACTATGGATGACTTTTGGATTTCAACCAATTACTCTGCAAGCGTTTGGGTGTAATTGTTCGGGTGTATTCCGTGTAGTTGACCAACAAGTCAGATAAACAAACAAACACCGGTTTTAACTAGTGAAGAGATGTAGTCAACACTGATGAACAACTTCACATATATTTATTCTAATAAAAGGCCACAGTAGAAGTCTCTGTCACTAAACACGTCGTTACCCTGGAGTATTCTATCGCTAACTGATTTTCCGGTCTCTAACCCAACATATCCCAAACGTCACTAGTCCCGTTCAATATGCGTCTTCTATGGTGCGTCGCTAAATACCTAAACTATAAATAAGGTGTCTAACAATTTCTAGCGCGCAATCAATGATAGCATCAGACAGGGCAGAAAATATACCTATTTATAGCGATGCGTTTGCTCATAATGATCATGAAATATCACTATAAAAAAGATATAATACTCATAATAACCATGATATATCGCTATAAATAGACATGATATAATGCTATATGTAAGTATAATATAATTCTCATAAGCATGATATATCTCTACAAGTAAGTATGAAAAGAAAGTAGCTATAAAAATGATATAATGCTCATAAGAAGTATGATTAATCGCTATAAACAAGAGTGAGGTAACGTGGAGTGATATTGACTGACAGTAACTTAGGTAGTTTGGCTTAGTTTCAGTGAAAAATTTCCAGACATCTCTGAAAATCTGGGTGACCTTTTTACATGTTCTCTATATGACATGTTTATCTGTGCGGGTTCTTTACCACGCCTGATTTGACTTATTTGAAAGTTTCCCGGACTGTTATCGATGCCCGCCCTTCCGTTTGCTTACTCAGACTCGAGAACCTGGTGAAGTTTGATATAAAAGTTAACATTTACCTTTTAGCACTAAGTATTTCTTTTTTATAGATTTATTTACTGTCTTGCAAGAGCTGCTTTATCTATATCAGTTCTTCTAAGTTTATCTATTTAACATTAGATTTTCATCAGTGAAGTCTTTGTTGGGTTCAGCCAGTGTATTGAATACTTAAGTATTGATTAGCTATGTACTATAAAAAGCTTATAAAATTTTTAGTGCCTTTTTTAAGCCCTGCTAAATCAATGGATGTTGATATTCACTTTAAATAATAATAATAATTGGGTGGGGGCTGTGGCTGAGTGGTTAAGCGTTTGGCTTCCCTACCTGGGGTTCTTGGTGCGAATCTCGGTGAAGACTGGGATTTTGAATCTCGGGATTTTTAGGACGCGCTGAGTCCACCCAACTCTGATGGATACCTGACTTATGTTGGGAAAGTAAAGGCGGTTGAATATATTTCTGTACAATTTATAGGAAAAAAAGATTTGAATGACATTCACTCCAATAAAATAGTTCGTTTTTAAATTTTGAGTGCGAAAGTTGGGCAATTGTATTTATAATCCTATGCGTTTCGGTGCTGATATGTGACCCTGAACTTCAAACTACATCAGGCAATACAGAAGTTTTTTCTGAGGGTACCATCACAAAAGAGAAACAAGATACCGATAGCAAAGACAAAAAGATGTAAAAACGCTTTGGTCTTTCTGGTAATCATATCATTACATAAAATTTACGTATCTGATATAAACTTTTCACAGGTAAATTATTAGTGAGACTGGTGTGAATGTATATTTTTGTTTTCTATAGTTATAATGTTTTTCTTATTGTAAGACACATTTCCTAAAGGATAATGAAGATTGTTATTATGTTAGAAATGAACAGTCGAGTTATTATATTATTATTATTATTATTATTATTATTATTATTATTATTATTAAGTAATAAAAATTTTATTAAAACAGTCAATCTTATCAATCATGCAAAATAGATCTTAAAGTTTAACAATTTATTACACCTTCAGATATTGACAGCCATTAGTGAAAAGGTTTGTAAATGTTTATGCAGCACTTAAGATCAAAGTTATTAGAAGAGATTATATTCTTCTAGACTTTTCCATTATCACAGCGGACATTTTTTATATTGGCTTCATTTTTATAGCCAACAGCCAGCGAGTTGGACAAGGTAGGCTGGACGAAAGCGTAAATTTGGCGCCAATTTTTTTGCCCAAATTGGATGGCGACCCAACTCGATGGCTGTCGTTAACTGTCAGAACTCTTGTGTGGGGAAAGTTTGATAAATTAAATAACGTGGATGTGTAAGCGTCAGAGTTTGTGTGGGTGTTGGTGTGTTGAAGTGTGCGATCCTAGAGAATTGAGAATCTATTGATTTCTTTGTTCAATTTATTTCCTACTTGCTTCCCCAGAGATTTGGTGATCACTGATTTCTGCCGGGGGGATGGGGGTTGGAAGGGGCGGTAAGTGGTGCGCGGACAGAGCAAGTTAATGAACGCCATGGAAGGAACCACCAATCACGTCATAATCTAAAGCTGTGGGAAAGATTACATTTAAATTGTGGGGCGTCCGCATTTCAGGCTCAAGTTTCGTTACATGAGAAACTCTTTGCGTTAGAGGGTTGCTTCGGTTTCAATATCATATGTATATTTTAAAGGGCTTTTAGCAACCTGTCTTTGTATAAAAACAATACTAAAATACATTTTTTAAAATGATTCCTAAAGTGAAGAACTCCACATTTATATCTATATATCTCAATATGTAGAAATTATTTCCACTATTCAATATCAAACAAAACAATTAATTACAAATACTGAATTGAAAATATTGGTTTATTTTTTACTTATTCATAATAGTAAAAAGTAATGTTCCCCTTTCAGATCTTGTGGTCTATAGGGCAGATGATGTTAAAGTGGCCTACGGTTAACTAGGGTATCATGTGGCATATATCAGATATATGTTTGTCTTTTATTTTTTGGCGGATCCTTTCAGGTAGAGGCCCCACGGCTGTAGCCCTGTCAGCCCTTACTTCAATCGGGCCCTGTGTACAATTATCTAAGAGAGAAAAACTTCAAAAATTTGGCCATATTGCCTAATACTGAATGACAATTTTCCATGTTGGTATTAAACAAAATATTTAAAAACCAGTAAAGAGTTAACTAATTGATTGATTCATGTATTATCTTCGCCAATGAACCATGGCACAAACATCTAACCGTATCCCAGAATGGGAAGTGGGAGAAATAACATTTTCAGACCCTTTACCAGACAGACAGAATTAGTTGTACTAAAAAAAAACAAACTTTCTTTCAATTCCAACTAGAGGACCTTGCCATGTGGTCTGCGTTGTTACGATAGTCTTCAGTTCGTATCCTCGCCCGCTGAGATCGCATGCTGACCTGGGTGCGCTTTGGTTAGGACAAAACAATCTTCATTCCTAAGTAAGCGCCCAAATCGTACAAGCCAGAGTAGCTCATGGTGTAGATGATGCTTGGGCGTTGCCATTATTTCTAAGAAGGATGTAGTTTTCTTCGTTTTTACACATACATATACACATACACACACACACACTCACACTTACATAATGAATGATCAGTCAGTCCGTTTAATTTTGTTCTCAAATTCATATGTACTATTGACTAGGTTCTTACAAGAACTAGCGCCAAGTGTTTTTCTTGAATTGGGAATTTAAAAAAAAAATGCATTTCCTGAGGTGTCTACTACGCACTTTCCTGCTATGTTTAAATTTGTAAACCCAAGAAACGTGGTTTGCATTAATATTTTTTAATATGTTTGTTTACTTAGAATGTGTCTTGAGACTATCCTATAATCAGATATGTGCTACTGATCGGAAAACTAGATTAAATTAACTTTAGTTACAAGAAACTTTTTGTTGGTTTAGTTACTGTACCTAAAATACCATCGTCACCCACCTAAACTCACACGCTGACCTACAGAGGGCGCCAATGCCCCCCTTCCCTGAGGGGAGATCATTGAAACGACATATTTATGTATCGGCTGGTCGTCGGCCTATCAATAACAATGGATGATATTTGTCTGTTATGTTTTCAAGTTGCAATATGAGATGTGGGCTGCTCAAAGAGGCATAACTCTCACTACTTCAAAGAGAAAGAGAAACAATTCATGTATGATAGATAGGAGGCTAATAATAAATGACATAAAGCACCTTGTATTACATACGCACAACAGAGAGAGAAACACACACACACATATACAAACAAACCTACATATATATATCCTCAAGAAAAAAAAACAATTCCGTAAAAAAAAAAATATTTTTTCTTTCTATTATGACATACGATGGTGTCGCTCAGGTTTACGCAATAATCTGAAAAACTACTTATTAATTGTTGTTTTCAATTATGTCTAATTTATATGCATACTAGATAGATTTTTCTCTTTACAAAAAAGTATTTAAAAAATTTTGGGTATAAATGTAGTCACTAGATAGATTTTTTCTCTTTACAAAAAAGTAAAAAAAAAAAATGTGGGTATAAATGTAGTAGTTGATATGTCAGAAGTTACTTAAATTAGCAATACAAATGTAAAACTAAAATATTTTTTGACAAAAAAAAAATCTAAAACCATTTGCATAAATGTGTTATACATAGGGTAAATGCCCCCCTCACCTACTAAAAAACTTCTCGTGTTTGTTACTGTTAATAGTGAATAGTTGTAAAAGTTGTGTATTTTTATAAAAAAAACTGCTTGCATAAGTTATTTAAAAAAAATAGATTTTTCGCTTTCAGAAAAGAAAAAAGAAGCCGTTGCATCAGAACTTTGAATGGTCTAAAATATTATGATGTCGGATTTTAACTATCTTTTCTAGTTTACGAGAATGCAAGAATAAAAGAATTAGCATGCATTACTCTTGCAAGAATGGTTACGACACTCTTAAGACACCCATACAGACTTTCGAAGCAAGAAATACATATAGTACACAAAAAAATTAGGTTACCGGAAATTATAAGACATAAACCAATTCTAAAACTATTGTAAAATTAATATTTCTCCGTTTGACATAAACAATTAAAGGGCGGTAGTGTAAGTATCTCTTGAATTGTAATCATTTGGAAAGTGAATAAAAAAAAATACCAAATCCAAACTACGATAGGACTGTAAATGAATAAAAAAAATTCTATACAAAAAGAAAAATTACAACCATAATACTAATACTGATGCTAGAATCAACATAAATGTCGTGGTATAGAATTCATGAAAAGAAATGTTTTGAGTCTGGAAGTTAAAATTAGGTTACTAGTCTAATGATGCTCATTCCTGATTCAGTTCACCCTCTTATTCACCTATCCTTTAGTTTGTGGAACCGTTAGGACACCACACATGAACTGTCAACCGTGTTTCTCCATTCCTCTATGTCTTGGCTTTGAATAGCTCCTCCTTCAATGACAGACTTATCCATCCTCCAATGTTGTCCTCATTTACCAGTTAGAAAAAGTTACGAAATACAAGTGGGAAAAATTAAAAGAAGAGAAACAAAAAGAATTGAGGTGCCACTGGAAAGGGATGGAGTATTTAGGGTTTGGTCTGGAGAGAGGGAGCATGAGAAAAAGAACAAGAGTGAAGAGGCAAATAGAAATGCGAAAGTAAAAAATTTAGAGTGGGACAGAGACTCTCAAAGAGAGAGGGAGGGAGTGGGAGAGAAAGAGAGTGGAACACAAGGAGAGAGAGTGGAACACAAGGAGAGAGAGAGAAAGTGGAACACAAGGAGAGAGAGAGTGTGGAACACAAGGAGAGAGAGTGGAACACAAGGAGAGAGAAAGAGAGTGGAACACAAGGATAGAGAAAGAGAGTGGAACACAAGGATAGAGAGTGGAACACAAGGAGAGAGAGAGAGAGAGTGGAACGTAGTGAGAGCGAGAGAGAGTGGAAAAAAAGGAGAGAGAGGGGAACACAAGGAGAGAGAGAGAGAGTGGAACGTAGTGAGAGAGAGAGAGAGTGGAACACAAGGAGAGAGAGTGGAACACAAGGAGAGAGAGAGAGAGTGGAACACAAGGAGAGAGAGAGAGAGTGGAACACAAGGATAGAGAGTGGAACACAAGGAGAGAGAGAGAGTGGAACGTAGTGAGAGAGAGAGAGAGAGTGAAACACAAGGAGAGAGAGTGGCACACAAGGAGAGAGAGAGATTGAAACACAAGGAGAGAGAAAGAGTGTGGAACACAAGGAGAGAGAGTGGAACACAAGGAGAGAGAGAGAGCGGAACACAAGGAGAGAGAGAGTGTGGAACACAAGGAGAAAAAGAGAGTGGAACACAAGAAGAGAAAGAGAGTGGAACACAAGGAGAGAGAGAGAGTGTGGAACACAAGGAGAGAGAGAGAGTGGAACACAAGGAGAGAAAGAGAGTGGAACACAAGGATAGAGAGTGGAACACAAGGAGAGAGAAAGAGTGGAACGTAGTGAGAGAGAGAGAGTGGAACACAAGGAGAGAGAGTGGAACACAAGGATAGAGAGAGAGTGGAACACAAGGAGAGAGAGAGAGTGAAACACAAGGAGAGAGAGTGGCACACAAGGAGAGAGAGAGATTGGAACACAAGGAGAGAGAAAGAGTGTGGAACACAAGGAGAGAGAGTGGAACACAAGGAGAGAGAGAGAGTGTGGAACACAAGGAGAAAAAGAGAGTGGAACACAAGAAGAGAAAGAGAGTGGAACACAAGGAGAGAGAGAGTGAAACACAAGGAGAGAGAGAGAGTGTGGAACACAAGGAGAGAGAGAGAGTGGAACACAAGGAGAGAATAAGAGTGGAACACAAGGATAGAGAGTGGAACACAAGGAGAGAGAAAGAGTGGAACACAAGGAGAGAGAGAGTGGAACACAAGGAGAGAGAGAGAGAGTGGAACACAAGAAGAAAGAGAGAGTTGAACACAATGAGAGAGAGAGAGAGTGGAACGTAGTGAGAGAGAGAGAGAGAGAGTGGAACACAAGGATAGAGAGTGGAACACAAGGCTAGAGAGAGTAGAACACAAGGAGAGAAAGAGTGGAACACAAGGAGAGAAAGAATGGAACACAAGGAGAGAGAAAGAGAGTGGAACACAAGGAGAGAGAGAGTGTGGAACACAAGGAGAGAGAGAGAGTGGAACACAAGGAGAGAGAGAGTGGAACACAAGGAGAGAGAGAGAATGGAACACAAGGAGAGAGAGAGAGTGGAACACAAGGTAAGAGAGAGAGTGGAACACAAGGAGAGAGAGAGTGGAACACAAGGAGAGAGAGAGAATGGAACACAAGGAGAGAGAGAGAGTGGAACACAAGGTAAGAGAGAGAGTGTAACACAAGGGGAGAGAGAGGGTGGAACACAAGGAGAGAGAGAGAGTGGAACACAAAGAGAGAGAGAGGGTGGAACACAAGGAAAGAGAGAGAAAGTGGAACACAAGGAGAGAGAGAGTGGAACACAAGGAGAGAGAGAGAGAGAGTGGAACACAAGGAGAGAGAGAGAGTGTGTAACACAAGGGGAGAGAGAGGGTGGAAAACAAGGAGAGAGAGAGAGTGGAACACAAGGAGAGAGAGAGAGAGTGGAACACAAGGAGAGAGAGAGAGAGTGGAACACAAGGGGAGAGAGAGAGTGGAACACAAGGAGAGAGAGAGAGTGGAACACAGGGAAAGAGAGAGAGAGCGGAACACAAGGAGAGAAAGAGTGGAACACAAGGAGAGAGAGAGTGGAAAACAAGAAGAGAGAGAGAGAGTGGAACACAAGGAGAGAGAGAGACAGTGTATCACAAGGGGAGAGAGATGGTGGAACACAAGGAGAGAGAAAGAGAGTGGAACACAAGGAGAGAGAGAGAGAGAGTGGAGCACAAGGAGAGAGAGAGTTGAACACAAGGAGAGAGAGAGTGGAACACAAGGAGAGAGAGAGTGGAACACAAGGAGAGAGAGAGAGTGGAACACAAGGAGAGAGAGAGAGAGTAAAACACAAGGTAAGAGAGAGAGTGGAACGTAGTGAGAGAGAGAGAGAGAGTGGAACACAAGGAGAAAGAGAGAGAGAGTGGAACGTAGTGAGAGAGAGAGAGAGTGGAACACAAGAAGAGAGAGAGAGTGGAACACAAGGAGAGAGAGTGGGTGGAACACAAGGAGAGAGAGAGTGTAACACAAGGGGAGAGAGAGGGTGGAACACAAGGAGAGAGAGAGAGTGGAACACAAAGAGAGAGAGAGGGTGGAACACAAGGAAAGAGAGAGAAGGGGAACACAAGGAGAGAGAGAGTGGAACACAAGGAGAGAGAGAGAGAGAGTGGAACACAAGGAGAGAGAGAGAGTGTGTAACACAAGGGGAGAGAGAGGGTGGAAAACAAGGAGAGAGAGAGAGTGGAACACAAGGAGAGAGAGAGAGAGTGGAACACAAGGAGAGAGAGAGAGTGGAACACAAGGAGAGAGAGAGAGTGGAACACAGGGAAAGAGAGAGAGAGCGGAACACAAGGAGAGAAAGAGTGGAACACAAGAAGAGAGAGAGAGAGTGGAACACAAGGAGAGAGAGAGACAGTGTATCACAAGGGGAGAGAGAGGGTGGAACACAAGGAGAGAGAGAGAGAGTGGAACACAAGGAGAGAGAGAGAGAGAGTGGAGCACAAGGAGAGAGAGAGTTGAACACAAGGAGAGAGAGAGTGGAACACAAGGAGAGAGAGAGTGGAACACAAGGAGAGAGAGAGAGTGGAACACAAGGAGAGAGAGAGAGAGTGGAACACAAGGAGAGAGAGAGAGAGTGTAACACAAGGGGGGGAGAGAGAGGGTGGAACACAAGAAGAGAGAGAGAGTGGAACACAAGGAGAGAGAGAGAGTGGAACACAAGGAGAGAGAGAGAGTGGAACACAAAGAGAGAGAGAGTGGAACACAAGGAGAGAAAGAGTGGAACACAAGGAGAGAGAGAGAATGGAACACAAGGAGAGAGAGAGAGAGTGGAACACAAGGAGAGAGAGTGGAACACAAGGAGAGAGAGTGGAACACAAGGAGAGAGAGTGGAACACGAGGCGACAGAGAAAGTGGAACACAAGGTGAGAGAGAGAGAGTGAAACGTAGTGAGAGAGAGAGGGAGTGGAACACAAGGAGAGAGAGAGAGAGAGTGGAACGTAGTGAGAGAGAGAGAGAGAGATAGTGGAACACAAGGAGAGAGAGAGAGTGGAACACAATGAGAGAGAGAGTGGAACACAAGGAGAGAGAGAGTGGAACACAAGGAGAGAGAGAGTGGAACACAAGGAGAGAGAGAGTGGAACACAAGGAGAGAGAGTGGAACACAAGGAGAGAGAAAGAGAGTGGAACACAAGGATAGAGAGAGAGAGTGGAACACAAGGATAGAGAGTGGAACACATGGAGAGAGAAAGAGAGTGGAACACAAGGAGAGAGAGAGAGAGAGTGGAACGTAGTGAGAGAGAGAGAGAGAGATAGTGGAACACAAGGAGAGAGAGAGAGTGGAACACAAGGAGAGAGAGAGTGGAACACAAGGAGAGAGAGAGTGAAACACAAGGAGAGAGAGTGGAACACAAGGAGAGAGAAAGAGAGTGGAACACAAGGATAGAGAGAGAGAGTGGAACACAAGGATAGAGAGTGGAACACATGGAGAGAGAAAGAGAGTGGAACACAAGGATAGAGAGAGAGAGTGGAACACAAGGAGAGAGAGAGAGAGTGGAACGTAGTGAGAGCGAGAGAGAGTGGAACACAAGGAGAGAGAGTGGAACACAAGGAGAGAGAGAGAGAGTGGAACACAAGGATAGAGAGTGGGACACAAGGAGAGAGAAAGAGTGGAACGTAGTGAGAGAGAGAGAGAGTGAAACACAAGGAGAGAGAGTGGCACACAAGGAGAGAGAGAGAGTGGAACACAAGGAGAGAGAGAGAGAGTGTGGAACACAAGGAGAGAGAGTGGAACACAAGGAGAGAGAGAGAGCGGAACACAAGGAGAGAGAGAGAGTGTGGAACACAAGGAGAGAAAGAGAGTGGAACACAAGAAGAGAAAGAGAGTGGAAAACAAGGAGAGAGAGAGAGAGTGGAACACAAGGAGAGAGAGAGAGTGTAGAACACAAGGAGAGAGAGAGAGAGTGGAACACAAGGATAGAGAGTGGAACACAAGGAGAGAGAAAGAGTGGAACGTAGTGAGAGAGAGAGAGTGGAACACAAGGAGAGAGAGTGGAACACAAGGATAGAGAGAGAGTGGAACACAAGGAGAGAGAGAGTGTGGAACACAAGGAGAGAGAGTGGAACACAAGGAGAGAGAGAGAGAGTGGAACACAAGGAGAGAGAAAGAGAGTGGAACGTAGTGAGAGAGAGAGAGAGTGGAACACAAGGATAGAGAGTGGAACACAAGGCTAGAGAGAGTAGAACACAAGGAGAGAAAGAGTGGAACACAAGGAGAGAAAGAATGGAACACAAGGAGAGAGAGAGAGAGTGGAACACAAGAAGAGAGAGAGAGTGGAACACAAGGAGAGAGAGAGAGAGTGGAACACAAGGAGAGAGAGAGAGTGGAACACAAGAAGAGAGAGAGTGGAACACAGGGAGAGAGAGAGAATGGAACACAAGGAGAGAGAGAGTGGAACACAAGGTAAGAGAGAGAGTGGAACGTAGTGAGAGAGAGAGAGCGAGTGGAACACAAGGAGAGAGAGAGTGGAACACAAGAAGAGAGAGAGTGTGGAACACAAGGAGAGAGAGTGGGTGGAACACAAGGAGAGAGAGAGAGAGTGGAACACAAGAAGAGAGAGAGAGTGGAACACAAGGAGAGAGAGTGGGTGGAACACAAGGGGAGAGAGAGAGAGAGTGGAACACAAGGAGAGAGAGAGAGAGTGGAACACAAGGAGAGAGAGAGTGGAACACAAGGAGAGAGAGAGTGTAACACAAGGGGAGAGAGAGGGTGGAACACAAGGAGAGAGAGAGTGGAACACAAAGAGAGAGAGAGGGTGGAACACAAGGAAAGAGAGAGAAAGTGAAACACAAGGAGAGAGAGAGTGGAACACAAGGAGATAGAGAGAGAGAGAGAGAGAGAGTGGAACACAAGGAAAGAGAGAGAGTGTAACACAAGAAGAGAGAGTGGGTGGAACACAAGGGGAGAGAGAGAGAGTGTGGAACACAAGGAGAGAGAGAGAGTGGAACACAGGGAAAGAGAGAGAGAGCGGAACACAAGGAGAGAAAGCGTGGAACACAAGGAGAGAGAGAGTGGAACACAAGAAGAGAGAGAGAGAGAGTGGAACACAAGGAGAGAGAGAGACAGTGTATCACAAGGGGAGAGAGAGGGTGGAACACAAGGAGAGAGAGAGAGAGTGGAACACAAGGAGAGAGAGAGAGAGAGTGGAGCACAAGGAGAGAGAGAGTTGAACACAAGGAGAGAGAGAGTGGAACACAAGGAGAGAGAGAGTGGAACACAAGGAGAGAGAGAGAGTGGAACACAAGGAGAGAGAGAGAGAGTGGAACACAAGGAGAGAGAGAGAGAGTGTAACACAAGGGGGGAGAGAAAGGGTGGAACACAAGAAGAGAGAGAGAGTGGAACACAAGGAGAGAGAGAGAGTGGAACACAAGGAGAGAGAGAGAGTGGAACACAAAGAGAGAGAGAGTGGAACACAAGGAGAGAAAGAGTGGAACACAAGGAGAGAGAGAGAATGGAACACAAGGAGAGAGAGAGAGAGTGGAACACAAGGAGAGAGAGTGGAACACAAGGAGAAAGAGTGGAACACAAGGAGAGAGAGTGGAACACAAGGCGACAGAGAAAGTGGAACACAAGGTGAGAGAGAGAGAGTGAAACGTAGTGAGAGAGAGAGGGAGTGGAACACAAGGAGAGAGAGAGAGAGAGTGGAACGTAGTGAGAGAGAGAGAGAGATAGTGGAACACAAGGAGAGAGAGAGAGTAGAACACAAGGAGAGAGAGAGAGTGGAACACAAGGAGAGAGAGAGTAAAACACAAGGAGAGAGAGAGTGGAACACAAGGAGAGAGAGAGTGGAACACAAGGAGAGAGAGTGGAACACAAGGAGAGAGAAAGAGAGTGGAACACAAGGATAGAGAGAGAGAGTGGAACACAAGGATAGAGAGTGGAACACATGGAGAGAGAAAGAGAGTGGAACACAAGGAGAGAGAGAGAGAGAGTGGAACGTAGTGAGAGAGAGAGAGAGAGATAGTGGAACACAAGGAGAGAGAGAGAGTGGAACACAGGGAGAGAGAGAGTGGAACACAAGGAGAGAGAGAGTTTAACACAAGGAGAGAGAGTGGAACACAAGGAGAGAGAAAGAGAGTGGAACACAAGGATAGAGAGAGAGAGTGGAACACAAGGATAGAGAGTGGAACACATGGAGAGAGAAAGAGAGTGGAACACAAGGATAGAGAGAGAGAGTGGAACACAAGGAGAGAGAGAGAGAGTGGAACGTAGTGAGAGCGAGAGAGAGTGGAACACAAGGAGAGAGAGTGGAACACAAGGAGAGAGAGAGAGAGTGGAACACAAGGATAGAGAGTGGGACACAAGGAGAGAGAAAGAGTGGAACGTAGTGAGAGAGAGAGAGAGTGAAACACAAGGAGAGAGAGTGGCACACAAGGAGAGAGAGAGTGGAACACAAGGAGAGAGAGAGAGAGTGTGGAACACAAGGAGAGAGAGTGGAACACAAGGAGAGAGAGAGCGGAACACAAGGAGAGAGAGAGAGTGTGGAACACAAGGAGAGAAAGAGAGTGGAACACAAGAAGAGAAAGAGAGTGGAACACAAGGAGAGAGAGAGAGAGTGGAACACAAGGAGAGAGAGAGAGTGTAGAACACAAGGAGAGAGAGAGAGTGGAACACAAGGATAGAGAGTGGAACACAAGGAGAGAGAAAGAGTGGAACGTAGTGAGAGAGAGAGAGTGGAACACAAGGAGAGAGAGTGGAACACAAGGATAGAGAGAGAGTGGAACACAAGGAGAGAGAGAGTGTGGAACACAAGGAGAGAGAGTGGAACACAAGGAGAGAGAGAGAGAGTGGAACACAAGGAGAGAGAAAGAGAGTGGAACGTAGTGAGAGAGAGAGAGAGTGGAACACAAGGCTAGAGAGAGTAGAACACAAGGAGAGAAAGAGTGGAACACAAGGAGAGAAAGAATGGAACACAAGGAGAGAGAGAGAGAGTGGAACACAAGGAGAGAGAGAGAGTGGAACACAAGGAGAGAGAGAGAGAGTGGAACACAAGGAGAAAGAGAGAGTGGAACACAAGGTGAGAGAGAGTGGAACACAGGGAGAGAGAGAGAATGGAACACAAGGAGAGAGAGAGTGGAACACAAGGTAAGAGAGAGAGTGGAACGTAGTGAGAGAGAGAGAGCGAGTGGAACACAAGGAGAGAGAAAGAGTGGAACACAAGAAGAGAGAGAGAGTGGAACACAAGGAGAGAGAGTGGGTGGAACACAAGGAGAGAGAGAGAGAGTGGAACACAAGAAGTGAGAGAGAGTGGAACACAAGGAGAGAGAGAGTGGAACACAAGGAGAGAGAGAGTGTAACACAAGGGGAGAGAGAGGGTGGAACACAAGGAGAGAGAGAGTGGAACACAAAGAGAGAGAGAGGGTGGAACACAAGGAAAGAGAGAGAAAGTGGAACACAAGGAGAGAGAGAGTGGAACACAAGGAGATAGAGAGAGAGAGAGAGAGAGTGGAACACAAGGAAAGAGAGAGAGTGGAACACAAGGAGAGAGAGTGGGTGGAACACAAGGGGAGAGAGAGAGAGAGTGGAACACAAGGAGAGAGAGAGAGAGTGGAGCACAAGGAGAGAGAGAGAGTTGAACACAAGGAGAGAGAGAGTGGAACACAAGGAGAGAGAAAGTGGAACACAAGGAGAGAGAGAGAGTGGAACACAAGGAGAGAGAGAGAGAGTGGAACACAAGGAGAGAGAGAGAGAGTGGAACACAAGGGGGGAGAGAGGGTGGAACACAAGGAGAGAGAGAGAGTGGAACACAAGGAAAGAGAGAGAGAGTGGAACATAAGGAGAGAGAGAGAGTGGAACACAAAGAGAGAGAGAGTGGAACACAAGGAGAGAGTGAGAATGGAACACAAGGAGAGAGAGAGAGTGGAACACAAGGAGAGAGAGTGGAACACAAGGAGAGAGAGTGGAACACAAGGAGACAGAGAAAGTGGAACACAAGGTGAGAGAGAGAGAGTGAAACGTAGTGAGAGAGAGAGGGAGTGGAACACAAGGAGAGAGAGAGAGAGAGTGGAACGTAGTGAGAGAGAGAGAGAGATAGTGAAACACAAGGAGAGAGAGAGTGGAACACAAGGAGAGAGAGAGTGGAACACAAGGAGAGAGAGAGTGGAACACAAGGAGAGAGAGTGGAACACAAGGAGAGAGAAAGAGAGTGGAACACAAGGATAGAAAGAGAGAGTGGAACACAAGGATAGAGAGTGTAACACAAGGAGAGAGAGAGAGAGAGTGGAACGTAGTGAGAGCGAGAGAGAGTGGGAAAAAAGGAGAGAGAGTGGAACACAAGGAGAGAGAGAGAGTGGAACGTAGTGAGAGAGAGATAGAGTGGAACACAAAGAGAGAGAGTGGAACACAAGGAGAGAGAGAGAGTGGAACACAAGGATAGAGAGTGGAACAAAGGTAGAGAGAGAGAGTGGAACGTAGTGAGAGAGAGAGAGAGAGTGAAACACAAGGAGAGAGAGTGGCACACAAGGAGAGAGAGAGAGTGGAACACAAGGAGAGAGAGAGAGTGTGGAACACAAGGAGAGAGAGTGGAACACAAGGAGAGAGAGAGAGCGGAACACAAGGAGAGAGAAAGAGTGTGGAACACAAGGAGAGAAAGAGAGTGGAACACAAGAAGAGAAAGAGAGTGGAACACAAGGAGAGAGAGAGAGAGTGGAACACAAGGAGAGAGAGAGAGTGTAGAACACAAGGAGAGAGAGAGTGGAACACAAGGAGAGAAAGAGAGTGGAACACAAGGATAGAGAGTGGAACACAAGGAGAGAGAAAGAGTGGAACGTAGTGAGAGAGAGAGAGTGGAACACAAGGAGAGAGAGTGGAACACAAGGATAGAGAGAGAGTGGAACACAAGGAGAGAGAGAGAGTGGAACACAAAGAGAGAGAGAGGGTGGAACACAAGGAAAGAGAGAGAAAGTGGAACACAAGGAGAAAGAGAGTGGAACACAAGGAGAGAGAGAGAGAGAGTGGAACACAAGGATAGAGAGTGGAAAACAAGGCTAGAGAGAGTAGAACACAAGGAGAGAAAGAGTGGAACACAAGGAGAGAAAGAATGGAACACAAGGAGAGAGAGAGAGAGAGTGGAACACAAGGAGAGAGAGAGAGTGGAACACAAGGAGAGAGAGAGAGAGTGGAACACAAGAAGAGAGAGAGAGTGGAACACAAGGAGAGAGAGAGTGGAACACAGGGAGAGAGAGAGAATGGAACACAAGGAGAGAGAGAGTGGAACAAAAGGTAAGAGAGAGAGTGGAACGTAGTAAGAAAGAGAGCGAGTGGAACACAAGGAGAGAGAGAGAGTGGAACACAAGAAGAGAGAGAGAGTGGAACACAAGAAGAGAGAGAGAGTGGAACACAAGGAGAGAGAGAGAGAGAGTGGAACACAAGAAGAGAGAGAGAGTGAAACACAAGGAGAGAGAGTGGGTGGAACACAAGGGGAGAGAGAGAGAGAGTGGAACACAAGGAGAGAGAGAGAGAGTGGAACACAAGGAGAGAGAGAGTGGAACACAAGGAGAGAGAGAGTGTAACACAAGAGGAGAGAGAGGGTGGAACACAAGGAGAGTGAGAGTGGAACACAAAGAGAGAGAGAGGGTAGAACACAAGGAAAGAGAGAGAAAGTGGAACACAAGGAGAGAGAGAGTGGAACACAAGGAGAGAGAGAGAGAGAGTGGAACACAAGGAGAGAGAGAGAGTGGAACACAAGGAGAGAGAGTGGGTGGAACACAAGGGGAGAGAGAGAGAGAGTGGAACACAAGGAGAGAGAGTGGAACACAAGGAGAGAGAGAGTAGAACACAAGGAGAGAGAGAGTGTAACACAAGGGGAGAGAGAAGGTGGAACACAAGGAGAGAGAGAGAGTGGAACACAAAGAGAGAGAGAGGGTGGAACACAAGGAAAGAGAGAGAGAGTGGAACACAAGGAGAGAGAGAGAGTGTGTAACACAAGTGGAGAGAGAGGGTGGAACACGAGAGAGAGAGAGTGGAACACAGGGAGAGAGAGAGAGCGGAACACAAGGAGAGAGAGAGTGGAACACAAGGAGAGAGAGAGTGGAACACAAGAAGAGAGAGAGAGAGTGGAACACAAGGAGAGAGAGAGACAGTGTATCACAAGGGGAGAGAGAGGGTGGAACACAAGGAGAGAGAGAGAGAGTGGAACACAAGGAGAGAGAGAGAGAGTGGAACACAAGGAGAGAGAGAGAGTGGAACACAAGGAGAGAGAGAGAGAGTGGAACACAAGGAGAGAGAGAGAGTGGAACACAAGGAGAGAGAGAGAGAGTGGAACACAAGGAGAGAGAGAGTGGAACACAAGGAGAGAGAGAGTGGAACACAAGGAGAGAGAGTGGAACACAAGGAGAGAGAGAGAGAGTGTAACACATGGGGGGAGAGAGAGGGTGGAACACAAGGAGAGAGAGAGAGAGTGGAACACAAGGAGAGAGAGAGAGTGGAACACAAGGAGAGAGACAGAGTGGAACACAAGGAGAGAGAGAGTGGAACACAAGGAGAGAAAGAGTGGAACACAAGGAGAGAGAGAGAATGGAACACAAGGAGAGAGAGAGAGAGTGGAACACAAGGAGAGAGAGTGGAACACAAGGAGAGAGAGTGGAACACAAGGAGACAGAGAAAGTGGAACAATAGGTGAGAGAGAGAGAGTGAAACGTAGTAAGAGAGAGAGGGAGTGGAACACAAGGAGAGAGAGAGAGAGTGGAACGTAGTGAGAGAGAGAGAGAGAGAGATAGTGGAACACAAGGAGAGAGAGAGAGTGGAACACAAGGAGAGAGAGAGTGGAACACAAGGAGAGAGAGAGTGGAACACAAGGAGAGAGAGTTGAACACAAGGAGAGAGAAAGAGAGTGGAACACAAGGATAGAGAAAGAGAGTGGAACACAAGGATAGAGAGTGGAACACAAGGAGAGAGAGAGAGAGTGGAACGTAGTGAGAGCGAGAGAGAGTGGAAAAAAGGGGAGAGAGTGGAACACAAGGAGAGAGAGAGAGAGTGGAACGTAGTGAGAGAGAGATAGAGTGGAACACAAGGAGAGAGAGTGGAACACAAGGAGAGAGAGAGAGTGGAACGTAGTGAGAGAGAGAGAGAGTGAAACACAAGGAGAGAGAGTGGCACACAAGGAGAGAGAGAGAGTGGAACACAAGGAGAGAGAGAGAGTGTGGAACACAAGGAGAGAGAGTGGAACACAAGGAGAGAGAGAGAGCGAAACACAAGAAGAGAGAGAGTGTGGAACACAAGGAGAGAAAGAGAGTGGAACACAAAAAGAGAAAGAGAGTGGAACACAAGGAGAGAGAGAGAGTGGAACACAAGGAGAGAGAGAGAGTGTGGAACACAAGGAGAGAGAGAGAGTGGAACACAAGGAGAGAGAGAGAGTGGAACACAAGGATAGAGAGTGGAACACAAGGAGAGAGAAAGAGTGGAACGTAGTGAGAGAGAGAGAGTGGAACACATGGAGAGAGAGAGTGGAACACAAGGATAGAGAGAGAGTGGAACACAAGGAGAGAGAGAGTGTGAAACACAAGGAGAGAGAGTGGAACACAAGGAGAGAGAGAGAGAGTGGAACGTAGAGAGAGAGAGAGAGTGAAACACAAGGATAGAGAGTGGAACACAAGGCTAGAGAGAGTAGAACACAAGGAGAGAAAGAGTGGAACACAAGGAGAGAAAGAATGGAACACAAGAAGAGAGAGAGAGAGTGGAACACAAGGAGAGAGAGAGAGTGGAACGTAGTGAGAGAGAGAGAGCGAGTGGAACACAAGCAAAGAGAGAGAGTGGAACACAAGAAGAGAGAGAGAGTGGAACACAAGGAGAGAGAGTGTGTGGAACACAAGGAGAGAGAGAGAGAGAGTGGAACACAAGGAGAGAGAGAGAGAGTGGAACACAAGGAGAGAGAGAGTGGAACACAAGGAGGGAGAGAGTGTAACACAATGGGAGAGAGAGGGTGTAACACAAGGAGAGAGAGAGAGTGGAACACAAAGAGAGAGAGAGGGTGGAACACAAGGAAAGAGAGAGAAAGTGGAACACAAGGAGAGAGAGAGTGGAACACAAGGAGAGAGAGAGAGAGAGAGAGAGTGGAACACAAGGAGAGAGAGAGAGTGGAACACAAGGAGAGAGAGTGGGTGGAACACAAGGGGAGAGAGAGAGAGAGTGGAACACAAGGAGATAGAGTCGAACACAAGGAGAGAGAGAGTGGAACACAAGGAGAGAGAGAGAGTGTAACACAAGGGGAGAGAGAGGGTGGAACACAAGGAGAGAGAGAGGGTGGAACACAAGGAAAGAGAGAGAAAGTGGAACACAAGGAGAGAGAGAGTGGAACACAAAGAGAGAGAGAGAGAGTGGAACACAAGGAGAGAGAGAGAGTGTGTAACACAAGGGGAGAGAGAGGGTGGAACACAAGGAGAGAAAGAGAGTGGAACACAAGGAGAGAGAGAGAGAGTGGAACACAAGGAGAGAGAGAGAATGGAACACAGGGAGAGAGAGAGAGCGGAACACAAGGAGAAAGAGAGTGGAACACAAGGAAAGAGAGAGTGGAACACAAGAAGAGAGAGAGAGAGTGGAACACAAGGATAGAAAGAGAGAGTGGAACACAAGGAGAGAGAGAGTGTGAAACACAAGGAGAGAGAGTGGAACACAAGGAGAGAGAGAGAGAGTGGAACGTAGAGAGAGAGAGAGAGTGAAACACAAGGATAGAGAGTGGAACACAAGGCTAGAGAGAGTAGAACACAAGGAGAGAAAGAGTGGAACACAAGGAGAGAAAGAATGGAACACAAGAAGAGAGAGAGAGAGTGGAACACAAGGAGAGAGAGAGAGTGGAACGTAGTGAGAGAGAGAGTGTGTAACACAAGGGGAGAGAGAGGGTGGAACACAAGGAGAGAAAGAGAGTGGAACACAAGGAGAGAGAGAGAGAGTGGAACACAAGGAGAGAGAGAGAATGGAACACAGGGAGAGAGAGAGAGCGGAACACAAGGAGAAAGAGAGTGGAACACAAGGAAAGAGAGAGTGTAACACAAGGAGAGAGAGAGAGAGAGTGGAACGTAGTGAGAGCGAGAGAGAGTGGGAAAAAAGGAGAGAGAGTGGAACACAAGGAGAGAGATAGAGTGGAACGTAGTGTGAGAGAGATAGAGTGGAACACAAGGAGAGAGAGTGGAACACAAGGAGAGAGAGAGAGAGTGGAACACAAGGATAGAGAGTGGAACACAAGGAGAGAGAGAGAGAGTGGAACGTAGTGAGAGAGAGAGAGAGTGAAACACAAGGAGAGAGAGTGGCACACAAGGAGAGAGAGAGAGTGGAACACAAGGAGAGAGAGAGTGTGTGGAACACAAGGAGAGAGAGTGGAACACAAGGAGAGAGAGAGAGCGGAACACAAGGAGAGAGAGAGAGTGTGGAACACAAGGAGAGAAAGAGAGTGGAACACAAGAAGAGAAAGAGAGTGGATCACAAGGAGAGAGAGAGAGAGTGGAACACAAGGAGAGAGAGAGAGTGTGGAACACAAAGAGAGAGAGAGAGTGGAACACAAGGAGAGAGAGAGAGTGGAACACAAGGAGAGAGAGTGGGTGGAACACAAGGGGAGAGAGAGAGAGAGTGGAACACAAAGAGAGAGAGAGGGTGGAACACAAGGAAAGAGAGAGAAAGTGGAACACAAGGAGAGAGAGAGTGGAACACAAAGAGAGAGAGAGAGAGAGAGTGGAACTCAAGGAGAGAGAGAGAGTGTGTAACACAAGGGGAGAGAGAGGGTGGAACACAAGGAGAGAAAGAGAGTGGAACACAAGGAGAGAGAGAGAGAGTGGAACACAAGGAGAGAGAGAGAGTGGAACACAGGGAGAGAGAGAGAGCGGAACACAAGGAGAGAGAGAGTGGAACACAAGGAAAGAGAGAGTGGAACACAAGAAGAGAGAGAGAGAGTGGAACACAAGGAGAGAGAGAGACAGTGTATCACAAGGGGAGAGAGAGGGTGGAACACAAGGAGAGAGAGAGAGTGGAACACAAGGAGAGAGAGAGAGAGAGTGGAGCACAAGGAGAGAGAGAGAGTGGAACACAACGAGAGAGAGAGTGGAACACAAGGAGAGAGAGAGACAGTGTATCACAAGGGGAGAGAGAGGGTGGAACACAAGGAGAGAGAGAGAGTGGAACACAAGGAGAGAGAGAGAGAGTGGAGCACAAGGAGAGAGAGAGAGTGGAACACAAGGAGAGAGAGAGAGTGGAACACAAGGAGAGAGAGAGAGTGTAACACAAGGGGGGAGAGAGAGGGTGGAACACAAGGAGAGAGAGAGAGAGTGGAACACAAGGAGAGAGAGAGAGTGGAACACAAGGAGAGAGAGAGATTGGAACACAAGGAGAGAGAGAGTGGAACACAAGGAGAGAAAGAATGGAACACAAGGAGAGAGAGAGAATGGAACACAAGGAGAGAGAGAGAGAGTGGAACACAAGGAGAGAGAGTGGAACACAAGGAGAGAGAGTGGAACACAAGGAGAGAGAGTGGAACACAAGGAGACAGAGAAAGTGGAACACAAGGTGAGAGAGAGAGAGTGAAACGTAGTGAGAGAGAGAGGGAGTGGAACACAAGGAGAGAGAGAGAGAGAGTGGAACGTAGTGAGAGAGAGAGAGAGAGAGAGAGATAGTGGAACACAAGGAGAGAGAGAGAGTGGAACAAGGAGAGAGAGAGTGGAACACAAGGAGAGAGAGAGTGGAACACAAGGAGAGAGAGTGGAACACAAGGAAAGAGAAAGAGAGTGGAACACAAGGATAGAGAGAGAGAGTGGAACACAAGGATAGAGAGTGGAACACAAGGAGAGAGAGAGAGTGGAACGTAGTGAGATCGAGAGAGAGTGGAAAAAAAGGAGAGAGAGTGGAACACAAGGAGAGAGATAGAGTGGAACGTAGTGTGAGAGAGATAGAGTGGAACACAAGGAGAGAGAGTGGAACACAAGGAGAGAGAGAGAGAGTGGAACACAAGGATAGAGAGTGGAACACAAGGAGAGAGAGAGAGAGTGGAACGTAGTGAGAGAGAGAGAGAGTGAAACACAAGGAGAGAGAGTGGCACACAAGGAGAGAGAGAGAGTGGAACACAAGGAGAGAGAGAGTGTGTGGAACACAAGGAGAGAGAGAGAGTGTGGAACACAAGGAGAGAAAGAGAGTGGAACACAAGAAGAGAAAGAGAGTGGAACACAAGGAGAGAGAGAGAGAGTGGAACACAAGGAGAGAGAGAGAGTGTGGAACACAAGGAGAGAGAGAGAGTGGAACACAAGGAGAGAGAGAGAGTGGAACACAAGGATAGAGAGTGGAACACAAGGAGAAAGAAAGAGTGGAACGTAGTGAGAGAGAGAGAGTGGAACACAAGGAGAGAGAGTGGAACACAAGGATAGAGAGAGAGTGGAACACAAGGAGAGAGAGAGTGTGGAACACAAGGAGAGAGAGTGGAACACAAGGAGAGAGAGAGAGAGAGTGGAACACAAGGAGAGAGAAAGAGAGTGGAACGTAGTGAGAGAGAGAGAGAGTGGAACACAATGTCAGAGAGTGGAACACAAGGCTAGAGAGAGTAGAACACAAGGAGAGAAAGAGTGGAACACAAGGAGAGAAAGAATGGAACACAAGGAGAGAGAGAGAGTGGAACACAAGGAGAGAGAGAGAGTGGAACACAAGGAGAGAGAGAGAGTGGAACACAAGGAGAGAGAGAGAGTGGAACACAAGGAGAGAGAGAGAGTGGAACACAGGGAGAGAGATAGAATGGAACACAAGGAGAGAGAGAGTGGAACACAAGGTAAGAGAGAGAGTGGAACGTAGTGAGAGAGAGAGAGAGTGGAACACAAGGAGAAAGAGAGAGAGTGGAACGTAGTGAGAGAGAGAGAGAGAGCGAGTGGAACACAAGGAGAGAGAGAGAGTGGAACACAAGAAGAGAGAGAGAGCGGAACACAAGGAGAGAGAGTGGGTGGAACACAAGGAGAGAGAGAGAGAGAGTGGAACACAAGGAGAGAGAGAGTGGAACACAAGGAGAGAGAGAGGGTGGAACACAAGGAGAGAGAGAGTGTAACACAAGGGGAGAGAGAGGGTGGAACACAAGGAGAGAGAGAGAGTGGAACACAAGGAGAGAGAGAGAGAGAGAGAGTGGAACACAAGGAGAGAGAGAGTGTGTAACACAAGGGGAGAGAGAGGGTGGAACACAAGGAGAGAGAAAGAGAGTGGAACACAAGGAGAGAGAGAGAGTGGAACACAAGGAGAGAGAGAGAGAGTGGAACACAAGGGGAGAGAGAGATGGAACACAAGGAGTGAGAGAGAGCGGAACACAAGGAGAGAGAGAGTGGAACACAAGGAGAGAGAGAGAGAGGAACACAATGAGAGAGAGAGAGTGGAACACAAGGAGAGAGAGAGTGGAACACAAGGAGAGAGAGAGAGTGTATCACAAGGGGAGAGAGAGGGTGGAACACAAGGAGAGAGAGAATGGAACACAAGGAGAGAGAGAGAGAGTGGAACACAAGTAGAGAGAGAGAGTGGAACACAAGGAGAGAGAGAGAGAGTGGAACACAAGGAGAGAGAGAGTGGAACACAAGGAGAGAGAGAGTGGAACGTAGTGAGAGAGAGAGAGAGTGGAACACAAGGAGAAAGAGAGAGAGAGTGGAACGTAGTGAGAGAGAGAGAGAGAGAGAGAGCGAGTGGAACACAAGGAGAGAGAGAGAGTGGAACACAAGAAGAGAGAGAGAGTGGAACACAAGGAGAGAGAGTGGGTGGAACACAAGGAGAGAGAGAGAGTGGAACACAAGGAGAGAGAGAGATAGTGGAACACAAGGAGAGAGAGAGGGTGGAACACAAGGAGAGAGAGAGTGTAACACAAGGGGAGAGAGAGGGTGGAACACAAGGAGAGAGAGAGAGTGGAACACAAAGAGAGAGAGAGGGTGGAACACAAGGAAAGAGAGAGAGAGTGGAACACAAGGAGAGAGAGTGAGTGGAACACAAGGAGAGAGAGAGAGAGAGTGGAACACAAGGAGAGAGAGAGAGTGTGTAACACAAGGGGAGAGAGAGGGTGGAACACAAGGAGAGAGAGAGAGAGTGGAACACAAGGAGAGAGAGAGAGTGGAACACAAGGAGAGAGAGAGAGAGTGGAACACAAGGGGAGAGAGAGAGTGGAACACAAGGAGAGAGAGAGTGGAACACAAGGAGAGAGAGAGTGGAACACAAGGAGAGAGAGAGAGGAACACAAGGAGAGAGAGAGTGGAACACAAGGAGAGAGAGAGTGGAACACAAGAAAAGAGAGAGAGTGGAACACAAGGAGAGAGAGAGAGAGTGTATCACAAGGGGAGAGAGAGGGTGGAACACATGGAGAGAGAGAGAGAGTGGAACACAAGGAGAGAGAGAGAGAGTGGAGCACAAGGAGAGAGTGAGAGAGAGTGGAACACAAGGAGAGAGAGAGCTGAACACAAGGAGAGAGAGAGAGTGGAACACAAGGAGAGAGAGAGTGGAACACAAGGAGAGAGAGAGAGTGGAACGCAGTGAGAGAGAGAGAGTGGAACACAAGGAGAGAGAGAGTGGAACACAAAGAGAGAGAGAGAGTGGAACACAAAAAGAGAGAGAGAGAGTGGAACACAAAAAGAGAGAGAGTGGAATACAAAAAGAGAGAGAGAGTGGAACACAAAAAGAGAGAGTGGAACACAAGGAGAAAGAGAGAGAGGAGAGAATGATAAGGTAGTGAGAAACATGCTAAAAATTAATATGAATAATTGTGTGTATGTGTGCGTTCGTGTGAGCATTTATGTGTGAGCATGTATTCAATGTATGTTTGTGTGTTTGTTTTGTAGCTTGTCTATATTTGTGTGTGTGAAAGTTTTTGTCAGTGTCACTATATGTGTCTATGATGCAAAAGAGAGAGAGAGAGAGAAAGAGAGAAAGTAGAGAGAGAAAGAATAAGTTATGGTCATAAAGAGAAAGAGATATAGATTGAGGCAGAAAAAGAGACAAATTGAAAAGAGACAAAATAAAAAAAGAAAGCTAGAAAAGTGACAAGAAAGAAAGAATACAAAGATAGAGTGGCGAAAATTTTTTTTGCGATAAACAAACCAAAAAATGAGAGGTCGTGAACAAAAGAGGTATTCTTAAAGAGATCAAATGAGAAAGGGAGAGAGAAAGTTGAAATACGAGATAGAAAAAGGTGAGAGCAGAGAAAGAGAGGGGTGTAGAAAGAGAAAAATAGAGAAGAAAGAGCGACGTCCAAAAAGGAAAACTTCAATAAGAAGAATTAAAAAAAAAGAAATTTGAACCTACAAATACAGACAGTTGAATAGATCTGGCAGGTCATCAAGAACGATCACTCATAGCCTCACAACGTAATAACTTGAAGTGATTCTAGAGTAATTCTCAGGAGCTTCAGGCATCAAACTCACTCTAATCAGAACAAAATAGTTATTGTCTGCAATTAGCCACTTGTCATCTCGCTGTTCTAAATTACAAACTCAATTTTATCTTTTTTTTTTTTTAGTTTTTGTTTCGTTTTAAGTTTTGATTAGTTTTAATTTGAAGTCAATCGCAGCATTCATGCTTCAATTCTGTAACTTTAAAATGACCTAATGTATAAAAAAAACAAGGTTACAAAGACAGTTTGTGTAAACTCAAAATCGGTCCCCGAAGTGGTCCACCCAGGCAAGAAAAAAAAGCCAGGTTTAAATATTTTCAGAAGAATATCGGTATTGAATTCTATCAGAAGTGGTCCACCCAGGCAGGTAAAAGGGCAGGTTTCAATATTTTCAGAAAATATCATAATGAAATTCTATCAAAGGCAAATGACAGAGAGGAATGGAGAAAGAAGGTTGGCAGACCAAGGGATAGGTGAAAGTGAATGTGAAGTTAGATGTGAACCAGACCTAACTGATGTCTAATAATGAGTGTCTGATTGATCTAATAGTTTTGTAAATGGTCAAGCTCTTATTCAAAGCCTCAAGAACATTACATTTCAACTCCGTATCCCGTTTTAAGTTCCTTTAATTTTTGGTTTTATGACTTTTTTTATTGATTCATTTGTGGTCACCCACAATGAATAAATGTGCAATGTTTCAACTTGATTATAGAAAAGGAAGTGGGAAAAATGACGTTTAACAGATTTTGACCAGGCAGACAGATTTTGGTGATGTAAGTAAGGAAATAACCCAAAGATGGACCAATTCTCACACAGACTTCAGGGCAAATGATGGTTATAACAAGCTCTCGGGACATTTATCAACGAAATCCTTTCGCCTCCGAACAGGGCATAACAGAATGAGACAACATTCCGGAAACGTGCTCTTGTGGAGTGTCTCTGGAGATTGATGTTTACGAGGATTCACTTCAAAGCTTTATAGTTTATTGAGAAAGCACTAACTCTAAAACGCCCCATAGAAGATTTACGCTTTTAACTGCTGCTGTTCTGGAAAGTTCTGCGCATTTGAAAACAGACGTCGGATTAGTTATCTAAGATTTTGTAGCTTATTAACCTTTTAATGATAACACAGAAATATAAGAGGAATGATCTTGTTCATTTGTCATAGTTATCTCATACATTTAAAATGAAATTTAAGTCCCCTTAAATATTTTTCTGCTCGCCACACCTAACACGCGCATCGGATCCGGAGTGAATTAAATATCTTCTTAATAAACACATTTTCCCCCCACACCTGCTGTGTAAAACAACAACAACAAAAAGTTGTGAGACTTACAAGGCTCATAAAAAAAAAGTGATATCACAGATGTTCATTGAACAAACAGTCGAGTCTACTTCCTGGATACAGGGCAACCGACTGTCTCTAATTTTCTCTACTTTAACGTCCTCAAGGGCTTCACCCAATCGTCATCCCAACAGCGAAGTATGCATGCGAGGCATGGAACTCAAATTAAAACGGATTTTAGTAGTGTGAACTACAGAGATCAGGTCTCAAACAAAGAAATCCTAAGCCGAACTGGAAGTCGACCACTTAATGAGGTTGTGACCGAGCGTCGCATAATATTTGCACGACATGTCCTCTGACAGAGTGAATTACGCATACCAAGAGTTGTGATGACATAAAGCATGGAGGACAGAACGAGGAAGGCGCAAGTAGGGACGTCCTTCTATAAATTGGCGCCATGCTGTCATGGAAGACCTCAGAGCAGTGGACAACGGGTGGGAAAAGGCTGCAGACGTTGCCAGTGACAAATCTTTATGGAGACAGCCTGCCACCCAATGCGCCTAACAGTAGGATCTAAGTCCAAGTGGGACTTATACGGAATTCGGTATCACAAAAAAACTTGTAGGCGTCTCTCATGGTTTGTTTTGTGGTATGTCTAGGCAGGGCCTGATCTATGTAAGTGGAGGTCCCGGGGCAGGATTTTTGTGCAGGCTCCTACACTTTTTCAAAAGCTTTAAAAACATTTTCCTTATTAATACTAATGTTCATATCTAAAAGCATGTCATACTGTAAAGAAAGAAATTGAGTACTTGTAAATTTAATGCCAATTACCTTCTTTAAATTTAAAAAAAAAATTGGTATGTCTATTTTAGTAAAAATAAAAAAGTATAATTTTGAGCACTGTCGTAAATACTAAGCTGCAGCCATCTATTTGTTTGTCTGTATACTGATATGCTTCATCATGTATTGGTTATTAATTTTCCTACTTTACTTTTCTTTCATTTTTTTTTAAATTATTTATGTACTTTCCATAATTTGCATGTCAAATCTTCTTTCCCCCCCCCTTCCAAATCCACGCTAAATCACTTCTCGGGGCAGTTCTCTCCTTTCTTACCACCTTTTGAATGATTTACAAAAATAGATCTCAATAACCTTGGGCTTGACCTTATGCTGATTATGCTGTAAACAGTTTTCTTTTAAAGTTGTCTGTAGTTGAGTTGGCGTCTACTATTGAAGGTAATGGATGTAGTTGGGTCACGTGTGTGTGTGTGTGTGTGTGTGTGTGTGTGTGTGTGTGTGTGTGTGTGTGTGAAAAGGGGAAGACACGCGTACTACTAATGTAATGGCGGAAATTATAGTTTTTTTCTAGAGTTATTTTACTGTTTCGGTCATCAGATTGGTTGAGGGACCCAAACAGTAAAATAACCCATGGAGAAGTCATGACCTTTCTGAATGCATCTTTGATGAACTCATATTTTCTATGTTAGCGTGTGTTTCTCAGATAGATAGATGGATAGAAAGATAGAGAGAGAGAGAGAGGGTGTGTTTTCTATGAGGTTTAGGAGCACTTGTCTATTTCTACCGAGATCACTTGTTATAGAAGGCCTCAAAACACAACCCTACTGTTGTATAGGTCACAAGGCTTACAAAGTAGGCTACTCATTCTTATAAAAGTACTCACACTTATAAAAGTAATCAATCTTATAAAAATACTCACACTTATAAAAGTAATCACACTAATAAGAGTACATAGGAACCTAGAGATACGAGTTAAATTCGTTCCAGACCCGAGCTCGTAAGTCGATCTACTCGTATCTAGAACAAATTTTCCCTATATAAAATAAAGTAAAGTCAATTAAGTGGTTCTAACCCTATATAAAGTCCCAAAGTTACCTAAATGCTGAAAATGACTTTGTTATGAATGAATAAATGCACAGGTACAGAATATAACCCGGGCTAACGAGTGCGGATGAGGAGGAGGAAGCGAGGGGGGGGGGATTGACTGCTCAGACCTAAGGCTACGTAAACACTTCATTAACAGCATCCACGTTTCCATGGACACCATCCTCATCTTCGTATCATTGGACTTTGTACTTACGTTAATTTTCTTGGGGCCCATGATGCACAAGAATAATTCCGATTCCAATCACTAAACTCGCAAGCTATAACACTCACACTACAGAGACGAGCCTTTATTAAGCGCTGCGATACGCGCTAGTGGTCGAGATCATGGTGTACCCACACTCTGCCGTTTTTGTCCAAGTAGTGGCTGAGGCAACTTCTCCCCATTTTCCTGCACTGGCATTTGTGGTTCCTATTCCGAGTGAGAACGGAGAGATCCGCTTTCGCACGATCATCGTCGCTACATTTTAGCTCTTTATCTCCACTCGTAACTCGAATTGTCGCTACATTTTAGCTATTTATTTCCACTCGTAACTCGAATCGTCGCTACATTTTAGCTATTTATCTCCACTCGTAACTCGAATTGTCGCTACATTTTAGCTATTTATCTCCACTCGTAACTCGAATTGTCGCTACATTTTAGCTATTTATCTCCACTCGTAACTCGAATTGTCGCTACATTTTAGCTATTTATCTCCACTCGTAACTCGAATTGTCGCTACATTTTAGCTATTTATCTCCACTCGTAACTCGAATTGTCGCTACATTTTAGCTATTTATCTCCACTCGTAACTCGAATTGTCGCTACATTTTAGCTATTTATCTCCACTCGTAACTCGAATTGTCGCTACATTTTAGCTATTTATCTCCACTCGTAACTCGAATTGTCGCTACATTTTAGCTATTTATCTCCACTCGTAACTCGAATTGTCGCTACATTTTAGCTATTTATCTCCACTCGTAACTCGAATTGTCGCTACATTTTAGCTATTTATCTCCACTCGTAACTCGAATTGTCGCTACATTTTAGCTATTTATCTCCACCCGTAACTCGAATTGTCGCTACATTTTAGCTATTTATCTCCACCCGTAACTCGAATTGTCGCTACATTTTAGCTATTTATCTCCACTCGTAACTCGAATTGTCGCTACATTTTAGCTATTTATCTCCACTCGTAACTCGAATTGTCGCTACATTTTAGCTATTTATCTCCACTCGTAACTCGAATTGTCGCTACATTTTAGCTATTTATCTCCACTCGTAACTCGAATTGTCGCTACATTTTAGCTATTTATCTCAACTCGTAACTCGAATTGTCGCTCGTAAAACTAAGAGAAATTTCGCTCTCGACGCTGCTCGTATCTCGAGGTTCCACTGTAATCACACTTATAAAAGTACTCACACTTAGAAAAGCATTTTTGAATTTTCTTTTGTATCGCGAGTGTTTCATGCCCTAGCGCTCTGGTTCATTCTCTTTAATGGAAATGTAGGCAGAGCCCTACTTCAAGTAGCTTAACTGTTGATACCACCCGGTCACACATGCTAAGTAGTGTGGTATGTTCAAGTGAAACGTTTGTGCGAACATTTAGTTAGAAAATTGTGTGTATTTAGTCTCGGTACTTGTTCAGACCTCTCTGCAACCCTGACGCACAACCAGGCCAGGTAAAGCCACCGAAACAATTCTTTAAAGCTCTTGTCAGGTGGCATTGGCATGAAAATAGAAGAATTAAACCCTAGACCATAAAGCCAACAATTAGAAGTAAACCGAAAACCAGCTCAAACCCCTCTCTCTCCCCACTCCCTCCCTACCTCCTTTTTTCCCCCCTCTTAGTCCTGGAAAATGTCTACCTGGTCGGATCTTGGTTATCTTGTAGTGTGTTTCATCTAATTTACTTCCCCGCGTTTATGAAAACCTCAAAAAAAACTTGTCTCTGTCATCTGGTTGGTTGGAGTTAAACTGCCATAAGAACTGATAAGTAATGTGTCTTAAATTTGAAGCTCAAATAGCCTGGTGCACAGGAAATTCAGATTAGAGCTTTAGAATCTCTTGGTCAAGATAAAGGATTTATTTATTCCATTCTCACGTTACAAATTTTCAGAAGTCCTGGCAACCTTTGTAGATTGAGTCAAAGCTCTTAGCTGTAGCGGTCTGGGCATAATTATTAAGTTACATTCACTGAGCTCCACGCAGATACCGCTAACATAATAATCTACATGATCAAATCTATGAAACGAAAAAGAAATTGTTATGTAAATTTAGTCAACCAAGTATAAACTGGAATGTTTCAATCTATTCACGGTCTAAACAGATGCGGTTGGCAGATACACCAATGCAGGCATTTCATAGGTAATGATGGGCTTAAGACCATTACCACTTCCGGTGTTAACAACCTTGCGGAACAGGGCTTCTCCGTAAAGTATATTTAAAGTACATTTGTAAGAACACATTATTGATTGACTTTTTCTGCTTTACTATAACCTGATAATGAAACAGTCTTAGCGGGCATTAAACACAGAGTGAAGATTGTATTGTGTAGTAAGTGCAAGCCCAATGCGAGCAAATATTTCTAACCATAATCTCAAATTGATCTCTACTGTTCTAGTCATGAAATGTATTACACTACCTTGTCCAAGTGTCTAAAAAAGGTTCGAGATAAATCCCTTTTATGACCCTAGGATCCTGAAAAGGCTTTTACCCCGTGGCCAGGAAGAGAGATTGGCTCTTTGCCGACCTCCCTGTCAGCAGGCCCATTAACCACGTGATCAGTTATTCACACCCGTCTTTGATGAGACAGGGGCTCCTTGAGCAGACGACGTAACTTCCTCCTCTTACGTAAAAGGGGGACTCTCCTTGTCCCTATAATGTACGGAAGCAAACCGTGGGAGGAACATCACCGCGCGTATGTTCCCCACTGGAGAACGGTGCCACGGATGGGACTGTGCAATGTTTAGGAACCGCTGATCTAATTGATCTAATTGTTCTGTAAAGGGTCAATCTCTTATTCAAAGCCTCAAGAAAAAACAAACATTTCCGTAAAAAAAAAATTCCTTTAGTTAAGTGTCCTATGGCGATATAGCCGCGCTATATTGTAGATGATCAATCTCTAATTATTAAACAAAACAACATAAAAAACGCAAACTTACTCTGAATGGTCATATAACGAGGTACTCAAGTCTCGCAAAGACTATCTTACAAGAAAGAGTACCAGGGGAAACAGAGGCAGACAGAGTCTCGCAAAGACTATCTTACAGGAAAGAGTACCAGGGGAAACAGAGGCAGACAGAGAACTCAAGTCTCGCAAAGACTATCTTACAGGAAAGAGTACCAGGGGAAACAGAGGCAGAGAAAGCGATGGAAAGACCAAATCAAAGAATGAACGATCAGGTCATTGAAACAGATTCTAGTCTAGGCAGAAGACAAAGAGGAATGGAGAAATAGGTCGACTGATCATGTGTGGTGCCCCGACGATCCGACCGACTAAGGGAAATGAGGATATAAACGTTTGCTACAATAGAGGACAACAAACATACAATTGTAATTAAACACTGTATGAGAACCCTTGCAAATAATTACGTATGCATCTCACTTATTCTATCCTTGACCTCAAACCTGGTGCACAGTATGGTGTGAGGACGAGCCGCCCTCGTTATAATGGACACACCTTTTTTGTGTGCAAGTCATAGATCTAGCCATTGTGTGTCTCTATGAGGAACAATGTGGCTACCCGCAGTTTGGAACAAAAAATAAAGTTTTGTAAGATGAAGATATGGGTAAGAAATAAAAGTACTCGGACCATTGTGTGGGAATGGAAATAACCAAGCATTTGAATATGTCAGCCTCAACAGGTCTCAGGCTGCACACGGTAGTTGTTGGTAGCAGCATAATAGTCTGCTACATGTCTACGGCGACACGTTATAGAATGCCTCAACACTGACCTGCATTGTCGCAACCTATGCAGTGGAGACCAATAGCTCGCAGCCACGTCGTAAAGACATGTGACGTGGCAACGAGACATTGGTCTTCACAGCCCACAGGTAGTGACGTTGCAGGTCTATGACGATTGGCATCGTTTACAATTATTAGGTAAATGCTCAGCGTGTGCACCTAAATGTCCGAGGTTTAAAAAAAATTGCGTGAAATGAAGCATAAAGATAAAAAACAAAACACACAGTGAGTTAATGTAAAAGTGGGTATGGAGGGGCAGGGATAGAGAGATATGTGAGGTAGAAAGGAGGAGAATTTAAAAGGAAAAAAGAAGAGAGTCGTGGAGAGAGAATAATTTAGAAAGTAAAGATAGAAAGATTTGTCCAGGGCAGTGGCGTACCTAGAGATTCGGTGGCCCGGGGGCTTGACAACTTTAGCAGCCCCTGCATTTTGACATTCGACATCATCAATGGCGTAATATTTAATGTAAAACCATATTTCGGACACTCATTGGGGGCCCCTCAAGTGAGGTGGGGGCCCGGGGGGATTTTCAAATTTGGACCCCCCAGCTCCCCCCACCCTAGCTACACCCCAGGTCCAGAGCGGCCTGGAAGGAGTTGTGAGACAAGAAACACCAATCTAAAGAAAAAATGACCCAATGGACAAAAGGTTGCATGAAAGGCAGAGCAAGATGAAGATAAAGGCGGTAAATGAATAAGAGAGAGAGAGAGAGAGAGAGAGAATGATAGAAGTGAGATTGTAACAAAGAAATACAAAATGAAATAGTTGAAAGGCGCAGTAAAGCGCTTGGCTTCCGAACCTAGGGTCCGGGGTTCAAATTCTAGTGAAGACTGATATTTTTAATTAGGGGGTATTTAGGATGACTCTGAGTCCACCCAGCTCTAATGGGTATCTGACATTAGTTGGGAAAAAGTATTGGCGGGTTGATCGTTGTGTTGGCCACATGACACTCTCGTTAACCGTGAGCCACAGAAAGCAGAGGACCTTTACATCTTCTCTCCTATGGATCGCAAGGTTTGAAAGGGGAGCAACAACTTTACCACTTGGTAAACAAATAATTTAAAAAAGAGAGAAAAAAAAACGCTAGAGAAGAAAGATTGATAGAGAGAGGGGGGGGGGTAAGATATATATTCTGGCCCAAACCAAAATGCAGAAAAGAGATAAATCTACATAACAAGGGAGAGAATTCCAGAGATAAAGAAGATCAAACCGTCACAGACAGCCAACAAGCAAAGGGGAATAGAAACTAATGGAAAAAGCTAGCAAGCTAGCAAAATAGACAAAGAAAGACAGAGAAAGAGAGATTGAAAGAAATAGAGAGAACCATTTGGAAGTAAATACATCTAGGCACATTTTGTTTTCTGTAGATGATTACAAAACCTAGAACTCCATAAAGTTAAAATTAATAAAATAAAACGTTGTATCAATTCTAAGCTATCGGATGGTACTTCCAAAGCAAAGAAAGAACAAGCCAGAGAGAGAGAGAGAGATAGAAGAGAGAGAGAGAGAGAGTGGAGAAAATTGAAAAAGAATGGGAGACACAAAATCTAATTATAATATTACCTGCAATTATCCGTTATCCAAGACTCATTTCGCTCGTATGTAGTCAACTGTGACCAATGAGAAAAGTCAACAATCCAGCGATGTGTTGATATCCATGGCACAATCAATAAACCTTCTCGTATTAAATAGCATCACACATTTATAGAAAATTAAAAAGAAGAAACAACAACATTACTCCACGAAGATCAAGTGAAATACAAAACAACGATTTTTTTTTGACACGAAAGAAAACACTACAATAAAACGTCACATGGTGTCAGATTTAAATAGAAAAGTTATTGACAGAATATCCGGTGGCTTTTGGCGGCTTCTAACACACATCAGGTGTTAAAAGAAACCTAATGTTTTCATTTTGGGCATAAAGGGGGAACAACGCGCGTTAATTAAAGCAGGAACTCTTCATTGAGTTGTCGCCACTTGCCGTAGACGCTGCCACACTACCGCGAGTCGCCCTAATCGCTCTCACTTCAAAAAAAAAAAAAAAAAGCCTCCATTGAAACGCGTGTGCGGAGTCATAAGTAAGAGACCGAGAGAGAGAGAGAGAGAGGGGGGGGGAGGGAGGGAGGGAGAGAGAGAGAGAGAGGGTCGATTGTGAACGAAAGACCGGGATAAAAAAAAAGAAAGGAATGAGGATTGCAGTAAGGAGTGCTCATGGGAAATAAAAATCTTCGGTTCCTTTGCTCTGAGACCCGTGAACATCTCCTTGTAAATTAACTCAAGGACAAGGCCATGTGTATCAGTCTGTGAGTCTGGACACTAGTATCAACCAGGCTGACGAACGTTTATTAACCGGGCCACATTATCACGTGGTGTGACACAGGCAACCAGACGAATGGCTTATCGGCGAAAAATCAAAAGCGGACAAACTTGATTTATCATACAACCAATTTATACCAGAGAGCTGGATAAGTTTTAGGAAATCTAACCGGACAAAAATGTGAGTCAGATAACCTGGCGAAGTGTATCTGAAGGGAAATAGAGAACGTACATTAACCAGAGAGCAACTATGTATGCCCTACTTGCTAATCTAGACATTCTGAGGATGTATGCCCTACTTGCTAATCTAGACATTCTGAGGATGTATGCCCTACTTGCTAATCTAGACATTCTGAGGATGTATGCCCTACTTGCTAATCTAGACATTCTGAGGATGTATGCCCTACTTGCTAATCTAGACATTCTGAGGATGTATGCCCTACTTGCTAATCTAGACATTCTGAGGATGTATGCCCTACTTGCTAATCTAGACATTCTGAGGATGTATGCCCTACTTGCTAATCTAGACATTCTGAGGATGTATGCCCTACTCGCTAATCTAGACATTCTGAGGATGTATGCCCTACTCGCTAATCTAGACATTCTGAGGATGTACGCCCTACTCGCTAATCTAGACATTCTGAGGATGTATGCCCTACTCGCTAATCTAGACATTCGGAGGATGTATGCCCTACTCGCTAATCTAGACATTCTGAGGATGTACATTAACCAGAAAGCAACTATGTATGCCCTACTCGCTAATCTAGACATCTTACTGATACCCACTTATGACACCAAATGTTGCACAACAGAATTAAAGGTTTCTGTAAGGGCGGATAGGTTTCAAATTGTCTCTTCCTATCAACTAGCTGCCGATTTTTGACGCTTTGTTTGATTAATGATTACTCTTTATACATACAAAATCACACATGTACATTAAGTTTTCAACATTATTTTTAAATATTTTTCATTTCATTTTCAAATTCAGTAAACTCTACTACAAATACATTAAGAGAATAATTTCAACAGGTGGAAATCCAAACAATAAAACAGCAACAATGGTAATGATTCGTATAGGATAGTTCCTCTTGACGATAAACATTCTAAAGCGTGTTAGATCTAGCTCAGTAGTTGCATGCAGTCAGCAAATTACTTTCATTTGTAGCTGCTTTTATAAGCTTAGTCAAACCAAGACTGTTGGAGTGTAACCCTCTAGACGAGAGTAGAAATCGTAGTGTATTTTTCACTTAGAAATGTTATGTTGGTGTTATTTTAGGATTCGTTTTGAGTATAAAGTGGAATATAACAACTAAGTACACGATTGTCGTTTCTAACATTCATACAGTTGCACTGCTTTAGACACATATTTATACAGATGACAAAATACTAATGGTACATATTCAAAACCCACTATAATGAACCTGTCTAGATGTTTGAGTTTCTAAATAGATAAATAAAAATCGATAGAGAGAAAGAAGAAAGAGAGACATACAGAGACAGATAAATAGATAGATAAATAGCTAGATAGCTAGCTAGCTAGTTAGTTAGATAGATAGATAGATAGATAGATAGATAGATAGATAGATAGATAGATAGATAGATAGATAGATAGATAGATAGATAGATAGATAGATAGATAGATAGATAGATAGATAGATAGATAGATAGATAGATAGATAGATAGATAGATAGATAGATAGATAGATAGATAGATAAAGATAATAATATGTTAAACCAAATTCTTGTTGCTATATCTAGAGTCTAAAATAGTAATACAAATAGATCAACTCAAAAGTCACAACATCAAACAAACACAAATATTGACATGCTTTTTAAGTAGGTTCATGTTGGGTTGTTTTTTTTTTACATTGCAATGATGGCAAATAGCATGCATAGAACCGGAATCAGGCACAGATGCATTCCTTGTGTATTAACAACCTTGTTAGATCCAAGCATGTACATCTATTCTTGGCATCAAAGACGAAGCATGAACTCACCTGCCAACTCGAGTTAATACAAAGTTTTGATCACTTCAAAAAAAAAATGTCTGCATGATGAACATTTTTTTTAACGTTTGATGTTTTATAGAGTGAGTCGTGTCTTCTCTGTTGTTAATTTAGCTTTTTTATTTAGCTCTTCGTTTCGTGTCCTGTTGTTCCTGTAGCGTGTTTTGTTTTAAAAGTCAGTTGTCAACGTGTTATTCTATCATTAGATTCGTTAAATTAGTGCTTTTCACACAAAAAAATCCGTATAGATGATTGATATTTATGTGCTCAAAATAATATTTTTAAAGAAACATATCTAGTTAGAAAACGGTTTTAAATACAAATATCTTCTAAGCTTAAAGCTAGCGTTTCTCAAATTGTGAAGCAGGGTGATAAATTGGACGTGATGGGATCCTTTTTTTCAAGGAATAAAAATAAGTTATATTTGTATTACCTTTATAATATAAGTGGCATCTTGTTATTTACTAGCAGGATCTTTTTTAGTGGAGAGACTCTGCAACAAGATCAGATTGAATCCTATTGTTCTTATATGTCTCTGCTGGCTCAAGTCTATCAGTACATCAGTAGAAGTAGGAGAGGTCTCATTTATTCCTAGCGCCGTAACATTATAACTTCTTTATCCTGACTAAAACAGGCCCGCTACAAGAAGAACATTCTACGATAAACAAGTCCATGTCAGATATTCTTTGCCTCAAACATGTTTTTCACTTCAATATCGACGGGTTAGGGTTAGGGTTTGGGGTTAGGGTTAAGGTTTGGGGTTTGGGTTAGGGGTTAGGGTTAGTGTTAGGGATTAGGGTTAGGGTTAGATTTTTTTTTTATTTGTAACCTTTTTTTTTTTGTTCCCCTGCACTCATTTTTTTAATAAAATATTTTCTTAATTAGTTCAAAATTCAGTGAATAATAGTGTTTACAGCGATCCCTAGGCTCCCCACTGAACCCTGGCTGGGTAAGGGAAGGGAGACTTGAACGCATTTTTTTGGTTGAGAAATGGTGACCTCAGCTCTAAAATTATATAAAGAGTAAATTTCCCCTTTTTGACCTTGTGGTCTATAGGCCATCTGATTATTTGCCTTTACGGTTAACGAGGTTGTCATGTGGCCAGCACCAAAGACCATCAGCCATTACTTACCCTAACTAATGTCAGGTACCCATTAGAGCTAGGTGGACCTAAAAGCTTCCAAAGATCATGAAATTAAAATCCCAGTGTTCTCCAGGATTCGAACCCAAGACAGCCAGTTCAGAAGCCAAGCACTTTACCGCTCAGCCACCGCGCATCCCTAAATCTATTTGGAGGGCTCAAATAAAAAAAAGGTGCCTTGATGATTTTAGTTTCTATTGTAAATAACGTTGAAATCAGGAGCGTTCTTCCATTCAAAGTTTCTTACAGTGTAAGGTTTAAGGTAATGAATTTTTAAGGCCTTGAATGTTTGATTGTCTTCTGCGTCTACCTTGACTTCACCTTTGACTGAAGCTACATGGTATGTTTCTAAAAGTCATAAACTAGATTTTTTTATCTATCTTGGAACACTCTATGTGTTGGCGGAGAAGAAAAAAGATAAAAGTAATATTTTCAGAAAATCAAAAACATATATACTTTCTAAAAGTATAAAATAAGATGATTTCGCAAGTTTATTAATTGGTTATCATTGTAATGACATAGTGGCAAAATCTTCGTTAAAAAATGAACACTCAACTATGATACAATGAAAAAAAACAACATTACCTTTCCGTTATTCAAAAAGATTAGGCTGTTTATGGCTACAGTAAACAGTGAACGAATATAAACAGGTCTCACATGACATTGTTGATGTATTATGAATACACACACTGGACATAGCCTTCTGACACGCTGGACACGCGCAGAAAATAACTCAGTTACATTGCACATTTTCAATTTATCAATTATTAGGCCTACCTTATCTTGCCATTAAACAGTAGATATTGAGAATTCAAAACTAGCCCTTTAAATACAATTGTCTTTCAGTTAGTCGCAAACTTATAAAGCGTTTAGAAGAAGATTGTAGCTCTCCCAAATATGTTTGTTATCAAGAATGATTCGTTAGCAATACTATCTACACCATTATTGCCTTAGAAAAGTTTCTGTGACCTTGTCGTTATAATAATACTTATAAGTTTTTTCTTTGGTAGGAAGCTGTGTTGCGCAATGCTATGCAGTACCTTTTATGATCAACAAATTTTACTTGATGAAATGTAGTCACAGAAAAGTCTTTAAAGTGTTATACTGTTTGTTCTCTCTTTGTTGACTAAACATAAGAGTCACTAATTTTGTTAGTTTTTTTTTTTTATGTAAACTTAAAAGGGACATTTTAACAATTCCTCCTATTAGCTTGCAAACTCTTTGAAAACAGCTCTAATGATTTACTTAATTTGGGAATTTTTGTATATCTTTGGGAACAAAAACAACTAAACCATACTTCAAAACAAAATCTAATGAAATACTCAGAAAGACACAAAGATAAAGGCACATACCTTTTTCCATATGCTAGGACAAATTTCAACAAATGCTCCTTCTTCCATAGTGCTATTAGAGCACGGAATCTGATGAACCAGCCAGGAAACCAGTGACTTGGCAGAATTTAAGTCATCGGTTAACATGCATGACTAGATGCATGACGCGTAGGACATAATCCTTTTCTTTTTTTGAAGTAATATCTGTATTATATAAGATAACTAGCCTGACATTACCCGCGGCCTGCGGGTCTAAGTTTGTGTTTACTAATCTAGTGGATTGGATTTAGATGTATGTTAAACTTAGCTAATGATCCTTTCAAGTTTTTTTCTCTTTCGCTACGAAAATAAAATTAGTTTTGCGAAATGGGTTAACCCGAAGCCGATACATTCATATCTATTAAAAACGAAAAGAGCGATAGCTTTGTTAAATGAATGGGATTATAAAGTGAACAATTAGACGAAATAATTTTTAGTACGCGATTCATGAATGAATATAGATCTAGGCCTGTCTCAACCCGGCTTCGCAGCTTTCGTAAACGAATGCAGTCTATTAAAAATGCTTTAGAAAACCAAATTTGAATGTTTATTTGATCTAAATAGGAAATGAATGGACTATAATTAGTAGTATAGTATAAAACTATCTGTGCTAAGAGAAGTTTTATCATCTTAGAGTTGAATTAGAGTTTTAGATCTAGGGATGGGATTATAAAGTAAACAATTAAACGAATTAATTTTTAGTAAGCGATTCATTACGGTATTGTCTAATGAAAGAATGTTTGTCAGGAAATCTGCAGTCACAGATATAACGAACTAATTAATTCAAAAAATGCTTTTGAAACACAAAATTGAAGGTTAATTTTATTATATAATAAAATCAATGTATCTTCTTTTGTATTTTCAAGTGTCAAAGTAAAAAACTATCTGCGCAAAGTGTATTTCTAAAAATTAGATCTAGGTCTAAATCCTTTCGATCTTTTCTATGTCAACATTGTAGATATGGCCTAGATCCATAAAATAGGCCTACTATAGCTGTAATAGAATTGGACAACTTTTTTTTTGAGGTTTGTTTTAGGGCTACAATACATACACTAAGGTCTAAGTTGGTACTTAAGAAACATTCCTGCCAAGTTTTATCAAGATTGGTCAAGCGGTTTTGATGTCTATAAGTAACATACATACATACACCTCACATTCTACTTTATAATATAGACTAGACATATGTTACCCGCGACCCGCGGGTCTTTATTTGCGCATTACTTTCGATATAGTCACTGAGAGTGTTTTGTAAACAATTAAACGAAATCATAATGTAATAAGTAAAGCGAATATGTCAATGTAAAAATAGTGTGAATGAAGCTATCAAATCAAAATAGCTAATAGGCTTAAATCCATTTTTTTTTTTCAAATTAAAACATTTGCTTGTAGGCCTACATATATTTGATTAAAATTTGAAATGAATAGACTAAATTTTGTATGTTCATGTGTATAAAGTATAAAGTAGATCTTGAGGTAGACATAGATCTAAATCTACACTAATCTAGAGATAAAAATTGGCTTTTATAGAGTTCATTCTGTGCTGTGCATGCGTGAATTTTTTTTATGAATGAATATAGGCCTATCTCAACACGGCTACGCAGCTTTAGCGAACAGCTAACGAATGTATTTAAAATGCTTTAGAAAAACAAATTTGAATGTTAATTTGATTAAAATATGAAATGAATGGACAATAATTAGTATGTTTATGTGTTAAAGCATAAAACTATCTTTGCGAAAAGAAGTTTTATCATCTTAGAGTTCAATAAGAGTTTTAGACCTAGGCCTAGGAATAGACTCAGTAGAGAGATGTGTTAATGTGTAACCAAAAAACTATCTGCGCAAAGTGTATTTCTAAAAATTAGATCTAGGTCTAAATCCTTTCGATCTTTTCTATGTCAACATTGTAGATATGGCCTAGATCCATAAAATAGGCCTACTATAGCTGTAATAGAATTGGACAACTTATTTTTTTGAGGTTTGTTTTAGGGCTACAATACATACACTAAGGTCTAAGTTGGTACTTAAGAAACATTCCTGCCAAGTTTTATCAAGATTGGTCAAGCGGTTTTGATGTCTATAAGTAACATACATACATACACCTCACATTCTACTTTATAATATAGACTAGACATATGTTACCCGCGACCCGCGGGTCTTTATTTGCGCATTACTTTCGATATAGTCACTGAGAGTGTTTTGTAAACAATTAAACGAAATAATAATGTAATAAGTAAAGCGAATGTGTCAATGTAAAAATAGTGTGAATGAAGCTATCAAATCAAAATAGCTAATAGGCTTAAATCCATTTTTTTTTTCAAATTAAAACATTTGCTTGTAGGCCTACATATATTTGATTAAAATTTGAAATGAATAGACTAAATTTTGTATGTTCATGTGTATAAAGTATAAATTAGATCTTGAGGTAGACATAGATCTAAATCTACACTAATCTAGAGTTAAAAATTGGCTTTTATAGAGTTCATTCTGTGCTGTGCATGCGTGATCTTTTTTTATGAATGAATATAGGCCTATCTCAACACGGCTACGCAGCTTTAGCGAACAGCTAACGAATGTATTAAAAATGCTTTAGAAAAACAAATTTGAATGTTAATTTGATTAAAATATGAAATGAATGGACAATAATTAGTATGTTTATGTGTTAAAGCATAAAACTATCTTTGCGAAAAGAAGTTTTATCATCTTAGAGTTCAATAAGAGTTTTAGACCTAGGCCTAGGAATAGACTCAGTAGAGAGATGTGTTAATGTGTAACCATGGAACTATACTAATGGAACAACAGCTCCTAGTTTTTACTAGGGGAGTGCCGTCGCGCATCTTTTTTCGCGCAAGGTGCAATATGGAGAAATTCAGGAGGATGCAAAAGAAGAAATTTACTCCTCCAGTCACTTGGACTGACCTTCAATGAGAGTAAAACTTTCCTACGCTTTATTTTATTAGATCTCTAAAAACTTCATCCATTTTCTCACAATGTTTTGTGATTTATAAAATTTTCCTGAATAAGGGATCGTCACAAAAGTTATTTTTTTAAGGCCACCCCATTAAAATAGCTGTTTTCAGTACTTTCACATTTGGGTATTTTACACAAAATCTGGATTTTTTTTTATGTACATGAAATCATTATCATCTGTCCCGCGTAACCAAATCCTCCACTTTTCCCGGTCACCAATGTTCTTAACAAGATATCAAGAGAGAGAGGCTGGTCCATTATTTGCGTAGTCAAGCCAGCTTTTCTTCTGACAAACCTTTTTTCGTTTATTCTCTTGAAGGATATTTTTTTTAAGTTAGTCTTACAAAATACAATTCCAAACCAACTCATGCAGTTATTGTCTTTTCACAGTATTGAGGAGTCATCCTTTTTGCCAGCCAGAGTGTTAATTGGCAAAAGTAAAAAAATTCATTATTTTAATTTTTTTTAGTAAATATTCACAACTATATCTTTTATATAATAATATATTTTTAAATAATAATATCTTTTATATAGACATGCTTTAATAGATCTAATAAATGATTAACGCGGACCTACCAATATGGGTATATTAATACTTAAATCTGGGTATTTTAAATTTCGAATGCGCATTTTTTAAAAACCGAACTTATCTATAGATCTCTTATATTTAGAATAATATAGATCTACAACACCCAGTCTTAGACTATGGTTCTAGATCTATTTAAAGATATTTTTTTTAAAAAATAACTCAATAGATCTAATAAAGTCATGATTTTTACTCTATTTTCTCTAGATCTAAACCATACATGAGATCAATATATCAATATGAATGCTTATAGATCTAGTCTACGTCTAGATCTATCGATCATCTATACTGTCTATAGGCTATACTATAGCTGTATTGCCTGGCCTGTAGTAGGCTGTAGATCTAGCTAGTACCTGTACTAATATTAGTAGATGTAGATCTATAGTATAATATTAATACTTTTTTATAGTAGAAAGTAGATTTATAATGTATCAATTCTATCTAATCTAGATCTAAATCTAGACTTCACTTTCACATCACATGATCACACTATTATTGATACAGACAGTGAATGAAACGAATGCAGTGATTATAGTTTATACTGATTATACTTATAGATCTACCAGTTGATAATCATCATCATCATAGATAATAATCTAGACTAGTATTCTAGATCTATAAATAATCATAGTCACCGTGATAGTGCCCTTTTTAGTCAATGTAGTCTACGTCTAGATCTATCGATCATCTATACTGTCTATAGGCTATACTATAGCTGTATTGCCTGGCCTGTAGTAGGCTGTAGATCTAGCTAGTACCTGTACTAATATTAGTAGATGTAGATCTATAGTATAATAATAATACTTTTTTATAGTAGAAAGTAGATTTATAATGTATCAATTCTATCTAATCTAGATCTAAATCTAGACTTCACTTTCACATCACATGATCACACTATTATTGATACAGACAGTGAATGAAACGAATGCAGTGATTATAGTTTATACTGATTATACTTATAGATCTACCAGTTGATAATCATCATCATCATAGATAATAATCTAGACTAGTATTCTAGATCTATAAATAATCATAGTCACCGTGATAGTGCCCTTTTTAGTCAATGTAGTCAAGTCAAGATAGTGGAACGTAAACTCGAAGGTTTAATACAATACAGTATAAGCTATGAGTTAGTATAAGATCTAATTATTTTGTTACTTTGTATGTCAATGTCTCAATTAAAATAATTAATATCATCAGCCATATCATTTTAAATATTAAAATATTATAGTAGACATAGATTTCTATATTATAAATAGATAGATTAGATCTATAAAATATAATTTTACAAACTTTAGAAATGATTGATTTTATTTTTAATTGATCAGCCTTCTAGACTAGATCTAGCATCTCTAGCTAGACTCTAACTTGTAGTTTGTAGATGTTGGAATTGGATTGAAATTCACCTTCCTAAATTGTCTCTAAAGTCTGTATCTGATTTGAGAGGCCCAACGAGGCAAGTGTCTATTAGTACTCTGTCTCTTGATCTATCTAGTAGGCCTACTAAGCTAGTGCATTAGCCATAGTGTAGTCAAATCTTGACAACTAGTCTTCTAGATCTAAGCTTCTAGAATAATTAGATCTAGATCCAGTTTAGATTTAGAATATAAAAGTATTTTACTAGCTAAAGTACTAAATCTACAGATCTAAATTCTAGATAGATATACAATATATAGATCCAGTTTAGATTTGGAATATAAAAATGTTTACTAGCTAAAATTCTAAATCTACTGATCTATACTTAATATTTTAGATATTATATGACATCTACAACAAAATATTATTAAGATATAATTATAGATTCTAGACTAGTTATATATGTACATAAAATATATAAATAAAAGATAAAATTTATGCAGGCCTAGATCCCATAAATTTATAATTGATCCAGATCTATCAGTAAAAGTTACCTTCGACGAGAACTTTTACCCAATCTAATCTATACAAGACAATTTATAATCCATGCCTCGCCTACACCCCATACATTAAATAATAGTTTCCATTCCATGCCATGCCCAGACCCATGAGTTCATGAAATAATAAATGATGTGGTGTCAATTATGGATCTATCCCCTGAAATTTAGGACTTTAATATAAAACTCACATATCTAGTTAATTATTTGCTATGACACTCTGATCAACTTTGACTTGTGTGATACATATATGTTTCTTATCAGATTTAATGAATGAAGTTTTGGTGCATTTTAAGGCTACAAAAGTATCATCAGGTGTATTCTAACCATTGGTATTTTTCCTCGCAACATTTCTTTTCTAGTCTGTGATAAATTATAAATTTAAAAAAATGTTTGTAATGTTTCAGTTATTAACAAGTAGAACCATGCCAACCAGTTCTGATGATGTACCAGAATGGCTCAAGGATCATACTTATACTATTTCTACTCTCTGGGCAGACATTAATAATATTGGCATCCATTCAATATTTATTGTAAGTACTACTATACAATTTTTATTTTAGTTATCTAAAAGATATTTTATGAAGTGTGATTTTCATGGTCAAGCAACATCCAAATATCTGGGATGGAATTTAACATTTTTCTCTAGTTTTTTTTTTATAACACTCTTAAGCAAATTCATCTTTCAAGAATGCCTAATATAACTTGGCTGTTGTGCAGGCCATTCCTTTACAATAAACTGTTAGATGAAATTAGGCAAAGTTATGTCTGATAATTTGTATGTTTGATACAACAATGTTTTCAATTTAATATTATTTTTTAATTTTAATGTTTTCAAAAGAAATTAGCCAATATGCCTAATTGTATAATTACAGTTATGTTTGGAAATGGAAGAAAAAGGCATGCATTCCTGACAAGTCAATGATTGGTTGCACCTCTAAAGGTAAGGCATTGCAATTTTCCCCTATGCACTTTTCTCATAAGCTGAAGTACTTGTATTTTTGAAAAACTAGTTTTCCATGAAAATGTAAATCATAATATATGTTACAGTTGCTATTAGATGAGTGCAATGTCCATCAAATTAACTGAATATCTGCCTTCACCTTTAGTAATAATTCATAACTATTAAGGTCAGGGCCATGTCTACACATTAACGCAGTAGCTCCTTTTAGGTACAGACTATTTTTAGAATGGCAAAATTATATAATTATACTTAATAACATATGTAGACGTTTAGCATGGTCAACACATATGTCACACATATTTTTATTTTTTTTAAATCCTTTTATTTATTTTTATAACTAGATAACTTTCTGTTATGAGAAAAGATGAGATTCTTGGACTCCTGCATAGCACCACCAGAAAGGAAAATCCCATCATGTTGCAAAATAAAAGTCTTGGACCAATTTTAATTTAAGATATATATATTATACTGTAAGCTCTATACATATTTATGTGTATCCTGTCATTCAGCCAACAGGTTTGGATTTAGTATTTCTTTAAATCTGTTTGATATTGTACTTGAAAACTATTAATCTGAGCCCCATTAAAACAATAGGGAGTGCAGTGAATGAGTGGTAAAGCACTTGGCTTCTGAACCGAGGGTTCCTGGGTTCAATTAAGACTGGGATTTTCAATTTCAGAATTCAAAAGGCTAGGGATACATGGCAATAGTAAGGAATAAGTTAAGGCAGTTTGGGGATCCATGGCTGAATGGTTAAGTCATGGGTTTGAATCTCTGTGAAGACTCAGATTACAATTTTTTTTAGATTTTTGGGTGCCCCTGAGTCCACCTAACTCTAATGGGTAGCTGACTTTCGTTTTGGAAAGTAAAGATGGTTGGTTGTTGTGCTGGCCACATGATGCACTGGCCAAAGAATCAAATGACCCTATAGATTGTGACGTCTGAAATGGGATTTTTTTTCAAAAGGTGGTTGGTTGTTGTGCTGGGTACATGACACCCTCGCTAACCATGGGGCACAGAAACTGATAAACTTTGTATCATCTGCCCCATAGATTGCAAGATATGTAAGGGAAATTTTACTTTTTTAAAATTAAAATAAGAATCTATCAAAAGTAAACATAAAATATGGTGCATTCTCCTTAAAACTAAAACCTGGTGCGAAGGTTTAAAATGTTGGCAAAAAAAAGCAACATCATATATTCTTAATTCCCTTTGCAAAACTTACTGAGAAGAATATGCATGTTGTTCCCTCATAAGTTTCTTGACAGAGGAAATCTTGTTTATATTAGATTTGAATTAAGCAAATTAAGAAAAAAATTATAATCATTATTTCAAATGGTTGTATCTAAACCTTTTATGAATTATTTTTCAGTCATAAGTATATTGAGATTAATGGATAATCATGAAATTGTTAAATAATTGCTGCTATCATTCCATTGACTAAAGAACCATAATTTTTTTTTTTTTAAATTAATTTCAAAATGATTTTTTTCAAGCATAGAGTTCACATAGATCTTGAGTGAATTTTTTTTTTTATTTGACTAATGCTTCAATTTTATTGTATCATATTAGTTGTTAATTTTTATTACCCAGAATAATGCCTGTACTTCAGAATATTTAAAAAATGAGTACACTATTTTCATGTAATAATGTAACTTGGTATTCACACAATGCTCAAAATACACCATAATCTTTAGGCCATACAGATTTGTATAAATTAACTTGTTTAAATACATTGTAAATGTATATTGTTTGGATAAGAATAAAGTTTTTCTGTAGACAATTATTGTTCAAGATTTGTTGATGCTCCTGCTTAATCAATTATATATACAGGTCATTAGTTTTAACACGTCTGATAATAAATGACAGTACAAGTTAGTGAATGACAATTTGTCATTATTACAGCTGCTTTAGTCCTACATCAATGTGAGGTACCATCCTTTGATTGTGTCATATAACTATTTAAAGCAACATTTTGAAATGAATAGTCTGTAGAATTGACAGTAAATACATTTAAGTGATGGGCTGTGATCTGCGTGAATTGAGAGCTGATAATGTATTGAATTTGTGTTTTTGATCTTTACTTCAAGTAAATGTTAATGAGCAATTAATTTTTAATGAATAAATAATTTAAAAATAAATACAAAAGAACCATAAACATCTACTTTAGTTTAATAATTTTTTTTCATCAGAACAGAATTTCCAACTTTGCATTCTTAAAATAAAATATAATTTATTTAGAGTAGAGTCAGAACACAAAATCATAGTTTAAAAATATTAAGTAAATTAAGCTAAGCTGTGATCTCTTATAAACATTTGTATATAGACTATACACAATTTAATTATTATTTTTCATCAAATTGCAGGAACTAGTAAAACCATAGTCAATGAAATAGTAATACTAGTAAATGAGATAAAAGTAAACTAAATATCATCAATGCTATTGAAGCCACACTTGTTTGTTTTTTTTATCTTGTTTGGTGGACTGCAATTAAAGTTGCTATTAATTTTACTGATCGTCTTAGCTGAAGTGCCAGTGTCGTCTCTTTGAAACCTAAGCTCATTTTCTTGGTAACTGGAAGTCCAGATAATTGGAGTTTCATTTTAAGCACCTATACTTTCCAAAATGGCATTCCGAAAGGCTAAACCTATTTGCCTAACATGTCATATGCACATAAAGAGGTACCAGAGAAATGCTTAGGCGCCAACTTACTTTAACTGAAATAGAATAAGAGAGCACCTGGTTGCATACAGCTTCAGAACGAGACAGCTGGAGGTCACTTACAAAGGTGTGGTATACACCAATGAAAATTAATTGCCGAGGGTAGATGGCAAAAAAAACAAAAACAACTGATTCTACCACAGGTGGACAATGGTTATGCCTGTTCTCAGTGTGGCATAATATGTAGGTCACAGCTGGGGCTGAGTAGCCTCTGGAAACATAGCATTCCTCATAGTCTTAGGAATCAAAGACAAGCCTATCATTTTTGTAGCATAGTTTGTAGCTTCTGTAAATGCATGAAATGCCGACACAAGTGAGTTTGATGGATTATAAACATCTTACTTCTTTGCCTTATATTAAATGGTCCTTCTCTCTGTTCCTCTAGGTACTTGCGTTTATCTAAATATTGATATATCGTAACATTTCATCAAAATAAAAGCTAGAATCTCTGCAACTCGTGTACAAGTCAGAAGTCATCAATAACAGTTGCCATTTAAAAAATAACAATTTAGATTAGTCAAATTAGTGACTGATTATTCGATTCATTTAGGCCTATAAATTTTTTATTTGAATATATAATGATCCTTTACACTTTGTGACTTTACTAGTATACTTTGGAGTAGACTTGTTGAGCTAAAGTCGGAAGTACACATTGAGTTTTACTGTGATCTACTAGATTACTAGATCTAGATCTATATATATTATATTATATACTCAGTATAATATAGTCAATATACTCATATAGAAGTAGAGAGAGTATCTCATCAATAGTATCTGCCATATCGTGATCAGTAGGCGGCTGCAGGTTTATAGATCTATTCCATAACAAAAACCCTGGCTAGATTTAGATCTACTGGTCTAGACATCTAGATCTAACTAGAATTAAACTAGAAAACTGAATTAGAGAAGTAGCTTTCTGGATCTAGAACCAGAATCTATATTATTAATATTAGATCTAGTTGCGTCGAACGCTTAATTTTTGGTTGTTGTTTTTAATAAATGCACATAAAATACATTGTATTTTGGCAATAAAAATACCCAGTTGGTAGTCAAGTAATTCTAATAATTAATTAATGAATGACTATCAGTATTTGTTTTAGATCTATCAGATTCATATGACTATGACTTATTATTTATACTTATTTTGTATCATTCGTCCAAGAAAATCTAGCTCTAGATCTATTTCATTTTAGATTAGGCTATAGTTTGTTTGTTTTTTTTTGGTCATTTTATTTAGGCTACAATATTACGGAGATGAACTTTTTCTTTGTTTCCCACGAGACGTGTATGTCTATAGCCTAGTCCTTTCGATAATAATAATTAAAAAAAAACTATTAGAAATGCGTAGCTTGGAGTGTCAAAACTGTATTAGGCCTCCTATTTTTATTTTTATTTCGTGCAATTTAGTATATCGTAACAAATACGCATTTAGAGGAACGGTAGACAGGTCTTCATCCAGATTTAGTGTAAATAAACCAAACACAGAAACACTGAAAGATTGTATTTTCGGAATTTAGATTCTATTTTTTTGAAAAAATGTGGCATTTTATAGGGTGGTCGAAAAAAATAACTTTTGTGACGATCTCTTATTCGGGAAAATTTTATCTATTATATCAGATAGTCAGAAAATGGATGAAGTTTTTACACATCTAATCAAATAGAGCGTACGAAAGTTTTACACCCATTGCAAGGGACTGACGGAGTAAATCTCTTCTTTGGCATCATCATGGATTTCTCCACATTGCACCATGCGCAAAAATGATGCGCGACGGCACTTCGACTCTCTTTGGCTTTCTAAAAAATTCGAAGCTGGTGTTCCATTAGTATAGTTCCATGGTGTAACCATTTGGTAATGTCTAATGAAAGAATGTTCGCCAGGAAATCTGTAGTCACACAGATATCAGGAACTAATTTATGTAAAAAATGCTTTTGAATAATCTAGTGGATTGGATTTAGATGTATGTTAAACGTAGCTAATGATCCTTTCAAGTTTTTTTCTCTTTCGCTACGAAAATAAAATTAGTTTTGCGAAATGGGTTAACCCGAAGCCGATACATTCATATCTATTAAAAACGAAAAGAGCGATAGCTTTGTTAAATGAATGGGATTATAAAGTGAACAATTAAACGAAATAATTTTTAGTACGCGATTCATGAATGAATATAGATCTAGGCCTGTCTCAACCCGGCTTCGCAGCTTTCGTAAACGAATGCAGTCTATTAAAAATGCTTTAGAAAACCAAATTTGAATGTTTATTTGATCTAAATAGGAAATGAATGGACTATAATTAGTAGTATAGTATAAAACTATCTGTGCTAAGAGAAGTTTTATCATCTTAGTTTACTAATCTAGTGGATTGGATTTAGATGTATGTTAAACTTAGCTAATGATCCTTTCAAGTTTTTTTCTCTTTCGCTACGAAAATAAAATTAGTTTTGCGAAATGGGTTAATTCGAAGCCGATACATTCATATCTATTAAAAACGAAAAGAGCGATAGCTTTGTTAACTGAATGGGATTATAAAGTGAACAATTAAACGAAATAATTTTTAGTACGCGATTCATGAATGAATATAGATCTAGGCCTGTCTCAACCCGGCTTCGCAGCTTTCGTAAACGAATGCAGTCTATTAAAAATGCTTTAGAAAACCAAATTTGAATGTTTATTTGATCTAAATAGGAAATGAATGGACTATAATTAGTAGTATAGTATAAAACTATCTGTGCTAAGAGAAGTTTTATCATCTTAGAGTTGAATTAGAGTTTTAGATCTAGGGATGGGATTATAAAGTAAACAATTAAACGAATTAATTTTTAGTAAGCGATTCATTACGGTATTGTCTAATGAAAGAATGTTTGTCAGGAAATCTGCAGTCACAGATATAACGAACTAATTAATTCAAAAAATGCTTTTGAAACACAAAATTGAAGGTTAATTTTATTATATAATAAAATCAATGTATCTTCTTTTGTATTTTCATGTGTCAAAGTAAAAAACTATCTGCGCAAAGTGTATTTCTAAAAATTAGATCTAGGTCTAAATCCTTTCGATCTTTTCTATGTCAACATTGTAGATATGGCCTAGATCCATAAAATAGGCCTAATATAGCTGTAATAGAATTGGACAACTTTTTTTTTTTGAGGTTTGTTTTAGGGCTACAATACATACACTAAGGTCTAAGTTGGTACTTAAGAAACATTCCTGCCAAGTTTTATCAAGATTGGTCAAGCTGTTTTGATGTCTATAAGTAACATACATACATACACCTCACATTCTACTTTATAATATAGACTAGACATATGTTACCCGCGACCCGCGGGTCTTTATTTGCGCATTACTTTCGATATAGTCACTGAGAGTGTTTTGTAAACAATTAAACGAAATAATAATGTAATAAGTAAAGCGAATGTGTCAATGTAAAAATAGTGTGAATGAAGCTATCAAATCAAAATAGCTAATAGGCTTAAATCCATTTTTTTTTCAAATTAAAACATTTGCTTGTAGGCCTACATATATTTGATTAAAATTTGAAATGAATAGACTAAATTTTGTATGTTCATGTGTATAAAGTATAAAGTAGATCTTGAGGTAGACATAGATCTAAATCTACACTAATCTAGAGTTAAAAATTGGCTTTTATAGAGTTCATTCTGTGCTGTGCATGCGTGAACTTTTTTTATGAATGAATATAGGCCTATCTCAACACGGCTACGCAGCTTTAGCGAACAGCTAACGAATGTATTAAAAATGCTTTAGAAAAACAAATTTGAATGTTAATTTGATTAAAATATGAAATGAATGGACAATAATTAGTATGTTTATGTGTTAAAGCATAAAACTATCTTTGCGAAAAGAAGTTTTATCATCTTAGAGTTCAATAAGAGTTTTAGACCTAGGCCTAGGAATAGACTCAGTAGAGAGATGTGTTAATGTGTAACCATTTGGTAATGTCTAATGAAAGAATGTTCGCCAGGAAATCTGTAGTCACACAGATATCAGGAACTAATTTATGTAAAAAATGCTTTTGAATAATCTAGTGGATTGGATTTAGATGTATGTTAAACGTAGCTAATGATCCTTTCACGTTATTTCTCTTTCGCTACGACAATAAAATTAGTTTTGCGAAAATCGGTTTACCCGAAGTCGAAACATTCTTATCTATTAAAAACGAAAAGAGCGATAGCTTTGTTAAATGAATGTGATTATAAAGTGAACAATTAAACGAAATAATTTTTAGTACGCGATTCATGAATGAATATAGATCTAGGCCTATCCCAACTCGGCTTCGCAGCTTTCATAAGTGAATATAGCTTTAGAAAACCAAATTTGAATGTTTATTTGATCAAAATATGAAATGAATGGACTTTAATTAATATGTTTATGTGTTAAAGTATAAAACTATCTGTGCGAAGAGAAGTTTTATCATCTTAGAGTTGAATTAGAGTTTTAGATCTAGGGATGGGATTATAAAGTAAACAATTAAACGAATTAATTTTTAGTACGTGATTCATTACTGTATTGTCTAATGAAAGAATGTTCGTCAGGAAATCTGTAGTCACAGATATAAGGAACTAATTTGTGTAAAAAATGCTTTTGAAACACAAAATTGAAGATTAATTTTATTATATAATGAAATCAATGGACCATCTTTTGTATTTTCATGTGTCAAAGTAAAAAACTATGTTCGCAAAGTGTATTTCTTAAAATTAGATCTAGGTCTAAATCCTTTCTATCTTTTCTCATGTCAACATTGTAGACATGGCCTAGATCCATAAAATACTATAGCTGTAATAGAGTCGGACAACTTTATTTTTTTTGAGGGTCTTACATTTGTTTTAGGGCTACAATACATTCACTAAGGTCTAAGTTGGTACCCAAGGAACATTCCTGCCTAGTTTTATCAAGATTGGTCAAGCGGTTTTGATGTCTATAAGTAACATACATACATACCCCTCACATTCTACTTTATAATATAGATATGTGAAGAGAGAAAACTCTGGATTGACCTTTTTTTTTCAAAAAATAATAATTGTAAAATGTATTAGACTTAAGTATTTCAACTTTGGACACGGCCTTAGCGGAAATTACCGCACTCAAGTGTTTCATTCTATAAATAGAAGCACGTGAACAGTTGGCGCACCGTCTTTTAAAAACTCATGAGCTGGACTGTTAATAGAAGAACTTGGTTGTGCAAAGCTCACAGGAAAGACTCTTACCAATAATAATAATAATAATAATAATAATAATAATAATAAAAGGGGATCCGAACCAACCATCAAACTATCGCCCTATCACTTGTCCGTCAGTGGTGTATAAACTATTAACTTCACTTTTAAAAAGTAAAATGTATAAATTTTGTTCTGCCCATAAGCTACTAGCAGAGGAACAACAAGGTTGCATTGAAGAGTCGATGGGCTGTAAAGTACAGCTAACTATAGATGGTATTATATTGCATCAAGCTAATAGAAGAAAGAGAAATTTACACATGTGTTACATCGACTACAAAAAAGCTTTCGATTCAGTTCCGCATGATTGGCTATTAAAAACCCTGGATATTCATAGAATCAACCCAAGAATAAAACAACTATTGAAAGTCTGTATGAATAATTGGAAGATAAACCTGCACCTTAATCGTGATAAACTAGGTTCTGTGCACATAAGAAGAGGTATATACCAGGGTGACTCACTATCTCCACTCTGGTTCTGCCTAGCGATTAATCCTCTATCTACATTACTCCAAGACTCTACAAACGGTTTTAGGGTTGACACTAAATGTACAAAATGTGTGTCCCACTTATTATACATGGATGATCTAAAGCTATATGCAGAAACCGAGCAAAAATTACACACCTTAATCAAAACGGTAAAATGCTTTAGTGACGATATCTGTATGTCTTTTGGCCTGGATAAGTGTGGCATCATAAGCATTAAAAAGGGCAAGGCAACGAACACCAACATTGAATATGAAGGCATCGAGGAATTGAACTCCGCCTCTATTTATAAATATCTTGGAATAAACCAGAATACCAAGATAAACCATAAGAAATTAAAAGAGGACTTTCTTGGCAAATATAGGCAAAAAGATAATAAAATCCTCAACACCAAACTGTCTGGCAGTAATCTCATCACTGCAATAAACAGCTGGGCCGTCCCAGTGCTCCTTTACACGTTCGGTGTGATCAAATGGACTGACACCGACCTACATGACATTGACAGACTCACTAGAAAATTACTAACCAAGTTTCGATGCCTACACCCCAAGTCCTCCACCATAAGGTTATACCTGCCCAGGAAGGATGGGGGTCGTGGATTGCAGAATATCTTCAAATTGTGTAAGATGCAAGTTTTAAAAATACGATCAAAACTGCTCGCCTCCAGCAACAAATTAGTTTCCTTCCTACGGAAATACGACTCCGATGCAACCCCTCTTAACCTACACAATGCTGATGTCAATGTCGGTTTGGACGACGTAGGGCATGAGATTCGCCAATGGGAAGAAAAAACACTCCACGGAAAATTTTCGGCTTCATTACATGGGGACAACATCGACAAGGCTGCTTCCTTAACATGGCTCAAAGCAGGTCATCTCTATCCTGAAACAGAAGGCTTTGTTACAGCAATACAGGACAGAGTAATCAGGACAAAAAATTACGAGAAGCATATCCTGAAACTCAATGTTGTCGACAAATGCCGAAAATGTGGAAATGTGGGCGAGTCGATTGAACACATTATGGCAGGATGTCCAGCCCTATCAGAATCAGCCTACCTGGGTCGCCATAACCAAGTTGCAAAGTTAATACACCAACACCTGGCTTTGACGTACAAATTGATCGGTAAGGACACTCCCCCTTATTATAAATACTCTCCGCAAGAGGTTCTCGAGTCTACTGAACATCTGCTATACTGGGATAGGCCTATTCTGACCGACAAAACGGTAGATTTCAATCGCCCGGATCTGCTGTTCATCGATAAAAAAGAAAAAACCGCTACCATTATCGATATCGCCGTACCACTGTCTCATAATTTAAGTAAAACTGAGATAGAAAAACAAAGAAAATATGGGAACCTAGGCTTGGAGATTAAGCGTCTATGGAAATTGTCCAAAATAACAATATACCCCATTGTTATATCAACCGAGGGGATAATAACAACTGACCTCACAGACACCTTCAAGGCCCTTAACATTCCTAGGAACATCTTCGTTGCCTGTCAGAGGGCGGTACTGCTGCAGACCTTCCACATCACCAGAAAATTCCTCAGTGGAAACTGTTAAAAGGACTACGATGAATTTTGTTTCTCTTTAGCGAAACTCGACCCTGGCAGCGCCAGAGAATGACTACTCGTTCATTTCTAACATAATAATAATAATAAAAGACCTTATGAACTTATAGAAAACCAGTAGCTTTATGAAGAAGGAATCGATTAAAAAACTTTTGAAATGTTACTTTTACAAAATCAGAGACAACAGTTAATAGTTTCGCCTTCACCTATACCTAAGTCTGTTGGACCGTTGAGCAACCACGCTACATCTATTGAACTTCCTTCTCCAGACCTTTCTGTCTTTGGCCTTGGACTGAATCTCCCTCAAAGGCTGGCCCATCCATTCTTTTGTGTTGTCTTCCCATCGCTTTCTCTGTCTCTTCTTCTTTTTCCTGGTACTGTTCCCTGAAGGAAGTTTTAGATATCGTTTATGTTTTATTAACCATGAGGCCATCATGCTATATAGATCACCTTTGAAACACATTATACTGTGTGACTGTCTGATCGTGTGGTATGCGCAGTAGCGGCCTTAGGGGGTGGCAAGTGGGGCAACCGCCACAGGTACCGCGCCTGAGGGGTGCTCCGCTATCGAAGATTTTATTGTCAACAACTTCGAAAACCAATTCAGTTGTCATAAACTAGGACTTGTTATTCAATATTTTTTCTAGTCTCGTTATGATACCAATGACCATGTAAGCTCTTAACATAGGCCCACATTTGTGGTTTCGAAATACCGTTCAGTTTTGTTAAAGACAGCATCTTATAACCTGCTGAGTCTAAGGGGCTATCATCGTTTAACAGTTCACAATAAAAACACGTAGGTGGAAGCAGCCAATCCAAATCGTATATTTCATATTTAAAACATCGACGTCCAAACGAATTTTATTAGGACATAGAAAAAAAATGATAAAGTTTAAACTACTCTTTGAATTATGAAAATTGCATATGAAAGAGCCATTTATAACTTTTGCTGTAACATAAAAGCAACTTTTGAAAAATTGAGTTTTAGTGGCCCCCGAAAGGGGAAAAGACTCTATTAGTTTTGTGTGGCCTGTCTGTCCGTCTGTCCGTCCGTCCATCCGTCCCGTTTAGATCTCAGAAACTAGAAGAGAAAATGAAAATTGGACATCGTGATATTTTAGATCATTCAAAAAATCTGATGCAACGGCTACTTTTTTCTTATCCGAAATTGAACCATCTAATTTTTTAATTTATATAAGCAAGCAGATTTTTCAAAAAATTACATCACTTTTCAATGAAAAACTTCAGGAGAGGTCAATTTCTCTTAAAAGGTCTTAGACATCTTCATTAATAATTCAAGCTTCATTCATAGATTCTCGCATTGGTACAAAAAATTTGCATCTTAGGTCACAATGGTAAAAGTGTCAATGGATCATTTGTCATTGAATAGAATACTGATTCAAATATTGTTTTAAAAAATAATTTAGATACGAACTTTGTTTTAGTTATAATTTTAAAAAATTACAAACTACTTTTATAGCCCTCATTTTTGACATATCCTCATTATAGGGGCCTACACTTGACAGTCTAAATAAGACTAAATAGAGCCCAGATCTAGATATATTTATAATATATATTGTTAGACACCTTATTTATATAGGTTAGTTAGTTAGCGACGCACCATAGAAGACGCATATTGAACGGGACTAGTGACGTTTGGGATATGTTGGGTTAGAGACTGAAAAATCAGTTAGCGATAGAACATTCCAGGGTAACGACGTGTTTAGTGACAGAGACTTCTACTGTGGCCTTTTTATCAGAATAAATCCATGTACAATTGTTCATCAGAGTCGACTACATCTCTTCACTAGTTAAAACAGGTGTTGTGTTATTTTGTCTGACTTGTTGGTCAACTACACGTAATACACCCGAACAATTACACCCACACGATTGCAGAGTAATTGGTTGACTTCAAGACAGCCTGAATAAGCAACATCACAGTGGCGACCCCCGACGCCCGAAGTCTGAACATCGAACCGGACCTCGAAGCAGAACGTTTACTCAGGTGAGGGTCGTGCACTCGAAGTTATAAGATTTCATCGGAGTACGGCTGAACACAGAATCATCGCAGAGTGACTTTGTTCTAGATCTACATGTTCTTGATCGTACGTTCAACGAGCCGTTAACTCAGGGTGACCTTCGTCAGGACAGTAATCATCGCAACGTCTGGTCTACTTAACCAGTATATTATCAACGCCTGATCTTCATATGCTGAATCGACCTACAACCAGAGAAACCGTTCATTCATAACGGGTGAGAGATCGCTAGTGAACCTGTTGGACATATTTTTTCTTCGTCGTAGGAGCCACATTGAGTATCAAGTTTTACCTCGCCAGTTCGAGAAGGACAGTTTGCCCGCTGTCAGAAGTATTGTGAGTACTACAAGTTTGGTAGCTAACTAAATCGAAACCGCTCTGTCGTCTTACCCTTGGAGAGATTCTTGTGGAGCAGTTTGCTCATTGAACCGGTTGCTTACCACGTTTATAACGGTCACTGTGTTTAACCTTTGGAAGGTTAGTGAAGTAATCTTTATCAGTACTGAACATTGATATATCTAGTATTCGTCGGTCTAGACCATATCTAGACTTGTTAGCAGTGAAGTTGTGGAAACAGCTACATCCACTTAATTTCGTTGAAAACCGTTAGTCGTATAACGGAACGTCGTCGGAGGTGACCTTGGTTTCACCCAGTCTACATTGGACAGTTTGGTCTAGTGAAGCAACGTACAACAGCAAACTTCGTCGTACTACCAGAGAAGCAGCAGAAGCAGTGAACTATTTTAGAGAACCGTTATTCGTCAGCCCAGATCAAGTCATCGTCAAGAAAGTCGTTATTCGTCAGCCCAGATCAAGTCATCGTCAAGAAAGCCGTTATTCGTCAGCCCAGATCAAGTCATCGTCAAGAAATTCGTTATTCGTCAGTCGTCCAGATCAAGTTGCCGTCAAGAGACTGTTATTTGTCAGTAGTCGTCTACACAAGTCAAGTCGTCGCCAGAAGAACCGTTAACCTATTCGTCAGTAACTGTGTACACAAAGTCGTCGGAACTACACATACGGTCATCAACAGTCGTCGAAGAAACTGGAACATTTTGCTGTGGCATATCAGGACATCTGTGGCATTACGTGGGATACTGGTAGCACCGGAGAACAGAGTCAGAACTGGAAGAGAGGCAGTGGAATTTGTTGTGATCTAGCATATTCGGGAGTCCGAACAAAGGGATCTTTCTTATCAAAAGCTAAGTGCCATTTTTCTTATTAGTATATGTTTAGATTGCCCTTAGAAATAGATTTTGTCTAAATTTGGTATGTTAGCCTGAGTAAAATCAGGTGGTGCTGAAGCCTTAAACCCGTTCGGGGTAAAGACATAATTTAGATGAAAAACTATATTATACCTTTAGGGTTGTAATTTGTTTTGTTTGTGTAAACGTCATATCCGTTGTTGCCTAGTTACTTCGTGACGTTATCATTGTGTGCCATATTGTCATATCCCAACCCATAGCGATAGCCTCATTTAATTATTCATTTGTTTATATTATTTTAAATTATTTATTTTTATTAATTTAATTAGATCTGTATTTTTTTTTCACTTAATGATAGAAAGTGCGGGTAGGATTCTTTTACTGTGAATCAGACTAAAATAATTTTAGTTTGAGCGGTTAAAATCAAATATGATTTTGCCATGAGAATAATGCCGAAACTGGCTATGTAGTCAAACACTGTCGTCTGGCTAAATTTAGATCTACAAATTGTACATCTCTTTGGTACATTTGATTATCTAGACTCTAATTTGAAATATTATTAATTAAAAGATGAATGAAGGTAGTACATTCTAGATATATATATCTTGTTGAAGATATATTTGACATTGTATACACATATTTGTTTCGTATGGTTAAATAGAACCATAATCTACTCTAGATCTAGACTCTAGACAGTCTTTGAATTTACTCTAAACACTTCACTGTGACTTCAGTCATACCAGGTTTTAAAAGTGATCATAGTTATTCATACTAGATCTAATAATCATAGTGCTCTTGATAACTATAGATCTAAATGGTATTATTATATATACTATAATATACTAGATTTAAATTTGTGTGATACTAGACCTAATATACAGATTTGAAATAACCATAATAACTCAGACTAGATTTACTCATTTACTAAATCTATAGATAGAGACATAACATTTAAAACTTGTATAAAAGTTTGTAAAAACCTAAATATAAAATAAGTTTAAAGTATAGCCATAACCAATATAGGCTAAGTAAAAATATATATAAAATATAAAACACAATGGCTACATCATCATATGTGGACCTTAAGGAGGTTAAGGAAGCAGCTATGCAGGATGGAAAGGCCATGGAGTTAAAAGGAAAAGACTTAGCAGCTTATGTACAGCAAGTTGTGAGGGAAGAAATGGAACGGCAAGATAAAATAATAAGAAGGGAAAAAGAAGAGATAGAAAGACAAGAAAGAATCAGAAAAGAAGAACAAGAAAGGCAAGACAAAGAGAGAGAAAAAATTAGAGAACATGAAGCTAAAATGGAGAAGATGAGATTGGATGCAGCACAAGCCAGAGCTCAAACTGAACAAGGAAATAACACAAATAACTCAAATAGTACCACACAAAGAGACAACCCTAATTCGCAAACATGGCTAAAAAGAAAAATACAAAGTTTTGATGAACAGAAGGATGACATTGGTGATTTCCTGAAAAGATATGAGGCAAAAATGTCTACATTTAATATGCCTGAAGAAGAATGGTCTGAAATACTAATAGACTTTGTTCATGGTCAAGCTCTAACAATATGCCAAAATCATGACCATCATATTGATGATAGCTATCAGGTTTTAAAAAGAGAGTTATTGAATGCATACGGTCATAATGCTACAACTTTTAGAAAGAAATATTTTGACAATATACCATCATTAGGAATAGAACCCCAAACTACTATTAATATGGAAAAGGATTTTTTCAATAAGTGGGTAAAATTAGAAAAAGTGACAAACTCTTATGAGGGATTAAAAAATTTTATTCTAGTGGACAATTTTGTAAATAAATGTGATCCTCAATTACAATCTTTTATTAGAGAAAGAAATCCAAAAACTATAGATGAAATAACAGAGATAATGAGGGTATACAAAAATGCCTATCCAAACAAACCATTTTCTGATAGAGATAAGAGCAAAGTAGATTTAATAGGATACACCAAAGAAAATGTTGATAGAAGTAGAAATAGAAACAGATCAAGTAGTGGAAATAGAAAATATAATGAAATAACCTGTTTTAAATGTCGAGGAAAAGGTCATATAGCAGCTAACTGTAGAAGAGGGAATAGTAGGTCTGGAAGTAGAAATAGATACAATGAACAAAATAACAGTAGATATAGGAGTAGAGATAGGAATGACAGGGGAAATTATAGAAATAGGAGTTACAGTAGGGAATACAAAAATAAAGGTACAGATAGGGTATATTTCATGGAAAGAAATAGGAACAATTTTGCAGTGTACCCAGGGTTTGTAGATAGAATTCCGGTGGAATTAATTAGGGATTCAGGTTGTAACACTTTGGCAGTAAAAACTAAATTTGTCAAACCTCATTGGTATAAAGGGTTTACTAAGAAAGTAGAACTAGCAGATGGCACTGTAAGGGAATTTAAAGCTATAAGGGTGTACATTGAAACTCCATTTTTCACTGGTTATTGTGATGGCATTGCAATACCAGAAATGAGATATGATATGTTGGTAGGAAACATAAAAGGAGTTAAAGAATGTTCTAGAAAAGAATTAGAAGACTGGCAAAACAAATACAAAAACATAAGACAAAATTATGAAAACATAGAAACACAAAATATAACAAGTATGATAATAACAAGATCAATGGATAAACAAGATGAGAAACAGGAAAATACAATAAATGTTATAAGTAATGATAAAGGAAAAGAAACCAGTAATGTAATACAAATAGAAAATACAGATATTAAGGAAAGAGAGATAGAAAATGAAACACAAAATAGTCTTGAAACACAAATATCTCAAAGTGAAAAAGAAACAACACCCACATTTGCATTAGAACAAATGAATGACAATATTATTGGGAAAATTTATTCAAGAATATCAGATAAAAACAATAATAATCCAATGGAGAAATTTTGTATAGAGAATAAAATATTGTTTAGACAAACAAGTAATGATAACAAGAAAATAAAACAACTTGTCTTACCACAGAAATATTGGAAAGATGTTTTAATCATGACACATGATAATAATTTAGCAGCACATAGGGGAGTAAAGAAATGTTATAGGAATTTGTCAAAACAAGTATTTTGGCCCAAAATGAAAGCAACAATCAACAAATACATAAACTCATGTGACATATGTCAAAAGAGATCTAACAAAAGCTTAGTGAATAAAGCACCTATTCAAGAAATGGATGAACCTACAGCACCATTTCAGAAAGTATCTATTGATTTAATAGGACCTTTAATTCAAACTGAAAATAATAACAAATACATTCTAACAGTAATAGACATGTTTAGTAGATACCCAGAGGCAATCCCATTATCAAATACAAGTGCAGAGAATATCATTAATGCCATAACTCAAAAAGTAATTACAAGACATGGTATACCTAAAATTATATTGAGTGATCAGGGATCTCAGTTTAAGTCAGAACAATTTAAGAAATGGACTAAACAATACAATATACAACACATATACTCTTCGGTTTACCACCCAGAGAGTAATGGTTTATGTGAACGATATGGTGGTTCATTAAAAAGATCACTAACAAAGATAATTCAGAATAATCAGAACAAGTGGGATCATTACATTAACTATGTACTATTTGCTCATAGAAACAACATCCATGAAGCAACACAATTTTCACCATATGAAATAATACATGGAAGAAAACCTAGAGATGAATTAGATGTTTTTAAAGAAAATCTAATAGACAATGAGAATAAATTAAATAATGACAGTGAAACAACAATCACAACAGAATTGAGAGAAATATGGACTCAAGCATATAACAACAATAAGAAATACAAACAAAGTGCTCATGAGAATATAAATAAGAAAAGACAATTGAAAACACTAGAAGTAGGAAACAATGTATTAATATTGATAAATGACCTGAAAAATAAAATTGGTAAACAATGGAAAGGTCCATTTAAGGTGATAAAACAAATTAATGATGTGAATTATCAAATTGAAATAAATGGGAAAATTAAAACATATCACATAAATAATTTGAAACTATATCATGATAGAGAAGATGAGTTGATACAAAACATTCAGGAGGAAATAGAAAATACATTTTCAGAAAGAGAAAAATGTTTGATGATAATAACAAATGAAAATCATAATGAAAATGATATTAAGGAAATACCTGTAATAGAAACAAAAGAGAATCAAACTTGGCAAAAGATTAATCTTAATAATTTAACTAAGGAAAGTCAAAAGACATAACTAAAATAATACAGGAATACAAAGAAATTTTTTCCAGTATACCAGGAAAAACTAATATTATTAAACATGACATTAAAGTAACAGACTCAAAACCTATCAAGCTTAAACCATATAGAATACCGCTACATTTACAAGACAAAGTAAAGAAAGAAATAGACAATTTACTAGAATCAGGTATAATTGAGCCATCAACATCTCCTTATGCTTCACCAATTGTGATAGCCAAAAAGAAGAATGGAGATATAAGGTTATGTATTGATTATAGGAAACTTAACAACATCACAGAATTTGACCCATATCCAATGCCAAATATAGAGGATATTTTACATAAATTAAATGGAGCAAAATTTTTTACTAAACTGGATTTAACTAAAGGTTATTGGCAAATACCTTTAACAGAAAATGCAAAACCTTACACAGCATTTGTAACACCATATGGTATTTTTCAATGGAATTATATGAGTTTTGGATTAGTAAATGCACCTGCCACATTTAATAGAATGATGAACATGATAATTGGAAACAAAGAAAATGTTATTTGCTATTTAGATGACATATGTATTTTTAATAATAGTTGGGAGGAACATTTGGTAGATGTAAAAGAAGTGTTCAAAATAATAAAAGAAAGTGGACTTACAATTCAAGCAGAAAAAGTAGAAATAGGATTGGAGGAAATAATTTTCTTAGGACATAAAGTAAATAACAACATGATTAGCCCTATTGAAGATAACATAAAGAAAGTACTTAATATTGAAATACCTACAACAAAAAGACAAATTAAAAGCATATTGGGAATAGTAAATTATTACAGAAAGTTTATAAAGAACTTAGCAGAAATAGTGAATCCATTAAATGACTTACTTAAAAAAGGAAAACCTCAAAAAGTAGTTTGTAATGAGGAATGTGTGAAAGCTATTGACAGAATTAAAGAGGTTTTTGGTCATGAATTAATATTAAGACTACCTGATAAAGACAAAATATTTTATGTCACAACTGATGCATCTGGTAATGCTATTGGTGGTTGTTTAATGCAGAACTATGATAACTTACATCCTATATTATATGTAAGCAGAAAATTGTCAGAGGCAGAAAAAAAATATAGTGTCATTGAAAGAGAAGCCTTAGCTGTAATATGGGTAATTACTAAGCTAGAGAGCTATTTAATAGGAAGGAAATTCATATTATTAACTGATCATAAACCTATTCAGTATATACAGCAAAAGAGCATGAAAAACAGTCGTGTATATAGATGGTTCTTAGCACTACAGGAGTATAAATTTGAAGTGAAAGCTATTAGTGGATCTATGAATATTGTAGCTGATCTATTGTCTAGAATGACATTGAAGTGAAATAATTTTGTAAATAAACTATGATTATATTGAGTTTGTAATATATATTAATATATTGACACCATTTATATGTTATGAAAAAGGGAGATAAGTAAATTTGATGTTAAGCATTTGAAAGTAAGTATGGATATTTTTTTTTTTGTGTGAATCATTTCATATATCATTGACGAAAGTTAGTTCTATGGAAAAGGGTGAGTATAAAAGAAAAATGGACAAAAGCGTATAAAAGGGTGGTAAGAAAAAAATTTATTGAATATGTAAATAAAGTCTATAATTGTTTTTTGAAATGTTGTATTTTATCAGATTACTGCCAGTGAAGAACATTTGAAATGTATGACGTGCCCATAAGATGCCACATTCTCCTCCATGATGAACTGTGTACTAATGAAGATGATTTTGGAATGTTATGAACATTGACATTGAATATGAAGAACTGTCAAGTCAAGATGAAAAGGTCAAGATGAAGAAGTCAAGATGAAGATGTCAAGATGAAGATGTCAAGATTTTATGTTTGTGGTTTTCCCCTTAAATTGAAAATGCCCTTGTAAGACTTGACAGTAGTGGAAAAATATTGACATATTTTTTTTCAAGGGGGGGGAGGAATCTGTTAGACACCTTATTTATATAGGTTAGTTAGTTAGCGACGCACCATAGGAGACGCATATTGAACGGGACTAGTGACGTTTGGGATATGTTGGGTTAGAGACTGAAAAATCAGTTAGCGATAGAACATTCCAGGGTAACGATGTGTTTAGTGACAGAGACTTCTACTGTGGCCTTTTTATCAGAATAAATCCATGTACAATTGTTCATCAGAGTCGACTACATCTCTTCACTAGTTAAAACAGGTGTTGTGTTATTTTGTCTGACTTGTTGGTCAACTACACGTAATACACCCGAACAATTACACCCACACGATTGCAGAGTAATTGGTTGACTTCAAGACAGCCTGAATAAGCAACATCACAATATATATATATATATATATATATATATAAGAAATGTAGGCCCTATTGATAATTTAAACAAAATTGTAATTATAAAGCAATAACTTATCTTCTGACAGCTTAGAGGTGCAGATTGATTTGTTATGTAAACAATAGTATCACATTAAGAAATAAATAGGATACGAACAGCATAGTTCTAGACGTAGACTTAAATCTTCAATCTAGATTTAGATTTAAAACTAGGTCTAGCTAGATCTAGCTAGATCTATGTGTATTTTGTATGACAAATGACAATGGAGATATTAATTTTTTTTTGCGAAGGGAACATCTTAATGTTAAGTCATTTGTACACTACTGTAGCTTAAAGTAGGTCAAGAATTTTTTTTTCGTGTTGCCAATTTATCTAATTTTGTTAGAGGACTAAATCTTTTTTAGTTTCTCTTTATTACAATGTAACATGTTATTAATTTTGAATGTATGGATTAATATAATAGGTAAATAATTATTATTTTAAAAAATATAAGTGTACGCTAAATGAATATATATAGCGATGATGTGGTTGAAGGGTAAAGCACCTGAAACCGGAAGTCCCGTGTTCGAATCCTGGAGAGGACTCTAGGTGGACCACTTCGGGGGCCGATTTTGAGTTTTCTGACTTTCGCTGGGGATACGTTCTAAGACCGCACGTGAAGTTCAGATTTTCGCGATATTTGATTTCATATACGTACACTATTTTCGGAAATGAACAGTATCACAGGACTTAAAAACAAAACACTTAAAACCTCTTAATAACCATTTCCCATATTCATTAATAACTTTTATATGCTGTTCCTTTTAAAAACGCAGTATTTTTAAAAAGTGTCATACAGCATTTTTATGTCGCATTACAGTATAAAAAGAATTGGTAAGTAAACATTAAATGTACTGTTAATTTATTCTGCAATGGAAAAAGATGGTTGAGAGTTAGAGTTGAGGGAGTATGAGATGAGGATTCCTAGCCTGTATTGAACCTGTTAATGTGCTTGTACAGCTATTTCGGCCAATCAGCTTCCAGAAAGTTTGGCGATGACGTATTAAGTTGTTTTTCCCAATAAACATCGTGCGGCCGTTGAAAACCCGTGTCTCCATGTTAAAAAAAAAACAAAAGCGGCAGTAGCCTTTTTTTTTCGATTAATTTTGAAAACCCGTGGTAGAGCCTTTCCTCAAAAGTCGGGTCTGCGAAAGTGTATGGACCACTGTAGCTCTTGTAGCAGACTTTGTTCTTATAGAACTTCCAATGGGCTTCAATTTTCAGAGTGAGAGAGGAGACATAATATTAATAGTGTGAGAGTGTTTGCTTTTTTATTTGCTTCTGTTAATGCACAACATTTACAATACAGCATATAATGTAATGGGTCGCGGTGGCTGAGTGGTTAAGCGCTCGGCTTCCGAACCTGGGGTCCTGGATTCGAATCCCGGTGAAGACTGGGATTTTGAATTTCGGGTTTTTAGGTCGCCCCTGATTCCACCCAACTCTAATGGGTACCTGACCTAAGTTGAAGAAAGTAAAGGCGGTTGGTCGTTGTGCTGACCACATAACACCCTGCTTGTTAACCGTTGGCCTTAGAAACAGATGACCTTAACATCATCTGCCCCATAGATCGCAAGGTCTGAAAGAGAAACTTTACTTTACTTTTTTTTTTATATAAAGTACTTAAGCGGCTAACAGTAAGCCAACAGTAAGCCAACAGTACCTACGTCATGTTCTATGTTTTGTAGTAAAAATAAGACCCACAGCTTAGAGACGGACATTCTGTATTGTTATTGGCACAGCGTTAGAGACGGATTAGCCCGTAAGCTTTATGTGTTTAAGGTATATACTTATAGTCTACCCTTCCGGCAAAGGGCCCCGCACACTGCTAAGGCCGCCCCTGTATGCGCTCAATACGATCCATCGATGGTATCAGGTTCGAGCCACACCCGCGCCATCTCCACTCCCCTCCCCATCCTGCGGGAGTTTTGGGTTAGGACTTAATAAAGGAACACCCGAAACAAGCAAGGCAAAAGTTCCTCATACTGAAGAAATATCCGAAACATGTCAAACAACAACATAAACTACTGTAGGGATTCTATTAACATAATACACTGTCCCAGTACTAGAGGAGTCGCTAGGCGCCTCACATTGATACGATGTGATGACAGTGACATAAGTATCTTCATATTACAGCCCCCACCCCTCCTCAACCGCAGGATGTTTTATCCCACTTGCCAACAATTATGCGTACAGGATTTAAGGTCATTACACTTTACTTTCTGTACAAGGAGTCATTCCTGTGTCTGCAGTAATTCTTCTGTGTCTGTGGTAATTCTTCTGTGTCTGTGGTAATTATTATGTGTCTGCAGTAATTCTTCTGTGTCTGTGGTAATTCTTTGGTGTCTGTGGTAATTCTTCTGTGTATGTGGTAATTCTTCTGTGTCTGTGGTAATTCTTCTGTGTCTGTGGTAATTCTTCTGTTTCTGTGGTAATTCTTCTGTGTCTGTGGTAATTCTTCTGTGTCTGTGGTAATTCTTCTGTTTCTGTGGTAATTCTTCTGTGTCTGTGGTAATTCTTCTGTGTCTGTGGTAATTCCTCTGTGTCTGTTAAAGGAATTAATATTAAACATGTACCAAAGGTCATATGAAGTTTGAACCTTGTGTCCTTTTTGTTCTACTATTACAGAATTAAAATGAACCACCCTAACCTTTGACGCGGTGGCTGAGTGGTAAAGCTCTTGGCTTCCGAACCGGAGGTCCAGGGTTCGAATCTTAGTGAGGACTGGGATTTTGCATTTCAGAATCTTGAGGGCGCCTATGAGTCCGACAAGCGTTAATGGGTATCATGACACCCTCGTTAACCGTAGGCCACAGAAACAGATGACCTTTACATCTGCACTATAGATGGCAAGGTTTGAAAGGGAAACCTTTACCTTACCCACACCTTGTTTTTAATATTTGCAAGTACAAAAAAACGTCATTTTGTTCTGATGATTCATACAAACTGGGAGAATGTAAAGGGTCATTCTTATCTTCTTCAACATCTATCAATGAAACATAATTTGATTACATTGTATAACGATTCATTGAGGGGAAAAAAATTAAAGCTTTAAGAAATACAATGATTGATGTGAACAAATTCAGAAATACATCAAGTATCGAATTGTTGTTGATTCTCACCACCAGTAATCAGCTGACATTGCATTTCCTAGTTCTCCTCGGGATAAATCTATCACACAAATAACCAGGAATAGCCTCGTGAGCATTTGTTGACAGCTATTTTACAGCTAACCGGTTCGAAGGGCTCGTTGCATTCCCTAACCTTTTTGCACTGACATAAAATGCAGCTTTTGATTCGCTTTTGTTTGGTCTGGAGCCATATTTTTAAATGTTAAAATTGTCAGTTTTTTTTTATTACAGATACATTTTTCTAGATAACAAACTGTTATAATCTACCTCTGCGGCGGTATTTACTTTGCGCTCCAGCGCACCATTTAGAACCGCAGTGACAGCAGTGATTTGGGAAGAAACAAGCTTCCTTAAGCCCAAAACGATAACATGCAAAATATACAAATGCATATTTAAAAAAGCAAGGTTAATCTAATGGAAATAACTATATTTACAACTATATCTTTCAATGATGTAGAATTTATGTGCCTTTTAGATACAAAATAAAATTACCATTAAGTAATTGATGAATTGGGAATTTTCAAATTGATTCGTGTTGTGTTAGTTACAAAACATTTTTCTACTTGTGTGGGAGAAAAAAGTGTGCTATTATCTAAGGGGTCAAAAACCTACATATCAAGCCATATTTCTGGATACTGGCGGATGTATTTCCCTTGTTAGAATCAAACTAAATAATTAATTGCCAGTAATTAATTGACTAATGTTTTTTTTTATGATTAATGCTATATTAGGTACAATAAATGATTGTGTGTAAAGATTTAACATGATCCGAGAATGGGCGTGGGGGGGGGGGAACGTGTTAAAATTTGTACCAGAGAGACTAATTGATTAATTTGTTAATTGATTCATTCATTTTTTTTTCTACGGTCATCTCCTCGAAAATACTGAAAAAGCGTAATAAAAAAAATATTTATCAAACATAGTTCAACTTTCTCCTAGCCCTTAGTCTGTTGGAACATGGGCTCTGATGAGCGTCTTTCTCCATTCCTGTTTTTTACTTTAAATAGAAACTCTTTCAGTGACAAGCCTGTCCTGGGGTTCATGATGCCTTACCATCGCTTTCTCTGTCTGCCTCATCTTCTTTTTCCTGGTACCGTTTCCTAAAGGAAGGTCTATGAGAGCTCTGAGGACCTTGTGATATGCCTATAAACTTTTAGTTGCGTCTTTGACACAGTTATCGCCCTGAAAAAAACTTGTAAGCAATCCTCTTTATCCTCGATTTAACCAAAAATAAGTTGGTCATTGATGTCTCTCTCTCTTTCTCTTTCCATATGGCTCTCTCTCTCTCTCTCTCGCTTTCTCTCTCTCTCTCTCTCTCTTTCTCTCTCTCTCTCTCGCTCTCCCTCTCTCTCCCTCCCAGCCTCCCCCCCCCCTCTCTCTCTCTCCCTCTCTCTCTCTCTACCCAGAGCCAAGAAGTAACCCACTTGTTTTAGTTAACCTCTCACTGTCAGTATATTAAGGACATTTCATCAGGGCCAAATAATGAGACTGAATTAGCTGGAATAACCTGGCGCATTGCCCCCACCAAGTACTGAGACTGAATTAGTTGGAATAACCTGGCACATTGCCCCCACCAAATACCAGCACTAGGCAATTACTATGCCCTTAGCAATCAAAACTTATGTTCAAACATGACATAGATCTCTAGCTGTACCCATCAATACATACAGATTTGGAATCTTTCATGAACGAGCACTATCACGGTGAAAAAAAATGTCATTGTTACTTCCCCTTTAAGTTTTACTTCCCATAAGTCCTCACTATTGCTCTTCCATTTCCTTTTCTTCTCCCAGAAGTCCTTGGTATTGCTCTTCCCTTTTTTTGTATTCGAAGATAAAATGGAGTCATAAATCTAAAGGTCTATTAGTTATACTTCATTTCTTTTCAATAATATAACAACCAATGAACAGCCAGTTCCTGAAGCTACAGAGGCAAGACGGATACATAATCAGAAGGGCTTAGCAAGACGGATACATAATCAGAAGGGCTTAGCAGTCAATTATTGATTTCTTCCAGACAACGTAAGCTTCAACAGTTGACGGGAATTACGACAAAATGTTCACAGCTTAGTGGGCGGCATTTTAATTTAAGTGTCAGATTTATCTGTTGGCTCCATGGAATCTATTTGTAGAGCGAAAAGTACATAGACTAATATATTAGAATAAATATGGACAGTATGCACGAATACAGGTACTAGAATTTAGTGTTAAAAAAGTAATTAAAAGCTAAAATTCAGCATTTTTCTAAGTAGAGCAGAAATAAAAATTCCGCGCTGTCTGTTAATTGAGAGATTTATTTTAAGAGGTGAAGGAAAAAAATATGTCTTTGTATTGGCAACACAATGCCATTAAAAACATCGGATAGATTGCCATGCGATTTATTTTTCTCTTAGTATAATTCGTATATTGACGTGTTGCTATTTGAAATGGCTTGTGGAGGATTTAAGCCAGGCTCGGATGCCTACCTATGTTCCTATCCATTCTCAAGCACTTTTATGTGGGACAAAAAGGCCAGATCAGACACAATGGTGACCTGTCTGATCACTTCCCAATAGAAAATGGCGTGAAGCAGGGCTGTGTACTTGCTCCTACTCTATTTGCTATTTTCTTTGGCGTAATGCTGGGTCAAATGAGGCAGCGATTGAAGAGGCCACCGTCAAATCTGTTATATTTATCCCGTTGTTTTCTCTATTTGTGAATGCATCTGTCAGCATAGCAGAGAACATGATACTGAACAGTGTAGGTGATAGAACACAGCTTTGTTTTACCCCGTTTGATGCTTCGAAGTGCTCTGATAGTTCTCCACTTTCCTGAACACAAGCCTTCATGCCATCATGAAATAGTCTCACCATGGTTATGAATTTTTGCGGAAAACCATACTTTGACATAATCTTCCAGAGTCATTCTCTGCTAACAGTGTCGAATGCTTTTGTTAGGTCGACATATATTGAGTAGAGGTCAACATTTTGTTCTTGGCATTTTTTCTTGGAGCTTCCTTTCCGCAAAGATCATGTCAATGGTTCCACGATCTTTTCTGACTCCTCGCTTTCAAGGGAAGTTGATAACCGTCTTACCAAGGCCAGTAGTACCTTTGGACGCCTTCAGGGGAGAGTTTGGCGGAAAAAATCGCTCCAACTGCCTACAAAAATTAATGTCTATCAAATGGTGGTTCTCTCAACCCTTCTATATAGATCTGAGGCTACTTTACTACTGCGACAGCTTGAGCGCTTTCACCAAAGACGATAGATGCGAACCCGGCCAAACTGATGTCATATTATGATTATCTAATTGATCTAATTGTTTTCTAAAGGGTCAATCTCTTATTCAAAGCCTCAAGTGAGAAATACCAACATTAACATTTTTAAAAAGTCTTTAATTATGTGTCTGTGCATATCTCTGCTCTGCTATGCACTGTGCAGTTGACGCTATGATATAAAAAAAAATACTTACTAATTGTTGTTTTAAATTATTTTCAACTTATTTGCATATTAAATAATATTTTTTTCTCTTTAACCAAAAAAAGTAACAGTTAGTATGACAGAACATAATTTACTGAACAATACATTTGTAAAAAAAAATTTTTTTTTTGACAAAAGAACTATAACCGTTTGCATAAATGTGTTAAAATATGGTAAATAGTCATCTCCCTTACTAAATATCCTCCCGTGTTTGATACTATTAATAGTGAAAAGTTGTAAAAATGGTGTATTTTTAAGAACAAAAAACTGCTTGCATAGTTAATTTTAAAAATTAAATTTTTCGCTTTCAGAAAAGAAAAAAAAAGTAGCCGTTGCATCAGAACTTTGAATGGTCTAAAATATTATGATGTCGGATTTTCACTATCTTTTCTAGGATGGACGGACGTACAGATAGTCCACACTCAAATAATAACGTCTATTCCCCTTTCGGAGGCCGCTAATAAATGATGGCATCCGATATCGCTTTCAGTGTGATAGTTGTAGAACTGGCTGTAAAATACTTTAGTACATGGGATTAAATTGCGTCCATGTGATGGAGTGTGTGTCTGTGCATGTCTATGGTGACGATGAGATGAACTTGTCGATTGGTTGGTGGCTATGTATGTGAATGATGCAAGATAATCAACATTGTTGTCAAACGATCTTAAGTAGAAGAGACGACCCCAGATTGCCAGTGTGAAGTTGTTATAAGGTAGATTTTGTTCCGAATACCATTTTGTATATTTTTATGAAAGTCTACTACATTTTTTTTGTTCAGTTTATCTCTAGTTGATTTTGGTCTATATTGCAATAAAAGTTAAATATATCACATTGCTGACAAAGAAGTTTCATGTTATTTCCAGTTTTACAAGCGTTTAGTTGTCTACCAGCAGTTTGGTGCTAGAAGTCAACGACCGTCAATAACAACCGATGACCACTTCAACTCTTGTTACGTTAAATGTAGTTCTGTTAGTGTTACAATGGTTTTATTTAGTATTCTATTTACCAACATTTTCCTGATATAATAATTTATGATTTGCTCTAAAAGTGCTTTAAATAAATTTTCCCCATAAAGTTTAATTCTAGGACTCAATGAACAGTGTTATTCTTTCATCTCCAAGATTTAAACGCTTTCAATTTGATCTCAAAGAGAAGCTCTTTCTATTTAAAGGTCCATAAAAACTTCAGGTGACGTTCTGTTTTAAATTATCTTTGACTTGAAAGAAAAATAGGAAGAATCTTTGCAAGACTTTTATTCTTTTATTTTATTCAAAGCAGTGGCGTAGCTCGGGTGAAAGGTCAAAATTCGAAAGCCCTCCCGGACCCTTAAACGAGTGTCCAGAATAATTTCATATTAAATATTAAGCCTCTGCCATGTATTCTTGCTATGTATATTTTTATGTAAGTTAGTGATCTTGTTGCATGTATTCCACACAGATTAACTCTCAGCGAGTAACATGAGTTATATATTATTAAGTTAAATATTTAATAAGAATACTATATTACATCACGATGTGGAATATCAAAATGCAGAAGCCCCTAAAGAGGTTAAACCTCCCAGGACTTGCGGTCGATAGCTACGCCACTGATTCAAAGGCAACATTTATTTATTTTTTTATTCATGATATTTTGTGTCTCTTTTGTCCTTGAACTTGTCTTGCAGTTTAAAATAAAATAATTATGAAGATATAATATCTTTATTATTTTAATAGCCTGTTATTATTATGCAATTATTAGTCCATTTGAAGCTTCCTTCCTAAAGTGGTAGGTCTAAGGACTTCGAAGAGCTGGTATTAATTGTGGCCACTTATAATATCATCACATTAAAAAAAAAAAACATTCACAAGACAAAAAAAAAATTCTTCTATCAGTTTTGTAACAATCTTTTCTCCTACTCGAGTGTAAAGTGTGGGGTGGGGTGACGATGGGCGGGGTCTTCCTTGATGGGAAACAGGAAAGCTGTGGTAGTCACTAATTAAATTTGTTTTCTTAAATCACATATCAGCAGGTAGGTAAATGTTGTCTGCCAAGTAGGCTGCTGTAGGTAAGATATCGGGTCCAGCCAGGTCGAATATTCTTTTCATTACAACACTTCCGCTGTTGGCTTTTTTAGATCAGCGGTTCTATAATCTTTTTTTTTTACATGAATGAGATTATTAATTGTATACACAAATAGCAAAGCACAGGCTTATCTTATATTCAGAAACAGAATAGGCCCAAACGTTTTAAAAAAAAAAACAGTTAATAATAATTTAAAAAATGGATGCCTTTAAAGCTTTAGATCCAATGTTTAAAAATAAAAAAATAATCATCAAAATTTTTTCAAGCACATTGTAAAAAACGTGAACAAATTTCTTCATTCTCAGTATAAAAGACTAAACTTGAAAAATTTATTCAAATGATATATCTCATAGTAATTGTGAATATATGTATTCAGACTCAATATATGTAAGTGACAAAGATAAGAGGGGAAAGAGAATGACCATAGAGGAAAGAGACGTGGAGCTAGATCAGAGTAATGAAAGAAGGAAAAGAGAATGACAGAGAGACGGAGAAGATAAAACAATAACAATTTAAAGAGTTAAAGGAGAACAAAGATAAAGATAGAGGCAAAAAAAGTGAACAAAAGACTGAGAGAAATAAATAGAAATTAGCAAAATATAAAAAGTACTTTTAAAAAAACGTATCTAAGGGAATGAATTTCACATTAGCTAATATATCTCAATAATGTAATATTTATTTCCCTTTTACGATATGAAACTGACAGAGTGAGGTTTGTAAAAAAAATAAACCTTTAGTCAAAGAGATCTCCGGAAAGGAGAAGAAGAAGAGAGGGAATTCGTGTGAGAGACAGCGAGTGAGAAACAGAGAAAGACAGAGAGAAAGAGGAAGAGAAAGACAGAGAGAGAGAGATGGCAGTTTTCTAGCCAGGTATAAACTAGGCGCTATAAATTTGGAGGGGTCATTGATCTTTTGTTTTTGTTTCCACATATAGATCTAGATCTACAACACTAAACATTGGAACCTAATTAGGTAAACAATATCTTCTCCGACACATTTATATATATTAGCCAGATAGCGAAGATCATTCCATTTAATGGGCCAGCGAGACTTTACAGGGTAGAAAAATAAAACGAAGCTCCAGCAATAAATCCAGTTTTATCTAGTCATAAAGAAATTGAATAAAAACCCGTTGCTGGGTAAATTCAATTAGCTGATGCTCGACAGGAGATATTTGTGAATCAATGAGTTCGTCTGTTATTGGGGCTATAGGTTAGAATTGTTTCAAATATTAAATAATTATGATGGTAGCTAGATTCAGTCTATAGGTTAGAATTGTTTCAAATATTAAATAATTATGATGGTAGCTAGATTCAGTCTATACGTTAGAATTGTTTCAAATATTAAATAATTATGATGGTAGCTAGATTCAGTATGATAAGATTTAAAAAAAAAAACAACCTCTGTAGGACTACAGGTGAATGTAAAACACTTTACTGATACAATGTACTGTGGACTTTGATAAATCCTTTTACTTGTAAAATTCATAACTGATGAATTGGAAACTTGAGGTGCATGTCATTGATACCCAACTACAACCAGCTGGTGAAAGCCAAGCAATGACGCAGTGATATCCGGTCCCTCGAAGGTTTATGCCCGCATTGCATTGTGAGGCCATAGAGGCTGCTCTTTCTTTGGACCCGACGATTTTTGGAGTCTATAATAATAATAATAATAATAATAATAGTAATAATAATAATAATAATAATCTTTATTGTCCGTGTGGAAATTAGTCTTACAATTTGTGCATTACACCAAACAAAAAACATTATAACTATAAGAAACCAAAGTGTACATTCACACCAGACTCACTCATAATTTACATGTGACAAAGTTTATATCAGATTGTTCCTATTTAATGATTTGATTGCCAGGGGTACAAAAGAGTGTTTCTGTCTGTTTGTCTTTGCTCTCGGTGTCTGGTATCTCTTTTGTGATGATAAAATCAGTAATCGTAATTTTTGCTGCCTTTTTTTACTGATATAATCAGTATTTGCAGTAAAATTTAGTTTTATGGCTAGGATAATACTAAGATATTTAAAATTTTGCACTATTTCAATAGTCTCTCCAGCTACAGAAACATTATCATTTTCCTTCTTTTCCCTACGAAAATCAATTATCATTTCTTTGTTGTTGTTTTTTTTTACAAATAATAAAAAAAAAATTATAAGGCCCTTAACGTACGATTTCCGATTTTATGTGACCCACCAGGATCTAAGTAGAAACAAAAAGTAAAGTTCCCTTTCAGACCTTGCGATCTATAGGGCAGGTGATGTAAAGTTCATCTGTTTCTGTGGCCTACGGCCAACGAGGGTGACATGTTGCCAGCACAAAGACCAACAGCCTTTACTCCCCTTCCCCCCCCCCCCCCCCCCAAACTAATGCCAGGTACCCATTAGCGCTGGGTGGAGTCAGAGGCGCCATAAAGATCCCAAAATAAAAAAAAATCCCAGTCTTCGGATGCCAAGTGCCTTACCACTCAACCACCACACCTCGTGACTTAGGAGTTCAAAAGTTAGAATTGACTTAACTGTCCATTTTTTTTTATTATTGCATCCACGTGTGTTTTCGGTGAGCCCCAAAAAAAGGAGAAGGGGGGGGGGAGGATAATCTTAGCTAAAAACTGTCTTATATTTTCCATTAAAAATATAGCATAGGAAAGCCTATCCTACAGACATATAATAAAAACCTAATAAAAACGCAACTGAGCTTCCCCTGCTTCTCATTCGTGTGAGAATCACTGAACTAAAATTCAAATCGCGGTGCTCATCGAAACCTTTATAAATGTAAGGTGTGTCTAATTTACTTTTGAAAGTACGTAACCATTTCTTTCCATAGGCCTGGTCGCAACTGCTCTCGGTGTAAGACCACCAGAAGCATTAAACAATTAGCTTGCAAGTGGCAATGAAAAGATAGAGACTCATCAACCGTTCTTCAGTTTAGCTTCAACCACTCGTGGTCTTAAGGGGAGATTTAATGATAAACCGAATACATTCACCACAACAGGGCTTGTACTTAGTCCGAGAAAAGTTCAACTTCTTGCTCTAGTGTGTGCTGAGCTGTATTCATGCCACAGTATTGGACATCGCACTAGATTACCGTGAGTACTTCCATCAGGGAATGTTTTGACTTTGAGCACGATTAGCTACAACCTTATCTTTCCTCATTTCATTGAACCCCGCGCCATAGCGCCCCATAAAACCGCGGAGGCACGGATGTCAGAGAGGCTTTTATTGACTAGGATGAGCTATAATAAGAAACCGACTGGTGTGTTCTATTTTCAGGTTTGTTTGGTGACCCACAAACTAAAGAAGTTGAATAGAACTGTACTTGAAGTAATGAAGGCCAATTACAAAGAGAATGCAACAGTGCACTTCACAACACCTGGAGACGAGCGAGGAATTTGTATAAAGTGGCAAGAATTGTGTCATGATGTAGTACGAGATGAAAACAAACAAACTATAGATAGATAGATAGATAGATAGATAGATAGATAGATAGATAGATAGATAGATAGATAGATAGATAGATAGATAGATGATAGATAGATAGATAGATAGATAGATAGATAGATAGATAGAGATAGATAGATAGATAGATAGATAGATAGATAGATAGATAGATAGATAGATAGATAGATAGATAGATAGATAGATAGATAGATAGATAGATAGATAGATAGATAGATAGATAGATAGATAAAAGGTAGATTCTTGATTGATAGTATAAAATGAATAAGAGAGTAAAATAAGTACGTACAGATTGTTTTATAGTTTTTTGCTAGTTTAACATTTGTAGTTTAGTAAAATTTTATGTAAAACAAATTAAAATTAATTATTTACGACTAATTCATGACTTTTCTTTACGGGCTTATGTGTTGTCCTGTACAAAGAATTATTGTGCAAAGTTTCAATTTAATCCGAGAATGGGAAGTGGGAGAAATAGTGTGTCAAAGATTCCACCCAGACTGACAGAATGATTTAATTTAAGCTTTGTTGAAGCAAGTAGGGATAAACACTCAGAAAAAAAAACTAAATCCATGGTAGACATGGTAAAATATTAACTAAAACTTTAATAATGTCAATATCGGACAAAAAATAAGAAATATTGAAGCTTTATATAAATTTGTATAAAATCGAAGCTTGGTCTGTTATTTTAAGCTTTTGTTTTTTGGCTCTTCTAATTCGTTTTGCTTTTGTTTTTCTAATCATTTACAGAATCGATTAGTTTCAGTTCCATTAGAAGTCATTACCATTCCACGTAGTTGGCCCTTGCCATTTAGATTACACCAGTACAATGGGAGTCACGCTAAGTGACAGATCAATGCAGATTGTAGGCATAAAAGTCATAGAGCTAGATTACCGTAAATCCCCGATACGCCACGGAGAAAGCCGAGAAAACGATCAGGGGATGTGTGGGAGATGGGGGGTGGGGAGTGGAAAGCTTTCTGTGTCATGCTGACCTAACCCAGACTCGACTGAGCCAGATAGAGTCCAGTTAGCGGAGATTACCGGGAAGTGAATGTAATGGAAACTGACCGCCACAATAGACACCAGACCAAATGAGAATATGGCCGGACAATGTTTCACGAGATACTAGTTTAGATCCAGAAAGACAATTATTTCTAACAAAATAGTGTTTCTTCCTCTAGGTCAGTCAGCATTAATAGTCTAGTTCTAGAATACTCGTTGAAATACTTATACCGAACTCTCCTGGTAATAGTACGTGTATAACAGCAATATATGTTTTTTATTCTCTGAATGTTAGGCCTGTACGTTTGTTGTTGTTTAGGTCGGCCAGAAGTAAATCATTCTGCACACTAATGGAAGAGTTCTGTTTTGTTTTGTTTCTTTTTTATTTCTTTTGTTTTAAATTTGTTTCTTACTAAAAGCTGAGCTGTAAAGCGCTTGGCTTCCAAACCCGGGGTCCCGAGTTCAAATCCTGGTGAAGACTGGGATTTTTAATTTCGGGATCTTTGGGGGTCTCTGAGTCCAACCAGCTCTAATGGGTACCTGAGATTAGTTTGAGAAAAATAAAGGCTGTTAGTCGTTGTGCTGGCCACATGACACCCTCGTTAACCGTGGGCCACAGAAACAGATGACCTTTACATCATCTGCCGCATAGATCGCAAGGTCTGAAAAGGGAACTTTACTTTTGACTACAGTAGAGAAAAACGGCCGAGACCTAATGCTTGCTGTTCACAGAAATCAAATTCCTGTTTGTTTGATTGTTTTTACTTTTAACATTTGGCCTGTAACATCAAGACATATGTCGAACGTAGTGTTCCAGGCGCTGTGATAACAAAACAAACATAAATACGAGAGAGAAAATGACAAACTAATCTACAACAAAAACGTTTTGAGCAGATAGATCTTAATAATGTTCTTGAATTAGTGAAGCATGTGGTTTACATAAATAATTGATCGGACCATCTCTTCAATATAAAATTCAAGCAAATTACAGTCTCATAATTCTATGAGCGTAGCTAAGGGAGGTTTTGAGTTTAAACCTCTCTTTAAATTTAAAACCATCTCTTGATGGTTTTGAGTTTAAAACTCTCTACAGAGAGTTTTAAGGTTAAAAACCCACTCTTCAATTTTGTTCTAGAATAAACTAGTCACCGAATTTCATGAGCGTAGCCAAGAGGGGTTGTGAATAGCAGATTTGGTTTTTGAACTAAACAAAAAATTTTATGGCAGGATAATGTACTGCAAATACTTCAGAATACTGCTTGATCCACTGGGTAAGCTCAATGCGCTCGCCACGTAGCTGGCAGGGTCGTGGTGGCTACAGTCTTTCCACTACCTCTAAAAAGAACCTATTCTAGGGTACAATAAACGCCTTCCAAAAAAATGAAAGGTTGGAAGGTAATAAAGATTAATTATGTACAAAGACACACACATACACACACACTATATATATATATATATATCCAACCCCCCTCCAAAAAAAAAATTCTGGCCACGCCCATGTTTATGTGTGTGTGTGTTTGGTTGCTTCTTCATTTTGAATAAATGACTTGTTAAATAAATGAAAGTTTTTTTTTTTATGTTTAAAATGAAAACGTTGCTTTAAAATATTTTGTACAATTATTTTTTTCTTGAGAAACAAGACATGAGCATTCTCTAATGGCCCTTTATCAAGACTGCACTAGAGCATATTTTTATAATTAGAATAAAAAAACAAAACAAACAATTTCGGTCTTCGGGTAAGATTCTATGTAAAAAAAGAAAAAAAAAAAAGTCTACCTTTGTTCACACGCCTAAAATATTTTCTTGCTAGGAGCAATTTATAAAATGAATTAGAAACATTTTTGAAACCTCTTTATTTTTTTTTTAGTTTAGCATGTAAATTTTTTACGCAAAATTATTGAAAAAATGTCTATATTCTTTGATTCGCTTGAAATGAAAGTCCTGAACTAAATGTTTGTTTCAGTGTGAAGTGTGTTGAGGTTATCTGACACCGGTGTAGCCTCTCATTCTCTCCGTAAGTATTTTTTTAATGTTTAAAATACTTCCTATTCATAACGAATAAATGTACCACGTGTATAAAACTTAATGTTCATCAACAATTTGGTTACATTCCCCAGGCATTGATTTAATTATTCTAATTATATTGTTCGATTCACCATCGGCAATAGTATAATGTATTATTTACCATGATACACCGACAATATATATATATATATATATATATATATATATATATATATATATATATATATATAGATAGATAGATAGATAGATAGATAGATAGATAGCATGGGCGTAGCCAGGGACCCCCCCCCCCCGAAATGAAATCCCCCCCACAGGGGAGGGGGGACTGAATTCATTGACTGATTTTTTGCTTTCATTTTGCTTTTTTAGGTGAGATTTTAATTCTAAATCATCACTTACCACAGCACAGCCGAGGGGGGTTTTGAGTTAAAAAAACCCCTATCAGCGGGTTTTGAGATAAAAATCCCTCTACCAGGGGGTTTTGAGTTTAAACCCCCCTACCAGGGGTTTTGAGTTTAAAACCACCTACAGGGGGTTTGACTTTTAACCCCCATACCAGGAGTTTTGCAGTTAAAGCTCCCTCTTCTATAAACAAAACTAACAAAAGTGCAAACGACAATCCCCAAATTCCAAGAAAACAGCTAAGGAAGATTTTGACTTTAAAACCCCTCCAAAAATTACGATAAACACCCTCTCAATACAAAAAAAAAGCAAATTACATATTTAAAAATTCTATGAGCCAAAGGGGTTTTGAGTTTAACCCCCACCCTCTCCAGTTGGGGTTTGAAGCTAAAAAGTTCCTATTCGATATAAAAAAAAGCAAATTACACACAATAAAATCTATGAGCGTAGCCAGCCAAAGGGGTTTTGAGTTTAAAACCCCCTGCCAGCGGGGTTTGAAGCTGAAAAATACCTCTTCAATATTAAAAAAAAAGCAAATTACGCACTGAAAATGCCTTGAGCGTAGGCATAGGGGTCTTGAGTTTAAATCCCCCTTCAGATGGTTTTGATGCTAAAAAATACCTCTTCAATATAAAAAAGTAAATTACACTAAAATTATTTGAGCGTAGCTAAGCGAATGAAGGGTTTTGAGTTTAAATCCTCCTCCTCCAGATGGCTTTTTTAAAAATTTAAAACCCCTTCAGGTGGTTTTGAGTTTAAAATTCCCCTACAGAGCGTTTTGAGTTGAAAACCTCTCTCTTCAATATTATTTTAAAGCAAACTACAGTCACCAAATTCTATGACCGAAGCTAATTGGGGTTTTGAATAAAAAAAAAACACAAATAAAATCCTGAGATTTTTTAGTTTAAAACCCCCCAACAGAAGATTTTAACGATAAAACTTCCCTTTTCGATATAAAATCTAAAGCGAAATACATACATGTAATTCCAAGAGCGTAATCAAGAGAGGTTACACATTTCTACAAGTGCCTGGGCTCCATTAATAAAGTGTGAATAGTCATCTGCCGAAATTGAAAAACACTAAATGTGGCTCAACAAAGATGCCTAAGACAGGTTTTAGGAGTCAGTTATAGAGATCGGGTCTAAATCAAAGAAATCAAATGCCGAACTGGGAGTCGAACCCTTAGTAAGGTTGTGACAGAGCGTCGCATGAAGTTTTGCGGAGCATGTTCTCCGACAAAATGAATTACGCATAATAAGAGTTTCAATGACATCCTAGTACAACTTGGCGTAACACTTTCATTGAGATCCTCAGAGCAGGTGGGAAGAGGCTTCAGACATTGCCAGTGACAGATTTTTGTTGAAACAGCTTGCTGGAAAATGCACCGAACGGCGCGAGAAGGTCTAAGTCAGTAAAAATAGCACATTAGGTTTTTGAAATAAAACTTTTTAATAGCAAGATAATGCACTGTAGATACCTCAGAATATGCATATTGTTGGCTTTCAATACCAGAAATAGTGCTCGGCGGCAGGGCCTCGCCCCTCGATGGGGGAGCGCTGCGAGCTCCCCCAGACCCCCTTGATAGCAAGGGCGGGGAGTCTACAAGTTTTCCACTAATTCCAGGAAGAACCTATTCTAGGGCACAATAAACGTTTTCCGAAAGGGTCAGAATGTAATAAAGATTAATTATGTACACACACATATATATTTTTTTTCCGCTACGCCCATGATAGATAGATATTGTGGGAAGGGTGGTGGAGAGGTAAAACGTTAGGCTTCCGAACTGGTGGATCTCGGGTTCGAATCTTCCTAGAGACTTTTGTGAATTTCAGGATTTTGATATGCCTCTTTTGGTAATTTGTTACGTGGACACCTACAGCAATCATTAATTGATTAAATCTAATGTAATTGGGGGTTTTGTTTTTTTTTCGATACAGAAGTGTTTATATTGCCAACAAGAATAAATTAATAACAATAAAAATTGTATCCAAGAGAGCTTATATTTGGGATCTATTCGTTTTAGAAAAGGTTTCTTATCAGTATGGCATCTCTATCAGTATATTTCATTTTATGTAATTTGCTTTATGTATACTATAAATTAGAAAGTAAGGTGTATGTATGTACGTGACTTATAGACATCAAAACCGCTTGACCAATCTTGATAAAACTAGGCAGGAATGTTCCTTGGGTACTAACTTGGACCGTAGTGTATGTATTGTAGCCTTAAAACAAACTTAAGAACCTCAAAAAAAAAAAAAATGTTGTCCGACTCTATTAGAGCTATAGTATTTATGGATCTAGGCCAGGGGTGGGCAACCTTTTTGTATCGAGGGCCGCATTAAAAAAAGTTTGGGAATGGCGGGCCGCATATATGTAGATACCTTAGAAAGGCACGCTCGCTAACTGTGTAAAATATCTTTTAATTCCTATTTACACTGTATTATAGCCACGTTTCTTTCTTTTTTTTTTCACACTCCACGTTGAAAAATTACAACAAGAGTTAGCAGTTTTTTAAACCAATTTTACGAATTTTTAAAATTTCTGTTGTCTTTTTATATCACAATATCCCCACAAATATACATTTGTACTTAATGTGCAGTATTTTACTTTTTACACTCGTTTACAATGTTCCGGAACTGTGAAACCATCTTACTAGTTGTTACCCCTGTGACTACTGTCAAATTAGTCAGTCTACATTGACCAGTGATGATACTTGTTTAGTTTCCACAAAAAAAAATTTGCTCACTTAATGAGACAATAATATATGTTCCTGAAGTTAAATGTCGGGACGAGGGAAACCTGTCCTTATGGAACATCACCAAGGAATGCTGACCATGTCCTTCAATGGTGCATACTAAATCAAGACTCTACAAAAACTATTCGGAGAACTGCCTGATCTGAAAACCACTGCGCGGTTCATCTCAGATATAGAATTACTGATCTGAACCCTCCAACATGTAAAATGAGAACGAAGAAGAAGAACAGATGTATATGTACCCAAATAGTGTGAACAGCAGCAAAGTTTTTTTAATTTTGAAAATACAGCTTCTGGTCCCCATAAGACTCCCGTGGTAGTACTGACTGGAACTTCTCTTTGCTTGGAGTTATGTCCTCTGGAGCTGAATCAGCTTCTGCGATAAATGGTGAGCTGATAATATATATTCAAAACTGGTTCTTGACGTCTTAAAATTTGCTTTTATAAATTGCACAATTAAGGAATCTTAATAAGTGTTGTACTTTTAATTAAATCACTAAAAATTGTTTCACCTTTCAGCAAAGGAAAATGACAAAAACTATTTTCTTTTGCTTGCCTGTGGAAATGAGAAAGCCTTGTTTGAAAAGATTTAACATGCATTTACATTTCATATATAAGTAACCAATTGCAATGGCAGTTATAAAAGACATGAAATCTGTCTTTCACTCTTCATTAGAAATATTGGTATCAAAGTCACAGTCAATGTCCTTCAAGTAACAACAATTTCATCCTTGACATTTTATATTCTTTTCATTTGCTTTTCCCATGCTAAGCTTGCGGGTACATTGGAATATTTTTGTACATAAATCGGAACTACCCGTGGTTAACATCCCTACCTCTAACAATTTTAGTTCCTGCGCTGTTACAATATACATATATAGAAATTTTATGCAGCTTTGTGCAAACTTTCTTGTTTAGAGTTTATGGTTTGGATATTTAAAAAAAACATTTTCACAGTCGAAGATCGAGTTCCATCTGTTGTTACACTTGCCATTTTGTTCCAAGCCTACCCAACACTCAGAGATTGTGTCTTGAATCGAGTGTATTGATGTATAACCAATAAGCATAATCTTCGTTTACTTAAAACTTTTATAATGAGACAATTTCAATAATATTTAGAGATATTATTTTTAATATTTGCATTTTTATATGTATATACCGTGTGCACACCTGATTTCTATAGGTGTCGGCGGGCCGCATAAAACACTTCGGCGGGCCGCATCTGGCCCGCGGGACGTAATTTGCCCACCCCTGATCTAGGCCATGGTTAACAATGTTGACATGAGAAAAGATCGAAAGGATTTAGAAATACACTTTGCGCAGATAGTTTTTTACTTTGACACATGAAAATACAAAAGAAGATCCATTGATTTCATTATATAATAAAATTAACCTTCAATTTTGTGTTTCAAAAGCATTTTTTACATAAATTAGTTCCTGATATCTGTGACTACAGATTTCCTGGCGAACATTCTTTCATTAGACAATACCGTAATGAATCGCGTACTAAAAATTATTTCGTTTAATTGTTTACTTTATAATCCCATTCATTTAACAAAGCTATCGCTCTTTTCGTTTTTAATAGATATGAATGTATCGGCTTCGGGTAATCCCATTTTCGCAAAACTAATTTTATTTTCGTAGCGAAAGAGAAAAAACTTGAAAGGATCATTAGCTAATTTAACATACATCTAAATCCAATCCACTAGATTAGTAAACACAAACTTTGACCCGCGGGTAATGTCAGGCTAGTAATAAATGTTTTTGTGTCATATAATATAGGTTATAATTTTTGTGAAAAAAAATGCAAAATTAAAAAGTAACTTAACTCAGTGGCGTAACTAGGGGGATGCGGGCCGCACCGGGTGACTACCATCAGAGGGTGACACCCAAGTCGGAAAAAGGCACTTTTCCAAAATGCATCTTTTAAAAAACAAAAATTGCTACCTCGAACGTATCTTAATTTAGTATCAACATGTGGTCCCAAACCTTTTTAATTTAATTCTATTTGACTTGTAATCTTCCTGTTCTGGGAGAATTAATGCGTTGTAGGTGGCAGATGAAAGAGTTTTTGAAGCTCAGAAATGTAGAAAAACGGTTGGCACCCAGGGCTTCGCCCCGGACAACTGTGAATGCACTTAAGGCTCTTTCCAAACATCTTATCTGACCAGTTGAGTGGCGAACGTAACATTTTTCATTGTAAAATGCTAAGAAACACATAATATTAAGCCTCTCGCGCGCCATTCTTCCACGCAAAGGGCTGCCAGCTCTCTCAACAGAAATCAGTCTAAGGCGACTTTCACGGCCACTTCCCAGCTGGTGATCAGGATATTCAGGACTTCTAAAAACGCGTGACGCTAAGCTAGATGTGGATCGCCATGTTTTTGCGTTCCTCATTTTCCGGTTTCAAGTTAAAGCTGACTTTGGGAAACATGTTTCGTCATATCTATTGATGTGTCTCACACAAATGTCAATCGACGTTCAATTGCAATTTTCTATAGACGAAGAAAGCCTGGGCGAGCAAATATTTTTCTATTGGTATCCTTATCTCGGTATGTTATTCGTAGGATTCTTCTCAGCCGTCAATGCTCAGCCTTCCACGTCTCGAAGTTTGTTTGCCGTTTAGGCAATAATTGTATTGAGTAGGTGGATTTTAATGTCCAGGCTAATTGATTTCCTTCCTGCAGATAGGCCGCACTTTTTGAAAGACGGCTCCTGCTTTCCAATCCGACATGCAACACCACGATGTGCATCTCCATCACTTGAGATAACGCTACCTGGATAGTTGAACTTTTTTATTTGTTCAAGATCTGTAGGACCAATGTTGATGGGCTTACTGGTTAACCTGCACCCTATATGTATAACTTTGAGTGCGTCTTTATCCGCCATCTCGTGTGTAGATTTAATTGTATTTCAAAGTAATGCTATATCGTCTGCAAAATCTAGCTCGGTTTGGTTTACACCATGGAAACCCAAAAGGCAGCCTGTTTAATGTATTTCTATGACATTGTCGCTGGCTACAAGAAAGAGAAACTGGGGGAATGATACACCCTTATCTCACATCCATCTCGATGTTGCAGAATTCCACCGTCTGTTGTGACATATTCATTTGCATTCATTCGCTGAATCTGGACAAATTGTTGCGAGATGCCTTATTCTCTTGCTATTTTCCAGATGATTCCGATTAACCCTATTAAACTTTTAAAAAAAAATCTACATAACTGCTCAACATCCTTTGTTGGCATTTGAGGCTTTGCTCGACGACGCATGACGTAAACCTGTTCAGTGCTTGATTTGCCTTTTCAAAAGCAGCTGAGAAACACAAGTATAATTTAAAACCTTTTCCGTAAAGAGCTATTATGGAGCTCTTAAAAAATCTGTAATAAAAAAATATGTTCATCTCAATTTTTCTCAATTCAATAATTGTACATGTTTAATTATGTAGATCTAATTAACTTTTAATAATTAAATGTCGAAAACAATGACATTGTACAATAGAATAAAAAAAAAACATTTTCGCGTGTAACCATTCAATTAATTAGCTAACAGTTTTATTGTTCAATATAAAGAAACAAAATGAACAAGAGTTGTTTGTTTTTAGGGGGAGATTAATTTTTTTCCTGGGGGAGGGGGTGGACACCCCGAGCTTACCGCACCGAGTGACACCGACTCTAGTGACGCCACTGACTTAACTAGCACTTAGATTTTTTAGAACATTGACCTGGGCAATTAATATTTTTAAATGTAAACAAAATAATTAAAAATTCAATTAATGCTAGTCTACAACGCCTGTATAGTGAGCACTTTTCTTTATGTTAGTAAGAGCTGGCATATGTATATACAGTAGCGGCCTTATTGGGTGGCAAGCTGGGCAAGGGACCCGCGAAAGGAGATTCCTTTGTCACCGCCAGGTTCGAAAACTAGACCAGTTCTCATAAACAAGGAACTGTTGTCAATATTTTCTGGCATCTATATGATACCAATTACCACGTCAGCTCTTAACACAACATTTTTGGATTCGAAATACAGTTCAGTTTCGGTAAAGACTGCATCCTATGACCTGTACATTCTAAGCGACTATGCCACTGTTGTGGGAAGAGTATTTCGTTAATGAGGTAAGTAGACTTTATCGATTTGTTAGTACTAAGTTGATTTATGTAAATGGTATAGGTCTACTAGCACACTCCTCTTGAGTAACACAACAATAGTACAACACAAGTATTAGTTAAACATTATATAGATTTAGTTCAAACTACACTGATCAGTTGAAAGACTCGAGAGAGAGTGGCAATTGTAAACAGTTAACAGGGACTTAAATCAAGTAATAAAGGGGACTAACTCTAATAAAAAAAAAATAAAGGTAGCCACCCTTATTGTCCCTCTTGTCACAGTAAGTTGTTTGGCACGAGAGCTGCTGGCGGCCAATAAGCCAAACGAAATCTGCTGAGACTGGACACATCTTGATAATACAATAAAGAATAACGAGGTTTCTGTAAATCACGTCAAAATGTTTGTAAAATGTTTTAAATGTTTCGGATGTTCCTTCAGAGTTGAAGATAATCAACTTCCTAGTCTAGATCTCCCGCAGGACGACGGGGTGTGGCAGCGGGCAGGCTAGGAACCCGGGACTATTGAGACGATCGAACAACAGTCCAGCGCGCATACTGCACAACCATCCTCTTTGCAGGGGCTGTAACAGATATATTGATTTATAAAAAGTATTTCATAGTTGACACAACAAAGAGAGATTGTTTTGTCTCATTTGTTGTCGGTTGAGAGAGAGGGAGAGAAAGAGAGACAACAGGAGAGAAAAAGAGAGAGATAGAAAAAGAGAGAAATAAAGAGATAGAGAAACAGAGATAAAGAAAGGAGAGAGACAGAGAAAAAAAAAGCGAGAGAGCGAAAAAGAGAAATAAAGAGAGAGAGAGAGAAAGAGAGAGAAAAGGACCTAACAAGAAAGAAAAAAGAGAGAGAAAAGACAAAGAGAGAAAAAAAAGTGAGAAAGAGAAAGAAAAAACTGTGAGAAAAACAAAAAGAAAGAGAAAAAGAGAAAGAGAGAGACAAAAAAAGAGAGAAAGAGAAAGACAGAGAGAAACCGACAGAGAAAAAGAGACAAAAAGACAGAAAAAGAAATAGAGAATGAGAAAGCCAGAGAAAGAGAAAGAAAGAGAAAAGTGAAAGAAAGAGAAGGCGAGAAAGAGAGAAAAGAAAGGAAAGAGAGAAAAAGAGAGATAGAAAGAGATATAGAAAGGAGAGAAAATGTGAGAAAGAGAAAGAGTAAGAGAGAGAAAGACAGAGAGTAATAGAGCGAAGCAGGACGTTTTGGCACCACCGTTTTGGCGCGAAGGTCGTTTTGGCGCGACCGTTTTGGCGACGGGACGTTTTGGCGAAATACATTATGTACGTTTATTGTATTATTTCTTTTAAAAGAATTATTCATATCTATGTTTTGCGTGAGTGTTTGTGTTAAGACATATTTTTTCACGTACTAAATGTAAATGTGTGTTTGTTTTTCACATCATTTTCTTTAATAAACATTTTGGCTTGTGTATGTGTGTTTATTAAGAGGCACACTTTTATTTTCAAAAAAGTTTTTTAAGAAATTACTTTAAAATTAAAAACAAAAATCGCGTGAGAGAGGGGAGGGGTGGAGGAAAGAGTATATACAAGGAGTGAACTGTGAGCAGAAGAGAGGGGGCGGGATAGGTGTCAAATGTAATGACCATTCCTAAGGAGATGATCGCCAGACGCATGACGCCAACGACCAGTGCTCAGTGTTGGTCTTGTCTATATTTGTTTAACTCTACCTGCGTCAATGCGAGATGTGTCACCTAAATCACCCCTACCCCATTTCTCAAAATATATCTTTTCACGTTAGAGATTGTACTGACCACATTGCGTGTCTTGATCTGAGTATAATGATAAGTCAAACAAAGCCGATGCTGCTGCTGTCAGTGAGATAGAAAATAAGAGAAAAGAAATTGAAAATGTCTTTAACTAATAAGGAACTAAATGATTTTCAGTAGATTGTTAATAATTTCAGTGAGATAAGGGAGAGGAAATTGAAAATGTCTTATTAACTTACAATGAACTAAAGGATTGTCAGTATTTTCTTAATAATATGAGTGAGATAGAAGATAATGAATGGAGAAGTCATTGAAAATGTCTTAGTAACTAATAAGGGACAAACTGATTGTCAGTCTATTGTCAATACTATAGTTTAAGTTCTTAGACCATTTCACAAAGTACACAAAGCTAAACCATTGAAGGAAATAAACCTAACTAAAGGAGTTTGTCAAGTTGTTGGTGGTGGTAAAGTGAAACCAGACCCCAAAAGGCTACAAACGTTCTTATACATAAAGGTCCCCAGAAAAAGAAAAAGAAATCTTGATGTAGTGTTTCCCCTCTCCCAGTTGCTGAGAAGGGAAATGTCCACGAGGGTCACCCGAAATTCTGAGTGCGACTAAGCATTGAGGAGAATTTAGTCTTGTCTGTCTTCTTCTCTTATTTTAATTGTATATTACCAAACATTAACAGTTCTTGTATTATCTAAACAGTGAACCCGACAAGAGAATAGCTTGCTGCGTGTTGCACAAAGTGGATGGCATCCTTCACCCGTAAAGTACCTCAGGAGAAAGCTGTTACCTAAAGAGTGGTTGTATGCCATCATTGAACGTGAGGGTCCAACTCCTAGACACTAGACAGACACCTATGTGGAACTCAAGTCACAATCCAGTTTGACCACAGAGGCACAGACCATTGTCGCCTGGCTGATACACTGTCAAGACTAACCGAGTAATTGTACATAATTGTATTACATTGTAATTGTCAGTGTTTGTTTTTCCAAAATAATGAGAAACCGTAGAAGCCTACGCGACTTTAACCGCAAAAGATTGTATCTTTTTTGTATATTATTGCTATAGACATACGAGTTGATCTTTCCTTTTGTTTCTGTTGTTTTGACATATTAAATACAAAACGTTGAAACGTCTAGGCCTAGTTCAAATTGTAATTTATCTCTCCATGACACAATTTTTTCTCTCATTTATTATTTTCTCTCTTTCTCTTTGTTGTAAATAGTGTCATATTTCTAAGCGATTGCTCTAACTGGACATATTTCTTTCTTATCTTCTTATCTTATATAATACAGACGTTACTTCAAAAAAGAAGATGATTACGTCCTACGCGTCATGCATTTAGTCATGCATATTAACCAATGACTTAAATTCTGCCAAGTCACTGGTTTTCCTGGCTAGCTCAGGCAACCCATTCCATGCTCTAATAGCACTAGGGAAGAAGGAGTATTTGTACAAATTTGTCCTAGCATATGGGACGAGGAATGTGCCTTTATCTTTGTGTCTTTCAGAGTATTTTATTAAATTTTGTTTTTGTATTTGAAGATTATGGTTCAGTGTTTTATGTATGATTGCTACTTTACTTTTGAGCCTTCAAAGCCTTGAGCTTTCTTTCGTTAGGTTAATATGGGCTATTTCACTTGCATGTATATTATATACATTTGTGTGTAGATATATATGCTTATATATATGTATATAAGTATGTGTATGTATGTATGTATAAATATGTATGTATTTGAATGACTGTTATCTAATAGCAGTCATATCGTGAGAGGGGGATGTCAGGGGAAGGTATGGCGAGAGTGAATGTTACTTTGATATTTTGCTATGATAGTGATATCTCCTTGTTTATGTACTCCCAGGTTATGAATGTAAATATTCTTGCACGAGTTATGAACTGAATGATTTAGCCTTCGTTGAATGTGCGAGAGAGTGTGTTAGGTCAGTAAGATCTTGTCCCCGGTCCAGGAAGGTTGGACGTTTACTTCCTGGACTGGTGGTTTGTGTTTAAATATTTATTGAAATTGATGTTATTTTTTGTGCTCTATCGGATATTATTAAAGTATGAAAGCATTATTTGCATTTCCATGGATATGTGAGTTGGAGTTTGTTTAGTGATAAATGTTTGTATTTAAGTAACCCCTAACGAGCCTAAGGAGCCAAGCCAAAGACAAGCAAGAAAAGAACCCTGGCAAGACAAAGAAAGAGAGAAAAAAAAGAAAGAGAAAGAAAAAAGAGAGAAAAAGAGAGAAAGAAAGAGAGAGAAAGAGAAAGAGAGACAGAGACAGAGAAAAAGAAAAAAAGAGAAAAAAGAGAGAGACTAAGACTAAGACAGCTTTATTGATCCTTGTGGAAATTTTTGTGATTACAATGACTCTTTTCTCATATAAAGACAACATAACAGAAAAATACACATAAATACAACAGACAACATAAAGAGTTCATTCAGAGGAAGAGAGAGAAAGAGAAGGAGGGAAAGAGGCAGAAATAAAAAAGTGAGAAAAGGAGAGAAAATGACAGGATAAGAGAAAAAAAGACTCTGAGAGAGAAAAAGAGAAAGAGAGAACGAGAGAAAGTAAAAGAAAGAGAAGGAAAGAAAGAAGGAGAAGAAAAGAAAAGAGAGAAAGAGAGAAAAAGAAAGAAATCAAAAGAGAAAGAGTGAGAGAGAAAAAGAAAGAAACACAGAGAGAGAAAGAGAGAGAAAGAGAAAGGAAAAAAAGAGAGAAAAAGGAGAGAGATAAAAAGAAAGAGAAAAAGAAAGAAAGTGAAAGAGAGAAAGAGAAGGGGCGAAAGAAGGAGATTGAGAGAAACAGAGAAAAGAGAAAAAAAGAAAGAAAGCGACAGGGAAAGCGTGAAAGAGAGAGAAAAAGAGAAATGAAGAGTTAAAATCATAGAGATAGAGAAAGAAACAGAACAAGAGACAAAAAAGAGAGAGAAAAAGAAAGTGAAAGAGAGAGCAAAAGAAAGAAAGAGAGAAAGAGAAAAGAGATAGAGCAAGAAAAGTAAAGAGAGACGCAGAGAGAAAAAGAGATAGAACGAGAAACAGAGATAAAGAGAAAAAAAGAAAGAGAGACAGAGAAAGAAGAAAGAGAAAAAGAGAACATAAGAGAGAGAAAGAGAGAGAAAAAGAGAACATACGAAAGACAGAGAGAAATAGAGAGAGACAGAGAGAGAGAAAAAGAAAGTGAGAATGAGAAAAAGAGAAAAGGAGAGAAAGAGAGAGAGAGAGAGGGGAGTAAATGGAAGAAAAAAAATAGTGTACAAAGAGAGACTACCCACGAGAATTGTTTCTGAACCAAGTCATTGCAATGCATGTCCCTTGAAACCCCTCTCACTCTCACTACAACTGAAACCTTTATGAAACAACGAATTCTCAGTTTGAGTGACAGACAGAGGAACTAGAAATGATTTAGTATCGTCACCTACTGGTTTAGCTACATTACGTACTTGTTTAGTTACACCGTTTTGAGTTGTTGTTTTTACATCGAGGCTGGCTAAAAGGAGGAACTACTCCATACTCCTACTGGTTTGGTCCTATTGTAAGACAGGACTCACTATCAAAAGTCCTCCTTCAAGGTACAGTGGAGGGAGCACGAAGAAAGGGTTGTCCAAAGAAAAGTTGGGAGGAGGATATAAAAGAATGGACCGGCCTCTTTTGATATCCTGCTAAGAACAACTGCTGACCGTCTAGTGGGATTTGGTTACGCGAACTGGGTTCATTGCGTTTCAAGTGCTTCGAGCAGACACCTCCATATATAAGCCTATAGGAAGCGTAGTGGCCGAGTGGTAAAGCTCTCGGCATCCAAACCAAGCGTCGCAGGATCGATTCTCGGTGAAGGCTGGGATTTATTTATTTTTTTGTATTTGTATGAGCTAACATTAGTTGGGAAAAAGTAAAAGCGGTTCGTCGTAGCGCTGGCCACATGACACCATCGTTAATCAGCTGCGTCCCCACTTGAATGTCTTAAATTTTATTTTACATTAAATATTACGCCACTGACAAGTAATCTTGCTATTTACATGGAAGTCAATAAAACTAGACAGCACTGACCTAGATAATGTTAAACATGCCCTTTCCTGTACAGAAAGCACGATGTGAGGCGATATGAATTGATATTTGTCTTCTGCATTTTCTCGTAAATAAACAGCGGTATTGTTGATTAAAAGAGCCTTACTGATTTTTTTTGTTAGTTTGTACCAATTTGAATTTAGATAGATATTTATTAAGCACATTACCTGATGTCATGATATCTAAAAAGGTCGCGCCCTCCCAACCCCTTGCTACGCCACTGAAAAGTATGTCAGTTTTGTTAATACTGATAACTCATATGACGTATCTTTACTGACAAATATAACGAACAAGACACAATTCAAAGTTACACCTATAACTACATTTTAACCCATTTCAATTTTTTTTCCTCCTAAATTATTTTTGTTTTCACTTTCCAAAAGATACATTGCATTAAAAAAAAACAACAACTAATTTTATGGTATCACAACAACAAATGTAAGAACTTTGTTCAGAATTGTTCATAGTTCTCGGTTTCCTTTGCTTGTCCCTTTTCCAGCCCTAGGCTGGCCTAGACATACAGCCCACATGGGCTTACATCTCAAACGAAATGCCTGATCGTAGTTTTGAAGGTCACTGTCTTTATTTACTAGTAGAGTCTAACGTTGTTTTTTTTTTTTTTTTTTTTTCATCTATCGTTTCTAGGACTTCAAAAAAATGGAAATATGCTACCAAAGAAAAAAAGGATACAATGGTAGCCTATAAATGCGCTGGAAATTGGAAAAATGTGGTCAGAATAAAATGAATAGGTTTGATAGGAAATTAAACAAAAGGGTGGGGTGGGGGAGAATATGTGCAGGAAAATCTGTATTGTTCTACAAAACAAAAAAAAAAGACCGTCATTAAGCAGCTATAATGGATGCCAAGGTGTTAGAAAGTAGCAGAATTGAATTCTTAAGTGGTCTAAAAACAAAGTTTAAAACAAAAAGACTAGCACTGAAGTATATACGAAGTCTCGGGAATTCACGTTTTGAAATCGCTTTCAGCTGACAGTAAGATCACAGAAGATGACTAATCATCACTTATTACACGGTTCGTGTCGTGACATGAATCCGTTAGTGTGTTCAATGCTAAAACAGTAACACAGGCACACGTGTTCTTTATTTAGTGGCCAGAGGTTGGCTTGGGACGGGACAGCATAAATGTAGAAGAGGGATGAACTGAATGCAAGGACGCATTGAAACCTCCGTGGGGCATGGGGAGGGGAGGGGGGGTATTAAAAGAAAACGTCATACAGATGGGATGGAAATTATAGAATTTTTTTATTGATAAAAAATAAAATATAAATTAAAAAAATGGTATAAAATAGATAGGTCGCCTTTACTTCTATTTCCAGTTTGTTAAAAATAAAATAAAAATGTAATTTCTTTTTGTCATAAGTCTCTCTCTCCTCTCTTTCTCTATCTATCTATCTATCTATCTATCTATCTATCTATCTATCTATCTATCTATCTATCTATCTATCTATCTATCTATCTAATCTATATATCTATTTTATCTATCTATCTATCTATCTATCTATCTATCTATCTATCTATCTATCTATCTATCTATCTATCTATCTATCTATCTATCTTTTATTCTATCTATCTATCTATCTATCTATCTATCTATCTATCTATCTATCTATCTATCTATCTATCTATCTATCTATCTATCTATCTATCTATCTATCTTTCTGTCTGTCTGTCTATCTATCTATCTATCTATCTATCTATCTATCTATCTATCTATCTATCTAATCTATCTATCTATTTATCTATCTATCTATCTATCTATCTATCTATCTATCTATCTATCTATCTATCTATCTATCTATCTATCTATCTATCTATCTATCTGTCTGTCTGTCTGTCTGTCTGTCTGTCTATCTAACTATATATCTATCTAATCTATCTATCTATCTATCTATCTATCTATCTATCTATCTATCTATCTATCTATCTATCTATCTATCTATCTATCTATCTATCTATCTATCTGTCTGTCTGTCTGTCTGTCTGTCTGTCTATCTAACTATATATCTACCTATTATCTATCTATCTATCTATCTATCTATCTATCTATCTATCTATCTATCTATCTATCTATCTATCTATCTAATCTATCTATCTATCTATCTATCTATCTATCTATCTATCTATCTATCTATCTATCTATCTATCTATTTATCTGTCTGTCTGTCTATCTAACTATCTAGCTTTCTATCAATCTATCTATCTATCTATCTATCTATCTATCTATCTATCTATCTATCTATCTATCTATCTATCTATCTATCTATCTATCTATTATCTATCTATCTATCTATCTATCTATCTATCTATCTATCTATCTATCTATCTATCTATCTATCTATCATTGTGGGCTATTGAGACCATTAGCTCGTTGCCACGTCGTATCGGCCTGTGACTTTGCAGGTCAGTGTTCAGGTCTTCTGTGAAGATTTGTTTTGGTTTGTGTTACGGAAACTCGTAGACGACCCAGTGGGTTTGTCGTATTTTGACTTTTTAATAGATTTCCCCTTTTACTATTTTTTAAAAATCTTTTGTATTTCTATCAAGCATTCTACCAATTAGAATTTAAACAAAACATTAAAAATACTTTTTTAAACTGACAATGCCTCCTTATAGAGCGATTATTTTGATCTTAATAATGGATAAATGTAAGATTTAAACAAAAATGTTTTTTTTTCCTGCCCATCCCCCCCCCCACTGTGAAAGAGGTGAATGTATAGATCAGTGGTCTTCAACGGGAGCGATATCGCCCCCTAGGAGGCGTTTTTAAGATTTTGGGGGGCGCTGTGGGCCAAAGGGGCTGTAGGGGGGGGCTGGGCACGAAAGGGGGCGCTGGGCATAAAGGCGGACAGAAGAAACTAAAAGGGCACTGAAACAAAACACATTAAAAAAATAATTAAAATTAAAACAATATTAAAAACAAAAAAAACGGCAAAGCAAGATATGTTTTAGTGGCCTCTTAGAAAAATGCATAGCTTTTTAAAAAAAAAATCGTATGATATTGTTTAAAAATTGATTAAAACTAAAAAAAAAATATTTTTAAACATATGTTACACAAAACGACTTTTTTTTCCTTTAGTGATGAAATATTATTTCAAAATTGTCTAGTTATGTAGCTTATGAGGACATACAAGGAACCATCAGTGGTTGGACGCTACAATGACTTCATAAGTAATATAGAATAAAGAACAGATCTATTCACTATTAACCTTGTGAGTTATGATACACAAGAAAAGTTTAGATCGCAATTTCATTGCTATTTGAATCTAAGTATCTTCTTCTTCTTCTAGCCAGCTTTATTGCTGCTGAGCTGTGAGCTCTTTTGCAGACTGTGGCAAGGAAAAAAAGTGTGCTGTTTTCTTCAGTTGTTCAGCACTGCCGTACAGGGTGTTGGTTATGTTGGCCTGTAGTGGAAGTAGGGTCTGCCTAAGGTGGATTAGGGAGGGGCATTCAAAGAGGATATGGTTTACGGTTTCATAAGGGTGGGCGCAGTGTCTACAAAGGGAGAGTTGAGGGGAACTTATTTTGTTCAGATGGTAATTTAACAGAGGTGTGTGTCCTGTTCTTAGTTGGAAAATTGTAGATTGCTCTTTGCGGGAGAGGAAGTTAATACTGTCCAGTTTGTTAGGCATGGTCATTTCTTTTGTACATGGCTCTGCCTGTGTTTCCTGATGCCCATTGGTTGAGCCACTCCTCTTTGTGTTTGTTGACTAACATAGACCTTAGGGTGAGGTAGTTAACAGGTCTATCTGGTTGTCACAAGACCTGTTGACTAACATAGACCTTAGGGTGAGGTAGTTAACAGTCTATCTGGTTGTCACAAGACCTGTTGACTAACATAAACCTTAGGGTGAGGTAGTTAACAGTCTATCTGGTTGTCACAAGACCTGTTGACTAACATAAACCTTAGGGTGAGGTAGTTAACAGTATATCTGGTTGTCACAAGACCGGAGGAATGCTCCCGTCACCTCAGCGTTGGCCCTCCAGTGGAAACGTCCGCCCGAGCAAGTGTATAGACGAAGTACGATAGCAAACATAGCTCTCAGTGGGCTACCACACGTCTCCTCTAGCGAGTCTACATTACACGTGGTAGGGATGGAAATAAGGCTCGCTGAACCAGTCCGAAACCCCCATCAGCCCGTTTCCCAAAGGTGCCCATACATGAGGTGATGGTCCCCCCCCCAACGGGTACGATGGGACAGCATAGGTATAAGGATGGCCCCCACGTGGGGCTTGAGCTTCCGGCCACACATGAAAGGAGGAATTCATGCAGGGGTTCGGAAGAACGTGCAACTTACAAGACGGATGTGAATAAATGAATCACTTAGTCGACGGGGCCCTCCTGACAGAGAGATCGGTGAAGAGCCAATTTTTCATCCTGGCCACGAGATAAAAGCCTTTCTCGGGTCACATGGTTCATAAAAGGGGCGTGTTTGCCTCGAACCATTTGGACATCTGAACCAGGTTGTTACAAGAAACACTACTGCCCAAGAAAAAACTGAACATCACAGGCTACACACAGTACAGATGCCTTTGCACCAAATGTCAGGGAATTATGACCCTCATAAGAAACGACACTCAAGCCACAGTAAAACATGTACAGAACACTACAGACATCGACATGCAGGAAATACTTCTTTGGAGAGGAGAAATTAAGTACACCATCAAAAACTTCTATTGCCCACCATCCTCAACGGCAGAGATAGACCTACAACTACCACACTACACAAGAATCTAAAAATTGTAAATAAAATTAAAAAAAAAACATGCCGAAAATAATCTCATATTTCAAACAGTTTTGTGAAAGAAATGATGAAAATGATGTTAGACTCTTGTTGTAAACTGAAGTTCGCTGGATTTCGAAAGGGTTTTGTTATTGCTCGCTTTGTTAAGCTCTTAAATACAATTTTGATTTTTTGTTTGAGAAACAGGAATATTCAACGGTTGGCGATGACTTCAAGCAGGCTAAACTAAATTGTTTTACATGGTAGGCATCTTGAGTAAATGAATAAAACGAACTTTCGACTACTTTCTTTTATCGAGATATTAAATATATTTTAAAGAGTTTTCGAATCTCACATAACTTGTTTGTTGACAAATGAATTACTGCCTAAGGACACCGATAATCTATGCAATTCACATAACAATGCTCTGTGAAGAAATTACGATTCGCTTCTAAAATAAAAAAAAATTAAATGACAATTATTAAACAAATTTTACTGATGTTCAAAATTGATTTGCAGGAAAAAATAGATTTGCAAAATTATGTCTTCAGTAAAAAAGAATGTAAACATAAGAAGGCACACAGTGGCGTAACCAGGGTGAGTGGAGGAGGGGGAGAATTTGAAAATTTGACAGCATAAAAATTAATAAAAAGATTACATTTTGTTCAAATTTGCCTTTTCACGCTTCTTTATAAGTGTTTTTCTTAGAGGGGGCGCTGGCCAATTTTTTAAAGAAAAAATACGAAATGGGGGCGGTAGGCCAAAAAAGGTTGAAGACCACTGGTATAGATCTCATGGGCGTAGCCAGGGGGGGTTTTGGGGGTTCAAACCCCCCCCCGAAATGAAATCCCCCCCAGCGGGGGGGGGGGGGGGAATCGGAATTTAGTGATTGATTTTTTGCTTTGATTTTGTTTATTTTAGGTGAGATTTTAATACTAAACCATCACTTGCCCCAGCACAACCAAAGGGGTTTTGAGTCTAAAACCCCCTACCAGGGGGTTTTGAGTTTAAAACCCCTACCAGGGGGGCTCGAGCTTTAAAAACCCCTTCCAAGGGGGGGGTTCGAGTTTAAAACCCCTACCAGAGGGGTTCGAGTTTTAAGACCCCTACCAGAGGGGTTTTGAGTTTTAAACCCCTACCTGGGGTTTTTGCAGTTAACTCCCCCTCTTCTATACAACAAAACAAAAAAAAATGTAAACGAAAATCCCTTAATTCCATGAGCACAGTTAAGAAAGATTTTGATTTTAAAACCCCCTCTACAATTTACGGTAAACCCCCTCTTCAACATAAAAAAAAATAATTACGCACTCAAAATGTTATTAGCGTAGCTAAATGGGTTTTGACTCAGTTTTGAGTTTAAATCCCACTTCAGCGGGGTTCGAAGGTAAAAAATACCTTTTTAATATTAAAAACAAAGCAAATTATACACTCAAAATGTTATGTGTGTAATCAAAGGGGTTTTGAGTTTAAACTCCCTTCCAGTGGAGTTTGAAGCTAAAAAGTACCTCTCAATATAAATAAAAGCAAATTACTCACTCTTAAGTCTATGAAGGAGTTTTGAGTTTAAACCCCCCGCCAGGGGGGTTTGAGGCTAAAAAATACATTTTCAGTGTAAGAAAAAAAGCAAATTACGCACTCAAAATGCTATGAGCGTTGCCAAAAGGGGTTTAAACCCCCATTCAGAGGGTTTGATGTTAAAAATACCTCTTCAATATAAAAAAAAAAGCAAATTAAACACTCAAATCATTTGAGCGTAGCCAATCCAATCGGGGGTTTTGAGTTTAAACCCCTCTTCTACAGATGGCTTTTTTTTAAAGTTAAAAACCCCTCCAGATTGTTTTGAGGTGGAAAACCCCCAACAGATTATTTTGACGATAAAACTTCTCTTTTCGATATAAAATCTAAAGCAAACTACAGTCACTTAATTCCAAGAGCGAGAGGTTACACATTTTTACCAGTGACAGGGCTCCATTAATAAACTGCAGTGAATAGTCATCTGCCGAAATTGAAAAACATTAAATGTGGCTCAACAAAGATGGCTAAGACAGATTTTAGGAGTCAGTTATAGAGATCGGGTCTAAATCAAGGAAATCCTATGCCGAACTGGTAGTCGATCCCTTAGTAAGATTGTGAGAGAACGACGCATGAGGTTTGCGGGACATGTTCTCCGACAAAATGAATTACGCACAAGAAGAGTTGCAATGATTTCCTAGTACAACTTGATGCCACTCATTCATGGAGGTCCTCATGGCAGGTGGGAAGAGGCTTCAGACATTACCAGTGACAGATTTTTATGGAAACAGCTTGACGGCAAATGCGCCGAACGGCGCGGGAGGGTCTAAGTCAGTAAGAATAGCACATTAGGATTTTAAAATAGAAATTTTTAATAGCAGGAAAATTCACTGTAGATACCTCAGAATATGCATTTTGTTGGCTTTCAATACCAGAAATAGTGCTTGGCGGCGGGGTTTCGCCCCGCGCTGGGGAGCTCCTGGCGCTCCCCCAGACCCCATTGCTAGTATTGGCGGGGAATCTACAATTTTTCCACTAACTCATGGAAGAACCTATACTAGGGCACATTAATCGCCTTCCGAAAGAATGAAGGGTCAGAATGTAATAAAGATTTTGTAGGCACACACACATAAATACATATAAAAAAAAATTTCGCGGGGGGGGGGGGATCCAAAACCCCCCCCCCCCGAAAAAAAATTCTGGCTACGCCCATGATAGATCTACTACTGTTTATAATATTCCAAGAATTGGCCATTAGATCTTGATGGGCTAAATTTTCCTGAACATTAATTTATTTAACTCTTCAAGGAGTCGTAAAGTTCAAGATCAATATGTTCTCGTTCTCTAGTCAAATAGAACTTGATTTCTTTTTTTTCTTTTTTACTTTGAAAAATTATAACGGTCAAAACTAGAGTTTTCCCCGTGTGGCCAACGAGCTAGTAATTCTTTGCTCAACAACATACATCAACTTTCAATTTCTAGCAAAATCGTTCGAGCCAAAAGTTTCCATCCACCCAGGTTTCTGAAGTATCCACGAAGTAACGAACTGAATAGAGGTATTGGAAAAGATTTTTTTTAACAATTATTTAAAATTATATTAAATACTCAAGACTACAGAAGTGTCGCGTTTGCTTAACAAGTACAAGGGGCGGTAAGTCATAAAGTAACTCCATGAGACACATAAAGTCAGACAATGATTGCGTGCGAGCTTGAGAAACACTACCGACATTGTATCTGATGTCGCGATGGCCTGTGTGTTTGTGTGTGGGTGCGCGGATGTGTAACCGTGTCATAAAACTTCGGTCATCAACAACCGTTCCGGACTTAATAAATAGTAGTCCGTGTTGATTTTCTGATTAGGTACACAGTGTGGCTTGATTTTGACTCGTTGCTTGCCACTAGTCTTTCTTTTCTTTTGAAATTAGCACACACAGACACACTGGGATATGTTGTTATCACACCAAGACAAGAGGAGACTACTTCTGTGAGGACTTAACCGTAAGTCATAACCATAAACCTAGACCCTAAATAACATAGATCTAGGTTTTGATGTAGATTATTGGAGACTAGGATTTCATTTCTGATCGATGTACTCGGTTTAACCTAGTCTTACTATATAGTCAATAAACCATAAATCTCAATAACTGATACACTTCTAGACAGTTTAGAAACAGACAACAATAAGAAACGACATACAAGAGTTACATCCTTCAATAAACACCATCTACATCTTGATGTATCTTCTGCTTTGGAGACTTCTTTGTTAGTCCAGATTGTTATTTGTGTCCGTGTAGATATTTTAGTTTTTGAGGAGAACTCGTAGGGGCACACAACTCTGCTTTAGTGTCAAAGAGATTATGACATTATGTATTTGCTTACAGGTATGACTTAAAATACAAACAAAAAAATGAAAGAAATGAGCATATCCAATCGTGAATATATGGACAAAAATTGGGCTTTGTACAGCTTTTATCAAGGTTAGTGGCTGTACATTGTAGGTGTAAGAAGGAACCCTTTATGAGGATGGGCCTCTGACCTCACCGTGAAGGGAGCATCCTGCTTGGCTAAAATAGTTGTAACCCCACAATAAACGGATGTCTAGTTGATGGGAGACCTTTGGATAAATTGGTCAGTGAAGAGCTTATATTTCTTGTCTAGCCCTAAATCCTTCCTTCTGGTCCAGATTCAGAAGGGCCCTTGGCTTGACTAGTTGACACTCACTAAAGTTTGTCTAGATTGCCTCGAGTTTTTCTTTGCTTCAGAATATTCCTTTTTTTTTTGCTTTTTGCCTTATAACACTCCAGGTCTCTAGGGGGCGATGAGGGTTTTGTTTTTTTCAATCAAATTTGTTAAACTCTTTGGCTAAACCAAATTGATAAAATACTTAGTTTATTTCTTTTATTATTTTTTTTGGTTCACTTTCGCATATCCCTTAGTCTGTTGAACCTGGGGTACCACACATGATCTTTCGTCCATCTTTCTCCATTTCTGTCTTTTGCCTTGAATAGAATCTCTTTCAATGACATACATTTAATTCTTAAATGCAGTGATGCCCAAAACCTAATTTGACCTGAGGGCCATTTTAATTTCTGACACTCATGTCGCGGGCCAAATCAATGAAAAAATACAGAAAGGAAATGAAATTGACCTAAATATATTTTTATTAGAAACCCGTGCATTAATAACGTTAATTATTTGAAGTTAGTTTTTTTTTTACGCGTCGGATTAAGGCTTCAATTATTTATTAATGCCGATTATATGTTGTTCTTTTTAAAACAGCCACACCTTCTTTACAAAACAAATATGTTGGCTTATTATCATGTTCCACAGAAATGTAAAGATCCGTTCACTTTTCTTGATAGATTCTATATTCAGAGTCCTATGTCATTAGCTCACAAATGTTAAAGGTCATCATTTTTTTGGAAGGGGAATTTTCTATACTGTTTGAAATTTTTTGTTTCTGATGATAAGTATTTTTTACATTTTCTAGACCCTACTCCAGCTGAAACCTATAAAAGGGAATTAGTTTAAGAGAGTACAGAGTTAATGTGAATGGTCTTTGTGCTGGACGTATAACATTCTCGTTATTATTTAAGCAGAGAATTGATTAAGCTTACTATGGGATTCTAAGAAAACCGAAGTCACTGGTGAGGGGCGAATTTTAAATGACCTTTCATGACCTTTCATGACTCCCGATGCGTTCATAATTAATACGTTTCCAAGTTGCCTAGTGGATGTGCATTTGTCTCTTCCATCGATTTTCTGCCAGCGTAGCGGCTGGGGGGGGGGGGAATATGTGGGAATTAAAGTTATCATCTTTTAAGTTAGTTTCTAAACACAAGCTCATTAAAGTTGTCTTTTTAAAATGCACTTAGCATACGCCCTCCCCCTCTTTTTTTTTTCTGAGCCTCGCTCTCTGTCACAGCGAAAGTGACGTGGGGTAACTCTAGTCCCACTTGCAGAAATAAAAGAGTTATCTTTCCATGAATTTTTCATCGTGGTGTCCCGCATGCTTTGACGAATTAGAGAATTATGTATCTAGATACTTATTAGTATATCATTTCAAATAATTACAAAATATGGATGACAAGCCACCTCCCACTAATTTTGTTCCATTGTTTCTGTAAAACAAAATGGACGTATAACAATTAAGTTTTGAAATTCGTAGGACGTTAGTATCGTCTTTTTTATAAGAGAGGAAGATAATTATATAACTATTCTGACAAAACAAATAATCACTTTCTTTGATAAAAAATAAAATATTTTGGTTCGAGTCCTTCCTAATTGATAAATAGAATGTATATCAAATTATCAATACATTTTTATGTAGTAGTAATATCTCAAAATAAAAAGCTAAAAAAAAATAGTTTACAATCTCAACTCAACCAGTTGTGGAAAGAACATACTTTTTTATTTTTTTTTTAAATTTAAAATGTAACAATGTTTCCTGCAGTTAACTAGGAGCCTATACTAAAACAGCTATTCAGCTACAACAAAAGGCATCAAAAAATTGGCTTCATTTTGTAGTTTGAAATAGTCACTAGAGATCTCAACAGTGTCAAACTTTAATTACACTAGCTCCATATCAGTTCAAACTATAAATCGAGATTATGTGGGAACGAATTGATCGGGAAACTTTGTAAACATTGTACTGAAACCTTTGTCTAATCCAGTTCATGTTTATCACCGAAGGTTTAACTTGTAACTAGTTTTCTTATCTTCTTGTCTCTGTTGGTTGAAAAGTCTAGCAAGATAAACCTTTACATGGACTTAAAGTTTGACTTAACACAAGACACATTGATGAATCTGTTCTAGTTTTGTACACTCCCCCCCACCCCGTTGGATTTTTAAAAATTATATTGAATGATATAAAAGAAGACTACTGTGATAGATGTTTATTCTGTATTGAAGTCAACTGTAAATGGTTGTCAAATGAAGACAATTACTCAGCAGTGTTTGAGTTTCTTTTTCGGGAGTATTCAATATAGTTGACCAACAGCACAGAACAACAAATATCTATTGAACTAGTGAAAAGATGTGTTCAACACTGCCGAACAATAAATATAATGTTTAATCCAAGAAAAGGCCACAGTCAGAGTCTGTCAAATAAACATCTCTTTACTCTAGAGAATCCTATCGCTAACTGATTTTCCAGTCTCTAACCCAAAATATCCCAAGTGTCACTAGTCCCGTTCAATATACGTCTTCTATGGTGCGTCTCTAACTAACTAATAATATAAACTAAGTGCCTAACACTACTTAAACGCCTTTCCTTGTATTCGGTTTGTCGTTTCTATTCATTAATTATAGATTTGAAATTGACGAATTGTGACAGTACCTCGATCACTTTCTCTTCTATCGTTGAAAATGTTTTACTTCAATTTACTAAGCTAAGTTTGAGGTGACTTTGAGTTGGATGTTAAATATCTCTATTCCGTTTGACTAACATAATAAAATCGTGTCTACGTTACTTCATTGTTTAAAAATTATTATATAAAAAGTATGTCTGCCTTTCTATTTCGATAAGATTTGCAAAAAAATGAGATCTAGTCAACGAAACGAAACAAGAGTTTTACTGTGGTCACTGTAGTGTTCGTTCGTGTGGTGTTTTAAATAGTTCGATTTTTTTATCTCTGTGAGAAATGTATCATTGCAAAACGCTCACTGTGTGGCATGCATGCTCAGAAACGTCTAGTCATTTTTTTTCAAAAGTAAAATCTAACAAGGTTACAAAAAATATGTGTGGAAACACAAACTCAAAATCGGCCCCCGAAGTGGTTCACCCAGGCAAGTAAAAAAGCAGGTTTCAATATTTTCAGAAAGAACATCAGGATGATGTATATATATGAGAATTTTAAAAAAGCAGTATTTCTCAACCTTCGGCTAAAAAAAAAACAGTCATGTTGAGGCCTTTCTCTTGCAAGCTTGTTGGTCTGGGGGAGCGCTAAGCATATCCCTAACCCCGACGCCAAAAGCGTTTTCACTTGAAATATATTCTAATATGAATTTATAGGCCCTTGGTGCATTGCAAATAAAACCGACATAAACCCCACATATTTAGATTAAGGCTTTGCAAATCGCCGCCGAAAAAAAAACAACATACGATAAATAATATTCAATAAAATTACAGTATAAATTGTAAGTTATAGTCCCAAATTTATTTAACTAGAAAAATATCAGATTGAGTAAAGGTTGAGAAAAGGCGACTAGAAAAAGATTATTTGGGCTTAGAACTCATCCCAATCGTGATTCTTATACTAAAAAATTTCGTTTGAATTCCAACTTTTCCAATGCAAAGTCTTTTTTAAAATAATTATGATAAATTCATGTGAAATTACATAAACTCTGTCTGGAAATGGGAGGGGCGGTAGAGTGAAAACGATTAATTCTCGCTCCTTGTTATAATTTCTTCTAATGATTGCATTTGGCATTAAAGAACAGGGGTGGGGCGACTCGATATAAGAATCTAATTTATAACATATATCAATTATATTAGTGACAGATTTGTTTTTTATTTTGTAATTTCTTAACTATAATACAAAAAGAAAAAGTATTGGTTTGTCCGATGGGGGAAACGCGATTGCGTGTATCGCCCCTCCCACCTGGTACAACCCTTTTTCATTTTATATTACTAATCATAAAATTTTAGATTAGAGTGTGGTACGACATAATTTACAATGGTTTCACATATCAATACGTAGTTTATATTATATAGATAATCAACTAATTTTGTTCACAAACTATGATTTCTCCATAAACATAGGACCGCCCTTCCCCCCACTCAGAGGGCTACAGCGGGGAGGGCAGTACGTGCAATCGCCCCCCCCCACCCTTCTTACCCCACCGAATCGGCCAAGATACCAGAAGGGGAACGACATAATATAAAATGTATATATTAATGCAACTTATATTGTTCACAAACTATAATTTCTCCATAAAAATAGGACCGCCCCCCCACTCACAGGATTTAGGAGGAAAGGGCAGTAGAGGTACTCGCCCCCTCCCCCCCCAATCGGCCTACAGGGGAACGACATAATATAAAGATCTGTTAAAATATCAATAACAAATTCATATAGATATTTAATGGATTCTGCTAGCAAGCTGTGATTTCTACAAATAAATTGGACGCCCACCCCCCCCAGTCAAAAGTTTAGGGGGGGGGGGGGCAGGATTGATGCCATCGCCCCCTCCCGACCCCACCAAATCGGCCAACATGTTAGAGAGGGGGGGCGAAATAATCTAAAAATAGGTTGAAATATAAATAATTAGTATATATTATTAATAACATAAGTAGTAAATTCGTATACAAATTGTGTGAATTCTATACTAAAATTCGATCGCCCCTACCACAAGTGCTTTAAGGCACTTGGATCCCATATAGAAAAAGACTGTGATAGGTTTACATTGTCTCTAATTACCTAAATCGGGCGCTTGGCTTCCTAACCGGGAATTCAGGTGAAGACTGGGATTTTTAATTTCGGGATCTTTGGGCGCCTCTGAGTCCACCCAGCTCTAATGGGTACCTGACATTAGATGATGAAAAGTAAAGACAGTTGGTCGTTGTGCTGGCCATATGACACCCTCGTTAACCGTAGGCCACATTAACAGATGACCTTTACATCATCTGCCCTATAGATCACAAGGTCTGAAAGGGAAACTTTCCTTTTATTTTTTACTTACTAATCACCAAAACCCAGCTTGCCTTTCCTGTATTGATCTGGGCAACATTCATGTCTAACTCTGAGTATAAATATTTCAAAAGACTCCAGTATCATTGCGGGACAAGTAGATCTAACGAGCATCGGGTTTGCAATCAATAGGATTTATGCCTTCTATGTAACAAACCCTCTGTTTGTTTTTGTCTCGCACGCGGCAGCCTAAGTCACACGAGACTAGGCGATCGCTTGCCCAATTTACGTGAGGTAGAGGATTGTAAGGCCTATGTTGTACACGTGAGTGTTGTAAATACCTCGACACATGTCCAATGTTTACATATAGGGATCTACTCCCTTCCCTCCCCCCTCATGCGCACACAACTGCTTCATATTTTGTTGTTCTCTTTTTGCATGTTTTAGTTTGGGTGTAGTTTTATAACTTGGAGATGTGGTAAGCATGTGTGGCTGGACAAATCAGTTTGTTTCCTTACAATATACACCATACCACTGTACAGCTGTATTTCTTCCTCTTACAAATACTGTATGTGTATTAAAAATAGTTAACACACTTTATTTAAAAATCCCACAAAAGAATCACTTTCAAAATTTTCAAACTGGACTTGATCATTAGCCCAGCACAATGGACCTCATTCACCAATTTTAAACAAACAATATTGATAACACAATAAAAATAACGTATCACGTGACAGCCTTTATGGATTGCGTAATTGGTATTGAAGAATTAGAGAACCACGTGACAAAAGGTTGTTTGTTTACAATTGGTGATTTAGGTCCATTCTGGCAATGCGCCATCGGAATTTTCATACTGTTTCTAGTTTTTCAATTATAAAGAGACGGACGGACAGAGGGTATAAACTCAATATCAGCTTGTCCCTTGAAGAGCCGCTGACAAATTACCTAGCAGTTTAAAAGCAATGCACCAAAATGATTTTTGTTTCCGGAACAACTCTTGAGATGATGACGTCATTCTCTCTTCTTGTTTCGGAGACTGAAAAAATTAATTGATACTGTAGCTAAACTTCAAATTGGTTTCAACATAATCTTTTTACAAGATACACTGAATTTGGAGATGATCGGATAACTCAATCACAAAAGACTAATATAATGTAGATTATCTACAAGAAAATATCACTATACTTGAATCTAAATCTTGAATTTAAATGTAGATAGTCTTAACATGGTAAACAAAATATGCATATTTATTTAAAAAGAAAAAAATGGACATTGGACTAACCACTCAACTAGACTTTTCTACCTTTTTCTTCACTGATAAGACATTATTTTAAGATATTCAAATATTATTAAATGCAGTGCTACTGGCTTGAAGAGGGTAGGGGTCTCCACAGAAATCTTGCCAAGGAACCTACAATTTAAAAAATGGGACACACACACACATTGCCTTACATGGTCCGCGGTCCATAGTTTAGGAATTACTGATGAAGATTTTGGTAAACAACTGCTGCCTGATTCATGTGAAGTGGTTATTTAAACAAAAAATGGAATGGGAGATAAATCTTCCGTCACTAGCACATGTTACCGCTGATTACATGTTACAGTTTTTTTTTAACTTTCAGGTTTTTCTTTCGATAAGAAATACAAATCTAAACGGAGGGCGTATAATCTTTCGCTCTGAAAATATTCTGTAACTCGTTGTTTTTTGCGAAGAAAGATTTACATAGGTAATGATATAAAGCAACATAAGAACACTTTATTATGCTATGTTTTTATAGTTAAGATGATAGGAATTAAGACTGTTGGGTGTTTCTAAGAAATATGATTGTTCTATATTTTCTACTCCCAAGTTGAAACTCAGCATAAACAACAAAGTTGAAACTCTGCATAACCAACAAAGTTGAAACTCAACATAACCAACAAAGTTGAAACTCAGCACATCATACTTCACAAAGTCAACCGCATATCGTGATTTACTTTAAATCTACTCTAGTCGCTAGACAATTTTTTTTTTACAAAGCTTATTTCAACTCACTTTGTCTGGTACAAAATGTGTCCACGTTATTTCTCCCACAATCTCGGATCAAGTTGAAACTTCGCACAATGATTTCTTTGACCTGACAACGCAAGAATCAATTTAAAAATTAACCAATTAGTTAACTATTGGTAATTAATTACTTTGTTTGGTGTCTCGAATAAGGAAAGAAAGTGTACTTGACTTTATAGGTCGCCGCTCTAAATATAAGTTCCTCATTAGCAGAGTGGTTAGCAGGTCGACCCAAGGACATGCGCCAAGAGTTGGAATTCAGGTCGTTGCCCACCTTTTTTTTTTTGTAAATGCTTTTAAAAACTAATTACGGTAAAATCGAGTCGTACTGATCTGTGACGTAGCAGCGAGCTATTTGTCTAATCTGCCCACAGATTGTGACGTTGCAGGTCAGTTTTCAGGCCTTCTATAACGATTCGTCGCTATAAACTTCACCTAGATCTCCCTTTCTTCCCCATCCCCATCGCGAGCTCGCTATTCTGCCTCAACGTGGCGCTCGTGTGGAAACGACCATTAGAGGAAGTGGTTAGGCTAAATGAATAGCAAAACAACACTCCCGTGGGGGTGTCCAAGGAAACGCGAGAATGGTCCTATTGCACGGAGCGGAGTTGAAAGAGAGCTCCTACGGTCCTGTCGATAATCCATGCGAGTCCTGCACGGCTAAGCTTGGTACAACATAGGAAAATGGCGGAGGTTCCTGGTATACTCGGCCTTCGGCCATGCATTCTAGCCCATGCGGAAATAGCAATGCTTTACTTAGGCATTGACTCGGATCTCTTCCTGACAGAACGGTTGTTCAAACAGGTTTTGTTTTTTTCCCTGTTCAAGCAGGTTTGTTTTTTTCAAACCTAGAGCTCGAAGAGCCTTCGGCTCAGCTCTTAGACAATCAAACGGTCCCCATCCCCATTTTCCCAACCGCTCCAGACAAGTGATAGGATCATAGCGTAGTGAGAAAGTGATAGGATCATAGCGTAGTGAGAAAGTGAGAGGATCATAGCGTAGTGAGAAAGTGAGAGGATCATAGCGTAGTGAGAAAGTGAGAGGATCATAGCGTAGTGAGAAAGTGAGAGGATCATAGCGTAGTGAGAAAGTGAGAGGATCGTTGCCTAGTGAGAAAGCTCAAAGCGCTAGTTATAAGCAATCGGTAAAAATATTGTTAATCACACAGATTGGTCTAGATCACTCTAGATGTATTACAAATTTAATTACATCACTGATCCAAACTAATTGATACAATTACACTTCAAATAAGCTTTTTTTTCTTTTTAATTTTTTTAAAATGTATTTTTTATTTATATTTGAGTTTACAGTCCTGCATACAATAGATTATTGGTAGAAATATAATCAAGGAACGCTTTTAACCTCATTCCTTTTGCTTTAAAAACACATTTTCTTATTGCTTTCTCTTGCGAAAGGGGCATTAACTTCTGCAACGACAATATTGATAGATTTAGTATTTATTTCTTTAAAATAAGAAAAACTAATTTTAACGCTTAAACTTCACGCCATGAAAGTAGGTCTTACTTAAAGAAGTAGAAACTCGACTCTTAACGAAAGTCTATTTTATCTCAAATCTATTGATCCCATCCCCATTCCAGTGGCACACTCAGACAGAATCAATGGACTTGAAAAATTAATCTTAACTTCCTTCAAGCCCCATCCTAGTAGTGTGTATGTGTTTGCAGATAAGAAGTGCAACAATGTTGTGTTCAATGTGTTGTGTTTCGTATAAACTACTTCAGATTTTATTTGTGCTCCAGTTTTCATTGTTTTAGGAAAGTATTGTGCCTCTGATTAAAGAAAGAGAGTGTGAAATTCATTTTTTTACGGTCATTTGGTAAATACAAACTTTATGTAATAAGTCCTGCTAACAAACTCTTTGGCTTTCTCTTATTAAAGCGATATAACTCATGGGGCCTCTTGCTCCCTATGAAAAAAAAATGGGGAAATCATAACGTTTTATTTTTATTAATTTTAAATGATGTATTTTTTTTAGTATTATTTACTATTTAATTAATATCAACAGGAAAGTTTAAGCTAAAAACATACTTTGTTCTCACAAAATAAAAATATATTGTATAAATATTTTCGAAACATAGAAGCTCGTTAAAATATTAATGACCATAAATGAACGGCGAGTGTATAGTGAAATACGTATTTGGGCTTTCTTCCATCCCCGCCACTGCAATGGACCTGATCCCTAGTCAACCCAACAAAGATTTCTTTTTGTTTATCTATCGGGCTAATCGTCTCCTCTAACGAACGTTTCCACCCAAAGCCCTACGCTAAGGCTTGAAATACTTGCCCTAGAAACTACTTTGATAAAAGCACGAAAATCCTTTCAAAACTTCATATTCGCATTGAATCACTGGCGAATCCTGGCTGAGGGCGGGTGAGTGCTTGGGGCGATCGCTCGCCTCCCGCTGCTCGAATATTTTTTGCTAAGTTATTTTCTTATCTTATAAATATATACTAAATATTTATATTTTTAGCAATGTTTATATCGCCCCACCCACCCCTGTAGTATTTAGGCTAATGCGGTGGGGTGTGGGGGAGGAGCGATTAGATTTATTCCCCCTTCACCCCTAACTCTTCGGGTAGAGCGGTCAAATTGGCGTGCAGAAAGGACAGTTTGTGAACAAAATTAATAAACAAACTTATCAATCAAATTTAATAAAAACACTTATTGATATTTGAACCCATTGGTATAGTATGTCGAACTGCACTTTAATCTCAAATTCAATCAATAATAAGTATACAATAGGAGCGATTGGTCGGTACTCGATTGGGCTGTAGATGCAAACGCCCCCCCCCCCCTCAACTACTGACAGACCCTAATATTTTAGGAATGGGCTTGTTTATAGTGAAAAAATAGATCCTAATGTTTCTAAGGTGTACACTTTGCCAACCAGAGTGTTGACTTATGGAAGTACAAAGTCTTTTGTCTTCTTTTCTTGGTATCTGATACCCTGCATTTTTTCTGTGCTTTTTTTCTTTTATCTGAATATATATATATATATGTGTGTGTGTGTGTGTTTGTATTTATGTATCTAAGGTGTTTTGTTTGTAAAATGTTTTACATGTTTCGAATGTTCTTTCAGAGTTGAAGATAGTTTACTTCCTAGTCCAAACCTCCCGCAGCGGGGGATGGAAGTGGACAGTGTTTGAACCCGGGACCATCGATAAATCCAAACGACAATCCAGCGCGCAAACCGCGGTTCTGTAAGATGATGAGTACCTCTGTCATCTGGGCAGTCGGGCTCCTTGAGCAGTTCATTCACCTAGGTACTAACTCAGAGCTCAATTCTCACCTATGGCTCCAAGCAGTTGTCAGCATGCGGCAACGGCCAGTCGGTCTCGACTGACGGGCCAAACCAGGTGAGGGTTAGCCAGGGCTAGTATCTGGTGAAACTCTGGTCTCTGTCAACCACCCAGCATGTGAAGTCTAGTTGCGGCTGCATGACGCTCAAGTCGAATTGGACTACCAGGGCCATCAGGCGTCACCTTGCAAATGCCGGGAACATTTTGGAGCACTGTGGGACATGTAGAGCACACTGGTCATACACTGCAACCCAAACAGACTCCAGTTGTCTGGACCCTGTTCTGCCACCGGATTAGCTGGCAAGGGGCGAGAGAATGAGGCTGTTTGCGTCATAAATTTTCATAGTACAAGCCACATATCTGCCATGTTCATCAATGGTCCCCAAATCCGAGAACGTTACACTTATGTCAAAAGAGAGGTCCAGAGAAATGCCAGACTCAAGAAGGAGTACTGGTTTAGCAAAAAAAAAAGTGTAGGAAATCAAGGCGGACACTAAAACGTTCAAAAATTAATTCAATGAAATGTATCTGTGTGTGGGTGTATATATATATATATATATCATGGGCGTAGCCAGGATTTTTTTTCGGGGGGGGGGGGGGTTTGGGGGGGGGATTTTTTTTTCTTCCCCCCCCGACCCCCCCCCCCCCCCGCGAATTTTTTTAAAAATGTATTTATGTGTGTGTGTGTGTGTGTGTAAATAATCTTTATTGCATTCTGACCCTTCATTCTTTCGGAAGACGTTTATTGTGCCCTAGAATAGGTTCTTCCATGAGTTAGTGGAAAAATTGTAGATTCCCCGCTAACACTAGCAAGAGGGTCTGGGGGAGCGCTTGGAGCTCCCCCAGCGCGGGGCGAAGCCCCGCCGCCAAGCACTATTTCTGATATTGAAAGCCAACAAAATGCATATTCTAAGGTATCTACAGAGCATTTTCCTGCTAAAAAGTTTTATTTCAAAAACCTAATGTGCTATTCTTACTGACTTAGACCCTCCCGCGCCGTTTGGCGCATTTGCCGTCAAGCTGTTTCCATAAATATGTAGATTCCCTGCCATTACAAGCAATGGGGTCTGGGGAGCGCTAGCGCGGGGTATTGAAAGCCAACAAAATGCATATTCTGAGGTATCTACAGTGCATTTTCCTGCTATTAAAAAGTTTTATTTCAAAAACCTAATGTGCTATTCTTACTGACTTAGACCCTACCGCGCCGTTCGGAGCATTTGACGTCAAGCTGTTTCCAGAAAAATCTGTCACTGGTAATGTCTGAAGCCTCTTCCCACCTGCCATGAGGACCTCAATGAATGAGTGGCGTCAAGTTGTACTAGGATATCATTGCAACTCTTCTTATGCATAATTCATTTTGTCGGAGAACATGTCCCGCAAACCTCATGCGTCGCTCTCTCACAATCTTACTAAAGGGTCGACTCCCAGTTCGGCATAGGATTTCCTTGATTTAAACCCGATCTCTATAACTGACTACTAAAATTTGTCTTAGCCATCTTTTTTGAGCCACATTTAGTGTTTTTCAATTTCGGCAGATGACTATTCACTACAGTTTATTAAAGGAGCCCTGCCACTGATAAAATGTGTAACCACTCTTGAATACGCTCTTGGAATTAAGTGACTGTAGTTTGCTTTAGATTTTATACCGAAAAGAGAAGTTTTATCGTCAAAATCATCTGTTGGGGGTTTGCCACCTCAAAATGATCTGTAGGGGGATCTTAAACTCAAAACCATCTGGAGGGGTTTTAAACTTTAAACAAACTCCATCTGTAGAAGAGGGGTTTAAACTCAAAACTCCCGGTTGGATTGGCTACGCTCAAATAATTTTAGTGTGTAATTTGCTTTTTTTTATATTGAAGAGGTATTTTTAGCATTAAACCCCTCTGAATGGGGGTTTAAGCTCAAAACCCCTTTTGGCAACTCTCATAGCATTTTGAGTGCGTAATTTGCTTTTTTTCTTACACTGAAAATGTATTTTTTAGCCTCAAACACCCCTGGCGGGGGGTTTAAACTCAAAACCCCTTTGGCTGCGTTCATAGATTTTAGTGTGAGTAATTTGCTTTTATTTATATTGAAGAGGTACTTTTTAGCTTCAAACTCCACTGGAGGGGAGTTTAAACTCAAAACCCCTTTGACTACACATTTGAGTGTATAATTTGCTTTGTTTTTATTATTAAAGAGGTATTTTTTACCTTCAAACCCCGCTGAAGTGGGGTTTAAACTAAAAACTAACCCTAACCCAAAACCCATTTAGCTACGCTCATAACATTTTGAGTGCGTAATTAACTTTTTTTTATATTGAAGAGGGGGTTTATCGTAAATTTTGGAGGGGGTTTTAAAATCAAAATCTTCCTTAACTGTGCTCTTGGAATTAGGGGATTTTAGTTTTGTTTTGTTTTATAGAAGGGGGGGGTTAACTACAAAAAAACTCAAGTAGGGGGTTTAAAACTCAAAACCCATAGTAGGGGGTTTTAAACACAAAACCCCTGGTAGGGGGTTTTAAACTCAAAACTCCCTGGTAAGGGGTTTTAAACTCAAAACCCCATTGGTTGTGCTGGGGCAATTGATGGTTTAGTATTAAAATCTCAACTTAAATAAACAAAATCAAAGCAAAAAATCATTCACTAAATTCCGATCCCCCCCCCCAAGGGGGGGGGGGATTTTATTTCGGGGGGGGGGGGGTTTGAACCCCAAAACCCCCCCTGGCTACGCCCATGATATATATATATATATAGGGTTTGTATTTCCTGGAATTTGGGTTTGGAAAGAAATTGCCTACTCAAACGTTCTGGATACTTTAGTTCATAGAATGTGTTGTTTTAATAGGAGTGAAAACCATAAAAGAACAACCAGAGGATGTTGCCTGTGACCTTCAGAATGTAAATTTTATTTTACATTGACACACGAACATCCTTCGATTTTATACAAATGTCAGACATTTATGGCCTGCAAATAATTGTAAAATTAATATAAAACCAAACTATTTGTCTCGATATTATAAGGATAATACAAATCTAGGTATCTTTAAGAAAGTCATCAGACCAATAATATAATAGTTTTAAAATATAATGGAAAAAATAAAATATTGATGAACACATTTGCCTACCTACATAGGCACTACAGCTGTACTAGAATATCAAGTAAATTAAGTTTCTGAATGTGATCTGAATACTTATATTAACCTTCTTCAGAGCGTAGAGCGACTATGGTTAATCTCGTAGAACACGTTTTCATGTGACCCTATTTTGGAGAGACACACCCATCCACAAATATCGCAAGTTAATGTGGCTTTCTCTTTGGTGGTGAAGGAGCTGGACATGTTTCGTATACTTATAGTCTCTGAGATACTGGTACCTTTTTTTGACTGGCCTTTGAGTCTCCTAAATCTTGTTTCCAGCTATCTCCTTGTACTTCCTTACTTCATCTATACAAGTAGAAGGCTCGATATTTAATTCATTGCAACTTTGACCTGTGTATTTTGTTTAATTTCATTGTGCAACTGTGTTATAGAAATCTGTAAACACTTTATAAAGTGTTGTAGACCAACAGATCGTAATGTCAACTGTGGTCATGAGAAAACAGTCTATCTCTCTATTCTATTGAGTCAATGAGCAAACAGTCTATCTCTCTATTCTATTGAGTCAATGAGCAAACAGTCTATCTCTCTATTCTATTGAGTCAATGAGCAAACAGCCTATCTCTCTATTCTATTGAGTAAATGAGCAAACAGCCTATCTCTCTATTCTATTGAGTCAATGAGCAAACAGCCTATCTCTCTATTCTATTGAGTCAATGAGCAAACAGCCTATCTCTCTATTCTATTGAGTCAATGAGCAAACAGCCTATCTCTCTATTCTATTGAGTCAATGAGCAAACAGCCTATCTCTCTATTCTATTGAGTCAATGAGCAAACAGTCTATCTCTCTATTCTATTGAGTCAATGAGCAAACAGTCTATCTCTCTATTCTATTTTGTCAATGAGCAAACAGTCTATCTCTCTATTCTATTGAGTCAATGAGCAAACAGTCTATCTCTCTATTCTATTGAGTCAATGAGCAAACAGTCCATCTCTCTATTCTATTGTCAATGAGCAAACAGCCTATCTCTCTATTCTATTGAGTCAATGAGCAAACAGCCTATCTCTCTATTCTATTGAGTCAATGAGCAAACAGTCTATCTCTCTATTCTATTGAGTCAATGAGCAAACAGTCCATCTCTCTATTCTATTGTCAATGAGCAAACAGCCTATCTCTCTATTCTATTGAGTCAATGAGCAAACAGCCTATCTCTCTATTCTATTGAGTCAATGAGCAAACAGTCTATCTCTCTATTCTATTGAGTCAATGAGTATACAGGAAAGACGATTTCTGTGTTATCTATCTTCAAAATCGAATAAAAATTGCATTAATTACATATATGACCGAAAGGCAAAAATAAAATTGACAGTGAGATTCAAATCAAACTATAACACACACACATTAAGACTATTGTGACTAGTCCGTGTAGGAGGTTTGGTAACTAGATTTCATCATTTTTTTGTTATTTTACATTTTGGTAACCTACTATATATTTTCAATGTTACCTGTGCTCTAGATCTAAGTCATCTTTATTGGACTGCTCTTCATGAATTCTCTAGATGTGAGATTAATTGTAGTTAGGTTTTTTTTCTGCTGAAGCGTTTCTTAATCTCAGTAGATTCACATTGTATGTTGATTTGTTTGACATGAGTTGGATGTTCCTTCAGAAGTGAAGATTATTACATCCTGCCCGAGCCTCGCGCAGGAAACCGGGGATGGCGTTGTGTAGGGTTTGAACCCGGGACCATTGAGAAGACAGTCCGTAGCACTTGCATTATGTTCAGACATAGATTTTCTAAATCTAATGTAAACACTCTGTGGCTGGTATATCATCATAGAGCACCTGATCATTATTAACAGAGTTGTGACATCAAATGGTATTGAAACAATCTTCAGCCTGATGTTAACGTAATGTGATTTATTCTTCTCGGAATGGTTATCATTCAATAAAACCTTTTTTTTTAATAGACAAAATATGGAGAATTTCACACAGATGATAGATTCACATTCACATTTTTTTTTCAAAAACTTTGTTTTGTTTCACTAACAAAATAATAACATAAACATCACAAAGTACTTAGATCCATGCATGGCTCTCCAAAAGTCCAGCATGTTTGATAAAAGACTACAATAAAGTTGTTATCTCTGCCTAATTGCAACGCGTGTTTTATCACGCTCATCAAATTGAATGTTATCTTGTCCACACAACTGATACAGGTAACTTCCTGCTTATTACAGTTCAGTTATTACACGTAATCAAGGCCGTAGCACGGGACTTTTCTGTGTTCACGTGTGTGTGTGTGCGTTTTTTTACAAAGCTTATATCAGCTCACTCTGTCTGTTTGTCTGTCTAGTAAAAGGTTTCTACACATTATTTTTCCCACTCCCAATCTTGGATGAAGCTGAAATTTCGCACAATAGTTTATTATTTTGTTTGGTATCTCTAACAAGGGAAATAAATTGTACTTCACTGAAGTGGTGGTATGAGCTGCATTAGCCCCCTTGTCTATAACTGTGTGTGGCAAACAGGCGCTTTCCCAAACAGCTGGAGGAAAGCCACAGTTATACCGATACCTAAACCGGGAAGAGACGGCTCTGACCCAGCTAACTATCGACCAATAGCACTAACAAGCTGCATCTGCAAAACCATGGAAAGAATGATTAACAGTAGGCTGGTCTGGTACCTGGAAAGGAATAAAGTGATCTCAAACTACCAGTGCGGATTCCGGCAGGGGCGGACAACAACTGACCACCTGGTAAGGCTGGAAGCTTATATTAGAAATGCATTACTCAGAAGAGAACATCTAGTAGCTGTATTCTTCGATATAGAAAAGGCCTATGACACAACCTGGAAACATGGCATTCTACGTGACCTGGCGCTTATGGGGCTTAAGGGACACCTCCCCCGTTTTGTGGAGGAATTCCTGAAAGATCGAAAATTTCAGGTCCGAGTGGGCAACTCCGCTTCTGACACTCATGACCAGGAAATGGGTGTACCCCAGGGCAGCATTCTGTCAGTCACCCTGTTCAACATTAAAATAAATAGCATCATAAATGCGCTGTCCCCTGGCATAGAGTGCTCTTTGTATGTTGATGACTTTGTCATTCTTACTTATGGGAAAAACATGAACACCTTAGAAAGGAAATTATAGTTATGTTTAAACAAAATTCAGGGTTGGGCAAACTATAATGGTTTCAAATTCTCAGACTCCAAAACAGTTAGTATGCATTTTTGTAATCTAAGGGGACTCCACCCAGACCCTGAACTATTTATACACAAAAAGAAGATCCCTGTCGTGAAAACTACAAAATTTTTAGGCCTCACCTTAGATTCCAAATTTAATTTTCTCCCCCACATTAAGGAACTTAAGAAGAAATGCCAAAAGTCATTAAACATACTAAGAGTACTCAGCCATACGGACTGGGGAGCTGACAGAGATACCTTGCTGCTGCTCTATCGGAGTCTAATTCGATCCAAGCTAGACTACGGATCCATAATATATGGAGCAGCAAGGAAGTCGTACCTAAAAATACTGGAACCAATACAAAATGCTGCCCTGCGTCTCTGTCTCGGCGCGTTTCGTACATCACCTATCCTAAGTCTCCATGTGGAGGCTGGAGAACTCCCCATGGATATAAGAATGAAAAAGCTTGCAATGCAGTATATAGTCAAGCTAAAATCCAACCCCACGAACCCTGCTTTTGACTCCATATTTAACCCCACAGAGGTAGAATTATATAATCGAAGGCCTAACGTCATACAGCCGTTGGGCCTTCGAATGAGAGAACCCATCCAAAATTTAACCCCACCCATTGACCAAATCTCTAAAATAGAAACCCCTCAGAATCCTCCTTGGCTAATGAATAAACCTAAATTAAATTTATCCCTCCTTAATTTCAAAAAAGAAAATACAGACCCAAGCATACTACAAGTCCACTTTAGGGAACTGCAGGAGAGCTACGGAGATTGTGGCACCATCTACACAGACGGATCCAAAATGGAGGGAAAGGTCGCGTGTGCCTGCTCCTTTCGGAACAAAACAATCTCCCGTAGACTCCCCGATGGCTGCTCCATCTTTACGGCCGAATTGCACGCAATATTGCTTGCACTTATGGCCGTAAAAGCATCAGAAAGGAGTAAATTTATAATCTGCTCCGACTCCAAATCTGCATTGCAAGCTTTGGGGCGGATGAAGAATGACATCCCATTGGTACATAAGAGCCTGAAGCTGTTGGACCTAATAACAGCCGACCGTAGGGATGTCACCTTCATCTGGTTCCCCTCCCATGTTGGCATTGAGGGAAACGAAGCCGCAGACAGAGAAGCAAAGAGAGCCCTAAATCATGCGGTGTCAGGAACCCAAATTCCCTACTCGGACCTGAGACAAAGTATTGCCTCTGCCACCTATCGAGAGTGGCAGAACCGATGGGAGGCTGAGACTCACAGTAAACTCAGGCAGATTGTGGCGGATGTCAGGTGGCGGCCCACATCTAAGGGTCTGACAAGGCGTGGTAGCACAACCATGTCCAGACTTAGGATTGGCCACACCTACATCACGCACTCTTTTGTACTGAAGAGAGAGGAGCCCCCACTTTGCGAGTACTGTGACTCTCGCCTCACCGTGGAACATATCCTCGTTGATTGCCCCAGATACCAGGATGTCAGGGCGAAATATTTTAGAGCCACTAATCTAAAAACACTATTTAATAATGTCGACCCTGGGAAGGTACTGGGCTTTATTCGGGAAGTGGGGCTATCTACGAAGATCTGATTTCTGAATTTGTGAACATGCACTATTTACATTACATTTTTACCAAATATTTAAATTTTTACTACCTTTACTATTTTAACTGTGAATAGACCTTGATTTTAATTATATGACTGTATAGAATCTGGCCCTTGTTGTTTAGAGAGAGAATAGTCCTTAAGGGACTGCAGGCACGACATGGCCTAAATTGTGCCGATGTGCCTCAAATCAACAAATCAAATCAATTAGCCCCCTTTATAGGTTGTCGTCTGAGGCTTAGTGAAGACAAACATGAAATAGAAACAATGGATCTCGCATGTTCATACGCTCTTCGCTAGCAGGGTGGTTGGCGTTTTGGCCTGAGAAGCCTCAAGAAGCTTTAGCCCACGAGTTCAAATTCAGGTCGTTCGATTTAAAAAAAAAAAAATTTAAAAAACGATCACCCAATACCCCGTACCTTCTTCCCCACCCCTTTCCAACTGGTGCAGACAAGTGATAAGATCGTAGTGTAGTAAGAAAGTTAAAAGCATGAAATAGCGCTTAACAAATAAAATTGCTAAAAATATTTCTAATTGCACAGATTTATTGTTAGTCTAGATCTATTACACATTTAATTACATGACTCATCCAAACTATTTGATACACTTAATATAAGATTCTTTTTCTAAAAGTATTTTGTTATATTTTGATTGTTAAAAGAATCTGTTAGAAATATAAACATGCCAGCATTCTTTCACTTTATGAAATACATGAACTGGCTAACATGTTGTTGACACAGTCAAGATATATATCGTATTTATCTCCCTTGTCTACAACGCTACATCTTATGTTTATTTAAGTAAAGACTGTAGACTACTATAACCCTACATTCTGCATTCTGAAAATCTAATTTTACCATCGCCTTTAATTGACTTCAATAATGTCAAACGTTTCCATGTTGTCTTTTGAAAACAAACCATTTAAAAGAATATTCTATTTAACATAGTGCTACTTATGCATATTAAAAAAACTATTAAAAAGACCATAGTTACTACAGTATATATGGAATTGGCTCCTTCCGTCTCTGAGTCTACAACTGACGGCACACACGAGTCACTGGTTTTAGTTTCCTCTTGAGTCGGGACAGAATTTGGTGACAAAACAAGCCAGTCCTGGAGCGGCAACGTTTGCCTTAGTTTGTAGTTTGTACATGTGAGTTTGTAGTTTGTACATGTGAATGCTTCTGTTTAAAGGCTAGCCTATAGGGCAGATTTCTTTCTCATTCTACTGTCTAAGGCTGCATTCATTCCTTTGCTTTACGCGAGGTTTGCACCAGTCCGCAAGTCCTATGGTTTATAAGTTTTAAAAAACAAAATAAAAAAAAAATTTCTTCATAAAAACACAAAGCTTATCAAAAGGGGAAGAACTCCGCCCTTACAACTAGATCTATCAATAATGTACACGTTATTTCTCGTATTTGATAACAAACAAATAATGACCAATAATTAATTGACTCATTGGTGTTTTTTTTTTAATTGATTCACGTTGTGTTAGGTCCACTAAATAATCGTTTAAAGTATTCACTTGATCGGAGAATACTTGAGGTAGAAATAGCGTGAACAATCATTTTAGGAGACTAAACCCAACAATTTAGTCATATCTGTGAATACTGAAGTATTAGTTTCTCTTGTTGGTATTAAAAAAAATTATTATCGGTTATTAATTGTCTAATTGGTTAATTTTTTTTTAATGATTCATGACTTGTCTATGCCAATAAATAATTGTGCAAAGTTTCAACTTGATCTAAGAATGGGTGTGGGAGAAATAACATGTACACACTTTTTACAGACAGAGTGAGTTGATATAAGCTTTGTAAAAATACCTTTTAAAAACGTTTATGTAAGAGAGAGAATTTCACATTTACAGCCATATATGTTTATATAAGCTTTGTAGAATATACAATGTTTTGACCAGTAATGTCCATCTGCACGAGCTAAAGGAAAGGGAATGTGTCCGGTGTGTGATGTGAAAGAAAGTGTGCGTGTTTGAGTGTGGAACAGTTTAGGTTAGAAACTTATTTAGGTCCGGAAGTATTCAAAATTGGATGACTTCAGTGAAGAATTCAGTTGCATATACCGAACGAAACGTACAAATCTTATGTATATATATATATATATGTGTAGATTTGATTTGTGAAATTGTGAACATATAATATTTACTAAAGTTTTTACTAAATTATTAAATTTTTACTACCTTTACTTTTTAACTGTTAATAGACCTTGCTTTTAATCAGGGGCGTAGCTAGGAATTTTCCATCATTTGGGGGCCCCGGGGGTTTGAATTCTTTGGGGGCCCCTGCATTTTGCGTAATATCTAATATTTTATGTAAAAAAAAAACACTCATTTGGGAGCCCCCCCTTAAGTGGGGGCCCGGAGGATTTTCAAAATCTCCCCCTCCTTCCCCACTCTAGCTACGCCACTGCCTTTAATAACTGAACTAAATAAAATTTAGCTCTTGTGGTATGAAGGGAGAGTTACCTTTTAGGGATTACGGGCACGGCATGGCCGATGTGCCAAAAAACTCAAAACTCTGTCTACAGCACACTCTAGTTCATTGGTTAAGATGGCTTCACGCTTAACAAGCCAGATATTTGGGAAGGAGGGAGATTTGAAAGGGTGTGTGGGGGGGGGGTTCCTAGAAAGAACATCTCAGCTAATTGTTTTATCTTACAGTCAAGACAAGCACAAACATTGTAATTGCACACATCTAGCAGGTGTATCTTGACTGACTAACTTGACTAGGCCTGGACACATTGTTATCTACATACTTTAGTCCTAGTAATCTTCCCTTGAATGGTCTTTTCTTGGATTTGTTTAAAACAAAATACTGTTTGTTCCTACTTCATTACTTAGATAAGTCAATTCATGTGTGTTTCATTTCTTTCTTTTGTTATTGACGATTTCTCCCTACAAATATATTACATTTTCTCCTATCTAGAGCAAGTGGCTGGTGCTGCTATTCGAGTATACCCATGAGTAGATTAGGTAAGTTAAAGATTTACCCCCTAACTGATAAACACAGAAACGGAATAATACTGTTGTTTTTTTTTCTAGCTTTTATCCTGTGCAGGAGGACATTTTAAAATCCTATTTTCAAATTTTAATTTAGCTAACAAAAAAATATTTGTTTCATACTAGATTTAGATCAATCTTCTCTGTATTTCTAATGATGGAAAACTATTATCCTACTACAAACACGTCAGATACTTAAAATAAAAAGCGTAAGAAGATAGATTGTAAAGCAGCGTATACAGCGTGTACCCCAAAGAGGTCAAGCCCGCTGGGCCCCCATATGATGGCAGATTCTTAGGTACGCCACTGCACTCCAGTGTGTAAACCAGAGTAGAAAGAACAGCTAGTTACAGAGGTGTATAGAGTGTTACGCTTGACGACTGACCGATACTAGTCAGTAATATTAGGTCACACTGAGTGTGCAGGGGAAAATAATGTAGAGCACATTTAATTTGCATAAACTAGATATAAAGTCCAAAAAAAGGGAATCATGGGAAGGTGGTAGTACCTTCTATCAGTGTCGAAAATTATCTAGAAAGATAGATATCCGCTTCTAAAAATACCTATATACATGGAAAACGAGCTATCGCAGTCAATCAGTCAGTCGCTAATCATCAGTCATTGTTTCGTGTAGGTTATATAATGTGCCTATTCACTATAGAAAAATATTGGTACGTATGTACAGTGTTTTAGTTCAACTACTTCACTCTTATTCTTTGGATTATTTATTTTGGTGCCATCGGTGTTTGAAGACATTGTACTCTACAAAACTAAAATCATTGCATTATTTCTTCACTATATCCCAGTAGTGTGGTGTATATATTTGTAGGTGTAGGACACATAATTGTGGATACAATAGAAAGCTCTCTCCAAAATTACATCATGACATTTATTTTCTAGAAATCTATGCCTCTTCTAACTGTTGCACTATAATTATATATAACCATCATGACTTAAAGTATTATTTTTTGGTCAAAAACAAATCAAATTCTATTCCAGCAGCTGTAGCATCCTATTAGATCGGCGGAGTAGAAGCACAATTTTACTGCACATGTTTTGATCCGTCGAATCATGACAATGTTTCGTATCTACAGCTTTCTGTTCTTAGCTGGTGAGTCACAAACTGATTTTATCCTAAACTCTCTAAATAAACTTAAATTCTTGCTTAATTTAACCTAGCGGTGATAACATCTGCTAGACTAGCAAGGGTGCAAAACAAAGTCACGTGAGTGGCTGTCATGGGATGAATATGTCAGGACATAGCAGGGCCTGGGACCTGAGGAGTACTTGCTGCCCATCTCTGGGACCTGAGGAGTACTTGCTGCCCATCTGTAGTCCGTTGGTGTATGCCAAGCAATCGAACCTAAACGTCCATCCTTCAGCTTGATGGTTTAACCACATCAACATTTGTAATCACTCGTTACACCCTGGTGTAGATTTGCTGCTATTCAAGCCATACTGTCAATTAAACATGGAACCTGAAGCAGCAACAGCGAGGGGACGCTCTAAATATGACTAAAGTCTAACCCGTCAAGTCATAACTTCTGTGTGACACATATCAAATAAGCTTTGGGAAGGTTGATAAACATTGTTTTCTCAAGAAAGATTGATATCACTTTAGCAGCTTCAAAGTCCGCTACACAAGTATAGAAATACTAATCGACTGGCGGCGTAGCATACGCCGCTCTTTTGCATGGCCCTCCTTACGCCACTGCAACCTATGCTTAAGTCCGGCCCTGTTATTTAGTGACGGGTGAATACTACTTGTTCTCCTCCCCCCCCCCCTAATTTATTTTTCGTGGGGTAACTCTAGCCCGTCCGACTATCAGAAAAAAAGTGATATTTCCTTTACTGTCCAAACTGTTGAGCCATGAAGAGATTTATATAGATATGTAGATATAGATAGATACTGTATGACTTTGCTACACGCAAGGTTCGTGTAGTAATTCTGTGCGTAGTAAAGAATAATTGGCCGTTGTCTTCCAAGATTTTTTCGATTTTTCCTAGACATTTTTGTTCAAAAAGTTCCTCTAAATATGGTAATGATGTGAGTGTAATTTTTGATGCTCTTTTTATGATGTTGTCTAGACAGGACTATACCGTGCACAATGGATAGTTGGATAGAGAGAGTGATAGATATAAATACAGACTAAGAGAGATAGAGACAGACAGAGACAGAGTTAGAGAGAGAGAGATAGAGACAGACTCAGAGAGATAGAGACAGACTCAGAGAGATAGAAACAGACTCAGAGAGATAGAGAGAGACATAGAGAGAGAGATAGAGAGAGATATAGAGAGAGAGACAGACAGACAGAGATAGAGACAGAGAAAGATTGAGACCGATAAATAGTTAAAAGAAATGAAAAGAGAGAGAGAGAGAGAGAAAGAGAGAAAAAGAGTAAAAGAATACTAATCAGAGAGAGAAATAGAGAGAGAAGACTAAAGAAGGACACATTCATTTAATGCTACATTACATCGCTTCTACATTTTACAGCTCCAGTCACTGTACTTTTTATGCCTGCTGGGATCAGCTCATCAATGTGTTCAGATGATCTCAGTGCAATCAGCGTTCCATCCACGATAGAAGAACACACCATGGCAGGTTTGATGACATTTGATAGATCGCCTTCATAGGAAATAGATTAAACACATTTTACCTTTACCTTTACCTATCCCTTAGTCTGTTGGACCGTTGGGGCACCGGGCAACATTTGTCGACCGTCTTTCTCCATTCCTCCCTTTTTTTTGCCTTGTTTAGAACCTCTTTCAATGGCAGGCCCGTCCATTCTTTAATGTTGTCCTCCCATAGCTTTCTGTCTGCCTCGTCTTCTTTTTCCTGGTACTGTTCCCTGATGGAAGGTATTTGCGAGCCCCGTAGATCTTGTAATATGGCCACATATTTTAAGCTTGCGTTTCTTTACGATAGTTAGCAGGTCATCATGGGGTCCGATCGCTGCAGTAACCCTGTCTTTAATCTCTTGGTTTGTGATGCGGTCTTCTAAACTCATTGATTTAATCTCTTTTTTTTAATTCAAACATTCATTCTCTGGGCTTTGACTATATAGGTAAAGTTATTCTGTTGCCCAGCATAAGAAACATATTAGAAGGGTGCCAACATGATACATTGATTGGGAGGGCGCCATTAACCGGTTTTTGCTCTCAGAAAAACAAATTACTCGGTGAAGACTGGGATTTTGAATCTCGGGATTTTTAGGGCACCTCTGAGTCCACACAACTCTAATGGGTACCTGACATAAGTGTGGGGAAAAGTAAAGGCGGTTGGTCGTTGTACTGGCCACAGAAACAGATGACCTTTACATCATCTGCCCTATAAACCACAAGTTCTGAAAGGGTAACTGGGATATGATGATTACCCTTTTATTGTATTTGAATTCTACATTTTCATTGAATAAAGGCAAACGCAGACCTTAAGTTCACGGACTGCATCAAAATCCTTGCAATCGCTGTCGGATTACACTTATCAAAAAAAATTCTAATCTAAGGCTACAACAATAGAGCTCCTTATGATGTCATGTTTGTTAGATAGAAGGCTTCCTCTTAAATACTTTCTACGACAGAGTAGCGCGGACAAAATAACGCAGACATAATAGCGCAGACATAATAGCGCGGACAAAATAACGCAGACATAATAGCGCGGACAAAATAACGCAGACATAATAGCGCGGACAAAATAACGCAGACATAATAGCGCGGACAAAATAACGCAGACATAATAGCGCGGACAAAATAACGCAGACATAATAGCGCGGACAAAATAACGCAGACATAATAGCGCGGACAAAATAACGCAGACATAATAGCGCGAAATTTCCCGACAAAATAGCGCAAAACAAAATAGCGCCAAACAACATATATATATATGATGTGTATAAAAGTACCAGACTTGAGTATGGGAAGGTCCTGGGCAGCATTTTTGTTGAGGTCTCCATTTTCTTCACTATTAATAGATCTAAAAGTATGCCATATTTCAGGAAAAGAGAGTGCTTTAAAATGTTATTTCGTTCTCCTTTTCACCAATGTTTCAAAGGCACAACTTGCAAAAATTAATGTTTTTGAAATGTGGTGACCCTGTTCAAGGGTTAAGTTTGATAATGTGTGTGTTATTGATGATATGACTAATAAAAAAAATATTGGTGATGTCATCAGATCTTTATAACTAACAAAGATTGTAACAACCAATTCACACTTTGCGGTTTAACCATCCTATCAAACAACTTCAAGACTATTCAGTATCCGCCGTCCTCTACAACTTTAGCTCACAGTAACGCAACTCCAACACCTGCAATTAGTAATACACCCTATAGTAGTAATTAGTAATAATTAGTAATACACCCAATTAGTAATACACCATATAAGAAATAAACAGAAAACTCAACGTCTGCTCAAAGATTAGAAACAGTAACTACAACGTCATAATAAAATAGAGATGTAACAAACAAAGAAACTCACTCTAAACTCACTCTAAACAGGGGTCCCAAAATTCTACAGAAATAGTCCAAGAAACTAATACTAAAGCAGCCTACTAGTTTCATCAAACTAAGAATCTTGTACGGACCGAGTGCACGTCCGTTTCAACCAATTGCAGAGGGTGAACTGCTTCGTAACCAAAGAATGACCAATAAAAGTGGCCAGATGTTATGACGTAGTAAAGTAATCAAATCAAGAAATACAGGGCGCTATTCCCCCCCCCCCCCCGGGGTTTGCGAGTAGAAACAAAATTATTAGAGTAGGGAGAGAGAAATACAAACGTGTCCAAACTACTCGTGACACCTCGTTGGACACAAGTGTTGTGCATAACAAGTTTGTATTTCATGTTTACAAGTGCTCAATGTGACCTCCACCGGCTTCACGGACATCTAGCCGGTACGTCCCAAACGTGGTGGACTAGTAGAAGAGTTGTTAAAGAACTTGCACTCTCCGCTTGCAAGGTCTCCCGACCCCAATGTGTGTGTGTGTGACCTTAAAGAACTTGCACTCTCCGCTTGCCAGGTCTCCTAACGCCACTGTGTGTGACCTTAAAGAACTTGCACTCTCCGCTTGCCAGGTCTCCCGACCCCACTGTGTGTGACCTTAAAGAACTTGCACTCTCCACTTGCCAGGTCCCCTAACCCCACTGTGTGTGACCTTAAAGAACTTGCACTCTCCGCTTGCCAGGTCTCCTAACCCCTTGTGTGTGTGTGTGACCTTAAAGAACTTGCACTCTCCGCTTGCCAGGTCCCCTAACCCCACTGTGTGTGTGTGACCTTAAAGAACTTGCACTCTCCGCTTGCCAGGTCCCCTAACCCCACTGTGTGTGTGTGACCTTAAAGAACTTGCACTCTCCGCTTGCCAGGTCCCCTAACCCCACTGTGTGTGTGTGACCTTAAAGAACTTGCACTCTCCGCTTGCCAGGTCTCCTAACCCCACTGTGTATGACCTTAAAGAACTTGCACTCTCCGCTTGCCAGGTCTCCTAACCCCACTGTGTGTGTGTGACCTTAAAGAATTTGCACTCTCCGCTTGCCAGGTCCCCTAACCCCACTGTGTGTGTGACCTTAAAGAACTTGCACTCTCCGCTTGCCAGGTCCCCCGACCCCACTGTGTGTGACCTTAAAGAACTTGCACTCTCCGCTTGCCAGGTCTCCTAACCCCACTGTGTGTGTGTGACCTTAAAGAACTTGCACTCTCCGCTTGCCAGGTCCCCTAACCCCACTGTGTGTGTGTGACCTTAAAGAACTTGCACTCTCCGCTTGCCAGGTCCCCTAACCCCACTGTGTGTGTGTGACCTTAAAGAACTTGCACTCTCCGCTTGCCAGGTCTCCTAACCCCACTGTGTGTGTGTGACCTTAAAGAACTTGCACTCTCCGCTTGCCAGGTCCCCCGACCCCAATGTGTGTGACATTTTCCTGTGTTAAAGAACTTGCACTCTCCGCTTGCCAGGTCCCCCGACCCCAATGTGTGTGACATTTTCCTGTGTTAAAGAACTTGCACTCTCCGCTTGCCAGGTCCCCCGACCCCACTGTGTGTGACATTTTCCTGTGTTAAAGAACTTGCACTCTCCGCTTGCCAGGTCCCCCGACCCCAATGTGTGTGACATTTTCCTGTGTTAAAGAACTTGCACTCTCCGCTTGCCAGGTCCCCCGACCCCACTGTGTGTGACATTTTCCTGTGTTAAAGAACTTGCACTCTCCGCTTGCCAGGTCTCCCGACCCCACTGTGTGTGACCTTAAAGAACAAGCACTCTCCGCTTGCCAGGTCTCCCGACCCCACTGTGTGTGACCTTAAAGAACAAGCACTCTCCGCTTGTCAGGTCTCCCGACCCCACTGTGTGTGACATTTTCCTGTGTTAAAGAACTTGCACTCTCCGCTTGCCAGGTCTCCCGACCCCACTGTGTGTGACATTTTCCTGTGTTAAAGAAAGTGTTTCACCTTTGCCAGTAAGTATAGTGAAATGGTTTTGATGCATTCTTTTTTAACCCCCCTGTATTTCTACAAAGGTACATTGATAAGGAACATCACCACAAGCAATGATCTGGAACTGGACCAAATGCCATACTTTGAAGTGGTCAATGGCAGCCTATTTACTACTATAAACTTCACTGTCGATGGAGAACAGAACCAGGTACTGAGATTTACTCTCAAGCTGTTTAGGCATATTGCTTTAAGACAATCGTTGACATTGAGATGCAAATAGATTTAACCGTCTCTCCTTTTCTTTTATTATATTCTGTCCTGTCAAAGGTTTATGATACTTGTGAAATATTCTTTAAAAAAAAATCTTTAGTCCATTGCTCGAAAAGAATAGGCCTATATAACTTAGTGCTTAAAAAGAAACATAAAGTCGACTTTAAATTGATTTGTAGAATGTTATCGTGAGTGTGTGTGTTTCTGATGACGGCATGATTAAAGATGTAGGCGAATGGTTAGGTTGGCTAGGCTGAAAAGATTCTGATGAAATCACGAGATAGACATACTTTATTGTTATGAAATGTGTTTCTGTGGTTCACAGATTACGAGGGTGTCCTGTAGACAGCACGACGACTAACTGCCTTAACTTTTCCCAAACTAATGTCGGGTTTCCATTAGAGTATCCTAAAATCCCGAAATTCAAAATCACAGTCTTCACCGAGATTTGAACCCTATGGCCGAGATTCTTCGGTTGAAAAGCCAAGTACTTTATTTCTTAGGCACCGCCCCCACCCTGACAAGTATTCTTTTTTTTTCTTTACTGCTGCTTAAGCATAGTGCAGTCTAGGATTATGTCTTTCCAGTAGTCAACAACAATGTCCACTTCATATTGGTGCTAAGGATGACCATAGCCTGTTTAATTTTTACATCAATTGCTGTTTATATATATATATATATAGTTCGTCCATCGTGGTTTGATGATGACCACTTTTTTCATTGAGGAGTTGAGGGCTTTGCACAGAGTTTTGTGCCTCCTGGTGTGGCTGGTGAGAGCTATGTGAGCCCGAAATGTTCAGTTGCACACTGGGCAGGTTATTCCAGCTGGAGCTACTGTCATTGGCCTTGCTTTTTTTTTCTCTGACGCTTTTCACCTGCCAGCGTTGTTCTCTTGTCCTCTGCAATTTGTGCGCCAGTTTTTTACAGCGCGGCGTCATGATGCTCTGTCATGTGCTTCCGTATCCCAGGTGGCTGAGTCAATGCTGAAGGCTTTGAGAAGCTTTGATCGTTTCCCTGAAGCGTTTTCTTTGTCCACCTTGTGAGCGCTATAAAAGGCACACAATTAATTAAAATCGTTTGTTATTCAATTCGGACTATCGGCGTATGTTACCTAGTTTAGCTTTTGCCTAGTTCAAGAAACTGTTGCCTATTTCAAGAAACTGTTGCCTAGTTCAAGAAACTGTTGCCTAGTTCAAGAAACTGTTGCCTAGTTCAAGAAACTGTTGCCTAGTTCATGAAACTGTTGCCTAGTTCATGAAACTGTTGCCTAGTTCATGAAACTGTTGCCTAGTTCATGAAACTGTTGCCTAGTTCATGAAACTGTTGCCTAGTTCAAGAAACTGTTGCCTAGTTCATGAAACTGTTGCCTAGTTCAAGAAACTGTTGCCTAGTTCATGAAACTGTTGCCTAGTTCATGAAACTGTTGCCTAGTTCATGAAACTGTTGCCTAGTTCATGAAACTGTTGCCTAGTTCAAGAAACTGTTGCCTAGTTCAAGAAACTGTTGCCTAGTTCATGAAACTGTTGCCTAGTTCAAGAAACTGTTGCCTAGTTCAAGAAACTGTTGCCTAGTTCATGAAACTGTTGCCTAGTTCAAGAAACTGTTGCCTAGTTCAAGAAACGCCTGCAGTCATGCTGAACTTTTGGGTACCACCGTGATAATCTTCAGTCCTGAAAGAAAGTTTGAAACGTATAGCATTGGACCTTTATGCAATGGACCTCATTCACCAACCGTTAACAAACAATTTTTAGACACGTGGTGCTCTATCTCTTCTATAGAATTTACGATCTCATGTTTAGTTCATGATGGTTGTCACGTGACCGTTTGTTTCGTGCTTTTATCAATAAGATCACGTGATTAAATGTTGTTTGTTTACGATTGGTGAATGAGGTCAATTATATATCTTTGGGGGGAGGGGGGAATACGATTTAAAGCAGTCTAAAAGAGTTCAAAAAATATATTCATGGCTTGAAAAAAATGACTTTTAAAATTATATTAGCAAAAAGAATATATTATGTTTACGTTTGAATAGAATTTTGGGGGTCTATCTCTTCTTTATTTTCTTGTCATAGAAACTCTGTCAAGAGGTATCCACAACAACTTTTGTTGCCCAACTAAAGTGCAAGGTAATTGTTTGTGTTTTATGAATCAAATAATTTTATTTTTTTAACCAGTCTGTGCAAAAACAGGCGTCCCTTTCTTAACCAATCTTTTTTAGATTTATTAATCGGTAAAAAATATTTTTAAAATATTGGCCTGAGTCAACTTCATCTTCTGGTTTAGAGAATAACAAGAAAAACATTTTTTAAAAATACTTTAAAAAAAAGCGTATTTTAAGTGTATTTGAATCAATCTAGTTTGGATCAGTCCTGTAATTTTATGTATGATTGACCTAGACATAGGCCTATCGATCTGTGCAATAGAAATATTTTTATAAATTCGTTTTATTTATCTTTCTCAATGCGCTATGATCCTATCACTTGTCTGGACCCAGTTGTGAAAAAATGGGGGGGGGCGGAAAGAAGGGGTATATCATGAATGTTTACATGATGTTTTTTTTTAAATGCATAATAAAAACAAACATTCACTCAGGGCTCGAGTCCTCAAGGGAACTAATTTATTTTATACCACTGCATCTTTCAAGTATAACACATTACCATTGTTTAAGGTACAAAACAAAATAATTAATTACCAATAGTTAATTAACTAATTGGTTAATTATTTTTTTTGGAATTGATTCTTATTTTGTCAGGTATAAGAAATAATTGTGCACAATTTCAGCTTAATCCTAGATTGGGTGTAAGAGAAATAACGTGTACAAACTTTTTACCAGACAGAGTGAGTTGATAGAAGCTTTGTAAAAAAAGAAAGATGGAAATTGAAAATAAAAACATGAATATTTTTTTAAATTTACCTCCCTTCCTCCCCACTGATATCTTATTTATGTTGACTTCCATATTGTGTTGAGACATACTGTTACCCACTGATATGTTATTTATGTTGACTTCCATATTGTGTTGAGACATACTGTTACCCACTGATATGTTATTTATGTTGACTTCCATATTGTGTTGAGACATACTGTTACCCACTGATATCTTATTTATGTTGACTTCCATATTGTGTTGAGACATACTGTTACCCACTGATATCTTATTTATGTTGACTTCCATATTGTGTTGAGACATACTGTTACCCACTGATATCTTATTTATGTTGACTTCCATATTGTGTTGAGACATACTGTTACCCACTGATATGTTATTTATGTTGACTTCCATATAGTGTTGAGACATACTGTTACCCACTGATATCTTATTTATGTTGACTTCCATAATGTGTTGAGAAATACTATTACCCACTGAATTCTATTCATTGTTCTAGGGAGAGCCGTCGATGGCTACTATGATTATCATATTCCAAGCAAAAGACGACTTTGATCCAGTTTTGCCCCAAACTTTTGTTCAAGGCATCAATGTTACTGAGGTATTGACAGTGTCTTTAAACAACTTCTGTTGTCAGTTTACATAAATACATAGAAAAATAGATAGAAATATAGGCTCATGAATTTGTTTCTGGAATACTTTGTTCTCCTAAGTCCTAAGCTGTTGATTACTTGTTTGAGACACGTCAAAGGTAACAATTATGTTACTTACTTAAGTAGACAATAAAGCCCCCAAGAGACCTGTTCGTGACATAATTATTTTGAAATAGTTGTCTCATTTGTTTACAGAGGACACCAAGAAACACTGTGGTATTGGATTTTAAAAATTCCATTTATGCAGCCACAGATGAAGATTGTCTTGTCAGTGAAATGATTTACTCCATTTCAGACTCTTCAAAGGTATTTTTCACTGTTTTGGCTACACTCATGGAATTTAGCTATTGTAGTTTGTTTTAGATTTTAAATCGAAAAGGGGAATTTTATCATTCTAACCATCTGGATTTGGGTTTTAAACTCAAAACCATCTTGAGGGATTTAAAACTTAATTCCTCTAGAGGAGAGTTCTAAACTCAAAACCCCCTTGGTTACATTCATAGATCTATTTCTAGATTATATAGACTATAAATCTTCTAATATTTCTTCACCCAGATGTTCGTAATTAAATCCAATTCACTCTTAACACTAATCGGTGACTTGGATTATGAGACTTTGCCAGAAACGCCTTCAAATGGTGCCAAGCAGATTTATGTCAATATTACTGTAACATCAGTGCCTAATAGTGGGCAGGTAAGATAAAGTAACTATTTTACAACATATATTGAGAATCAGCTACTTTGAAAATGAAACAATATGGTTTACTTATTTTGGTTTTCATTGATAAATTTAAGAAAATATTGTTTGTCCTCATAGGGAACAATTTATAGGAGCACTTGGAAACTTCTTACAATTAATGTGATGGATGTTGATGATGAGAAGCCAATTTTTGATAGCACAGATTTCCAGCTACATGCCAATGAATCAGTAAGTACTTGTAATAGCCATTTATTTGAGATTATAAAGAGATACAAAAAAAAAAGAATAGGGAAACTAGAAATATACCGGTAATAATATAGTTATTTGTGATGCAAAAGAAATAACAGGTGTGCCTATAAACTAACAAAATTTTAATGACAAGATATGATTGACATACCCATTAGCCTATCAAGGGGGTTTTGGGGTTCATCCCCCCCCTCCTCCAAAATGACATTTCTCTCCCTTCCTACAGAGGTGGAAACTTTGTGACTGTTTTTTTTGCTTTAATTTTGCTTCTTCTTCTTCTTCTTCTTCTAGCCAGCTTTATTGCCGCTGAGCTGTGAGCTCTTTTGCAGACTGTGCCAAGGAAAAAAAGTGTGCTGTTTTCTTCAGTTGTTCAGCACTGCCGTACAGGGTGTTGGTTATGTTGGGCTGTAGTGGAAGTAGGGTCTGCCTAAGGTGGATTAGGGAGGGGCATTCAAAGAGGATATGGTTTACGGTTTCAAAGGGGTGGGCGCAATGTCTGCAAAGGGGTAGTTGTGTGGAGTTTATTTTGTTCAGGTGGTAATTTAATAGTGGTGTGTGTCCTGTTCTTAGTTGGAAGATTGTAGATTGTTCTTTGCGGGGGAGGAAGTTAATACTGTCCAGTTTGTTAGGCGTAGTCATTTCTCTGTACATGGCTCTGCCTGTGTTTCCTGATGCCCATTGGTTGAGCCACTCCTCTTTGTGATTGTTGACTAACATTGACCTTAGGGTGAGGTAGTTAACAGGTCTATCTGGTTGTTCCATAGTTGAACCTGCCTTTGATAGCTTATCTGCCTTTTCATTTCCCATAATGCCAATGTGTCCAGGGATCCACTGTAGTGTAATATTGATATTTAATTTTGATATCATCTGGTGGATTATCATACTGAGTGTTGTCAACTCTCTTGGGCTGTTTGAGGTGCTGCTGTTAAGTGCTTGCAGAGTAGATTGGGAGTCTGTAAAGACAACAATATCTGATGGTGGTTGCACTCCTTCATATAATTTGTTTTCCACTGTCTGGAGTGCTATGGTAATTGCCTCAATTTCGGCTTGGAAGTTTGAGCAGTAATCACCACAGGGGCGCTTATCTCAAAGTGTTTATTTTTAGGGAAGACCAGGAAAGCACCAAGACCAGCATTGATGGTAGCTTTGAAAGCCGATCCGTCTGTATAAATATGGATAGCTGTTTTTTGATAGCTTTCGATTGTTTCAAGCGTGCCTACTTTGAGCTCCAGTGGATTTGATTCTTTTGTTAAGGTGTTATTTAGTAAATGTGTTTTGATGGTTGGTTGTTTGTAATTTAGTCCGGGTGTAATGTTTGAAAACCTGGTAATTTTTTCTCGGTTATTGGGTAGGTGGTGTTTTAGGGCTAGTTCATCAGTAAGTTGGATCAGAGTCCTTTGCTTTTTTTGGTTGTTTTTCCTATTTCTCTGTGTTAGTAATTTATTTGGATGATCGTCCTCCAACCTTCTGTATCTCTCAATAGCTTCTAATGCTGCTCTGTTGCGCCTTAACTTAAGAGGTTCAATATTGGAGTCTATTTCACAGGCTGCTGTGGGAGTAGTTCTCATACCTCCACTAATTAACCGCAAGGCTTGGTTTTGGATTGTATCTAATGATGATTGATAGGTTTTGTTGGCAGCTACTTGTATGGAGAGACAGTTATCCATTACAGATCTGACATATCCAGTGTATTACTGTCTTGAGGTTTTTCTTTTCAGCTCCCCAGGATGTTCCTGCTAGGTGTTTTATTATGTTTAATCTTTGTGATGCCTTATCTTATCTTATATAATACAGACGTTACTTCAAAAAAGAAGATGATTACGTCCTACGCGTCATGCATTTAGTCATGCATATTAACCAATGACTTAAATTCTGCCAAGTCACTGGTTTTCCTGGCTAGCTCAGGCAACCCATTCCATGCTCTAATAGCACTAGGGAAGAAGGAGTATTTGTACAAATTTGTCCTAGCATATGGGACGAGGAATGTGCCTTTATCTTTGTGTCTTTCAGAGTATTTTATTAAATTTTGTTTTTGTATTTGAAGATTATGGTTCAGTGTTTTATGTATGATTGCTACTTTACTTTTGAGCCTTCAAAGCCTTGAGCTTTCTTTCGTTAGGTTAATATGGGCTATTTCACTTGCATGTATATTATATACATTTGTGTGTAGATATATATGCTTATATATATGTATATAAGTATGTGTATGTATGTATGTATAAATATGTATGTATTTGAATGACTGTTATCTAATAGCATTATAGAGTATAATAGAGTATTTTATTAAATTTTGTTTTTGTATTTGAAGATTATGGTTCAGTGTTTTATGTATTATTGCTACTCTACTTTTGAGCCTTCTGTCCTGAAGGCTTTCTAAAATTAGTGATTTTACTAAAGGTGTTACTCTAGTCAAATGTGAATATTCGTTTGTTATGAATCGCACTGCTCTATTTTGTGTCTGTTCTAGTTTCTTAATGTTTTCTTGAGTTGAGGGGTCCCAAACAGAGGATGCATATTCTATTATTGGCCTAACCAAGGTTAAATAACATTTTAGTTTTATGTTCTTATTTGATTTATAGAAATTTCTTTTAATAAATCCTAATGCTTTGTTTAATTTTTCTGTAGTTTCATCAATATGTGGATTCCATGACAGTTTTTCATTTATTATAACACCTAGGTATTTTGCGTTTTTAGTCTGTGTTACTGGTTTGCCATGAATAAGATAAGTGGAATTAATTTGTTTTAGTTTTTTTGTTACTCTTAACAACTGACATTTTTCTGGGTGGAAAGACATGCTCCAATTTGATTCCCATTTCTGTAATTCATCTAATTCTCTTTGTAAAATATCTGTGTCTTGTGTTGTTTTTATTGTTCTATATATTATGCAATCGTCTGCAAATAATCTGACTTTTGTTCCTGAAGTAATGCAATTTGGTAAATCATTTATGTAAATTAAAAATAGTAGTGGACCCAAGACTGTTCCTTGAGGTACACCTGAGTTTACTGTTATCGGTGTTGATTTAGAGCCATTTATTATTACAGTTTGTTCTCTCCCTATCAGAAAGTCTTTAATCCACTGATGCTGTGGACCATTAATGCCGAAATATTTTAATTTTTTAAGCAAACTATGGTGGTGAACTTTGTCAAAAGCCTTAGAAAAATCTAGTAAGATAGCATCTATTTGTTCACTATTATCTAAACCTTTTGAAAAATCATCAATTAGTCCTATTAGTTGTGTTTCACATGATCTATATTTCCTAAAGCCATGTTGGTATGGTGTGAGGACATTATGTTTGTCTAAGTGGTTTATGATGTTGCTACATATTATGTGTTCTAGGATTTTACATGTGATGCTGGTAAGTGATACTGGTCTGTAGTTTCCTGGGTCAGATTTTTCTCCTTTTTTAAATAGGGGGGTGACATAGCTTTTTTCCAGTCCTTTGGTACTCTGCCCTGGTTAAGTGAAGCCTGAAAGAGTATTTTGAACACTGGGGCTAGCTCATTACTTAGTTCTTTGAGTAATCTAGCTGGAATACCATCAGGTCCAGAAGCTTTATTTGGTTTGGTGTTGGCTAATAGTTTTTGAATTCCATTTTCTTGTACTACTATATCTTCTATGTTGTCTACTTGGTTCAAATTCAGTAATATGTCTTTGTCTCCTTGGGCTGAGAATGCTGATGCAAAGTATTTGTTTAGAATGTTTGCTTTAGTTTCATTATCATTATGTATTATGTTATGTTCATCTTTTAATGGCGCTACGCCTGTTGTTTCCATTTTCTTAGACTTAATGTATGACCATAGGTTTTTGTTGTTGTCTTTAGATATTACATTATTTATGTATTCACTCTGCAGCTGTCTGCTTACTTTTTGGGTTAAGTGTTTAATTTTTATATACTTTTTGTAAACTCTTTCTGCATTAGTTTCTTTAAATTTTCTATATAGGTTTTCCTTCTGTTTACAAAGCTTCTTTAGTCTATTATTAAACCAGCATTTATTTATTTTGTTTGATGTGTATTTAGTTTGTATTTGATTGTCTATAATGCTTTTAAGATGGTTTTTAATGAAATTCCAGAGGTCATCGACTGGTTGGTTAATGTCTTTTTCTAATAAGAATGTTTGTTGAAAGTTTAATGCAGCTTGGTGTAGTTGTGTTAGGTTACATTTATTCCAGAGTAAGATTTTTCTTTTGAGTTTTGTATTGGCTACTGCTTTTATCTGACTGTGTATTTTTATGATCTCATGGTCTGATAGACCAGGGATAATATCATAATCAACTACTAATCCAGGTCTGTTGGTTAAGAAGAGATCTAATGTGTTGTTTAATCTAGTTGGCTTTTTAATGATTTGATCTAAACAGGTTGTGTAAAGTTTCTATGAAAAGCTCATTTATGTCCTTAAGGTTTTGGTGTTTATCTATGGTTAGTGTTTTTACTGCATTTTTATTGTCTTTTAATTTGCCTTTTCTTTTAAATCTGCCATAAAGTGTTTTAGAGACAGTCTTTGGTCTAGTTTTACACCAAGATATGTTGGATTTTCTTCTTTATTTATTGGCTGAGAGTCTATTTTTAGGATGTAGTTTCTTTTTGCTGTTTTGTTGCTGTGGCTAAAGATTGAATAAACTGACTTTTCTTTGTTTATTTCCATTTTCCATAATTTTGAATATGTGGAGATAGTTGTGAGGGCTCTATTTAGTTTGTATCTAGTCAGCACTGGATATTTCTCTGTAGTCCAAATTAAAAGGTCGTCTGCATAAAGTGCCTTATTGACCGAAATGAGGTCTGGGAGGTCATTCATGAAGATTAGAAAGAGAGTGCAGCTAAGGGCTGAACCTTGTGGTAGTCCTTCTTCCAAACTTTTTTGACTAGAGATGGCACCTTCGAATCGGGTTTGGATGGTTCTGTTTTTTAAGAATGCTCTGATCCAGCAGTACATTTTTCCATGGATGCCCATTTTTTTCATCTTCAAAAATAGACCTTTTCTCCACACTCTATCATAGGCTTGCTGCAAATCTATAAATACTGCTGTAGTGTGCTTGTTTTCATGAAACCCTTCTACTGTGTCCTGGATAAAACGAAAGAGGTGGTCTTCTGTTCTACTTGCTTTCCTGAAGCCAGCTTGTGCATTGTGGAGTGAGCAAGTACTTTCTAGCCACCAATAAAGTCGGTTATTGATATTTTTTTCTGCCATTTTGCCAATGTTGGATGTTAGAGATATTGGTCTATAACTTTTTGGGTCTCCAGGTGGTTTATTTTTCTTTAAGATGGGTATTATGTTTGCGGTTCTCCATTCCTGTGGTATGTCTCCAGTTTTCCACGTATGGTTGATAAAGTTAAGTATACAGTTTTGGGCCTGTGGTCCTAGTCCCCGAATCATTTCATTTGTTATTTTATCGGGTCCAGGGGATTTTCTTTTCTTGAGGCTTTTTAGGGCAGTATTGAGCTCATGTAGAGTGAAGGGAGTGTCAAAGATCTGACAGTTGACTGTTGGAGCTTTTTCTTCTTTCTTTAAGATATTACTGAAGGCCTGGTCCAATTGTTTTCTTGGCTTTGACTTGTTAATGCTGGCAAAATATTTATTGAAGGTTTCAGCCTTTTTAAGGTTTTCTGTTATTATGTCGTCAGTGTCTTTTATAGGTTGGGGGTTTGTTATTTGTTTCTTTCCTGCTAGCCGGTGCAGAAGGGTCCAGGCCTTTCGACCATCCTTGTTTAGATCTAGTTGTTCGCATGTTGTGGTCCACTTTTTATTTTTTTCTGTTTTAATTTTGTATCTTATAAGCCCTGTCAATTTGTTGTACGTTGTTTTGTTCTCTCTAGTAGGATTTTTTTCTATAGTCTTCCTGGCCATGTTTCTTTCTTTTACTAATTTATCTAATTCAGGTGTCCAAAAAGGTTTGTATTTCTTAACTTGGCCTCGAGGGATGTATTTTTTTTTGCTGCTTGTAAGATGTTTGAGACTATAGTTGTGTATGTTGAATTGACGTCTGTCTCAATTACGCTTGATAGTCTTGTGTCTGTTTCTTGTGAAAAAGCTGCCCAGTTAGCTTTTTTATAGTTCCATCTAGTTGTTTTGTTGGATTGGTATCTACCTGGCATTCCAATATTGAGGAGTGGTTGTTTTTCCTATTTCTCTGTGTTAGTAATTTATTTGGATGGTCACTACCTATGTCTTCAAGTACTGTTATTTTAGAAGAGTCGGTAATGTCTGTAGAGATAAAAGTTAGGTCAGGTCTGCTAGTTGTGTTGTGTGCTCTGTGGAGGAAAGTTGGAGGTGTAGTTTTGTTTTGCAGAAGGTGTAGGTTAGAGGCATTTGTTACATCCTCTATTTCTTTGCCACGCTTGTTGTAGTGTGGGTAGCCTAGGGAAGGTGTGTGTGCATTGAAGTCGCCAGCTATTATTGTCCTTGTGTAGTGTGGTAGTTTTATTTCTATTTCTGCTGTTGATGATGGTGGGCAATAGTAGTTTTTGATGGTTTACTTTGTTCCTCCTCTCCAAAGAAGTATTTCCTGCGTGTCGATGTCTGTAATGTTCTGTATTTGTTTTACTGTGGCTTGTGTGTCGTTTCTTATGAGGGTCATAATTCCCTGGCATGTGGTGCAAAGGCATCTGTACTGTGTGTAGCCTGTGATGTTTATTTTTTTCTTGGGCAGTAGTGTTTCTTGCAATAGCGCTATGTGTATATCATGCTTCTTGAGTATGTGTTGGAGTTCTGTTGTCTTGTTTTGTAGGCCTAAGATGTTGAGTTGCAAAAGGTTTAGGTGTTTGCTGCTAGTCTGTTTTTTATTTCCAGTAGCTGACTTATCACAGGCAGTCCTGGAAGAAACTGCCATGCGCAGACCGTTTACGAGGCGACATCTGAGCTCGTATGGATTTTTCGTTAAATTCCTTGGCATTTAGTGTAGGCTGGGTGTTTCCTCAGGCTTTTTTTAAATATATAAATATATAGTCCCCGCATTTTAAGGGAGTTTTCGGTCTTGGCAATTTTCTCCAATACTGACATAAAAGGAAACATCTAGGTCTGAAGACTGGAACCGGAATATCCATGGGACAAGGTGGAGTTGGCCAATGGTCCATTCTCCCCATCCATAGAGCTCTCCAAATGGAACTTTTCTGCAGTAGAAAGCTTAAAGTGGACTGTGCCCTGGGTATGCTCTGTGGAATCGTCACATCCTGGATCCAGGCCCCTTCACGATATCACATTCACCAGATTTAGAAAAAAAACACTTCATGTTGGGTTTATGTCTAGTATTAGAATGTAGTGAGACAAGGACCTCCGTCTGGTGTAGTGCAATCCAGACCTCTGTCAAAAAGCACCTAGGGGGGGGGGAAGGTCCATTATTATTCACTTAGTGAAATGCAAGTGGAAAGGCAGTGGGGTTATTTATTTCTCTTGGTCATTTCCAAGCCCCGATACCCACACGGGGGAGTATCGCCACATAGTGGAGGTTTGGAGTCAGAGTTTTCCTTCTCCTAGATGGGTTGCGTTATTTAGGCTGACGTGCCCCATCAACACGAAGCTAAACTGGTTTTGAGGCGCCAGTGTTCCACCTTTCATCCCTTCTCCTGTCAGTTTGTAAGAACAGGTTCCGCCGGATTTTTGAGAAAATCACACGTGAAGGCCAGGAGCTGGATTTGACTGTCAGAGGCATTTAGAGACGCAAGCCATGGGAGCATGTCTTGGAAAGTGGGTGCTTATCCCCACTTTCACCCCCGGCATTGACAGTCCTTTGGAACCCTAATTTTGCTTAATGTAGGTGAGATTTTAATGTTAAGCCATCACTTTTCCTTTCACAGCCAAGGGGGTTTTAAGTTTAAAATCTCCCTTCCGAGGGGTTTCGAGGTTAAAACTAGAGATGGGAAATGAAATGAAATCGAACCGAACAAACCGAACTCAAACCTCACTTATGACTGAACCGAACCCGAACTTTGAAACTGCTCCGTACGAACCGAACCAAACAAACCCTCCTTATCTTAACCGAACTAATTTTTTGTAATTTGTACATCCCTTTTTTATATTTTTGGTTTAACAATAATAAAAAAAAATTACTTAAATATTTTACTTAAATTCTAATGATTTTATTATCCTTTGTAAACTTGGGAAGGGCGGCACGCTAGGGATTCCCATTGGTTTTTCCATGCGTGCCTACTCTACCCTGGCCTTGAATTTTCGCGGGCTGTTTGCAATATTCGTTTTAAGGGGAATAGCCTGCCCTATAAGTAGATCCAGTAAGTAGAAAGTCAATTTTAAAATATTGTCACTTTTATTTGAAATGGCTGCTAGTTAAGAGTAGGATATTTTTGGTCGATTTTAGAATGTAGATATAAATTTTTTGTTCTAGTTCAAAATAAATTTTAATTATCTGATTTTAATCAGTTAAAAACGGAATCTCTTTTATAAATATTTAGCCTAATATTAAAAAGTAAGAAACTAAGTAAGAAGAGGTTAAGCAATTGATTGGTGGTTATGCATTGATGATGATGAAATTAGTGTAATACAAATGTGAAACGGCGGACAATCTTGCAACATGAAAGAGTAGGCCTAAAGACGTTGTTTTGTGGTGAGCTAGATTTCGTTTAAATATCAGTATATTTCATTAATATTACATCTCTATCTAAAGTTAAATATGTGAATATTGTAATAATAGTTAGGCTATATTGAGTTGTTCACATAAGAAATTTCTTTTAAAGTTTATTAAGTAAATACATAAAACACCTTTATTGGTTCAATTGTACTAGCTGTTTAGAAGTGACAAATCAACAACGACCAACTAACAAGGAGGGGTGTCGAAAAAAATATTTTATACTCAGTATAACTTATCTGAATATTAGTAAAATTACATGTTTGAAAATTAAAATATATTAAGTAGGAAATGTCATTTTATCTTCTAATAAGACCTTGTTAAATGTAGACTGCTTTCCAGACCCCTTAGCTAGAACCTATCCTAGGGTACAAAAGACATAAGAATAAAATCAGAATGTAGATTATCTACATATACACATTTGTGTGTGTGTGTAAAGAAAATATTCACCCCACCCCCACCTTGAAAAAAATCCTGGCTATGCCCATAAATATACAAATTAGTTGAAAGGAAATTACTTTTACAATTTACTAATATACCATAGGAAGGTCCCAAGAGAAAGTTCAAGAAAGGAGAAGGGTTGGGGGTAGAGTTAGCCTCCCTACCCTGTAGAAAAACCACTAGCTACAAAAACACCAAACTGCAAAAAATATATTGGCTCCTTATAATTTTATTATCTAAATAATAATACCTTTAAGATCATGCATTTAAACAAAAAAAAAAAGCATTTAAGTTTTTTTTTTTTGCACAACACAATATTTGATTTGGGTAGTACACCAAAGATAAATCTTTGGCAAGAAAGGATTTTTTTTTTCAAATTATGTATTTTCTTTTGTTTAATCATATCATTGTTATTTGTTCTAGACAGATTTATCAACACAATGGTTGAAAAGTTCACCACGTTTAAATGCTCAAGATGGAGACAAAGGAATCAACACTACAATTAATTATTCTATAACAAGTAAGGCTTTTATAAGTGTTATGTGTTCATTTGGTTTCATTGAAAATAACTTTAAAATAGAGGCTCTTTAAGTGTATTTATTTATACAGTCATTGTAATCAAATGCAATAATAGATGCAAAAGATTTAAGTAATCTATAAATAAACAAAAACAACTTCCTTTTAAATATAATAATATTTGCACATGCCACAAGGGTTGTGATAAAAAAATTCATACAATAAAAGAATTTTCATACCATGAGCAATATTTGCTAAATTATTCTCCAGGTTCTCCTAAACCTTGCTTCTTTTAGTCATATCATGTGAAATTATCCATTTATACATATTGTTACGAATCTTGCTATCCAGGCTCTCTGCAAACTGCACCACACGACACCACCAACTGAAAGAACTTGACAACTCAGGGCTCCAAATAACGTAATAGTTTAATGTCAATAAATAACTGCCAATACTGTACAATTGGCAGCACGTAACACAAGACTGTACACATCTCTCCGTTTCAACCGTACCGCCGTATCAACTCTTGCATTGGTCTCTCTGTCTCTTCTCGGACTTGTACTGAGCCATCGTAACGAACCGTAGCTCGAGAAGTTGTGTCTCCCCCGTCTCTGATACCTTCGCTCTTTATATAGGGTCCCTGCTGGCCTTCTAGAACCAGGCAGAACGTCGCTCGACCATTCTGTGTGGTCATATGACTACATCCCTCGTGACGCTCCTGAGCTCTGTTCACGACGACGATCCTCTCGAACCTTCATGTTGATACTCGTCTCTGCTGACCGTCGTAACTCGTCACGGTTGACCGCTCGTCTAGCGCTGGCCTGGGGCGATTTGCGTCGGCTGACTACACACACACCACTACCCCCATCTGTGCCACCACCAGGTTTATAACAATATATACACAGATTTTCTTATGTTTATTATCCTGTCCTTATCCAAACCTCCTGCAGGATGGCTGAGGAAGGAGATGGGCAAGGTTCAAAGCCAGGATCAGTGAGATAATGTGACTTTCTTCAAGGATGACATCACTTTATCATTGTAGACTCATTTAAAAAATAAATGAACCTGACCTGTGAAAAACAAAAAATTCAGTTTCTCACTGTAGACTCATTGAAAATAAATGAAACAAACCTGTGAAAAACAAAAAGTCTACAAAATCCAGTCATAAAAAGTGCCATGTTGTTGAGTCTAAAATGTTGACCTAATGTGACTGCCATGGGACTAAAACATGAAATAAAAACTTCTTTAGTAAAAACAAAACAATAACAAAATTTACTATGAAATAAAACAATAATCCTGCCTTTAAATTCAGACAAGAAAATGTTTGGTGCACTATTTGTTTGATAAAGTAATTTTCTATGTTGGAGTTTTTCAAATCTCGCGTACAAGTATATTAGTTATGTGAAAAAAAAGAAGTTTTGGATTTTTTGTTTCAATATTGACTAATATACATGTTCTTCTTTCTTAGATATTGCTCCACAAGATTTACAAATCGAAATAAACAATAGCACTGGAGATGTTCGCATTTTATCAGTTCTGGACAGAAATAAAATTAGTGAATACATTATTACCGTAACAGTAAGTTGAATAAATTCATTTAAAATATATTTTGATTGATTTGCAATCATTGTAAGTTGTAAGATTGTAGCAGTATTTTTTTCCTCTTGTTACCTGGCCGAATAAAACTTTTTTCACCTATATTTATATTATTGTGTTAAGTCTATGCTTTATGCAGCGGCGTAGCTAGCTATGTGCGGGTGGTGCAGGCCGCACGGGGCATCAAGCGACAAGGGGCATCAAACAAAGGACAATTTAAACTTTCTCAGTAAAAACTGCACAAACTCAGACCATTTGAAATGTACACTTTTATTTATATAGCTACTTTGTTGATATCCTCTATTCTCTCTAAACACAACTAAAACTTAACTTAACTAACTAAAGACTAGCCTGAGTTGACTAGGTTTGTTTACATCTCTAATTAACGCACTTTTAGACGTCCACTTTACTTTCTTCTAAGGAAAATACTAAACGGCAAAAAAAGTTTTCAGAAATTGTTACCAACTTTTTAGCTTCCCCTGCAAACTCTTTTCTCAAGATCAAGTATTAGGCTACATCAGCATGAAAATGGAGTAAACGATAGATGGAGGTTATCACCAAGAACTGAATAGGAAGAGACCATCAGAACATTCAGACAGCTGGGAGGAAATGTGTAAAGGGCGGTATTCACAGCGATGGTCAAGATTTATTGAAACAAGCAGGAAAAATTGGAAACCCTACATAAAGAGACTCTTGGACATCATTTGTTTTGCTCTCCAATCAGAATCTGGCACTCTTGGGCATCACGAACAATTTGAAGAAGAATTGGGAGAACACAAATGAAGGCAATTTGTTGGAGTTAGTGATATTACTATCCTAGTGGACTCTACTCCTGAAGGAACATTGGGTTCGAACCAAACTTACACAAATACATAAGAATTTATTGTAATTATGGGTGGTCATGGAAATAGATCATACAACAATTAAAACTAGCCATCTATATTTCGATTATTTTCGATTGTATACCTGACATCTAAAAGTTGGACCTAGCTTCCAACATTGACGGTAATGAATAACGACGAGTCTTTCATGGGCTTCATCGACACTAAGAATAAGCATGCCTATGGAATCTCTGCAGTTATTTTAGAAAAACTACGTTCGTATGGCTCAGAAATAATGGACTGCGGAGGTCAAGACTTTAATATTTGCTGTTCTCATGAAACTTCAACACTAGGATGTCCAAATCTCTAAATCTGGCAAAATTTAAGCTGCTGAAGCTGAAGTCGATGTATTTCTATTTTTCAATATACTCTACCATTTCTAGAGGACCTCACTGAAGGGGAGGATTACCTTTAGTGAAAGCATATGCTCAGACCTAGGGATAAGAGCAAAACCTCTTCGTATTGGCCACAAGAAAAAGATGCCTAGCAAATAAATGAAGATTCTGTATTGACACACAAGAAAGAGATACCGAGTGAAATTTATTATCTGTTGTACTGGACTGTTTAAGAGATTATCACAAAATTTGAGCACCTTATAAAGTGGCTGAAAAATTTGATTTTTTGTCACTATCCCAATTTTTGGATCCTCAGATTGAAACAAATCTTGAGTGCTCCTAGCGAAATTAACAAAACTGAATTTCGTCTGGAGCGAAAGAGGCTTCAACGACTTATCAAAGTTTCTTAAGAAGTACCAATTTTAAAAAATATCGCCTTTGTAGCTCATTCCAAAATATCGTGATCTTGATTCGCATATATGTGACGTTTGTGTCTACATACACATAGAAGTTTGTTTAAAAACAAAAGTTGATCAAGAATTATTTGCAACTGACGATGACTAAATTACCACTGACTTAATTGGAAATTTCATTTCTTACACACGAATTTCTGGGGAAACAATTGATTTCGTCAGCAAATTAAACACGTAGAACTCATTGGAAGCATTTTTTGTCTTTGTTAGATTAATTTTTTGCGAATTAACACTAGTTATTTTCTGGGGGTGGGGAGTCTTCATTTTGCTGTTATGTTTTATTTTGAGGGCATCATGAGAAGCTCCCGCACAGGTCATCAATTACCCTAGCTACGCCATTGGCTTTATGTCTTTGCTTTAGACCCTCCTGCCTATTCAGCGTATTGGGCAACAAACTGTCTCCAATATCTGAAGCCTCTTCCCACCTGGTGTCAACTGCTCTGTGGTCTTTCATGAAAGTATGACACCAAGTTTTATGATGTTACTGTTTGTGCTTTTCTTGTATTGGCCTCCATATCATGCAATTCTTGGTATGCGTAATTCTTTCTTTCAGAGTAATTCCCAACAAACCTCATGCGACACTCAGTCACAACCTCATTGAGTGGTTGAGTCCCAGTTTGGCATAGAATTCTTTTATTTAAGATGCCTTCTTTCTAACTGACACCTAAAATAGGTCTTAAGTCTTAACCATTTTTGTTGACCCACACTTAAGTCTTTTCTCAATTTAGACAGATGACTTTCATGTCTCCCATGCATACAATGCTGCTGGGGTGATGATTGTGTTAAGTAGGTGTATTTTTGTCTCAAGTGCAAAAGCTTTGCTTTTGGTGGGTAATAACCAGTTTCCTTTAAATAGTTGCTTTGACTCTGCACACTGTAGAATAGACATTATTTATATTTTTAATGTTGAGAAAACATGGAAAGCAGCAATTAGCACCACTATTTTAATAGTTGGAAAGGTGACACTAAGGTCTGCTTTAATCCAGATAGAGAGTACCTTAAGTAATTAGTGGTTTTCATGCAAACACCATGATTACCAAATATTTGCATATTTATAGTCCATTCATTGATTTTGATTTATTAGTCTAGATGAGATTACCTGAATTTGTTTTTGTTTACTAACCAAGATATTATGGTATTATGAAGCATCATTTTTACTCAATAATTTTATTATGCTTTGCTTCCACATATGTAAGAGTTTGTCCTTAAACATTTTTTAAGATGAACTTAAATTTAGAGCTTAATGTAGGTAAATTTAATTGATTAACTCAAAACACTTGAGGGTTGATAAGAAAATAATGAATCAAATTGTGTCAGGTTCATCAAATATATATATGTATCTAGAAGAAAATAGTAAATGCAAGAGATCTAGTTTGAATTATTAAAATGTAGCTCTTTTTTTAGGCCTTTCAAGTGGATAACCCTTCTATGTCATCTAATGCTACTTTAAAAATAATTGTGGATGATGTGAATGACCATAGACCAGAGTTTATCACACCGACCAATGAGATTCACATGAATGAAGATGCTCCTAATGGCTACTATGTCCTTCCACTGTCTGCTAGAGATCTTGATCAGGTTAGGGTTCTTTTAAGATTTTCTTGGTACTGAATATTCACACAATTTTATTTTATTCTCTCTTTCTATCTCTTTATCTTTTTTTTCTTTTTATTTTTTTTTCTCTTTAAAAAAGAAACAAACAATATAACTATAAAACATATAAATCTTTGAGGGATTCTTTTATTTACTTATTACAGTTAAGAGTTCCAGAACTGGTTCCTATTTTCCTAAATTTATCAAAATTCTTTACGAGTAAAGTCAACCTTAAAATACTAATAAATACAAAATTGAAATCTTAAATACAATAGAGGCTTAACTTTAAATATGTAACTGTAATCATTGACATTGTAGTAAACCTATTTAAAAATGTTATAAAAGAAAATGTGAGTAAAACAAAGAAATTAAACCCATCTTCTCATATTGAAAAGCCACTGTGCTATCTATTCAACCACCAGCATCATAAATTCAACTCATAACTTTTATCCCAATCAATAAGCCAGGGAGAAGGTCAGTATTTTGAGTATGTCCACATTCTCTATGGACAACTGGCGACTGGCTCAAGAAAAACTGTTGGCACCCACCTCTGTTACGTGGATGTAATAAAACGGGACCTCAAAACAGTGAACATTGATACCAGATGGAGACAGTGACCAAGAAAGCTATAGACTGAAAAAACATGGGCCTCAGCTCTGGAAGAAAAGCGTACTATGTGAAAAATGGCCAGCTCCTCTACCACCATACCACCAAAGCGAAAGCCACCTTAACCTGCAATATTTGTGGATAGGAGTGTCTCTCCAAATAAGGACTCCACAGTCACATGAAATAGTGTTTGAGATGAATTGTAGTCCCTCTACGACTGAAGGAGGCTAACAACATTAAAAAATTCATTGTAAAGAGTGCAGTGTGCCATCTATACATAACAAGATTTGTATATATCTTCACATGTGCTTCCTTTCCTTGTGTCTGCTAGAAACATTTTTTTAAGTTCTTATCGACATTAATGAAGTCATAAGACTTAATAGTTCTTTTATCTACCCCCCCCCACCCTCAAAGGGTACACACCGAATCGATCAACATACGAGAAGAGGGGTGACATAATATAAAAATTGGTTAACGTATCAATAAGTAGCTTATATCATATAAATATGTATCTTATTTTGTTAACTGTGATTTATAACAAAAATATTGGGTCGCCCCACCACTTGAAAGATTAGGGTCAGGGGGTAAGATTGATGTAATGGCCCATCCCCACCATAACAAATTGGCAAACATACTAGATGAATGAGGAATGCAGTATAAAGTATTACTTTAAATAAGTAAAGAATTTGCATACAAATTTTGAGATTTCTATACTAAAATATGCCCAATAAGGGAGGGGTTAGCCTAGTGGGGGGTTGCTTCTTCTACCACCACTGGATCCGCCAGTGATGTTTTTTTGTTTTTTTTTAAAAAGTATTTTTTATGTTCTCTTGTTTTATATGTTTTGGATGTTACTTTAGAGTTGAACATTCTTGCCCAAACCTCTCAGGAAAGAGATAGTGGTTGGCTGGGTTTGAACCTGTGATCATTGTGACCAGGCAGCCATCATTTAATCTTTAACTTACTTTTCAGATAAAGTTAAACCAGCATTCTAAACTAATGTGGGCTTTAATATAAATCCATAACCTGAAGATCTATTCTCTACAACCATAGTGGTTTTCTATTAACAATAATCTCTCATTTGCATTTTTTTTTGTTCTTTAATTCATTATAAATATTTCTTCATTGATAAATGTCCAGTATATTTATTTCTTTTGTTATATTCTTGTAAACTCTATTAGGGGGACAATGCACTAGTAAGATATGTCATACAATCGGATGATACGAGTGCTTTTAGTATTAAATATGAAAATACGACATCAACATCATGGCTCATTGTTGGAAACTCCACAGCTTTACGTGGAAAAGAAATAGCTCACATCAAGGTAAAGTCCTGTGATGATATACATACATTTAATAGTTTAAAATTATTTTAGCTTATTTCATGCATGCAAAATAAAAATGTGCAAATAGTTTGGCACATGACACTGGAAAAAGTGCAGATCATGTCATTCAGACCAGTGTGTTGAACCAGCAGACTCTGTCAAGACTCTGGCCCAAAGCTTTTTCTGAAATCTAAACATGATGAACTGGTTTTTCTAAAGATGATTGCTCTACCTGTATTTGTTATTGTCCTATTATTTAAAGCCTCTAAAAGTAATAAATGGCCAGGCTAAAAATCTTTTTTCACAAATGGGATGTTGGAGAAGTTATAATATATCTATATCTAAATTTCTCGTCTTTTTTAATCATCATCATCATATATGTATTATTGCTGACTATGATCAGTTGAAGGGGAAAGTATACTTTATCAGTCACTGACAGTAAAAAAAAACCAAAGTTTTGGATGCTCCTATAGAAATGAAGCTTGGTATTTGTTATATCTCAAACTTCCAGCAGGTAGGCAGGGGTTAACAGTAGGGTATGGCAGCAGAAAGGGTTCAAACATGGAATTAATATCATGACATTCCTAAATTCAAACATGGAATTACTATCGTGACATTCCTAAAGTCAAACATGGAATTAATATCATGACATTCCTAAAGTCAAACATGGAATTAATATCATGACATTCCTAAAGTCAAACATCGAATTAATATCATGACATTCCTAAAGTCAAACATGGAATTAATATCATGGCATTCCTAAAGTACTTACAACATGACCTGACTTTTATAGATTAGTTTAGTTTAGTTTGAAATAACTCTTTAGATTTATTAAACATTGTTTTTATATCAGGTAGAACTAAGAGAGGTAACTCCAGCTTATGGCAAACTTTGTGATTACATCACCACTTGTCTGGCTAGTATCACTGTCTATATAGATGATGTCAATGACCATAGTCCTGAGTTTAGTCAAAGCCTCTATGAATTTAATGTCCAGGAAGGCAGTCAGCCAAACACAGTAATTGGAAAAGTATGTTTATACTCAATAAATGTATTTCCTTTATTTAGAATGATATTTGATTTTGTACTATGCACAGCTTGCCATTGATTAAACTTGGGTAATTAAACTTACTAAGCCATTTTCATAACAGGAACTGAGGGTCCACATTAGAATAAGCTAATTTTATAATATATAATCATTAGATATGGGTAACATAAAAAATACTTTTCATAGAAGAAAAAGAGGTCTTGATTTTAAATTACATTTCATTAAGTTCTTAAATTTTCTTGGCACCTTGTACACACTATATCCCTAAGTAGTTGGGTAAAATTAGTTGAATAGTTTAGTGCAAGTTAGTGTCTGTTATCCTATAGCTCTCATCCATTGGAGGTCCTATTCCTTAATATTATCTTGCAATTGTTTTGTGTGCCTGTTTCTCATCTGAAATTTCTAGAACACCTTTCTAGAACACCTGACTTATGGTACTAGAAATTATTATGCTTTAAACCTGTTTAAAAACCCACTAGTTACATTTTTTTAAAAGTATATAATGTACACTATTCATATCATTGCATCGATTCATCATAAACTAATCATTAATCAAGAAACATTTTTATTGCTAATAATAGAATTTTTGTGTTTCTTTTAGATAAGTGCTTCTGATGCTGACAAAGGAGATAATGCTAAACTAGGTTATAGTTATTTCTTGATTAGTTCAACTTTCAACTGTAAGCAGCTGATGGTAGATAACATCTCAGGGGAAATAATCATGAAAATACCAATCCTGAGTGAATCAGTTTGCTACCTTACTGTCACAGCTTGTGACAGCCCAGAAAACATTGCATTAAAGTTAGTTTTCATTTCTTTCCTTTTTTTTACAATTCTTCTTTTCAAGTAGCAAACTCTTCATCAGCTCATCAAAAAACAGGGTGGACAGGGTTCTCGGAAATGAAAACTGCAGGTTTTGCAGCTTGGTGGCCGTAGTTATTAAATAGTTTAATAAATAAACAGAGGTTCAGGAACATTTTCTTTCTTCTCAGTCTAGATCTTAAGGCCTATCATAAAAATTTTATATACTCTGAGTAGGTCTATTCATTTGCTTAACCTGTTGTTTTTTTTTTTTTATGGGGAATCAGGGCCGGTCAAAAAATGATATATTTTTTGTTTAAAGCTGTCATTCTTTAGTTTTTAAGTTTAAAATAATTGCTCCAATCAGAGCATTTTTATATTTTACTTGTTTTTGTTGTATAACACCATGAACACCATTTTGGGAGTCAGGAGGTAGCATCTCTTGATAGCATGTTTAAGTCTTTTATTTGAAAATCATATAAAGCAACTCAGTACAGCTCTTTTAAACCTAAACATCAACAGTAAGGAAACTGTTCTTCAATGGATTCCAGCACACATTGAATTAGAAAGCAATGAAAAAGCAGACATGCCAAAGAGGGAAAAATGAACAAACAAATGAGAATGCCTCTCTACCCAGAGGAAATAATGAAAATGATGGAGAGTGGAATAAATGAGAATTGGACCAGCTCACATTCCAATTACTGGAAAAAGAATGCCTATTATAAGCTATATCAAAATGAAAAATACATAACTTTTTGACTCAGAACCGGACACAACAGAATGAGAGAACATATATTCCAGAAGCTTAAAAGCGGGACTAGTGAAACTTGCCCTTGTGGAGCATCACCAGAGAATGCTGACCATGTCCTACAAAGCTGCATACTATATCAAGAGGCCCGAACAAGATTATGTTTCTTTTTATTGTTCTATAACACCATGAACACCATTATATGAGGCAGGAGGCAGCATCTATTGATAGTAGTGTTTAGGTGTTGATTTAAAAATTATATATATATATATCCCCACAACAAAAAAATAAATAACTGCAATGTCCCACATCATTTTGTTTCACACTTATAAACTCTGCTTCATCATTCAATCCACATTTTGCTTAATTTCTTTTCAACTTTATCTTTAAGTCATCTACCCTTTCTCCCCTATCCAATAAAAACTTGGTTATCTTTCCTAACATATTTTTTTTTTTTTGTAGACTATTTTTATGTTGTATTTTTAATATTCTTTATTACTATTACATTTTATTACCAAGGATTTACACAATAAATGCCATAGAAAAAACAATTTATATACTGAATACTAGGAGAGACCTTTTGTATCAGTATAAAATCAATGCATTTTCATACTATTGGTTTTCACAGCAGATTTACTTTTATTTTTTTTCATGTTCCTCTAGAAAGTGTTCGACAGTCCCTGTAACTGTGGTCATCAAATCAAGTGGAACTAACTCCACCATAATACCTGACTACAATGTGTCTGTATCTGAAAATGTTCCAGTGAATACACCTGTAACTGTACTACCAGTAGGTAACTAAAATAATTAATACAGGTAAATTCAAATTTAAAGTTTAATAGTATCATTATACAGTAACAACATGTTCAAATAGTAGCAGGCATTCCCAATCAAAGGCATATAATTTTAGTCAAACAAAAATCAATGTATTATATATTTTTTTATGAAACTCATATGCATTTTGTGTTTTTTGTAAATGTACCACACCATGATAGGTTTTATTAGAATTTATCTATATAGTTGAAAGATTATATGCTTATTTATTATCTATTTAGATATAAAATATTCAATCGTATATTGCTAATAGTTTTTAGTCAACAGATTTTATTTCTAGGACTATACATGTTTGTACCTTTTATTACTTATAATAAATTCTTAATTCTATTTTAGTTTAAAATGTTGGTCACCTTCAGTTGTAGAATAGCTCTCATTTATCTCATCTCCATGCAGCTGTAAAACTATATGTATACATGTCATGTATGTTTCTAAAGCCCATGTAAATTCATTATGTTAGCAGCTCCTTATAAATTCTTCTTTATCATTATTTTAGATCTATCTATAGGCTATATATTTATTTGCAAAGTAATCTCTGTGTGATGGGGGAAAGAAGGACATATAATATTTTAGAGTATATTCAATTATTTTACTAAATAATTAATTTTATTTACAGTTTACTGGTTTAACAACTAACTCCACTGATTTTAATATACAAGCTGAGTAAGTATTGTTTAAATTTCTGCTCATACATGGCAAATACTTTCAAAAAAATGTATAGTACATTTGCAAGGGTTACAAATTTAAAATACTGAACTAGCTTAATGCAATAAATCTAACCCAATATTACATTTTTGTGATTACTGATAATAGTGTTATTAGATAAGAGTCAGAATGGCAATGCTATCTTGAGAATGCAAAGTTACCAAAGCTCTTTAAAATCCTAGTCCATTATTAGGTTCACTGTTCTGGACAGTCAAATCCATTACATACATGTTCAATAGAAAGAACTTCTAAAATGTATCATTTCCAAACAAGTCTATTGATCTACGTCTTGAATAACTTGTGTAATTATAAAACATTATAGCAATTGATGTAGATAATTATACATATTGTTGTAAATATTGTTGTAAATGGTTTATGCATTGTTTCATTACAAATTGAAACAGCCTAGTAAATTCAGCACATTTTAAAATTATAATTTTACATTTCTTCAAAGAAACTTAAAAATTATACATGTTCTAAAAGAGTTCTATAATTTAGTTATCAAGGAAAAAAAAAAATTATTTTGAGCATCAACTTTGATGCATTAAATTAGGTTTCCCTATTGGCTACTGTCTTTATGAGTGTAAAATAAATAAGATAAAGGCTTGTATCACAAATTACAAAGCTTTGTCTTTATGGGGAACATTAACGCTTGGCTATGCATACTCATCATGGCCTAGGTTTTTGTTGCAAGACTGTTTTCAGCTGTGGGTTATTTTTATCTGCTCCCATCCTTAGTGGTCATGGCATTTCTCTTTGAGTCTCAGAGGTATTCCAGAGGTTTTTAAGATTATTTATGTTAGCTGAGAACAAAATGGTATCAACCAGCATAAACATAAAGGGAAGGATATATTTCAAATATTTATTCATCCATTTTTTTACAAAGCTTATATCAACTCTTTCTGTCTGTGTGTCTGTCTGCCTGACCAAAAGTTGTAGCCTACACATTATTTCTCCAACACCCAATCTTGGATCAAGCTAAAATTTTGCACAATTATTTCTTTAACCTGACAACACAAGAATTAATTTTTCAAAAATAACCAATTAGTTAATTAACCATTGGTAATAAATTACTTTGTTTGGTATCTCAAACAAGGGAAAGAAATAGTATTTAGTATAAGTTGAATTAGTCCTCTTTATTATGCGGTCCTCTCAGGCTTAGTGAACACAAACATGAAATAGAAACAATAGATAACTATACAATTTTCCATGTTAAAGACTCTTTACTAGCAGAGTGGTTACTGCATTGGCTTGAGAAGCCTAAGAAGGCTTTAACCCACAAGTTCAAATTCAGGTTGTTCCCTTTTGTTTTAAAGACATTTAAAAAGTGATCACCCAGATACCCCTGTTCTTTCTCCCTCTTTCCCACTTGTCCAGGCTCACTAGGATCATAGCATATTGAGAACGCTAAAAGCATGAAATTATGCTAAACAAAAATAATTGGTAAAAAAATATTTCTAATCGCACAGATTTAATATTGTTAGTCTAGATCTATTATCAATTTAGCTACATGACTGATCCAAACTTATAGACACGCATTAAAATAAGCTTTGTTTTTAAAGAAAAGTATGTTTAAAAAATTTTTAATTATAGTGTCTTGTATACAAGTAAACTTTTAGACAGAGAGGCGCAGGACAACTACAATGTCTTTTTCTTCAGTGGCGCTTTGGTAATTATAAATCTTCTTTTACATCATTACAACGCTAAATAATGTTGCTCAATAATTTTAAATTTTTACTTTTCAAGAATGCAAAACTCTTGCTTTCCATTTTTAAAATTTCTTCTTCAAAAAAAAAAACTACTTAAAAAATCCAAACAATAAAAACATAAAAGAATAACATAGAACTTACATTTTTTTTAGTTTAAATAGCAACCTGTAATGTCTAGTACAGGACAAAATTTTAATGAAACAGCTGTAACAATTTGTTTTTCTTTGCACATTGAGAGAAAATAAGATAATTTCAAAATGAACAAAAATTATTTTCCTATATGCAATATATGTATTCAAATTAATTTGCAGCCATCACAAATATTAACAAGGTTACAAAGACAGTTTGTGGGGGAAACACAAACTCAAAATTGGCCCCCGAAGTGGTCCACCCAGGCAGGTAAAAAGGAAGGTTTCAATATTTTCAGAAGGAACATCAGAATGAAATTCTATCACAGACAAATGACAGAAGAATGAAGAAAGAAGGTTTACAGATCTTGTGTGGTGCCCCAGCAGTCCAGCAGACCAAAGGATAGGTGCAAGTGAATGTAAAGCTAGATGTGAACCTGGCCTTACTGATATCTTATAATGAATATCTAATTGTTTTATATAGGGCCAATCTCTTATTCAAATTCTCAAGAAAAAAAACATTTCCATAAAAAAAAAAAGAAATTCCTTTAGTTAAGTGTACTACTTATGTAGTGTACCACTGCAGTTCATGGGATAATATGAAAAACTACTTATTAATTGTTGTTTTAAATTATGTCAATTTTTATATGCATACTAAATAGATTTTTTCTCTTGTAGATTGGAAACACTGCATAAAGAGCCTCCCGCATTTGTTACTATTAGTAGTGAATAGTTGTAAAAGTGGTGTATTTTTATGAAAAAATAGCTTGCATAAGTAATTTATAAAATTAGATTTTTCGCTTACATAAAAGAAAAAAGTGGTCGTTGCATCAGAACTTTAAATGGTCTAAAATATTATGGTGTCAGATTTTCACTATCTTTTCTAGTTTACGAGATCTAAACAGGACGGACGGACAAACATTCCACATAAAACTAATAACGTCTTTTCCCCTTTCAGGGGATGCTAAAAAACGAATCAGACTATTATGCCCTTAGTAAAATATTTATATATTTTTTTAAAATTCAACCTGACAAATTATAACAATAGTGATTCCATTTTTGATCATTTTTAAATCATTTTATTTTTCTCATCAGGAAATATTATATGCCACAATATAATTGTATTTTTTAAGTTGACTGTTTGTTTTCAATTTATCAATATGTTAAAATAAGCCTGGCTCCTTGTTTTGTTTTATCTGTTATTACAGATATTAAAACTTTGTTTCTATTTCTTGTTTTTCAATTCTATTCATAGCAAAGTTCTGTGTTCTTCAAAATGACTGTCATAATTGAAGATGTAAATGATAATGCTCCAAAGTTTTCCAATGATGTTTACTACTTACTGCTTAAAGAAAATGCTACCATTGGTCAAGTGTTACTACAGATCAATGTAAGTCTTTTAAATAGCAATCTGTCAGATCAATGAACACTTCTATGCAGGCTTATTAAATAGGCACAAAGAAAAAGAAACTTACTATTAAATTATCATGCAATTTCATATTTTGAAATCATTACTTTTGCTCAATATGTTTGTTAAATTGTGATCTTGTTTAATTTTTCACAGGCAACAGATGCTGATCTCAAACAAAATGCAGAACTGAAGTATTCTTTACTATCAGGAAGGTTAGTCAACCTGACTTTCATCATCACGTAACTTCCATTTTGAACTTATATCATGGGATGCAATAAGTATACATGTCACTTTCAATTGAAAAAAAATATTTATTTATACTCTGAAATGCAATCGCAGTTCTGATACCTTCTAACTCATTTGAACTTAGTTTAGATACCTAAAAGCTCCACACTTATGGAGTCTACCCAAATACCATCTCAGCTGCTTTTGTTAATTTTTTAAAATTCTTACTTTTTCACAAGCTGTTGTGTCCATTTGATTCAGCACTGGAACTTAAGCCAGAAACCCTTACAATCAGTATTGGGGTTTTGTGTTTTTTGCCATTGTGTTTCTCTGCTTTCTATTTTGAAATTTATTTAAACCTATCTTTTATCCATTAAGACTTATTTTTTTTAGATCTAAAAAATAATGCCAAATATATACTCCTTATAACAGAGAGTTTTTAAGCATTGATGAGAAAATGGGCCAAATAAAACTAACTAATATTCCTGTTGACAAAGAAATTAATGGTACAGGCTATACTATTTTAGTCACTGACAGTGGACTTCCTCCTTTACAAAGTACAGCTATATTAAAGGTAATATATTTTCTATTGATTCATCTTATTATTTGAAATTTGATTATACTTTAATTTATATTAAATATTGATATTATCTAGGTCAAAAAGCATGCATTACTTATTATCATTTAATTATTTAATACAGGTATATATCCCTCGTTTTAATGAAACTGCCTATGTGGATCTGCCAGTAGATAAAGACAAATTAATGGCTGATCGTGAAAATGTTGGACAGTATGTAGACTGCATTTTTTTAACTTAAATAACCACATTTATAGGCAAACTAACTTTTTTAATATCATAAAAGAGTTTCTGAGAGTTTAAAAAAAACAAAACATTTAAGATATACCAGTAAATAAAACAAACACATTTTACATTTTGTATAGCAATGTAAATGTGTAACTATAATGCACTGTAATATTTAAATATTTAAATATGTTCAAACCAATAAATAATCATAACAAATCAAAATGTACCACCTATTTTTATATTAGAACCTATTCTACAACTATAAAATAAATAATAAATGAAAAAGTTAAAACATTTGGAATAGTAAATCAGAATCAGACTACCTTCTGATCTTTTAATGCTAATAATAAGGATTAACTAGAGCATTTGTTTAATATCTCATAAATTTAAATCAGAACCTATATTGACACCAGCCATAGCCGATATTGTTTTTGTGTTGTGTAATTTGCAATTGTGTCTTAAGGCCTATAAACAGATGTTTTATTTTCCAGTTGTCCCATATCTTGTTATCAACAATTAAATTTAATTATATTTTTATTCAAGGAGGCACAGTGGCTAAGCAGTAAAGCGCTTGACTTCCAAACTGGGGGTCCTGGGTTCAAACCCTAGTGACAGAGCTTTTTAATTTCGGTATCTTTGGGTGCCTTGAGTCAACTCAGCTCTAATGGGTACATGACATTAGTTGGGGAAAATTAAAGGGGGTTGGTCACTGTGCAGGCCACATGACACCCTTGTTAACCTATAGACCACAAGGTCTGAAAGGGGAACTTTTTTTTTTCTTTTATATTTTTTATTTAAACATTTGATTAGCTTAGAGTAGTTGTTTTTTTTTTTTGTTTTTTTTTAAACAAAGTGCACACTATTTATATTTATACAATATATTTCTCAAAATAAAAAATGCAAAATAAACAATCAGTTTTCTATTGTATTTCAGAAAACTAGAATCCTGTCTTGGTGTTAAAGTGAAAATTTTAAATATTGAAAGTCTTTCTGAAATATCCATTATGGGGTAAACTTAATTTTCTTTATTCTGTCATAACATATTTTATTTGTACAATACAAAATAATGAATCTTAGAAAACAAATGGAAACTCATTTTTTGTATTGCTTTCTATGTTATCATAGTAAAAAAAAATATAATTGTAATACTTAATTTTAATACTCAATGATCAAGATTTGCTTATAACTCTTAAAATTTTCCTGTTATCATCTCTAAAAGCTGAATTTCCTTTAAAATACAATTTTCAAATGATATTTTTTTGTTGAGAATATATGTTTGACTTAAAATGTTACACTTTCTAGTAGATCTAGAAATAATCTAGATTCAGGCAAGAATAACTGCATTTTAATTCATCAGAATTTTTTTCTCACATTTCTTAAATGTTCGTATCAAAGAACAAATGAAAATATGATTTCTAAATTCTCCAGTTCAAGAGTTTACATAACTGCATCTACTTTACAAGGGAAACAACTTGATGCTACAGGATTGAATAGGTGAGTTAGGATCAAAGTTGCATTAGGGTAATCAAATTATTAAAAGCATCCTATAGCACTGTTTTGTGTTTTTCTATTACATTGTATTCATGAATTACAGAGCACTTTATTGATGAATAAGATAAGAAAGTCTATGAATACATGAATTAAATAACCTTAAAATACACACAGTCTTAGTGGTAGATAAAGCCTATTTATTATTTAGATGAAACTAAAATGTATTATTAATTCATTTATTTTTCTTCAGTTTGATAAAAGCTAATGCTGAGAAAATTTACTCACAATTCAAGAATGCTGATGAATCCACATCCAATGCTTATTTGGGTCCCTTCATTGCAGTGTTAGTTTTGGCAGTATTATTTCTGATAATTACCATTGTAATGTCTATTTGTTTGCGAAAGAAACAAAAGAGGTTAGTAGCCCTGTTTGTTTAATAAACCTTATCTACTTTTCTACTTTGTAGTTTTTAATTAGTTAATGGACAACCTTTTTCTCTTTTCAACTTTTTTATTTTGACTAAAAAAAATAATTTAGAAAGTGAGTTAATCTATATAGCTTACTTTACTTTATTTTTTGGTAGTTTATAGCAAATAGTGATCTAACAGCACCCAGCTGACATTTCTTGTGTTATACATTTAAGTCTTAGTGTATTTTAACATGAAGTCCTGATAGTTTTTAATGCTAAAAATTCAATAACTATTTTGAGAAATACTGATATGTTCTTTTTACTTTTTTAGACTTAAAAGACAGAAACAGCTTTTTGAAAAGTTAAACAAGGATACCTCAATCTATGACTCTACACGCACACACACTGAGTCTAGAACAGAGCTAATGCATAACAACAGCAATCATGAATATGCAAACAACCACAGAGATACCAGTCTTCCCCAACTTGACGTGGCTTTTGAAAATCCAACATTTGTACCTGATACTGAAGATGCACCACATGCCTCTGAGTCAGCCACTAACACCAACATTCCTGATAATATAAGTGCTTCAAGTCATGGCTCTGATGAGCATGATGGCACCACAGGACAAACAACTAGAGTGTCTACTCCTCCTCTAATAAGCTCTAACATAAATGGAACACTTTCAGACAGCTCCAGCCTCAAAGATTCTCCTGATGCAGGTCAGAAACGTACCTTAAGCCGAGGACCCAGTGAAACTGACAGTGGAGTACCTGGCATAGGAGGAAACTTTGATGAAATTGATTCTGATGAGGCGGACAAAGAAGTTGCTGACATTTTAACCCAAAACCTTGATGATACATATGCACATGTCAAGAAAACAGCTAAGCTACCCATAACAAATTCACCAACACTATCAACAACCAGTGATACAAAATTAGATACAAGCTACGTAGATATTTATGAACCAGAACCTGACTATGCTAAAAAAGTTCATTTCCATGAAGAGCCTAAGAAAAGTAATTCAAAGAGGGGGTCGATAGACAGTAACAAAGACAGATTAGATGAGGAGATTATCATTTCTAACTCAGCTATAGAAGAGGAATTTTATTTTGGTGACACAGAAATTACTGCATTATAGTGAGAACTGACTTTGCAATACTTTTCTAATGTGTATTATATGCTATTCATTGTTCACATGTGTTTTCAATTAGAATGAAATTTTATTAAATAATGAATAACTGCAATTAAAAATTAACATCCAAAATGTACTGTTCACTCTTTCCCCTGTACAGTAATATCATTTCAATCATTATCATCAACATTTTTTTAAGTCAGAGATTGAGGAACTAAAATTATACTTTTCAAAAGTCCTGGATTAAAAAATCCTGCAATTTTAAGTAATGCATCCTATTTCAATGTCATCTGCAATTTATTTCCCCCATTTGTTGAATTTTTATTCCATAAATCATGGACAAGCTTAAAAACATATCCAAATATTGAACCAAATATTTGAAATTCACTGTTTGTGTAACTGTTGAAGCATTTTACCAAATGCATTACAAGTTAAAAAGTATTAAATATTTTGTTCCATAATGAAAACAAAAATGATTTAACATTTAAGACTTTATTATACCCTGAAAGATGGATATTATAAAGGCACATCCTGATCTAATGTAAACATGGGTTTCAAAGCTGGTGTGACCCAAAGGATTTCTAACAAAGTCAGCTCCAACTCACAGAGTTTCAGGAACTGTTGGAAGTAAACCATAGTTTGAAATACCAATGCTTAAGCATTTTATTTCTGATGATTACTTAAATTATGTCTCAAAAAGACTTAGCAATTCAAAGCATGGAGGTTAATAATTTTACCAGACTCTGCCCAAACTTTTATGGACATCCAATCTCCTCATTTATCCCTTCATTCAGATAAATGACACTGTAACATAAAATCAATGATTTGTTTAATCATTTTTATAGCAAGAATTGTTTGTAGAATTTTTCCGTTTTTTTTACCATCTTTACTTTCAAGATATTCTTTAACAAACGTAAGTTTTAATCTTTCTTTGTTGTCTTTCTAGATTTGAATGGGGCTACAGATATTATTCTAACTCATGTCATTTTCTAGCATTTTTGTGATGAAATTTCATTAATTAGAAAGAAGCAAAATATTTTTAAGAAAGTTAAAAAAAAAAAAAAGCAAAGCATGTCAAAGGGTAATAACTCTGCATTTACTACTAATTCTTTTACAAATGTGGAAGTTATTTTTCCAGTCTATATTAAGCAAAATAATTAATTGCCAATAATTAATAGACTAATTGGTTAGTTTCTTAATTGATTTATGTTTTGTTAGGTACAACAAATAATTGTTTCCAATTTCAACTTGATCCGATAAAGGCTGTTGGAGAAATAATGTGTTCAATTATTTAAGGGGGGGGGGGGGGAACTCTATATATATTTAGCCATATCTCTGAATACTAAATGATCAATTTTCCTTGTTTGTATCAAACCAGTAATAAATTGACTAATTGGTAATTTCTTTTTAATTGATTAAGTCTTATCTATGCCAATAAATAAATTGCCAAATTTCAACTTGATCCCTGAATGGCTATGTGAGAAATAATATGTACAAACTTTTTAACAGACAGACAGACAGACAGAATGAGTTGATATAAGCTTTCTAAAAATCTATTTCTGTAACAAATTTTCTAATGATATGGCAAGTTAGCAGCTGTCCTCTGACTGGTATAAAAATCTTCAGTTTCAATGCCTACTTCCATAATTACTTAATGTTCAAGCTTAGGCCTATATGTTTTCATATTTTGTTGTATTAGTTTTTTCTTTTTTTTTTTATTGAAGCCACTAATTTTCATCCAATACATAAAAGTCAAAAATGAAAAAAGTGAATAATTTATGTCAACAAGTTTTCATTACCCCATCCAGCTGAAATTTCACACATAAATTAATTCTTTTAAAATTTCAGAAATACCACTTTGTAAATTATTGGATTAATAATTTTTTTTTATTAATCAAGATTCATTTTTGGCAGCCATTTTTATTTTCTATTCACTTTTGAATGTAATGTCATTTTTTTTTCTCTATTTTGTAATTATATAAATAGGAAAATTGAAAATACAGAGAAGAGTCACTTTCAAATTTACCACTTTAATGTACTGTATGCAGTCATTACGAAGAATAAAAGTTGAATGTTTAGTTTACTATATTAGTTTTACATTTCTTTTCTATTACTTGTTTAGTGTTTCAGAGTAGTACTGATAGGTCAAAATTTTAGTGAATTTTTTAAACACTCTTATTAACATAATTGAATCTTGTAAGTAGTAAAGGTAATTGGTGGACTCAGATTTTTTATGTGATTAGTGCTTGTAATAAGGAGTTGTATTTTGATCAATCATGTGTTATTATCATTATTTGCTTTCTTTGTTGTTTCCTGATTGTACATAATGATCATTTAAAAGCTTTAGTAAATATTTATCTAAGTTCTGTTTAAACAGAGTTTATTTGCAGAAAAAAATATTTCTTGGAGTAACTTCAAGTGTAAAGATAGAGACATATCTTGTTTTAGATGGATATTTTCATTAATATTATTATTTTAACATTTTTAATATTGGAACTGTAAACATAATAGCTTTTTGTGTCATATGTTGAGGTTTTGTTTTTTGATGGATGGATTAGGACTTATGAGGGCTGAGTGGGCACAGCATGATCTGAAGTGTGCCTAATAACAAGACCTAACAAAAACTTCTATTCCTATTTTAAAAAATATGACTTTTGCCTTATTCACTCAATCTTCCTATTTCTTATTTATTTTAAATCACTTTTTTTTTTTACTCATGTCTTATTGAATGGACCTGGGACTTGACCTTCCTTTAATAAATCTAATAAATAATAATGATTTTGTCTTACTCTTAACTCTAGAAAGGAATTCAATTGTATATGGAATGCAGTTTAAAGTTTTTTCTTGAATTCCCAACCTCTTTTATTACCTGTCTCATTTGTTCATCTTCTGATTTCCTTATCAAAAATAGAATCACACATACAAACTATTGAGCATTAGACTGATGGTTTAGAGATCAAGTTTGCTTATGGATTCTGTTTGATATTTTCTCTGTATTGGAGGTCTGTTCTTACATTGTTAAACTAACACTTTCATGATAGTTTAATATATAGATTTTCATTTCACTGTTGGCTACCAAAACGGGTGACTTACCACTAGGTTGTTTGTGTATTAAAAAATATTTTCATGTATAATTGCAAATAATTGCTACTTTGTTGATCTATCACATAAACAATTCCAATGTAAATAACTGTCAAATATGTTAATATCACATATCTACCAATGGTCACATATTTTATAGACTTTTGAACTGAATACGATACAAATGATGATGGTAAATATATTATGAATAAAAATAACCTTTCAGATATTGTCTTTCTAATGATTGACGTTTGGATATTAACAGGATTAAATGCAAGAAAAATCTTTGACTTAAATGGTAAGTAGTACAGGTAAATCATTGGAGAGGGTAAAAAAAAAAGAGAAAATCAAACAAGAGAAAACTATAGAGAAAAACTAAACTTGGTAGATAGAAGAGTGCATCATGATCAACATGAGCATCAGGAAAAAGAAATCATGTAGAGTGGAAAGAAGTAAATATATTTAAAAAAAATAAAGCTTATCTAACGGAAAGAACTGCACACTTAAAACTATATTTCTCAATAATGTAGAACTTATTTTCCTTATTTGATATAAAACAAAATAATTAATTACCAAAAATTGACAATTTGGTTAATTTTTAGCGCCTCCGAAAGGGGAAAAGATGCTATTAGTTTGTTGGACAACTCTAGGGGCCGATTTTGAGTTTCCAAACTGTCTTTGTAACCTTGTTTTAAATTGATTCATGTTTTGTTAGGTACAATAAATAACTGTTTAATATTTCAACTTGATCCAAGAATGGGTGTGTGAGAAATATTGTGAACAATAATATATGAAACAGTGTCACATGTGTTTTCTGCATAGCTCAATTGTATCTGCTCATTGCTAATATTTACTGCATACATCAAAACAAAGGACAAACGTTTGTGAAAACATTTTTATTTCATGTCTTAATTCATTTTACTCAACAACATTGCCCGGTGAGACAAGAGTTTACAATGCAGAATTACTGTTTCTAATATGAACATCTCTGGGACTTTTCACAATACTGTAACACTAGCTTTCCTAACCGAGGCTGAGATCTTACTCTAGTTTTATTTGAATGAACAGAAACATTATTGCAGAACTAATTTAACAGCATGGTAAGCGCAGCACTAATCATAAAACTTTCTTAACATTTTTTACATTAATTTAGGGAAAGGCGTTGAAGAAGCAGGGCTAGATAAACCAATTGACAACAGTTGCTGGAACATATAAATGAGCAATTTACATCTATATAAAAGCAGGTCAGCGTGTAGTTTTTATGATAGCCACATTTCAATTGTATTGCTGAAAATTAAGTATAGCAGGAGTGATTTGAACTTGTCAAAGTTGAAAAATGAATAAAATAATTGACATGAATTCGTTTTCAAATCTGCACATTGCACTACACATGTACACTCAACAAAATCAGTTTAAAGTAATTTCAGTACAACTTCACTTGACTAGCATCTAAATGTCTGGTCTCATTGAAGAAATACTTTGCAGTCTTTACACATTGTTAGTTGTGTATTGCCCCTTTTTTTTTTGTTTGATTCTATTTATGCCCCTGCCACTTCATATTTTCTAGCACTTGTGTACAATATAACAAAATAATAACATAGATAATAAATAGTAACATGACTTTGTATTATCAACTATAAAACTAAGTGAAGATCAACATTACAAATACACTGGACTGAACTGACTACTACAGTGAGTTGAGTAATGAATCTCAGACAAGTCTATAGATAACTGATGGGTTTGCCAGGTTTGGAGGAAGTCATTTTCAATATCAACAAACTTGGAAATGAACCAGACATAAATGGGAATGTAATGAAATGACACCAACACAAAGTATATGGCAAATGTATTCAAGTGTGAAATGTGTGGAACAAGGTTGTGGGAAGAGGGCAAGATAAAGTAGACCAACTGTAACATGGGTGGAGGCATGTTACAGAAAAGCTGAAAAGATTCCTATGCAAGGCACATTTCAAATAACCAATGAAACAAAAGCCTGAACAAGACACAAGGTTACACTCGTTTGTTCGTCTCTTGTCATAAATCTATAGTTCAGTGAAAGATGGAATGCATCATGGCTCTCCTTTTAAAAACTAAACTTCTTTCTTAGAAGAGGTTTTACCAGAGCACAAACATGTCAATGTTTCTAGAGAGAAATAATACATACAGGTGATACAGTTAGGAAATGAACAAATTGTTTGTTCCATCTAATCCAGTCTCAGTTATTGATGAGATTACAGGCACCAGAAAAAAAAGTTAAATCTAGACTAAGATAGACTCCCACTAATAACCATGAAAAAGAAGCATAGATGTGAGAACAAATAACTGATATTTAGCAACAAATATGAAATAGTTTGTTTGCTGAATTATGCATGAAGTATAATACTATGAAATAGATTGAAATATACTTTTGATGTAGATGATTCAACAATGATTCTTTAAATAGTATGACTGAAATGTATTTTGTCATCGTCAAAAATATTTTAGACTAGAAAGTTTGCCTCATCCTGTATTAGTGTATGATAAATAACTGTACTTGGTCAATTATTGTCCCTGATACAAGAGTTACACCAATGATGAGATGAAGAAATGAGTTTCTCTTCAACACTCACCCAATTAATGGTTACCTTCACAAGGGAATCAAAGAGGTATAACAGCAAATTAATCAAACTCAGAGGTAGTAAATTTTATGATCCAAAAAGATTTGGAATTTTTTTTTGTATTAGTTGAAATAAATAAGCCTCCCATTATATAGCTCATGAGCCCTAGGGTCTGAAGGGAGAAGTTTGCAATAATTGTACTCTTAGATCAACTAGAAACAACCAAACAGTCTTTATTTTCTTCTTTAATTGCTGCCTTGCTAATTAACAAAATCAATAAATAACAATAAAAATCCAAAACAACACAAAAACTAAGCATTGATGGATATCGTAGTTGTAGAAATAAAGCATCAACTCACGAGAATCAGTTCATTAGTTGATCTGTGTATAAAGAAAACTTAAGTCTTCAATAAATAAATTGACATTTTCGCTTTGACCATTAGAAAGACCTGCTTCGTATTCCTCTCTGTACAAAAGTAAACAGGAAAAGAAGAACACTATGTCAGTCAAACAAATGTGTAGGCTACATAAAAAGAAAACACTAAATTCAGTGGGGATGTACTTTCCAATTTAGGTCTTCAATTCTTACCACAAACATTTTAAGCCACAAAAACAAATTAACTCTTAAAAAAACAAAATGAAACTAAATATTTAAAAAAAAAAAACATGAATGGTTTGCCCAAAAAATAGAAATAAAGAAAAGAAAATGCCACTTTTTACAAAGCTTAAATAAATGTATGATACAAAATCAAGAAATAAATCAATCGGCTTTGAAAAGGTAAAAAAAAAACACAACACAAGCTCTAAAAAAAACATCAGAAATTTAAACACAAAGTGGATTTCTCAGAAACAATGACTTGAATAAATATTTCGAGAAATAACATAATGTCAAACATTCAAAATGATAAAACTGAGACAAAATCAATACTTTAATTAAGTGCAAGACATAAAATCTGAACAGAATTGTTTATTGATGGCAGTATACTATAACATAATGTGGTCATTATATGGTTATAAGTATATTAATAATAATAGAGAACAAAATAAATGTATAATGAAATTTATATTTGAACGCTAACAGTATAATTAGATGTTTACAAAAAGAAAAGCTAGGTTAGACACTTGCTCAGATGGAGGAAAAAATGTCTTAGTATAAAATATATTGAATAAAAAAAATTAATATAGACAAGGTTTAAAAAATATTCTTGCAACCACAAAACATCTAATCAAGAGTATATATAAATCATATAACCAGTAGTAAAGTAAAGACAACCCATAAATGAACAAAAAATTATTGCTAAAAAAAACTGGAGTATACCTACTAAAATGTCAAGTTCTATTGATAAGACCTAATATAATCAAATTTAATTTTCTTTTCAAACACAAATCGTTAACGAAATAAAATCAAGGGTTAATGCAATATAAAGTAGATAAAGTGTATAGAATGTACAGATGGTATCAAAAAAAACAAGTCAACAAATACTTTCTCAAATACAAAGCATCACATATGTGTCAGAATGACGATAAATAATTTCATTCATTACCATAAGCACACATAAACGTAGCAAAAGAATGCTGTTTTTTTATTCAGTTCCATGCCCAGTGCCACTGATGTTTCTGCAACTGATCTATGATGTAACTTCATGAACTACATGGAATCAAAAGCTTAATTTGCTAACATTACTTTAAAAAAATTAACACACTCAAAATGTTTCTCTATTGGCAAATGAAATTCAAATAATTTTCCCTGACTAATTGAAGATTACAAACACCATTTTTAATAAATCCTTTGTGGTGACAAAATTTATGGAAATATGCTGTCTTTCAAGATAAATCCAATTATGTTTGTATTATTTCTTTAATTATTTCTTTTTTTTTTCATTTATCTTGAAGTCCATACAAAGGTGATAAAAAGCAGTCTACATGTGTATAAACAAAATTTGTACCCTATTTCTCTTTGAAATTAATATAAAACTTGAAGATGAATTTCTATTAGACCCATTTGGCAGAACAAGTAAAAATGTTTTAGATTTTTTGTTATTCTTAATTGCTTGCTTTCTTACTAAATAAAATCTTGTTACGTTTATGAACTATGGTTTAGAAATACCTGTTATTGAAGCAATGTTTACAATGTATAAGCCCAATTTCTTCAATGCATGTCAGTTTTTAGTTTTTTTTCACCCTATTTGAAATTTTGATGGTCAGAAAATCAAAAGTTAGCCCAGCCACCAAAATGTTTCTCAAGGGTGCGAGCCACAGCCAAACTTAGATGGTCATTGAATGGAGTAGTTACTACCTGGACACCCAGTGGACGTCCATCTTTGGACAAGCCAAGTGGGCACTGGGTCACTGGAAAACCAAGTGCATTAAATAGTCCAGTGTAGGCAAAGTTAAAGGGAGTGAAGATTGGATGGGAATGATAAGGGGCCAATTTTGGGTGAGACGGATACAATAGCACCCCATCATCACCCATCATTGCTAGTAATTCTTGTTTTAAAACCTTTAACACTTCAACAGCTTTCAAATCATTTTTAACAGTCAGCTTGGGCAGAACGTCGTCAAAAAGTCCCAGGGCTATGGCTGGAAGGGTGTGCTCAGACAAACATACAAACTTTTTCAGGAGCTCCAGAAAACAGTTGACATGACCCGCTTCACGACCAGACATTAAATTAGCAAATTTAGGACCGTCATCAGCCAGATTCATTCTCCCAGTCCAGAATTCTAAACTGTAACGAAACTTTCTGATGCGTTTCTCATGCACTTCCGCCCTTTCTTTCTTAAAAAATTCCATAACCTGAAAGGTCAACAAAATATTTTTAAAATTACTTTTTGTAAAACAAAAACGGGTAAAAAGAATCCAGCCAGAGAGAAAGTGAGTTAATATAAGCTTAACGACAAAATCAAAAACGACTTTACAAGATACAGAATCTATTCCTGAATTCATTCTAGAAAAACATCAAACCAATAATTAATTGTCTATTTATCAGATGTGTTTTATTTAGTACTATTGAATGCATTCTATGTATTTTCTGCCTACTTTATGGCATACTTATGTGCAAATAAATGTTTATGATTTATGAATAACATAACATATATCTTTAAGATATTGGATTTAAGGATTGGCCTCTTTAGTCACACAAGAAGTTGCAAAGGGAAAAGATCGTCTCTCGAGACGTAAAATGCCACAGAATCTTTAAGAACATGAAACATGTGATTTACATCAATATATTATATACAAGATGTCAAACTATATTCCAAAGTCTAATGCATCTTCACAGAATTAAACAAAACTTATTTAAACAAAACTTATTTGCTCTATTTTAAAACACTTATCTTACAAGGTACAGCAATGTGGTACTTGTGTATCCCTGTCCTTTATCACAATAATAAATTATATATATATATATATTTAGTCCATCATGGTTCGATGATGACCACTTTGTCATCCAGGGGGCTGAGGGCTTTGCACTGGGGTTTTATGCCTCCTCATGTGGCTGGTGAGATCTATGTGAGCCCGGAATGTTCAACTGCACACTGGGCAGGTTATTCCAGCTGGAGCTAGTGTCGTTTGTCTTGCTTTTCTTTTCTGGCGTTTTTCTTCTGCCAGCGTTGTTCTTTTTTCCTCAGCAACCTGTGCGCCAGTTTTCACAGCCCGACGCCATGATGCTCTGTCATGTCCCTCTGTCTCCCAGGTGCCTGGGTCTATGCTGAACGCCTTCAGAGAAGCTTTGAGGGTGTCCCTGAAGCGCTTTCTTTGACCACCTTGCAAGCGCTTTCCTTCGCTTAGTTGGCCATACATGAGTCTTTTAGGGATGCGGTGGTCTTCCATTCTGTAGACGTGACCTGCCAATCGCAGCTGGGACTGCATCAGGATTGTGTGGATGCTTTGCAGACACACTCTTCGAAGGACTTCTGTATCTGGTATTTTGTCTTGCCATTTGACATTTAGTATTCTTCTCAGACATGTCATGTGGAAGTGGTTTAGTTTCTTTGCATGTTTACTGTACACTGTCCATGTTTCTGAGGCATAGAGCAATGTAGGGAGGATGACGGCTCTATAGGCCCCTAGCTTTGTGTTTGTGGTGATACCACGTCTGTTCCAGACATTTGTAGACAGTCTGCCATAGGATGCACTGGCCTTGGCGATACGCAGGTCGATTTCACTATCGATTTTTCCATTTCTGGAGAGTGTGCTGCCAAGATATGTGAATTTTTCCACTGCGTTTATATCCTGTCCATTTATAGTGATGCTTGGATCCTAGTAGGCTTTCCCAGGAGCAGGTAGATATAAGACTTCAGTCTTGTTCGTATTGATGGTAAGGCCAAAGTCTGAGCATGCTCTTGAGAAGTCACTGACGATGCTCTGCAGATCGTTTTCAGAGCAGGCATTTAGGGCACAGTCATCAGCAAATAGCAAGTCTCTGATTACTGCTGCATTTGTTTTTGATTTTGCTTTAAGCAATAATAAATTATAATATACAAGTCAGACTGTTTCAATTGTTAGAAACAAATTCGTGAGAAATGCTGCATGAGCTCCAGACAATAAACTAGAAGTTAGGTATTTAATTAATGCCTTACTGTCCTGCCCAGCTGGAAATATGGGGTATGAGATTGTCATAATCTTGCAGGAATGTCTAAAAAGAGTTAGATATACAAAGTAATGCCACACTTTAGTCCAACGTTTTACCTTTCTTTGTATTTCCACAAGTTCCTTCTCCACTTTGCTAACCATGAGTGAGCCGCTATCATCAGGTACAGATATAACCCTCAGTTTGGATATTTCAACCTACAGGAAGACAGTGAATTATATACAATACAATATTTCTCTTCTATTTGTATAAGACTGTCACATGTTTATTATGTTTGTTTGATTTGATGATCTTGATGATATGAACTTGTGACATATGCAGGTTCGGAGGTGCCTTGATTATAGTTCAAACACTTTAATAATTAATGAAGTAACAAAGTGCTGATTTGCTTTTCTGGAGTTTTAATTATTTTTAAACTCAAATTTGAAATAATAAATGTATGTACAAAGATATATAAAGCAGATACAGGATTCAATACAAATTATGATCAATAAAATGAGTAACTATTTACTTTTAAACTAGTGACTTCTAAGTCTAACTTTCTAGCTCTCTCTCTCTCTCGTCCCAAGGTACTACTCCTTCTTTTATATCTTTCCTTAGAATAAAGAACCGTGACATTTCAATACCCATCCTTGACTCCTTGACCTGTTTACATTTAATTTTCCTTTTAATTGTTTTTTAATTTAACCTACGTTAATTATGTTTCTCTGCTGTAGCCTTGAACTAAGTTTTAATCGGCCTCTATCTGGCATCTAAGCGTTGTTACGTGTGACCTGATTTGAGATAGGTACAATGTCCTCATTTTGTGAACAATGAGGTGTCACTTGTCACGTGACAAAGACGATAAAAATAAATTCAACTCTTCCTTCATTCTTTTTTTGCCAAATTCTAGCGGCACCATAATTAAATTCAAAACTAAATTAGTTTTAAAAATATATTTCAATAAATCACCTTGACATCAAGCTTCAAGTTAGCAACCTTCTCAGGCCCTGCCATAACCTTTAACATTGGAATGAGGTCACTGGCATAGCGACACATGGGACCTGTTGATAATAAATCTTTGGCTTTCTCACTAGCAATTGGATATTGACCTCTGTTTTCAACAATGCCTAAATAAGATGGAAAAATGATATTCTTATAAAACATAGTTTTATTTACCAAACGTAATTCTATATACATATAAAATCTAAGCCATATCTTATTTGTGATGTTTATGTCTTTAATTTGATGAGATTACTTAATATAAAAATCATTTTAGAAATGAAAAAAAATTGTTTAACCCAATAGCTACTACTGCGACCAAATGCGCCCATCCCCCACTCGCTACTAAAGCATCCAAATGCGCCCGCCACATCAAACACACAGCGTGATTTGCGTAGCTTTCGTTTTCCTGCGCGACGCGTGGTGTTATTTTGAGCTGGCTGGGTTTTTTAAAAAGTAGAAATATAGATCCCTTTGTTTAAAAAAATGGATGTTTTTACATCTTTCGCTTCAGTTTCTCTGGACCTTCAAAATTTGGTGATTTTTTTATTATTTTCCTTAGCTGCGCAGGCCATTTTCTCAATGACCTTTCAATTTTTAGACCCATAATCGCAAATAATACACTAAATACAGCTAATAATGAACTTGATATTGATCAAGACATTGATCATTAGAATTTAGCGCTACATTTAGACTTAGATCTAGTCCGATTCAGAGAGAGAGTGAAGTAAACATTAAATCTATCATCTAGTCTAGATCTAGACTTCTGGATCTAGAGTCAATGAATCTTCTTTGACTGATATTTTGAAGTTTTTATTTACCACATGAAAACTTTTGATGAAATAGATCTAGTTGGGGTTAGGGTTTGGACAATGGTTTGATTACTTTTACTTTGTTATGCTAGAAGTAATGAAATCTGAGACACACGCAGAACCACATCAGCATGATGGCAGGCATGATGCCATGTTCAGGCAACTAAGGGCCTCACTCGCACCAAGTGAAAGTCAGTAAATACTCAAGACATCTACAGATTTTATCTATAAGCCTAATGTTTATTGTATAGGCCTACTAAATTCCTACTTATAAACATTACTGGTCTTTGGTAATTGTTGGAGGTTACCAAAAATTACAGATCTGATGGGGGGGTCAACCAGTCTTCAAAAAATCAGGCACTTGAACAAATTTTCGTCTTTACCTGATGTTTTAATCTTGTAAAACCTATTCAAATTATACATCATTTTAAAGGTCATCCATTTCTTTTTTTTTGTTATTCATAGATGTTGTTTTATGTTTTTTTAAATATATTTTGTAAAGTCAATCAATTTCTGTTTTGCTTAGTATTTAGAGAGATGCTGCTTAGGTATGGGCTTAGTAGCTATTGAGTTAATTTACTTATTATTTTGATTGAATTCAAATCTGTAAAATCAAGATGTATTTTACCTCCTGTAGGTTTGTGTCCAAATATGCCATTAAAAAAGCAGGGCATGCGTATGCTTCCCCCAATATCTGAGCCAACACCAAAAACAGATGCTCCTGTTGATATGATACAGCCTTCACCGCCTTTGATAAAAAAAACAAATACAATGATCAATATTATAAAGGTTTATATAAAAAGTTGTTTGTCAAGAAAAACATCCAACTAATTTAGCTAATTAATAATTTTTGGTATGTAAAGAAGTAAAGTTCCCCTTTCGGACCTTGCAATCTATGGGCAGATGATGTTAAGGTCATGTTTCTTTGGCCACTGGTTAAAGAGCAGGTTGTCATGTGGCAAGCACAACGACCAACCACCTTTGCTTTCCCCAACTAGAGTTGGGTGGACTCAGGGGCGCCCTAAAAATCCCGAAATTCAAAATCTCAGTCTTCACAGAGATTCAAACCAAGGACCACTCAGCCAATGTGCCCCCTATATAAAGATTTTGGTATGAAAGTTAACTTTTCAGTGTGGCATTACTAGCCCTGACTTGTAGTTTGGTAAATGGTGTTTATTTCATTCTTACAAATGTTTTTATTTATTTTTCAAATGCCAAAATTATTTTTCTTTCTTACTATCATTAATTGGACACTGGATGTGCTTATATTGTTTTTAAAAACACTGCTAATATATAGTTTTTTACTTAAATTTTTTTTGTTTTTTTCTGGGTCACAAAATCAAATTGAGACAAAAAAGTAACCATGCATTTGATCATCATTCATGAAAATTTGAGTGACAAAATTTGTCTAGTGATTTATTTAAATTTATGGATAGAATGTACAATCAAGAGAATACATTTTTAAGTAAGTTGAATTTTTTAAAAATTTTACTAGTATAGTTCAAATTCTAAAAAAAAATTTTTTGCATTAACTCTTTCTCTCCTAATTGACAATGCCAACATTGACCCCCATTAAACTAAATTGATTTTGGACATATAAACTTTAATTTGTGTTGTGTAAAAAGAGCATGCATTCTCCTATAATTGAATACCAAATATAACATTTTCTGATAACAAACAAAAAAGTAATTGAAGTTTGATCATAACAGGATAGTGAAATACAAATGAGCAAAATGAATAATACTATTGAAACTTGGAAAATAATTACGGAGAGGAAGAGTTAAGCAATTTTCTAATTTATTGCATTAGTGATGTCCAAACTACAGGCTAGGGGGTCACATTCTTCCTGTGGCAGTGCTATAATTAGAACAAAAAAATAATAAATGTACCTGAACTGCCTCCTACCATACGTCTTACATCATAGGCATTGTTAGTAGTACCATAAACATAGTTGGAGGATTCAAACCACATGCACACTTCACTTATATTTGTCTGAATGAACGGGATGGCACCAGCATTTCGCAAGTTGATCAAAACTGGAGCATCCTCACTAGCTTGTATATGTCTTCGAGCTGTTAGTCCAGATGTGTTGGCCATACCTATACAAAATATAATGAGCAATTATTGGTTCATTAATAAGGTCAATAAGAATACCAAAAACAAGTTCTAAAACATATTGACATCTTGAAACAAAAAGTGACAACAATGTGGAGATGAATTATGATTTGTTGTGTCAGTTGTCATTCTTCTGCTGCTTAAACATGTTTGTAACAGTACTAACTGGTCACGAGAATTAAGTTCACAACATGTTGATTATGTGAGTTGTGTTAGCTCATTCAATGTATGGACATACTATATGGACATGGTTTTCTACTCTATAGTATTTTAACATGTCTATAGCTATTCCTTTAAAAAGGCCAGTGGCTGAGTGGTAAAGCACTTGGCTTCTGAATTGGGGGTCCTGGGTTCAAATCCTGGTCAAGACTGGGATTTTTACTTTCAGAGTGTTTTGGGCTCCTCTGAGTCAACCTAGCTCTAATCAGTGCCTGACATTTGTTGTTTGTTGTGCAGGCCACATGACAGTTTGTTAACAGAAACAGGTGACCTTTACATCATCTGCCCCATAGATCACAAGGTACTTTTCTTTACTTATTCCTTTAAATAAAAACTGCCTCACCTTTCCAATAAAATGCTTCTTTCACTGACAAAGGAACTCCAAGAAATGGCTTCTTTTCTTCAGAGAACTCTGCATTTCGTTGTTCAGGTGTCATGGAGTCTAAGGTGCAGTCCAGGTTTCGAGCCTCTCGTAAAGCTAAATCATAGCGTTCGCCTACAACAGCATTCACGAGAGGATTCACTTCTTTGGCCCTGATAATGAACGCAGACATGACATCTTCAGCTTTCCACTGAAAGTTCACAAGAAAGAACAAAAAAATGTTTCACTTACTAAAGGTTGATTCTGTACATTTAATGAACAGGTCATTACATTATAGTTATTGAGCCATGGATTGATAACATTAATTAACTACTGAACTATGCAACGGGCTTACAGGGATATAAACTTAATTAAACTAATAGAAACACATAGACAAAGTGTTGTGAAAACAGAAAAATAATAAAAAGTAAACAGATTTTTTTTTTAAAACAACGCTTAAAACAAAAGTGTTGGGTGAGTTTAGTAGAGGAGTTGAAGTAAAACTCACATTCAATTTTTTTTTTTTTAATTTTCAATTTTAGTGTTGTTTTTTATAAACATTGATTGTTAATATTTTTTTTTTACTTTTTATTATTTTAGAGATTAAAATTTAGTGTTATTCAGAGGAACCGTTGATATATAAGTCAAATAGTACTGATATAAAATAAAATGGCACAGTGTAGATATCACTTTCTTGACTTTAATTCTTTCAAACTCTGTCCCACCAACAGTGAAAATTGTGATTAAGACAGTATTAATTTACAAATCATTACACAGTTTTATAACTGATATTCATACCCTTAATATAATCTTAGCATCATCATGTAGTCTTTGATATAATCTTTACAATAGCATTTAATTATTTTACTTCATTATAGCTATCTTTCAATTCTTATCTTCTAATTCTCTACACAAGGCTTATCTCCCCTTAGCATGAAGTTTGTTTTTCTTAATATTCTATATAAAAACAAAATTAACTAATTACGACTAATCGATTAACAAACTAGTTTTTTTTTTTTATTGATTCATGAGTTGTCATTGATCATGAGCTTGTATGCAAAATTTGAAGATGATAGGATGTGAAGAAATGGTTGAAAAATTGACTGTGTAAATAGAAACATACAAGAAAGATACAGAGCAAGTTAATATAAGCACTTTACAAAAAGAATTAAATGTTAAATGTCTTCCATTACAATGTTTCAGAGTTATTTTCTCCACATATATTAATAACAAGTACAACAGTGGGACCTGCAGATGATAGTTCAACATTAAACAGAAGAGGTGATTTGGAAAGATCATATTCGGACAACCCTAGAATACAGATATTCCTAGGTTACCCTCTACTAAGAAAAAAAAATAATTGAAAACTGGAATAAACTATGATCCCCTCCAGATCTATCTGGTATTTAACTGATACAGTTTTGTAGTTGAAAGAATTTGCGAATGCTTGAACCTATACCATACATATAATGAAACAAACTCAAAATAAGCCAACTACTACTTGTTGAAAAATGAAAAAGGAAAATATTTATTTTAAAATTAATTTACTTAATATTTTAGTTTCAAGCAACTTACTAAAAAAAAATTAATTTGGTGAACTAAAAATGTTATTGGCTGGACATTTTAATTTAGAAATTTACAATGTCCCGGAGCAAATCTGCAGATATCACAAGCGTTATGAAAAGTAAAGGAGATTAGCCATTTTGCTGACCATATGACACCCTGATAAACCATTGGCTTTTAAAACAGGTGAACCTAAACTGGATTGCTTCATAATACTCTATATCTTAATGTAAAAACATTAACTGATTCAAAAGCTACTTAGTAGTACCTCTCTGTTTCGAATTTTCTGTGCAATTTCATTGGCTGGTGTCAACAATATTGGGTCTTCAACTCTAGAGACTTTCTTCTTTGAACCAGAATAGATTAAATAAAAAATGGCATCCACCAGCGTCATGAAAGGAAATGTTATCAATGTGAAGATCCAGTAGAGCATAGAGCGTAGGTAAGGATTCATGATTTATTATTTGATTTGTTTTTTGTTTGGGCCTGGAAGAGTCTTGCAATGTTACCTATAATAGATAAGAATTATTAACAAATCAAAAATAAAATGCATTACAAACAGTTAATGCACCTACTCTATCTTTAAAAAAAAAAGCTAAATATATTTTTAAAATGCTTTTTAAAAGCAAAGCTTATCAAAGGGAAAGAGCTGCAATATCACTGCCATATATTTTATACTGCAGGAATAAACCCACATTTGCTATTTAAAACAAAATTAATTAATTGATAAACTAATTGATTAATTTTCTGATTGATTCATGTATTGTCATTGACTTCGAATAATTATGCAAAATTTCAACTTGATCCGAGAATACAAAGTGGAAGAAAAATTGTTTTTACAAAACATAATAAGAGAAATAGCTTCACATATACAGACAGACAAACATAGTGAGTTGATAGCAGCTTTGTAAAAATATCAGTGTTCGTTTATTAAAATATGTATAGATCTAGTAGAAAAATATATGTTTAAGTAATTGATGAGGACATTATGAAAGTATTACAATTTATTTAACACATCTATGCAATCAATAATTTTTATTCACTTGAAACAAATTGGCTCAATGATCAAAAACATTAATATTATTTCATTGTGTAAAACAGCTAAGATAATTGAACAAAATGTGTATATAATGAAATATATTTATATAAGTAAATTTTGTGGAAAAGAATATATTGTTAGTTTGTTTTACAAGTTTTGGATTCTCCTTCAATCATGAATATTATAACATGTAGGCCTAGACCTGCAGGATGGCAGAGAATGGTCATGGGTGGGGATCGTTTGGGACCATCATGATGCCAGTAGAAAGCACATACCATGCAGCTGAATACTCAAATACACATTCATAAAAATAGTGAGGACAGCCCAAGTTCAACAGTAAATAGCAGAAGTCAAAGTTAAAAAAAACAACAACTATTAAATAGATTGAAAACAAATTGCAAGATTGAGCTAGCTAAGAAATACACTAAGTTCCAAAATAGAAATCAACTCTTATATAAACAAAAATCATATCAATTTGACCTTTATAATTTACTTACATATATCAGGGCCAAAGAGTCTACTTAGTTACTTCTCCATACATTGATGTTCTGAAAATGGAAAAAAAATCAATCATATTTTAGAAATTCAATAAACATAGTCATTCCATAAGGAAAACAGAATGGAAGTTGGTCTTATATCTTTTATGAGAAAAAAATGCTTTTTCTTAAATTTACTCAGAGTTGCTACATTCCAGGCTTAAAAAAATTCAGATTAGGGTCTAAAATTCAAGGTTACTTATGTGAACCCTAAAAATCATTTACAGAGGTTTATAAATGGAACAACTTTAACAGCACACACTCTACATTAAAACAAAATACTAACACAAAAATCACTTGGCAAGGTTTTGTTAATATAATTCAATTTAAAAAATTCATTTCTATTTAATTTCATAAATGTAGCCATATCTCTGTTGTTTCTCCTCTGGTAAAATTCTTTTTACTGATGACAGTAACGTATTTGAAAAATTAATAATCCATGAAAACTTCAATTTTTGTGGGCTATGAGCTAAAATATTTTAACATGCTATGGTATATTATGTTATAAGGCTAGAACCAATGCAATAGTGAAACAGGTAAATTGTGCTCTTTTTGTTAACACCATTCAGTGTAACTAGGTGGTCATTTCCACGCAATTTCATACATAAAGTGGCTATGGATGGACATAGCTCCCACCAGTACATTTTTTCAATGGCACTATGTACACTACAAACACATTAACTTCATTTTACCAGTCTGTAGAAGGTGCACAGAGCATTCTGGTGATTAATTAAGTCTGTAACTAGCTCAATTTTTATAAAAATATGACTTAATCACTTTCTTGCACTTCAATTATTGATAGAGGATTAAAGTAACCAACATTGTGATTGAGGGGATGGTCAGTAATTTTTTATTTTTTTTACTGTTTTGCACAAAGCTCAGTTGGCTAAAAAGACAAGTCATTTTAAACACATAATAATGTAAAAAAAAAATGTGTTTAAAAATAACAAATGCAGAAATTTGCACTATACATCCTCTGTTTACACCCCCACCCTTTCTTTTTCTCTCTTCAATGGAAGTCCCAAGGGTCATAAGGCACTAATTCGGTCACAAACACTAAGCATATTAGATATGTAGATACATTGGTTTTTTTAAGTGACAGACACTAAGCATGATCTAGATACATAGAGTTGCGCAAATGTTTTTTGGTCAGCCAGGTGGTTTCTGGTTTTGGAAGGGCCGGATCATCTACAGGTAACACAATACACAAACTTTCTTAGCATATTAGGGTCACAGATAAATATTTAGCACTGACATATTATATGGTATATTGACTTTTGGACATTTTTTCATCACAGACACTGAGCGTCTTAGATAGATAGAACCGTGCATGTTTTTTGTTGTTTTATTTTTTAAGTAAACCTGGTCAACTGTTTTGTCCTCCAATTGCTTGTGGAGTGCTGGATTATCTATAGGAAACAAAATTAAAGACATCGGCCTTACCCACTTTGACATCAAATCTAATTTTAACTATCAGTAGTAGTAATAGTAGCGTACATTAAAACAAGTCTATTTTTAAAGACAAATGGATGAGGAATTCATAGATAATTTAGATCTGCTATAGTTTACAGCTATCAGTTTTTCCTAGCTTCTAGATCTAACCATTACAAAGATACACAAATTCAAATAAAAAATGTCACTGACATGAAATAGTTTGCCTGAGTCAGCTAGGAAAACCAATGATGTAGCAGAGTTTAAGTAATTGATTAACATGTAAGACTAGATTGACCAAGGGACATGCATAAGGACGTAATCATCATCTTTTTTTAAACACATTTAACATATGTAACTCTGCCAGACAAAGTTAAAACAAAGGACTTTGGGCCACAAGGCCTTCATCAACTACAAAACAAACAAACAAAAACAAAGGAACAAACAACATAAAATAGGCTTAAGTTAACTTGATCTGTCCAATGTTGTTCTCTTTAGAGGCAGAGATGATTTACATTGGTGTAAAAGCGCAGGAAATTGGAAAGGGGAGGGGGTGAAATCCGGCAAAAATGAATGGGACAAGGGTGGAGTGTAAGTCCCTTTGATGTGTGCTATTGAAATAAATAGAAACTTGCTTAGTTCAAACTTAGTTGCAAAATTTTGAATGTCTCTAAGATGTTCTTGGAGTTGTGTTTTTAAGGTCCTGCCTGTGTTTCCAATGTAGATCATTTGACACCTTGAGCATATTATCGCAAATATATATATATATATATATATATATATATATATATATATATATATATATATATATTGTAGTAACTCCAGTGGCGGACTGAAAGGGTTAATGTGTGTGCGGCCTACTGATACACACGACTCAGGCCAATCACACAGGTCAACGGCTGTCGATAGACAAGGGACAGTACTACTAGTTCAAGCAAATATGACCCATGTTGTGGTCATGTGATCGAGAGCCTGCACGGACTAGCGACAGTGTGTAACAATAGACAGTACTCCAGGACAGAATAGCAGAAGGACTGTGATGTACCTTTGAGTCCTCGAAAATGTAGCTGTACGAGCTAGAGAGACTTGTAGTGTTAGTTAGGCAGTTCTGTTAAGTACAAGAAAGCATTTGAATTTGATGTAGCCAATTGTGTTGAATTGGCTGTCGATGTATTTGTAATTAAATCGCCACTTTTACTTGAAGCTCTTGTTGTCAAGTTCTTGTATTAGATGTGCTGTTGTGTTGTTAAGTAGTGTTTGCAGAAGGCCTAATAGAGAAGATCGTAACAATATATATGACTCCTCTATTATTACAGTTAAATTTGCCACTGATCTTGATGGTCATCTTAGGACAAGTGACAGTGGGTGTAGCAAGCATGTGTTTGGAGGTCTGACAGTTACATCACTTAGAATACTTAGATGAAGAATAGATCTACATGGTTAAGTCAACTAAGTGGCATAGCAATGTGGAGTTTAATGTGCATTAACATGTAAGTTTTGGTTGGAGAGAAGTTAACTTTTAGCCTATTTTGTGTTGTTTGCTCTTTTGTTTTTTGTTTGATAAGTTTATTGTTATTTTTGTATTTTCTAAATAGATCTAGAATCTAGATCTACCGCTGAAACAGTCAATATTTGTTGTTGTTGTTTTTGAAGTGATGTCTCAATAATGTCTGTATTTTATGAACTAAGATTTACTCTCTAGTCTTGGTTATAATAAAATAAATAGTATATAGTATATAAAAAAAAAAAAAATAGAGTCTAGATCTAAAGTAACTTACGTCTATCGAACACCTTAATTTTAAGGTACTTATCGAACACCCCATTGTATTTTTTTAAATTCTCCTTTATTTCGATGATTATGACGAAACTAGTCCATTCGTATTGTGCATCGTCCATTTCTTTATAGTAAAGTTATATTTAGTTTCTTTTTACCCGAGGATAATTTTTTTACTTATATTCAAAGTGCATTGGTAATATTGGTATAAAAACATCACTTTTTTTAACCTCTTGGGAAGAGTGAAGTGAGTCTCGGGTTAAGGGTATTTTTTAATGCCAATGATGCTTCAGCTCAACAAAACCTATATATTATGCTTCTAATTAGGCTGAGAAATATTTGCAACTATTTGTTTAAAGTGTCCCTTGCTACCCAAACATGAAAATTGAGGTTTAAATAGGGGGTGTTTGATAGTTGTTTTTTTATAAGCAATCTCAGCTTCGTAAAATATCAAACACCATTTTAATGTTAAAAATAAACATCAAAGGGATATAACCCAAAGATAACAAAATATTTAAATTATATTTTTTTAATTGTTATTTTTTAAAATAATGTAATGCAAACTACAGATATAAATTACTCGTGTGTTACAATTTGTATCAGCTATTTGAGGTTTACCCTAAATGTGCTATATTTTTAAGTAAAAAGATTTACATCGATATGCACTAATTGTACCCTTTTTAAAAGCTTGATTTTATGACACACATACTAGATGATATATTTCGATACTAATAGCCGCCCACAAACGACAATAAAATAAAGAAAGTAGAACATATCCAGTTGTGTTTTTCTTTTTTTTTTCAGATGCCCCATTCTATTAACTTTTGAATTATGTGTTGTAAACCAATACCTAGCGCATGTGCTTGATGTGAGATATTAATAAATGAAAGGGGGATGTAGAATGTAGATATTATGGTATTTTGAAATAAAAATGTCTTTGGCAGGTTAAAAAAAAAAAGGGGGGGGGGAAGAGAGAGAAACAGTCAAGACACTGAATCAAGAGATCATCAATAATTGATTGACCATTAAAATGTGATGTCAGCCTCAAATACATAGAGTAGAGACAGTAGTGCTTCTCGGTCTAGACCTGTGGCGCCGGGTCTATAAAATTATATATATATATGTTGTTTTTTTTTGCCATAAAGTATGATAAAGGTCATAATGGGCTACAAAGACACTCCTTTGAAACATCACAAATACACAAAATAATAACAATAACACATTTAACCACTCTCTTATTCTGCTTACACCCCCTTACCCGCGCTTTCTTTTTACACAATTCCACTCTCCAACATTCACACTTTTTCAGTGCAAAGTAACAATGTAAATTTCAAGACTCAATCTAAACGCAGCCACCAGACTAACACACAACAAAAATAAAATGGTCAGTGATAGCGCAACACACAGGTGTAAACCAGGCCATCAACACAGTCCCAAAACATTGTTCAAGTTGTAGTAAGAACAATGTTGAGGGGAAAGGGAGAGGAGCCATCAGATGAGTACCTACGGTCAAGCCGCTAATTAGGTCACAAACACTAGGGGTGATAGATATATAGAGATATGTTGTTTGTGTGTGTGACAAATACTAAACGTGCTCTACAATACGTTGTTGTTTTTTTTGGTCAACCAGGGAGGGCAGATCTATCTACATCTATAGGTAACACAGCTTACAAGCTACCATAGCTTTTCAGTCCCCTCCCTCCCCCACCACGATCAAAAAATATCTAGCACTGACTTTTGGGCTGTTACATACACTGAGCATGCTAGATCGGCGGCTAGATACGTAGAGCAGCGTATGTTTTGTTTTTAGGTCAACCACATAAACTGTTGTGTCCTGCAATGGCTTGGGGAGGGCGGGATTATCTATTGGCTACCAAAGCTTACTAGGCTTTCACCCAAATAAATAATATCTGGATTTATTAAGGGCCTTGTATCTCAAAATAGCTTAGACCTAAATAAGTACCAGTACGGTAATGTGTCGGTAATGCGTTACTGGGCTTAGCACCTTACGCATATGTGTATTGTCAGTTTCTAAGCAGAGCTGATAGATTCCTTCGATGTGGAGCATGAGCGAAAATCTGTCTGTCTTGACATGGCGTAAAAAGAAAATGGTATAAATACAAACAAATTAAAGATTATAACACTTTTGAAACACCATACTTTTCACAAAATTTTAAGATTATAACACTTATAAAACACCATACTTCTCGTGTGGTCGATAATTTCTTAATATGTTCGATATTATAAGATTCTTAAAGGTAGCAGTAAAACGATGTTTGAAAGCATCGACCTGACCCACTTTAACATCAAATATAATTTTAACTATGAGAAGTAATAGAATAAAACATGTCTACTTTTTAAGAAAAATGGATGAGGAGTTCATAGATACAATCAGTTGAATCAGTTTTTTTCTAGGTCTAATTCTTACGGAGATACACAGTCACAAATTCAAACATAAAAATTGTCGGCAACTGAGCTTAACTTGTTCGATAAATGTAAGACAGTAAGTTACTCTAGATCTTTATGAATTTAGGTACTGAGTCGGGCAGGGTGACCATTTCTGATTTACAAATTACAGTGTAAGTGTCACTTGAGTGACTGAGACACTGTCTGTCACTTCTGACTAGAATCACTAGATTCACTAGATCTAGAATCTAGATCTACACTGTGAGACTGACTACAGTTCAGATTTTAATCTTTTCTTTGATTTTTTTTTTTTTTTGGTGAGGCTGTAGCCAAGGGCTAGGGCAAGGTTTTATTAGTTTCAAGATCTATAATAAATATTATTATTAATATTATTATTATGTTAGAGATGTAACTAACTAGACTTTACTAGTACTAGACATGTCACACAGTGTCAGTGTGACATAGATAAATCTAGATAATTCTATATCAGTATATCTTGACTAAGTCAGTCTAAGTGTAGCTCTGTCTGGACTCTAGCTAGATCTACCTGCTTGGGGCTAAGCTACTTTGACTTTGTTGTCTGTTCATCATTCATGTAATGATTTTCGGTTTAGTTTTGTGCCGGGGATGGGGGAGTTTGTAGTGCAAATAGTGATGCTGCCACATTGGCTTTAAAAGATATAAGAATAAAACAAATATTTTTATAATATATAAATATATAGACTGCAAAGTAACTGCATTTAAATTTAAATGTAAATAAATTAAATAGACCTATATAAATGAAAATAATTATAAAATTAATTGACGATTATGCATTATGTAAAAAAAAAAAGACTTTAGATCTATCTAGATTTAGACACTTAGATTAGTAGAATTGATAGATCTATATTTTATAATCTGATTTGTAAGTTAAGTATCGATTTACATTCATTTTGTATGTTCAATTTTCTTCAAATCAAAATAAAGACTTTATACAGATCTAGATCTAGACATTTCAGACCAAATGTACGAAGGCGTCGAAAAGAACACTCAGGCTATAATTATAGTCACTATAGTGACTATAGTCTAAGTTATAGATTCTAGTAAGATCTTGATCTAGAATCTCTATAGTGACTATACACTATAGCATATTATATTACGTCTCGAAAGATGATCTTTTCCCTTTGCAAAAAAATGCAAATGAGATTTTCATTTATATAAAAAAAATAAATCTATTTGGCGGAATATGACGTTCTCTGGCCACGATTACTTGGTGGGGTCAAGACTGATTACTTTGTTCAGCTAGCCTAGATCTAACAAAAACATCAAATATGGCTGCTGGTTACCAGCTACCTGCCGATTATGGCTATATTGCACTTGTTGTAGCAGAGAGTTGGATTTTACTAAATTACTTAGGGTTTCAAGTAATGAAAGCAAGAAAGAAGTATGATGTACAGGTAAATCTAGTCTAGATCTGGATGATAGTCACTCAAAGAGTCACTAACTAAAGTTTACTACTAACACTAACAGTAAGGTTAAAGTTCAGTTAAAGTTTAAAGTTAAAGATTTCAAGTTCAGTGTATTGCAATGAAACTAGACGTCTAATAGTAATATAGTTAGATAGATATAGTAATAATACTAATATAGTTAGATAGAGCTTTTTGAACCGAGTTTATTGATACATCATTTATGTTTCTAAGTTAACTAGAACAGAAGTTAAACATATATATATATATATCATGATCATGTACAGAGGCTCAATTATGCTGATTCATGTCAATGTCAAAATGTGTAACTTTACTTATCTTAACTCTTTCTCTCCTAACTGACGATACCAGCGTTGATTCTACCAGAATGTGGTAAATAATTACGGAGAGAAAAGAGTTAACCTGGACTTAACCTTTAATTTATTACAGACTTTAGTTTAAAAAAGAAGATATGAATATTAGCTTTAATTCCATTATCCTTATGTTTTATCTTCCTTTTTTATTGGGGATACACCTGTTATTTCCAATTTCTTAGATTTAATATAATATATATATGACCATAAATTTCATAAATTTTTATTGTTAAAATCAGATAGGCCTATTACTTTATAAATGTATTCACACTGCGACTATCTGCTAACTTTTCTGGACTAGTTGTTTGATTTTAAGATACAGATTGCATTTATATTCTGTATGACTACTAGCAGCTGGTGGCTGGAATGACTTTTATTGTTTGATATAGATATCTACTCTGTATAATAAAATTATGTCTGCTGAAATAAGACTTGACTCTGTGTACACACACATCTTAGTTGCTGATGTGCTGTCAGTATATAAGTAGACTGAACTTAGAACCCACTAACATTTAGAATACATGCTGTTACACCAGGTAATATGGGAAATGAAAAAGAAGAAAGCAAATCATATCAGTTCAAGAAGATGCAATGGCTAGGTCATACTCTAAATGAAATGGAGAAAACACAGTGTGTGACACTGAGCATTAAGTCTTGACATTGATGCTATTGAAACCCTTCTCAAAGTTGTGTTGAAATTTCTTAAAATAATATTGTTTGTATAGAGATCTTCTTTTTTTTTTTTTTTAACTTAGTTTTTTTTTTTTATTGTTGTTGTTTTTTCTAGTATCCAAAGTTATATAGTGAAACCAGCAATGAGTTCAACTGTATACAGCGTGCTCATCAAAACACGTAAGTTACATTTTTGTCTGTTTTATTTTTAGTACATCATAAGTGTAATAAATTGGATATCAATAATCTTTGTTTCCTTCTTTATTGTTTGGTTTCCTTCTAAAAAGGCTGGAAGTGTATCCGCAATTTTTGGCTTTCCTTTTACTTGGAGGACTTCAGTTGCCTGTAAGTTTTGACACAATTGCTGTATAGTTTATTTTCCTTTTAGCTACATAAATTAAATAGATGTAGCTGAGTAACAAACATGTTAGCTTAATTTTGTATTTAGGACTAATAGTTTCTATGACCGTTCTGAAAGCTTTGGAAGTTTTTGAAAGCTTCTGATAATTAATATTAATTAGAAATCATCAAAGTCTTATTTTGAGAATATGATCACTAGTATTGTAACAATTTAAATCATTTTGAATTGTTTTGACCTACTTTTATTGTTACTGATAGTGACCTGTACTAGGAGGCAGTTTATCCACACCTAACTATAAATTAAGAAGATAGTGGTGATGTTGTTTTTTTTTAGTCTAGAAGAGCTTAGTCATTCTTCCCTTAACTACTGTGGCAGCATGAAAAGTTCTACTTCACATGAAAGGAAATAAAATACCATTTTACAAAGTATACAACATTTTCTGTTATTTTATTTTAGTTAAGTGATAGTACTTAATAAATTAGAGTTGAACCCAAACTGATCCACTACAGATAGAAATTAAAGCATTCCATACCTGTGTTCAGCCACAAACTGCAGTGTAACCTGGTTTTGATCATTTCTGAAAAAAATAACACAACTGAAGAGATTAATTATTTTTTTCTGAGAAAATATGCAATATATATCACTTTTCCAAGAAAATCTAAAGCTGCTTTCACTATTGATTCTCATTATTATTATTTTATTGATTTTACATGCCTAGTAGGATTCATTGCTGTCCTTAAACTTTATCATTTACAATTTTGTTTTTTATGATATGATGTACTTTGTGAAATAAACAAATATGATAAGTATGAGAAACTTGTTTTTCTACAGAGACTGAGTGCTGTACTTGGCAACATATGGCTTGTCAGCAGAGTGGTCTATGCTCATGGCTACTACACATTTGGTAAGTTTTTGTGCTATTATGCTAGGTTATAAAAAAAAGTATTTTCTTATTATTTTTATTTCTTTATTTAATAATTATTAAATACTATTATAGTTTGTTTTTGTTTTTCTCACATGACAAATATAGTGTTGTCATTGATGATTTGAAATATAGATTGTTTAAAATGTTTTTGTAAGTTGAATACTTTATTCAATGTATAGCAAGCTATTAAAATTAAATAATATTTTATTGGCACAATAGTAAATAATTTATATTTATTTTTCAAAATATATCTAGTTTTGACATTATTATAATGTAATGAGTTTCAGACATTGTAAAAAAAAAAAAAAAAAAGAACCATTTCTTTTTATCTAAGAAAAAAAAAGTATCTTTCTCTTAAATTGGCTCAGAAATAACAAAACTAAAAAGGTCTCAGTTAAAAGAGGAGGATATTTTAAAATGGATACTTAAAAAAAATCATTGCCAGCATAATCATTTTAAGACTGTACTCCAGTGTTAAATAAGTGCTGTCTTTTTGTGAAGTTGTAGAAGTTATCTAATAATGTGGTGGGACTACTGTAAGTATTTTTTCTGTGTCTGAACTGTGTACTGAACTTGAGGATAGAGACATAATTTATTTAATTTAATAGTTCAAGAGGACAGCTAACTTGATTTGTGTGGAAGTGTGGAAACAATATTTAAAGTTCAAGGTCATATAGAAGACTTTGAGTTGTTCAGAAGGAGTTGATAGATAGGAAGTGAGCCAGTGAACTATTTGTTAGGGAAAACTTAGGGACAGAATTTTTGAATCAGAGAATTGTATTAAATATCTAATTAACTAGTTGACACTATCTCAAGCTAATACTTTTGTGATAACATAGTTATTTAGTTCATTTGATTTTGATATTATAGATGAGCATATTTCTCATTTCCCATGAACACGAAGATGACTGTAAAGTCCAATCCTTGCTTTGAAAGGCTGGCCACCTATGTGGCATGGGTAGGTTTGGTCAGTTGCATATAGGTCTGCTTCTTGTCAGCTTTTTGTTGGTTTGGCGCTCTTTCATGCTGGCCATCCTCCTTCCTTCATATCTCGTGATTCAGACACTAAAGGCTTCATCCCTGGAGGAGCGACTGAGAGCTAGTGCTTCCCAGCCATGAATGTCAATATCACACTCTTAAGTTCTTAATGGTGTCTTTATAGCACTTGTATTGACCCCACACATATTCTTTATGATAGGGGATTATACTTTTGTTTCAAGTGGTTCTAATACTTTACAATCAATTCTGCTATTTATATATGTTTATATATTATCATGTCAATAAACTTAAATCTGTGTTTGAATCTGTATTCTGTTATTCTTGTTAAAATGTTTCATATTTATTTCCTAATTTGGTTTTAGATCCAAGCAAAAGAAATCGTGGTGCCTTCGGTTACATTGGCCTTTTGGGCCTGCTGGTGAACACTGTCCTGTTTGGTTTGAACTCCACTGGATTCATTTAAACATTTGCTTAATTATCATTTAGGGCAATACATTTTCTTGTTATAGAAACAACTATCATTTAGGGCAATACACTTTCTTGTTATAGAAACATAATTTATCTTTTTCTAACACATTATTTTGTACCTACCTAACTCAAGAGCAATACATACATGTCAGATGTGTTAATTGAATGACTTTTGTAGTTTCAATGTTGATAATCACTTATTCTGATTTCAGAAATAATTATACTTTGCGATTGTCATTTATTTTTTTGTAGTAATTTTTTGGTTTGTAATTCATTGTTGATACTAACATCACTTTTTTTTCTTGTGTCTTAACTTTAATCATGACACTTACATCACTACTTACATTTTAAGCCTTATTGTAAACATATTAATTATTTGTATTGTTTCCTTGCTGTGTTTAGATTTTTTATTTAAAACAATATTTTGTGCCATGGTAAAGCTCTTAAGCTATATCATAGGGACTAGTTCAGAACGGGCCAAATAAAGCTTTCTGTTAATGCTGTATGTACATTGTAATACATTTTTGTAGTAAAACTAAGAGAAAAACATTTGTGTTGGTGCATTTCTTTTTGAAACAATGGTTAGCAAGCACATTATGAAAGTACAAATAAAAGTACATAAAGACTGAACAAATGTAAAAATAACATCAAACCAACATTAGACTTTTTCCCCTATAAAACATAGCATCTATCCAATATGACAGTTTGCACATAGCAAAACAAAATCTTTCCAATATATAAGTGTGCACATTGTAAAATATAATTTCTTTCCAATGCTTGCTGTGGGATGTTATTGTGTAGACTGCTATTTCAATGACTTTAATTAATAATGATAAATTTGAATTAAGAGTTATTGCAACTACTAGCTTACAAATTAAAAGAAACAAAATTTATCATGCCAGGAAATATTATAGTATAAATGATGATTTAATCCACTAAAATAAAAGTCCAATGTTGACATCAATGAAAATAAAGTCCAAAACTTCTTTTACAAATCCCTTACTTAACTGTCTTTGTTTCTGTCAGTATTCTATCTCTGTTCTCTATTTTTAAATTTTGTCAGGTCACTATTCTATCTCTGTTCTCTATTTTTAAATTTTGTCAGGTCACTATTCTATCTCTGTTCTCTATTTTTAAATTTTGTTGGGTCACTATTCTATCTCTGTTCTCTATTTTTAAATTTTGTCAGGTCACTATTCTATCTCTGTTCTCTATTTTTAAATTTTGTCAGGTCACTATTCTATCTCTGTTCTTTATTTAAAATTTTGTCAGGTCACTATTATATCTCTGTTCTTTATTTTTTACATTTTGTCAGGTCACTATTCTATCTCTGTTCTTTATTTAAAATTTTGTCGGGTCACTATTCTATCTCTGTTCTTTATTTAAAATTTTGTCGGGTCACTATTCTATCTCTGTTCTTTATTTTTTACATTTTGTCGGGTCACTTATTCTATCTCTGTTCTCTATTTTTACATTTTGTCAGGTCACTATTCTATCTCTGTTCTCTATTTTTACATTTTGTCGGGTCACTATTCTATCTCTGTTCTCTATTTTTACATTTAGTCTACTCACTATTCTATCTCTGTTCTCTATTTTTACATTTTGTCGGGTCACTATTCTATCTCTGTTCTCTATTTTTACATTTAGTCGACTCACTATTCTATCTCTATTCTTTAGTTTTAAATTTTTTCGGGTCATTATTAATTTCCTCCATATCTACTGAACTTTAACACAACAACCATCTAAACTAATCTATAACACCCCTTTGTGAAACATAACATGACAGATTGACTATTGAAAAACACTGAATAAATAGGACGCTCTTCTATAGCTAAACTACTCTTGATACAAACAGTGCTGGATTTGGACTTGGCTATCTGAGAGCAATTATTCTTTTCTTTTTCTTCACAAATTATTGAAATATAAATACCCGGTACCTGGACTATTTTTGTGGGCCAGTAATTGAGTCGAGGCCTTCAGCTATAGCTTGTGTTGCCTATAGGTAAATTTAAATCAAAGAAAGATACTATTTGGTTGGTAATAATATTCAAAATAACCAAATATATCAAAGTATCAAAAGTAAACCAAATTTATTTTTATTTTTGAGGATTGAAAACCTCATAGTTTTTTTTGATATTTTTTTTTTTAAAAAGCTATTATGTAGGTTAAGTCCAATAACACTAGGTTTCTACAACTTCTCAATACCTTATATTCATATTTGTCAAAAGATTTCAAGAATTGTGTCCCTTGGTCCAGTAAAAAATAAAGAAATGACTAGACAAGTAAAGATCCTATTGTCAGATCTTGAAGTTTACTGACACTATCTGTAGGCCTACGTACCTAATTCAAAAGTAATACTTGCATGCCAGATGTGTTAAATGAGTGCCATCTCAGGGAACCATGCCTCTTGATTTCTTTTAGTCAAGCCCTACAAACGTCTTAAGATAAAACGTGGTTTAATTGGTCTACTTGGTGGGTAATGAAAGAAAGGTTGAGAACACTTACAACAGCGAATGTTACAACTACAGAGTCATTATCATGAGTAGGGCTAATACATCTTTAAACACGCCATATAGGAAGGAACGAACTATATGTTCAGAAATCCTATCCAATTGTTTCTACCTTAAGTATGGGTGAAGGCCTAATGTTTTTCTGGGCTTCGGATTTTCCTTTAGAACTGAAGACAATTAAAACCAGCGCCGGCCTGAGGTGATTGGAGGCTCTAGGCAAAGTGAATTTGGTGGCCCCCAAAATGAAATAGAACAATTAACAAGGAAAACATACAAAATACTTTTTAAAAAACAGAAAAACTTATTTTAAGTGTAATTGAGTTTGGATCAGTCGACCGGCGGCGTAGCATATGCCGCTATTTTTGCAGGGCCGGCCTTAGGCCACTACAACCTATGTGACCGCAGTGGGCCCCGCACTTTTATAGGACCCGCGCTAATTTTAGGTGTATAAATTATTATATTCAACCATTTTATAACTTATAAAAGATTTCCCGCGGCCTCCTGTCGATTTAACAGGAGGTCCTGGAAATCTGAAATTTCAATGTATACGAAAAAATGCGCGATTACAAATAATCGTTTTATTGTATTTTTTTTTTTTTTTTTTAGGTTTCTCAATGCGCTATGATTTTATCCACTTGTCTGGACCAGTTGTGAAAAGGGGGAGGTCCTATCTTTGTGAATGTTTACATGATCGTTCTTTAAATGCATACAAAAAAAGTTGACTCAGGACTCAAGAGTCCTCAAAGGGACTAATTCAAATTTTATCATCACATCTATCAAGTACGACTTCTTTCCCTTGTTCAAGATACCAAACAAAATAATTAATAACCAATAGTTAATTAACTAATTACTTGGTTTTTTTTTTTTATTGATTCTAGTTTTGTCAGCTAAAGAAATAGATGTGCAAAATTTAGCTTAATCCGTGATTGGGTGTGGCAGAAATGTGTACAAACGTTTTACCAGACAGACAGACAGACAAAGTGAGTTGATATAAGCCTTGTAGCCTACAAATAAACAGCGGGAAAGTGCAATGACGTCTTTTACTTAAGACCTAGTGTACTCCAACAATAACATTGAGCTCATGTCTCGCTATTTCTTGTCTACAAAAATGTTTTTAATCCTATGCGAGACCCACATCAATCGGAGGCCCTATGCGGCTGCCTAGTTTGCCTATTCTTAAAGCCGGCCCTGCCCAAACTTCCTGCGGTAAGGTGTGGGATGGTGACTGACACGGTTCGAACTCGGGACAACAGTGATGACAATCCAGAGCGCATACCACACAGCAAGGCAGCCAATCCTGACTATCAGACTGAATTGTAGTCAGCGATTGCTCCCAACAAGATATGTTTCAACAGTATCCGTAAACCCATAACTAGGTTCAATTCATTTAATGATGTACACTTGCCGTTTGATTGTCCCTTTCCTTTTTCTATATACTTTCCTCTTTTTTAAATGACTGAATTGTGTGTATCAATTTAGTATCAACAGTGGAAATAGAAAGGAAGAATATAAAATTTGGTATTGTGCAGATAAAAATGTAAATAGAAGAAAAAATGTCTAACTGGTTGTGTCTATATTATAATAAAAGTTCTATTTAGTGTTGTTCACAAGAAAGCTGCTCAAGTCGTTTAAAGTTTTATTAGTTGAGATATAACACGCTTACAGCGGTTTAGTTGACTACCAGCAGTTTGGTACTACAAGTCAACGACCGTCAACAGCATTCGTAACCCTTAAACATCATGCACATCACACAACGTAACACATCACAGAGAGTAAAACACAACATAGAGTAACACATCACATAGAGAAACACATCACATAGAGAAACACATCACAGAGAGTAATACATCACAGAGAGTAACACATCACAGAGAGTAACACATCACAGAGAGAAACATATCACATAGAGAAACACATCACAGAGAGTAATACATCACTGAGAGTAACACATCACATAGAGAAACACATCACAGAGAGTAATACATCACAGAGAGAAACACATCACATAGAGAAACACATCACAGAGAGAAACACATCACAGAGAGTAATACATCACAGAGAGAAACACATCACAGAGAGTAACACATCAAAGAGAGTAACACATCACAGAGAGTAACACATCAGATAGAGAAACACATCACAGAGAGTAACACATCACATAGAGAAACACATCACAGAGAGTAACACATCACAGAGAGTAACACATCACAGAGAGTAATACATCACAGAGAGAAACACATCACAGAGAGTAACACATCACAGAGAGTAATACATCACAGAGAGAAACACATCACATAGAGAAACACATCACAGAGAGTAACACATCACAGAGAGTAACCTACTGATAGATATCCCCTGCCCCAAAATGTGTGATGACAAACCTTCTATCAATTCACTCACTCTGTCTGTCTGATATTTTGTACATGGGATTTCTCCCACTTGCCAAATTTCGGATCATTTAAACTTTGCACAATTATTCGTTGTCCCTAACGAAACAAGAATCAATTTAAAAGTTGACCAATTAATACATTAATTAGTGGTAATTAATTAATTTTGTTTGGTATAGAAAAGGTGAAATAAATCTGACAACATTGAGATTTCTGGCTGTAAATGTGCAATTATTTGTCTTATAAAGGCTTTGTTTTTTTTTTTTTTTTTGTTTTTTTTTTTTTTTTTTTTTTTTTTTTTAAAGTACTTAGGCCTACTAGGACTATTTCTTAAAACTTAAATACACAACCAAAGACAATGTCACATTTCTTATTCCATATGCTAGGACATCTTTATACAAGTGCTCCTTCTTCACTAGAGCAATAAAATAATTGTTTGAACCAGCCAGGAAAACCAAAGACTTGGCAGAGTTTAAGTCTTTAATTAGCAAGCACGACTAGATTAACGCTATGATACGCATAGGAAGGAACGTCTGAAATATATAAGACGACTAGAGTCTGATTCATCTTGTAAATAAACCTCTTAGTTGGCATCACCATGAACATGAAGCCGGACATTTTTAAACCCTTTTTAATATTTTTTTTCATTTGTATTATTAATAGAAGGCAAAATTCGTTCTTATAAAGTTTACCACAAGCTGGATTAAAGTAAGTGTAGGCCCTGGCGGTCCTACTGATTGAACAAAATTAATATAGCTTACTTTTTACGCGGCTCTGGAATATAATTTTCAAATGAAAACTTTTCATTTTTGTGTATTAAAGAGCTAAGGACTCGTTGACATCTGCAAAAGGAGTTAATCCAAACACACAAAAAATGTGACACTTAAGTTTGGCACCGAGTTCTTTGTGTGTGTCAGAAATTAGACCATTGCCAGAGAGGGAAGGATTTCTTCCTATTTGTTTTGATAATTGCTTCCCTTGGCTAGCAAGATTTGACACTTCTCTTTGCGTTGCTTCGCATGAATGGCTGAACAGTTCGTGCATCGTTGGACTGGACTTTCCCCCACGGAAACTCAATTTCGGGTTAAACAACAAGAAAAGGTGTGGTAGATTTACTGATAAGAAATTGCATTGACGTGTAAACCGCAGTGAAGTTTAGGTGGCCAAGCGGATAGAGGATTTAAACATGACATTGTCGGGTATGAGTTCATCCAAAACGGAAGTGCAATTTAGGAGGGGCATCGGGCACTGAAAGGTAGATACAAGAAAAAACATTCTGAAGGAAGTTCGTATTACAAACAAACTCGTCGGCAGACCTGAGGGTCAGTCCCACTCACACATTACATCTCACAGAAATTCCCAATCAAATGAAATATGAATCACAAATGAATACGTACTGTTTAAAACAACAAATGTTGACATAAAATAAATAGTCTTCTTTACAAAAAAAAAAGTGCTAACATTTAGGAAAATCATAATTAGCTGTTGTACGTTTGAAAACATGTTTAACATATAACATCTATTACTATATTCATCATGAAAAATTCCAACACATATTGAGTGTGTGTGTGTCAATGTATTATGTGTGAGTGACTGTAAGTTACTTCTCTACCACTTGACAATTGTATTAATTAAAACAATATTTAAATCTTGATTTAAAGATGGTGTAGTTTGCGTAGTGGCTGAGTGGAAATTGCTTTGCTTCCGAGCAGAGGTCTCGAGTTTGAATCCCAGTGAAGATGGGCTTTTGAACTACACATTTTGTTTGGATATACGTTGGGAAAGTAAAGGCGGTTTATTTTTTGTGATGGCCATACCTCATTACACCGTCGACCATAGAAACAGAAAATTTTCAAAATATCTGCCCCCGTAGATGATAAGGTCTAAAAAGTGTACCGTTAACTTTCTACCCCTAAAAATGGTGTATGTCAAAAAAAAAAAAAAAAAACAACCAAAAAAAAACAACAGTTTGTAACTTTAAAAAACAAGGTTAGCATTCAGAAGACCGAAAGTAGTCGCTGTGCCTATTTCGAATGCTCTGCAGACGACAGTGAAAGAGATTGTTTAAAATAGCTCTTCTTGTTTTTGAGATCTAATAATGTTGGTCTGATTTACAACTTGTTGCCGCTCCACCAACATTTTTTTGAAATAGACATATTTTACATGCAGCCAGTTTTGACGATGTACAAAGCACAGAACCAGGCAAGAAATGGCTGCAACTAACATGTCTGTATGAAGTCTTCATCGGTTTTATTTTGATCTCCATAAAACGACATGCTGCTTATGAATAGAAGTGTAAGTAGGCCTACTATCTCTGTTGAAAAAGTTCAGAAATTATTAGAGTACTGCGTTGCCAGCACAACGACCAACTGCCACGAGAGATGTTTATTTTTTACGAGCCACCTAAGCCGGGTTTAAAATCGTGACCCAGAGAGAAGCATCCAGCCACTTAGCACTTCGTTCATTCGTTCACTACAGTATTCATTATAAATAGCATCTAACTGTTGTTGTTGTTTAAATAAAGCCTTGAAATAAAGCTCTTCTTTCCAAATAAAAATATATTGAGTACAATAATGAACCTCATTCACCAATCGTAAATAAACACATTTAGCCACGTCATAAGATTGATAAAACAATGAAAAATACGTATCACGTGACAGCCACTATGGATTACGTATTTGTGTAGTAGAAGATATATAGAATCACGTGGCTAAAAGTTGTTTGTTTATGATTAGTGAATGAGGTCCATTTTTTTTTACTGTGAATTAGACTATTAGGCTATTGATTTTAAACAAATTTATATTACTTGATTTCTTAGCATTATCTTCTATTTATTTATTTTGTTTCCGGTTAAAGGAAAGACCGTGGAAACATGCCGTGGATATAGTTGTGTGCATGTGTGTGTGTGTTGCTGTTGGCTAGTATCTTGTTCAACTTCACTTCTATTTCATTAAATCTTTCACATTAGCCACAGAACATTACAGTTAACGATATACACTTGATAATGACTTTTTACTGCTGTACATGATACATTTATTTATTACTGGGATGTCTGTCTAGTCTTCTTAAGCGTCGCTATTTATCTGTCTATACTACTAAACAAACTTTTTCTACGCTATCGCCATATTGTTCTTCTTGTTCGCCTAAGTCTACTACGTCATTCGTCTGTCTGACTACGTCATTACTTTTACTGTCGCTAAAAACAATACACAAAATATTTGTCTATCGAAACTAACATACTCTCTAAACAAGTACATAACGGTGTGAAGATGTTTTTTTATTTTAAAAAAAATCGTTCCCACGTGACTCGTTTGTCGCTCTATTTTAGAGTGTGGGACCAGGGGAAGTGGACTCCATACCCCCCTCCATAGATAGCTTAGTAAATGTTACCAGAAAAAGTTTTCCAGGAAGTGACCCGAAAACAAACATTGTCAAAATAGTTTAACAATTACAAGGGCTTATGTTTGACACATGGATTTTTGCCCTTTCCATCTTGACATGGCTACAATATGTCGGAAATACGGTGTCCCCCCCCCCCCCTTGTATCTTCATCTTCAGTGGGGTCCCCGGTGACAAGGAGGGGACCAACAACATCTGGTTCCCTCAAAATTTGATGTCTCAACTTTCATCTGTCTCTTGGACATCATTATTCCAACCAGACTTCAATAACTAACCTTTAACCTCCGAAGTAATCCAATGAATGGGCGACCCCCGCTGCTCACGCGCTGAAGAAAGAAGGCGTGAAAGAGGCTGTGGGGAAAAGAGGGGGGAGGGGTGGATAGCTTGTCGGCGACAGGCCTTAGGGTTTATTTTTTGGTTTTGGGGACACTCACTGCCAAACTTCTCTTACCCCTCTCTCTCTCTCTCTCTCCCTCTCTCTTCCCTCTCTTGCTCTCGCCCTGAAGACAAACCCCTCCTCATCCACGCAGACGTTCTTCTCACACAGGACCGCAAGTCTCAAATGGCGTGCTGTCCATCCGGGCATCGTGGTCGCAGATAATACGCATATTAATGATAATAAGGGACAATTTCCCGAGCAAATAGAGATGTCTCACGCCCTCTCGTATGCTGGACAATAAGCCACCACCGCAAACGGTCCTCTTTTTTTGGGGGGTTGCAGGACTCGATGGACAAAGGCTAGCAGATGATAATCTTCCAACTCAGCGCCACGGTCAGGCGTCGCCTCAAGGGCCAACGTCACGAACCAATCAAGAGTCGCTACCTACGTTGAAGGGGACTGCTGTCTATTTCCTCGAGTCTTCGTTTTCAGTCTTAATATCCTGCCCATAAAATGTATCACAAAATGTGAGTGTTTACAGTACCATATCGATATACAGTTAGAGGTGCGGTCACAAACTTTCAGGAAGCAGATTTACGAGAGGGGATAATCCCATGCAGGCCTGATCAGTAGTACACAATAACTTCTCTAGTAAATAACTTCGCTAACAACCCATTTTTTCTTTCTATTTGTTAACTTGAGTCTGTAACCGGATTAGGTGCCTCTAGTTTATTTGGTTACTGTTATTAACTTAGCGAACATTCAAAGTAAGTAGGAGATTTTCATAACTACGGTGAAGCTAATCACACTTGTTCACAGTAATCTACTCTTTGGTCATTTGATTTTTATAACACAGGTTAACATTATAGAAACAAAAAAAAAACTGCGGTATGGAGAAATGTGGGATTAATGTAATGGATCCAAAAGAAAGACCTAGAAAATTCGAACTGAAGAAGATTGGAGGGACCCAAATGGTGATTTCAACGAGGCTGTATCGAAAAATTACGATTACCAACTAAATAATTAAAGTTTACACTGTGCTCCAAACGAAATAACTTATTTGATTCAGCAGTGCTAATAATAATAATAACATTCCTGGGAACATCCTCGTTGCCTGTCAGAGGGCGGTACTGCTGCAGACCTGCCACATCACTAGAAAATTCTTCGGTGGAAACTGTTACAGGGACTACGATCGTGACCTCCGTGTCGAAGGCGCCGCTACGATGAATTTTGTTTCTCTTTAGCGAAACTCGACCCTGGCAGCGCCAGAGAATGACTACTCGTTCATTTCTAACATAATACAACTACTACTACTACTACTACTACTAATAATAATAATAATAATAGTAGTAGTAGTAATAATAATAATAATAATAATAGAAATGTCTTAAGAGTGCGTGCAATGTTTCAAAAGGCCACTCAAATTAAGTTGCGACCTATATATTTTTGTGTCCACATCTGATGCAGTTGCACTTGTCTGCCCGGGGGGGGGGATAGATTCTATTCAACTTTTCTTTACGTCTGCTTTGTCTGTCTTCTACAAATGTGTGCCCCTCGGCCTTCCTGCTCAATTATCGCACACACACAAATGTCATATGATTTATACAATACTTAGTTTATATTCATATTCTCTTCTTCAGATCCACTCAATTAATCGATTTTCGAAAGTCTCTCATATAGTAAATTGATTTCATAAGAGTTCATAAGCTACAGTTGAACATGAATTCAAACTTTCGTCGGAGGTTACAACCAAAAAACGTGTCTTTAATGGTGAACTAAACTACATAAGTATCAACTCGACACCTTCTCGTACGGGTTCTTCAGTGTCCGGATTATAGACAATTCCCTCATCTATTTACAAGACAAAAACGCTATTATTTTAAGACAGTCTCTGTCAACACAGTAATTTCCCAGACACTAAACTTATAAAAGTAATATTGTAACAACTCGATATAGTCTAATTCTGAACACTTAAACAATATCCTCTACAGAATGTAGCATAAAATAAGATCTAACAAGACAAAAAAGAACAATTAACCTACCCACTAAAAGAGGGTACATGACAATGGTTATCAACTATAAAATTAACATTTGAAATTAGACTTACAGTATTTAAGTCAACACCAAGGCCTGTTACAAGTTACAGGTCGACTTGCCTTTTATTTACAAATTACACACTAATCATACTCACAAATCAAAACATTGAAGTTTCATTCACACTTGAAGTCAGTTGGAGTCATCCACACAAAAAGTCACTATTAATAAATAGAATAAAAATAAGCATGAAGATACTGACACCCAAATAAAACTAAAGATAAAGCTCACTGTCATACGATGTCTAGGCATTGCAACAATGTTTGAATAGCCTACTATCCAGATGCACTAGTAATGGTACATAGTATAATTGTCTATCAAATTGAATAGCCTACTTTCCAGATTCCAGATGCACATGTAATGGTACAGAATACTATTGTCTGTGCAAGTTGAACTTTCCCTAAGTATGCTAAGTGAGCTGACACACGTAAAGAAGCCTAAAATGTCTTTTTTTTTAAATAAAGTTAAACATCCAGAGCTGGATTTACCTATAGGGAACATATAATCTTTTGCTTAGGGCCGTCACTGGCCTGGGTGCTCCAAAAATTGTCCAATTATGTTGATTACATAGGCCTACGTTAAATAGCTTGGGGCGTTATCAATTGTGAATCCGGCATCGGGAACATCATTGCTCAAATCTAATAAATGCAGGCGTAGGATTAAGGCATTACAATCTAGAAATCTTGTTTTCTTTCGTTTTTATTTTTCCTAACTACTTGCCAACTGCAAGCACCACACAGAATTAATGCTGAAACGTTTCGACGACCTACGTTTCATGTCATTGTACTCAGCAAGCCACTAATATTAAAGGATACAACACAGTAATTAAAACAATTACTCTACGAAAATGAAAACAATAGGCCCTAATGATGACCGCCCCTTTCCCATCGTATCCTTCCTTCCAAGGAGCCGCCACTGAAAATGTCACTTGTAGTCCGCCATCGCCCCTGATGGCTCACTTTTGGCACGTGATGGCTGACACCGCCCACTGCCTGTCACTACCTGACTGACGCACCTAAAAAAAAAAAGTTAGTCCTGACATCCTGTGTGTGCGTGTTGGGGGGGGGCGCGGTGGAAGAGGCTGCCAACTCAGGAAGTACCCAAGTAGTCTGCTAAATCCTATGCTAATAGATATTTTTCTTTGTTGGAATTTCGGTCATTCGATATTTTGACAGGAAGACATTGTTCCCTTCAAGTAGAAACTTAGTTTCTCTAATCTTCAATATTTTTTTTAAGTTACCACCAATAGCTCCATTCCTGGTAGGCCTCACCTTTTTTACATCTCTTTTTTAAATAACAAGTCAACAATTTTTTTTTTTTTTTTTTTAAATTTTGTAACTGAAAGTTGACACATTTCATCAAAATGATAATCTCTTTTGTTGTGTATCATTGGGATTTTTTTTTTTTTCATATTGCCTTCTAACAATGTCACGAATTAATTTTACACAAAGTGACAGTTGAAGTAATTGTCTGGTTGGTGTTTCCATAGAATCATACTATTACGTCAGCAAAAGCTGAACAAGTTTGTTATCTTTAATATGTTTTCTGTCTTCAAAATTCACAAGAAAATTCACATTGAAGAAATTCACATCCCTTCGATTAGCTCCGAACCATAGATCTATATATATTATATCTAGACTGGACAAGGAGATCTTTTAACACCTCAAAAAATGTCGTGAAATGTTTTTAAAAGTTGAAACAAGGCGTTATCTTGTAAGTAGTTATAAGAAGTAAAGTCTTTCTTTTTTCAACCCTAACCTATGTAACATATAATTTAATTTTTAGATCTAGATCTAGTAATTGAACATCAAAAATAAGAGTACTCTCGTCTCATAATTATTATTTTGCAATTTTTAGATACATAATCTAGAAAGATCTAGGTTATCAATCTATTCAAATATACATAAATGATTAAATTTGAACAAATGCTCCTTCTTCCATAGTGCTTTTAGAACATGGAATGGGTTGCCTGAGCTAGCCAGGAAAACCAGTGACTTGGCAGAATTTAAGTCATTGGTTAATATGCATGAATAAATGCATGACCCGAAGGACGTAATCATCTTCTTTTTTTTAAGTAACGTCTGTAATGTATAAGATAAGATAAGACATGAATAATTTCGATCTAGGACTTTTGAGTTAGGGTTAGGGAATGGAAACTATAATAAATGAAAAACTGTCACGGAATCCACATATTGATGAAACTATAAAAAAAATCAAACAAAGCATTAGGATTTATTAAAAGAAATTTCTATAAATCAAATAAGAACATAAAACTAAAATGTTATTTAACCTTGGTTAGGCCAATAATAGAATATGCATCCTCCGTTTGGGACCCCTCAACTCAAGAAAACATTAAGAAACTGGAACAGACACAAAATAGAGCAGTGAGATTCATAACAAACGAATATTCACATTTGACTAGAGTAACACCTTTAGTAAAATCACTAAATTTAGAAAGCCTTCAGGACAGAAGACTCAAAAGTAAAGTAGCAATTATACATAAAACACTGATCCATAATCTTCAAATACAAAACAAAATTTAATAAAATACTATGAAAGACACAAAGATAAAGGCACATTCCTCGTCCCATATGCTAGGACAAATTTGTCAAATACTCCTTCTTCCCTAGTGCTATTACAGCGTGGAATGGGTTGCCTGAGCTAGCCAGGAAAACCAGTGACTTGGCAGAATTTATGTCATTGGTTAATATGCATGACTAAATGCATGACGCGTAGGACGTAATCATCTTCTTTTTTGAAGTAACGTCTGTATTATATAAGATAAGAAGATAACTAACAGGAAATGGCTTTGTTTCATATATTTGCGTGAATATATAGTTCTGTGATTAATAGCCCATTCTAAAGAAAATCCGAGAAATAATTTGCATTATTTCTAAACTTTGAAAACTAAAGATCATTACTTTTCTAAGACAGAAAAGATTAATTTTCCTAGATTTGGGGTGCCTTCCCTTACAGCTTGAAAAAGAGTTACGTACATAAATATATATAAATAGGTCTGTGAACCGATAAATCGCGGATAAGAATTTGTTTCCGATTTCCAGTCTAGATATAATATATATAGGTCTATGCTCCGAACATTGAAGAGCTGCAGAGAACTAATGAAATGTTCCTTGACGAAACTGATGCTTCAATTCACAAGCCTGATATCATAGATAATGTTATAGAAATTGGAAAACGGGAGTTTCCCGAAGCTAAATATTGCATTCTCGAATTGGTGATTATTTTCGTTGTGGTTCCGGAAAAAGGCAGATAACATTGCAAAGTTACAATTTCATTGCATTTGATCGTTTGAAGAAATAACTCAAAGTGTAATCTCAATTTTATCCTGTACAAGATACTGGAATATTGGAACCCTAGAAGAGAGTCACTAGAGAGTGCTAACCACGACCTTCAAACTTGCATACTTCATCAAGGAATAACCCTAGAACGCCCCTATCAAAGTGAAACTGCCTGATGAGGGAACCACCGCACACTTCACTGGACATTCCGAAATCATAACAAGAACAAAGAAGATGGTGAATTCGCTGTTTGCTTGTACTATCAAAGAGACATTCTGGCTGGATGAAAGGTTAAACAACAAATGGTATCTATCTATCTATCTATCTATCTATCTATCTATCTATCTATCTATCTATCTATCTATCTATCTATCTATCTATCTATCTATCTATCTATCTATTTATCTATCTATCTGTATGTCTGTCTGTCTGTCTGTCTATCTTTCTAGCTGCCTGTCTGTCTGTCTATCTGTATTTGTAATAAATAAATACATAAATTATTTTTTTTTTAAATTTATAAATTAAATGGCCCTGACACTGACAAAAATAAACAATATATTTAGCCTCAGACAAATCGACGGGCTTAGCCGCTGGGAAATGCTAGTATATAGATATACATATATATATCTATGTTGTAAGAAAACAAAATGTCTACGCCACCTTTAAAGACATGCCTCTGTCTCAGAATAACAAGACAAGATTATAAAGTCGGAGACTTGATCTGAAAAGTTGCTATTCATAATTTTTTTTTTCAAATGTCAAGTGTAAATGTCGATGTCAAGTTGGATACTGACAAGTCTTTGTTTCCAGATCCAGACCACCCTAGTGGGAGCTAGATACAGGAATGTACACTAAACAGGGCTCTGATGAAATATAGTAGAGAGTGGCAAATGGGGCTGGCCAAAGAAGGTGAAACGTCATTTCTTTTTCTGCCTCTTGCTCTCTTTCTCTCTCTCTCTCTCGTTCTGTTTCTCTCTCTCCCGCTCTCTTTCTCTCTCTTTCCCCCTCTCTCTCGCTTTTTCTCTCTCTTGCACTCTTTCTCTCTGTTAATCTTTTTTCCTTTAATCTCTCTTGCTCTCTCTTGCTTTCTCTTGCTCTCTTTCTCTTGCTCTCTTTCTCTCTCACATTCTTTCTCTCTCTCTCATTCTCTCTCTTAATGTCTCTCTTTCTCTTTCAATCTCTCTTTCTCCCTCTTGCTCCCTTTCTCTCTCTCTCTCTCTCTCTTAATCTCTCTCTCTTTCTCTCTTTTTTCCCTTCCTCTCTCTTAGTACTTCTGTTTTTCACCTTTTGTATTTCCCATTCTCTTTCCCTTCTCTCTCTTTGACACATACTCTCTCTCTATCTTCCTCTTCTCCTTCTTTCTCCTTCTCTTTTAATCTCTTCCCACTCTCACTTTCTCTTTCTATCCTCGTCCGCCACCACCCGTAATGGCTTACTCTCTGGCACGTTTCTCTTTGTTTCTCTTTCCACCTTTTTTCTTTCTGTTCCTCTCTCTCTCTTCCCAAATCTCTCTTTCTTCCTCTCTTTTACTCTTCCTACCTCTCTCTTTCTCTCTTTCTCACTCTCTCTCTAACACACATTCGCGAAATTTAAGCTTCAAAATAAATTTAAAAAATTGATCTGTACGGCAATAGGACACCTAGATAGATCTATCTAGATCTAGATACAGCAGCTTATAGTTTCTCTCACCAGCCCACATTCACACCATGCTGCGCAAATTTGACCAACTGCCAACTTTTTTTCCCTTGTTAGCTAATATATTATATTGTAAAGAACTAACATAAAAAAATAAAAGTTTTTAGAAAAATTAATTCCTTCCTTTTTTTATGAAGCTGGTGGCGGTCTAAAATGTCTCATTCTTGTGATGCTTCAAATTCTGCAAAGAGCCTCTCTAGTCAGCTTGCACAATCAAGGTCTTTTATTAGAGTCCAGATCATTTCTACATAAAATAGTGCGCAAAATGTTCATGAACTTCTATTTATTTATTCAATCCTTCACTAAATAGAAAGAAACATTTGAGTCGAATGCGGGAATACCAGCTGAAAACGTGTTCAAAATAGTTTTCACTATGTGGTCAATTAACTAGTAATTTTGTTTCCAAGGATAAACCTTTTTACCTTTACCTTATCCCTTAGTCTGTTGGACCGTTGGGGCACCATGCAAGAGTTGCCGACCGTCTTTCTCCAAGGATATACATAAACTGTCAAAATTTCTAGAAAATTGTTAGAGCTGTCAAATGTCCAGGTTTTACAAGCAAGTTAAAAAAAATCTTTAAAAAAAGAAGAATAAAAGTTTATCTAAGGGAAAGAACTCCGCTATTACAACTATATGTCACTTAATAATGGAGAAGCTATTTCCATTTTTTTGATATCCAACAAATAATTAATTACAAATAACTAATTGACTGATTGGCTAATTTTTAGTCATGTTTGCTTGATAGAATAAAGTTTCAACTTGATTACAGGATGGGTGTGGGAGAAATAACACGGACAAACTTTTTACCAGACAGACAGAAAGACAGACAAGGTGAGTTGCAGAGCCATGTGCGGGTGGTGCGGTCCGCACGGGGCATCATGTGGTGAGGAGCATCAAACTTAGGATAAACTTTCTCAGTAAAAACAATAAATATAACATGAACAAATATACATGAACAAAAAAATATGAACAAATAAACATGAACCAATAAACATGAACAAATATACATGAACAAATATGAATGAACAAATATAAATGAACAAATATACATGAACAAATACAAACGAATGTGTTTGAAAAGTTTCATTATTGTCTACCGACTACCTTTGTTCATCTCCGATGTTCTTTCGTAAATGAAACATAAACTGTAGACCAGGTTGAATCAAATTGACTAAATTTTTTAAAATCTCCTAAGACCCGCACTTTTACACGCCCACTTTCTTCTGGGGCACATGGTACATGTTGTGAATCATTGCTCAGTACGCGGGTTTCATCTTGATCTATGGCTTGTTAGTATAGGTCTACCTCTAGAGACTCTAGATCTGGATAATAATTTCAGTATTATTCTGTTTAGTTTCAGTCACTTTAAAAACAGAATCCACTGCTTCTTGTAAATTTTAATGACCACTCAGCAAAGACAAAGCTGGAAAATTTACTAATTCATTAATTTAGCAATTGATGAAAACAAAAAAAAAAGCATTACTTTAACAATGAAAACAAATTAGTTCGAAAAAAAAGACTTTTAGCTGTTTTATTTCGTTATCTTTTTTTTGGGGGGGGGGTGAGGGCATCGTGAGGAGCTGCCGCACTGGCATCACATACCCTAGCTACGCCACTGGTGAGTTGATAGAAGGTTTGTAATAAACAGGCAATATTTATCAGTTTTCCTGTTGGTATAGGGGTTTCTAGATTAATACTAGCAGAGATTCCCAGCTTTGCCCGAGTGTATTCTAAAAGTTAAAACAAAATTAATGCAAATAAAGAAAAACAAAGGACCCCTGGGAGCTGGCGGTGGATTCCAACATAAATTACGTCCTGGCCATAATCTAAAGTATATTCATGCTAAGTTTTTTTATCAAAATGTATCTAACGGTGTGGATTTCTATAACTAAGATCAATTCATATATAGCCTACATACATGCATATATACACCTGACATTCTGTTTTATAAATTATGCCCTTAATTTTGTAGCAGGAAAAAAATAATGACTGATGCAGTAGCACTAGAAGTTATCCCAAGTAAGTACCCAGATGTATAAGTAAAATGGGTGGCGGGAGGCGGACAGACCACCCAGTAGTGCCGTCTCTTCGTGACATGCCCGGGAGAGCTGTAGAAGGGCACCACGGGGGCTCTGTGTACGAGTTGACAAGCTGACGACTTCAAGTGACACTGCGGGACACAGGGACAACAACAAACCCGATTCCCCCCAAAAGTGACAGCCCACGGCATTCACCAAATCAAAAAGATCCTCCTGTCGAGGGGAACACCCGGAGGTGGAGAAGAATGCCCCCCGTATGTAGTTGACCTAACACTCCCATGTAACAGCAGCTTCTTTCTTAGCGACCTCCGACTTTGAAACATAACATAATCTTAGCAATGGCTAACTTTAAAAAAAATCTTTTTGAACAGTTACAATAACTTTAAATATGAACTATACATAGATCCTAGTAGCCAAAATATAACGCATAGCACATAATAAAGCCTCCTATCTCACCAAAAATGTATTTACAATTCACATCATATATCTAAATAGTAGGATACAATTCTCACAGATGTATTTCAAGATTAAGATGTGTTAGTTTAAAATTACAGCTACCAGCAATAGGATATTAATAATTACATGAGCATAGCTGGAAATATTATTTTTTCTTCCTCATAATAGAAACTCGTTGTAACTAAAGTATATACAAGGATAGGATAACTATAATTCTAAGTATGTAAAACTTTCAACGTATTAATTCCTCCAGTATTATAACAAAGACAAAACCATTACATATAAAATCTACAACTTAATCGCTGCCCCTTAAAAATGTTCCCTTTTCAGACCTTGTGATCTATTGGTCAGATAGCCTAATGTAAAGGTCATCTTTTTCTGTAGCCTACGGTTAACGAGGGTGTCATGTGGCCCAACTAATGTCAGGTACCCATTAGAGCTGGGTGGACTCACCGAAATTGAAAATACTAGTCTTCACCAGGATTCGAACTCCGTACCCCGTTTGGAAGCCAAGCAATCTACCGCTCAGCCTGCTGCCCCTTACTGCGTATCATTCAAGTACATTAGAAAAAAAAAACAAAAACCCAAACTAACGTAACTTTAAAAGTCATAATTACCATTAAAATATTCGGGATGAAACACTTACCGAAATAGGGAAAGTAGTGGGAAAACTTGTATCTACCTTATTTTTTTTAATACTTTCGATTGAATTTTCAACTCAAATCTTTCTATTTAATTTTATATGTTTTAAATAAATTATTTTGTTGTCCACAAGCCTGTTTCCACTAATTATTGTAAAACATTGTCTACAATGCTGTGTAATGTCTTAATTCTCATGTGCAGTTCAAGACCTGAGCTTTGAGGCAAAACATTATTAGTGGCTCCTGCGTTAGCGTTAACGCTTCTTGGTTTCCTTGACTTTTCTTTAAATATTTTAAAGTTTTATACTGCTTACAAGATCTGTGCATGATTAAATTTCTTTATAATAAAAAATGCTTGACATTGCTTCAAGTGAAAGAGACACCAGGACAATGAAGACATGTGTTAAAACGTGCCTGTATGTGTGACAGTTGGGTAAAGAGACACTTGACATATTCGTGATGACACATGATGTCAAGAGAAGAATCCAAGTTTTTGTCATCTCATGGGCGGCGAAAGCATTCCATATAATTTTACACAAAGTTCATTGATGTTTAGATTTCGACAACGATACTCCAACGATACGAGATCGATTCCACGAATAATCGGCCTATTGATGTGTGTTAAGAAATTAATTAAAAATGGAAATACGATTCCTCTAAACAACGTTGGATACAATTAAAAAAAAAAAAGATTAAAATGAATAAATAAGTCCAAAGTCGTTATCCTCGCAACTTTAACGTTCGACTTGAGAAACAAATTTATGATACAATTGTGTTTTTAATATTTTATGAAGATTCTGGTCAAGGGCGTAGCTAGAGATTTGGGGGCCGGGGGGGGATTGACCTCTTTGGGGGCCCCTTGCATTTTGACATTCAACATCATGACATGAGATAATGTACTTAATAAATATATAACCCTACATTCAAATTGGTACAGTATACCAGTAAAATTAACAAGAAATAATCATTAAGACTCTTTAAATGAATAATACCGTTGTTCATTGACAAAACAATGCACAAGAGACAAATCTCAATTCATATCGCTTCACGTCGTGCTTTCGGTGCAGCAAAAGCATCTATAACATCATCTACATCAATAGTGTCTAGTATTTGTGACTCCACTTACATTAAAGCCATTGTGCTCCTGAGATAGTTTTTGATTAACTTGAGCTTTAAGAATGATCTCTCACATGACGCAATGGAAGTGGCCTGAGTTAGCGGTATTCGGATGAATGTTGCAAGCCAACTTCCTCAAAATGGCAATGGTTTGTTGATGAAAAGTGCTCGTGCATCAATGGCATCATTAAACAAGCGACTTGCCTGTATTTCATCATACAGTAAAAAGTAAGAAAGTTTTTCATCAGTGTGTCATCATCCATAGACTCCAAGAAGTGTCTTGGTTCAAGAAGAAACCCAAAGGTGTCCACATGGCTTTCCAGCCTTTGAAACCTGTTCTTCATCTCCATATGAAGTCTGTCCAGCACTTCTGTCGCTACTGTTTTGAATTGCAGTTATACTGACAGTATTACATCAGAACTCAACTCCACATCAAGTCTTTTCTTTCTTCTGGTTGTTTTAATTACAGGAAATCCATAGATTTACTACCTTCTTTTGCTTTTTCGATGATTTGGGTGACCACTTTTGTCAGTTTCTCATCATTTTGCAGAAAGCATGAAAGGGTTTTAATTACTTCAGCAGCTTCCCATATATGCAGTCCAGACTATGTAGTTTCTTCTAAACTATATTGATTAGGAGCAGGAGATTTGACCAGAATTCCAGATAAGCAAAAAATTCAAAATTTTTCACTGCATGAAGAAGATTCTGTGCATTTTTTCTAAGTGTCCATTCTTTTGCTGTTGATATAGAAAGTTTCTCCAACAGCTTGATTATTTTGTCAAGATGCAAGGAAACTGCCGACGTAGGTTCTTCCCTTGCGGACCACTTTGTATTACTCTTTTTTTTAAACTCCAGGCTCCATCTTCTTTCAGTTTGGCCAATCTCTGGGGTGAATTGGAAAAAAGTTGAACAATTCATGTACTGTTCCAAAAAAAAAAAAAAGGTGACACTTGCCGGATTTATGAATGAAGAGCTGCCGGGTTCAGAGAGGGATCATCACAATTTAGAAATGTTGCCTTTGTATTTATGTCTAAGAGACAGACGGCCACTCATTGTGGCTGCGTTATCATAGGTTTCACCTCTGCACAGATCAAAGTCCAGTCCAATGTCTTTAAGAGTTTTCTGAACAAGTTCTTCATAATGTTGTCCATCATGTTTCAAAATATCAAAGTAACCAATGAATGATTCTTTTATTTCGAATTATCAACATCCAAGTAACGAACTGTTAGGGATACCTGTTCTTGATGAGAAACATCTGGGGTGGAATCAAGTATTAGGTAAAAGTTTCAAACTTGTTTGACTTTCCCAACAATTGATTCCCTAACTTTATTGCCCATCAAGTTAATAAACTCATTTTGAATTTCTAGAGACAAATAATAAGTCTTCCCATATTCGATTCTATGGTGTTTTGTAACTTCATCAAATTCTGCAAGAAATTTCAAAGATGCTAGGAAGCTAGGAAGCTCCCAGGATTGGGTTGTGACCACGTAAGTTTGAGTTTGTTTTTTCTAATTACTACATAGCTGCTACTACACGCTTCGGAATATCTCTCCAGTACTGCTGATTTTTCAAAATTTGCACATGAAACATATGTGACAGTTTATCCGTCACTAGTCAGAACTATGGAAGTTACTCCCTGAAATTAAGAGTAACCCCGCACGGAAAGTGTTAATAATATGTGTGGAATACATACAAAAGGGGCACTAACTTATATAACAGTGTTTCTCAAACTGTGTGCCGCCGCACACTAGTGTGCCGCGAAGATCTGCAGGTGTGCCGCGTGAGTTTTCAGAACGCCAGCCGTGCAGCGTTACACAGGTCTGCCTAATATTAAATTTGTATTTTACGTTGCGATGACATCATCTCTTGCAACGACCAGTAATAGTAGTGGATCGCTCCATAGTGACGGAAAGGGGTGTTAGCTTTTCAGGTTATGGAATTGTCCACTATACATAATATATTCTTTTAATGAATCAAATGTTGGCCGCCTTAGACGCACAGCAATGACAGCAGTTATTGAATTGGTAACGATAATAATAAGCGATGTGTTTCATGTAAATTGTTTAGGTGTATGCTAATAATAACAAATTATCACTAAGCCTTATTCATTGTTATCCATGGAGAAATACGTTAGCAAGAATGAAACTGCGAAAGCGTTAAATGAAAAGCAAGGAACCAAACGAAGGTACAAAGAAGATTACATCAGATATGGTTTCATATCTTCGGACCTGAAGATGCTCCATTGCCATTCTGTCTGGTCTGCAATGCAACTCTGTCGAATGAGGCGCTTGTTCCAAGCAAATTGAAGAGACACTTGGAAACAAAACATCCAGCTGTAAAAGCGCAATAGAAGGAATACTTCGAAAACATCAGGGCTCAACAAAATAAACAAGCTAAGAAACTTACGAACTACCTAAAGCTGCCTGAAAAGGGATTGATTGCAAGTTATAGGGTGGCTCAGTTATTAGCAAAACGCAAGAAAGCACACACAAAGACTGAATCAGTCATTGCACCAGCTTTAGCAATAGTTGTTGAAACTATCCTTGGACCCGATGCCGCCGAAAAAGTTAAAAAAGTTCCTTTGTCAAATGATACTATCTCGTGCAGAATTGAAGATCAGATTTACAAGATCAAATTGGCGAACACTTAGATGTGACTGACGATGAGGTGTCTCTGCTGTGGTCTCTTCAAGTTGATGAATCTACTGACGTTAGCGGCAAAGCCCAGCTGCTAGCTTTTATTCGGTTCATAAAGGATGAAAAATGTGTCAACGAATTCTTATTTTGCAAAGACTACGACCAAAGGCGAAGATATTTTCAAAGTGGTGAACGAAAACATTTTTCTCTTCAAACTACAGTGGACAACTGTGTCAGCGCTTGCACCGATGGCTGTCCTTCCATGCATCACTCTTGTGCGTCAAGAAAATCCAAATGTATTAGTTGTTCACTGCGTGATCCACAGAGAAGCTCTTGCCTTCAAATATTTGCCGAAAGTTTTGATGTCTGTTCTGGATCAAGTGATTGAAGTTGTAAACTTCATCAAATCTCAACCGCTTGCATCCCGACTTTTCTCTCAGCTCTGTGAAGCAATGGATTCAGACTACAAATGTCTCCTGTATCACACGTTTGTTGGCTCTCCAGGGGAAAAAGTGTTAAAGTGTGTCGTCCATCTCAAGGCTGAGCTGATTTCATTCTTGGAGGCTGAAAAAAAAAGACTTTGGATTTTCTATTCATGACGAGATCTGGTGGGTTAAGTTGACATTTCTCTCTGATTTATTTGACAAATTAAATTCATTGAATTTAAGTCTTCAAGGACCATCGGAAACCATCATCACTGCATCCTCAAAACTGAAGTCATTTGGTGAAAAAATTGTCTTTGTGGCAAAGTAAGATCTTGAAATGTGTTTTTGTTTCTCCTACTTACAATGAATGTGCTTCAACTAAAGAAATCACCCCAGAAATTCTGGACACTTTGACACACCTGCAGTCAGAATAGCAGCATTACTTTCCAAAAGTTTGAAGTAATGATTATGGATGGGTCAGCTCTCCATTTGGAAACAATGAAGCTACAAATCTTACAACTGAAGAAGAAGAGCAGCTCATTGATTTAAAAAAAAACGATGCAGTTCTTAAGTCAAGTTTTGCCGAGAAAAGCCTGAATATGTTTTGGATTTCAATCAACAAGTTATATTCTGCAATCAGTTTAAAAGCAATCAAAATAATTCTTCCATTTGCATCTTCATGGTTTTGTGAGTTTGGATTTTCAGCACTGACTGAAATCAAATCTAAGAAAAGAGAGAGACTTCTTGCAATAGACAATGAAATGCGAGTTTGTTTGTCGACTCTGGAGCCTCGATTAGATCGCATTTGCTCTCAAAAACAGGCACACCTTTCACATTAAATGTAATACTTAAAAACAGGTCAAATCTTTTTTTTTTTCGTTTTATTATAAAACAACTATAGCTCTTCGTGGTGTGCCGCGAAATTTTTGTAGTTTTTTTAGTGTGCCCGCAGACAAAAAAGTTTGAGAAACACTGTTATATAACAACGTGAAAAGCAAGATTACATGGCAGTGACGTAATATTAAATTTATTTAAAAACAAATTTCGGACCATAATATGGGGACCCCCCTCAAGTGGGAACCCGGGGGATCTTCAAATTCTCCCCCTCCTCCCCCCCCACCCTATCTACGGCACTGATTTTGGTTGATTGTAGCGTATGAAGTGCAGACTGAGATCTAAGAAAAGAAAAAGAAACAAAAAAATGTGTGTTCATCCTTGTTCAAAACCTAGGTCTACATCTTACATTCGTTGTTCAGAAGACAAATGTCACAATTAGTTATTCGAGACATCAATTCGTTATTCGATACATCAATCTCACATTCATTACTCAATACATCAATCTCGCATTCGTTGTTCATGACATCCAGTGTGAACTCGTTGTCCGAGGCTTACATCTCAAATTGCTCAGAACATCCGTTTATATGTTTATTTCTAATACTGCTGATTTTTTCTAAATGTGCTCATGAAACATGTGACAGTTTTTCTGGTTCTGCCTTAAGCTTTTCGTCTTCTGTGTCTAACTTCCACTTCAAAAGAGCTTGTCTGTGGTCACTGGCGGATCCAGAACTTTGGAGTGGGGGGGGGCGATTTTTGTCCAAACCCTAACCCTAACGCCCAGTAAACCCTAACCCTATGCATAAACGTGCGTACAGCATATATATATATATTCGACATATGAGAATAAAATAAGACTGTTTCTCAATCTTCGGCGAAAAAAACAGAAAAAAAAAACAGTCTTTCTCTTGCAAGCTTGGGGGTCTGGGAGAGTGCTGTAAGCTTCTTAAGTGGGGTTCGGGGCGAAGCCCCGACGCCCAAAAGTGTTTTCTTGCATTTTTCTCTGCAGAAACGCATTCTTCTTACATCTACAGCTCATTATTTACTAGTGGGTTCGCCCCGACGCCAAAAGCGTTTTCTTGCATTTTTCACGTCTGAAACGCATTCTCCTGACATCTACAGCTCATTACTTATTAGTGGTGTTCGGGGCGAAGCCCCGACGCCAAAAGCGTTTTCTTGCATTTCTCACTGCAGAAACGCATTCTCCTGACATCTACAGCTTATTATTCATCAGTGAGGTTCGGGGCGAAGCCTCGACGCTAAAAGCGTTTTCTGGCATTCTTCACTGCAGTAACGCATTCTCCTGACCTACAGCTCATTATTCATTCTATTATAAAGTGCCTTTTGAATAATGAGATAAATATTCTAATATGAATTTACAGTCCCCACATATACCCCACATATTTAGATTAAGGTTTTGAAGATCGCCGCCGAAAAAAAAAATTCGATTAATAATATTCAATAAAATTCTAGCATACATTGTGAGTTATAGTCTTAAATGTATTTAACTAGAAAAATATGAGATAGAGTAAAGGTTGGAAAAAGTCGACTAGGAAAAGATTATCTGGCTTTTGAACTCATCTCAACCGTGACTGTTATATTGAAAAATTTCGTTTGAATTATAACTTTTCCAAAGCAAAGTCTTTCTTAAAATAATGATAAATGTCAAATTACACAAACTCTGTCTGGAAATGGGAAGGGCGGTAAAATGAAAACGATTAATTCTCGCTCCTTTTTATAATTTCTGCTATTGATTGCATTTTGCATTAAAGAATAGGGGTTGGGCGACTCGATAAGAATTTACTTTATAGCATATATGGGTTCCAAAGGACTGTCAATGCCGGGGGTGAAAGTGGGGATAAGCACCCACTTTCCAAGAAATGCTCCCATGGCTTGCGTCTCTAAATGCCTCTGACAGTCAAATCCAGCTCTTGGCCTTCACGTGTGATTTTCTCAAAAATCCGGCGGAACCTGTTCTTACAAACTGACAGGAGAAGGGATGAAAGGCGGAACACTGGCGCCTCAAAACCAGTTTAGCTTCGTGTTGATGGGGCACGTCAGCCTAAATAACGCAACCCATCTAGGAGAAGGAAAACTCTGACTCCAAACCTCCACTCTGTGGCGATACTCCCCCGTGTGGGTATCGGGGCTTGGAAATGACCAAGAGAAATAAATAACCCCACTGCCTTTCCACTTGCATTTCACTAAGTGAATAATAGTGGACCTTCCCCCCCTCTAGGTGCTTTTTGACAGAGGTCTGGATTGCACTACACCAGACGGAGGTCCTTGTCTCACTACATTCTAATACTAGACATAAACCCAACATGAAGTGTTTTTTTTCTAAATCTGGTGAATGTGATATCGTGAAGGGGCCTGGATCCAGGATGTGACGATTCCACAGAGCATACCCAGGGCACAGTCCACTTTAAGCTTTCTACTGCAGAAAAGTTCCATTTGAAGAGCTCTATGGATGGCGGAGAATGGACCATTGGCCAACCCCACCTTGTCCCATGGATATTCCGGTTACAGTCTTCAGACCTAGATGTTTCCTTTTATGTCAGTATTGGAGAAAATTGGCAAGACCGAAAACTCCCTTAAAATGCGGGGACTATATATTTATATATTTAAAAAAAGTCTGAGGAAACACCCAGCCTACACTAAATGCCAATTTAACGAAAAATCCATACGAGCTCAGACGTCGCCTCGTAAAAGGTCTGCGCATGGCAGTTTCTTCCAGGACTGCCTGTGATAAGTCAGCTACTGGAAATAAAAAACAGACTAGCAGCAAACACCTAAACCTTTTGCAACTCAACATCTTAGGCCTACAAAACAAGACAACAGAACTCCAACACATACTCAAGAAGCATGATATACACATAGCGCTATTGCAAAAAACACTACTGCCCAAGAAAAAAATAAACATCACAGGCTACACACAGTACAGATGCCTTTGCACCAAATGCCAGGGAATTATGACCCTCATAAGAAACGACACACAAGCCACAGTAAAACAAATACAGAACAATACAGACATCGACACGCAGGAAATACTTCTTTGGAGAGGAGGAACAAAGTACACCATCAAAAACTACTATTGCCCACCATCATCAACAGCAGAAATAGACATACAACTACCACACTACACAAGGACAATAATAGCTGGCGACTTCAATGCACACACACCTTCCCTAGGCTACCCACACTACAACAAGCGTGGCAAAGAAATAGAGGATGTAACAAATGCCTCTAACCTACACCTTCTGCAAAACAAAACTACACCTCCAACTTTCCTCCACAGAGCACACAACACAACTAGCAGACCTGACCTAACTTTTATCTCTACAGACATTACCGACTCTTCTAAAATAACAGTACTTGAAGACATAGGTAGTGACCACAGGCCTATACTCCTCAATATTGGAACGCCAGGTAGATACCAATCCAACAAAACAACTAGATGGAACTATAAAAAAGCTAACTGGGCAGCTTTTTCACAAGAAACAGACACAAGACTATCAAGCGTAATTGAGACAGACGTCAATTCAACCTACTCAACTATAGTCTCCAACATCTTACAAGCAGCAAAAAAATACATCCCCCGAGGCCAAGTTAAGAAATACAAACCTTTTTGGACACCTGAATTAGATAAATTAGTAAAAGAAAGAAACATGACCAGGAAGACTATAGAAAAAAATCCTACTAGAGAGAACAAGACAACGTACAACAAATTGACAGGGCTTATAAGATACAAAAATAAAACAGAAAAAAAGAAAAAGTGGACCACAACATGCGAACAACTAGATCTAAACAAGGATGGTCGAAAGGCCTGGACCCTTCTGCACCGGCTAGCAGGAAAGAAACAAATAACAAACCCCCAACCTATAAAAGACACTGACGACATAATAACAGAAAACCTTAAAAAGGCTGAAACCTTCAATAAATATTTTGCCAGCATTAACAAGTCAAAGCCAAGAAAACAATTGGACCAGGCCTTTAGTAATATCTTAAAGAAAGAAGAAAAAGCTCCAACAGTCAACTGTCAGATCTTTGACACTCCCTTCACTCTACATGAGCTGAATACTGCCCTAAAAAGCCTCAAGTCAAGAAAATCCCCTGGACCCGATAAAATAACAAATGAAATGATTCGGGGACTAGGACCACAGGCCCAAAACTGTATACTTAACTTTATCAACCATACATGGAAAACTGGAGACATACCACAGGAATGGAGAACCACAAACATAATACCCATTTTAAATAAAAATAAACCACCTGGAGACCCAAAAAGTTATAGACCAATCTCTCTAACATCCAACATTGGCAAAATGGCAGAAAAAATGATCAATAACCGACTTTATTGGTGGCTAGAAAGTACTTGCTCACTCCACAATGCACAAGCTGGCTTCAGGAAAGCAAGTAGAACAGAAGACCACCTCTTTCGTTTTATCCAGGACACAGTAGAAGATTTTCATGAAAACAAGCAGTATTTATAGATTTGCAGCAAGCCTATGATAGAGTGTGGAGAAAATGTCTATTTTTGAAGATGAAAAAAATGGGCATCCATGGAAAAATGTACAACTGGATCAGGGCATTCTTAAAAAACAGAACCATCCAAACCCGATTCGAAGGTGCCATCTCTAGTAAAAAAAAGTTTGGAAGAAGGACTACCACAAGTTTCAGGTCTTAGCTGCACTCTCTTTCTAATCTTCATGAATGACCTCCCGGACCTCATTTCGGTCAATAAGGCACTTTATGCAAACGACCTTTTAATTTGGACTACAGAGAAATATCCAGTGCTGACTAGATCCAAACTAAATAGAGCCCTCACAACTATCTCCACATATTCAAAATTATGGAAAATGGAAATAAACAAAGAAAAGTCAGTTTATTCAATCTTTAGCCACAGCAACAAAACAGCAAAAAGAAACTACATCCTAAAAATAGACTCTCAGCCAATAAATAAAGAAGAAAATCCAACATATCTTGGTGTAAAACTAGACCAAAGACTGTCTCTAAAACACTTTATGGCAGATTTAAAAGAAAAGGCATCACAAAGATTAAACATAATAAAACACCTAGCAGGAACATCCTGGGGAGCTGAAAAGAAAACCTTAAGACAGTTATACACTGGATATGTCAGATCTGTAATGGATAACTGTCTCTCCATACAAGTAGCTGCCAACAAAACCTATCAATCATCATTAGATACAATCCAAAACCAAGCCTTGCGGTTAATTAGTGGAGGTATGAGAACTACTCCCACAGCAGCCTGTGAAATAGACTCCAATATTGAACCTCTTAAGTTAAGGCGCAACAGAGCAGCATTAGAAGCTATTGAGAGATACAGAAGGTTGGAGGACGATCATCCAAATAAATTACTAACACAGAGAAATAGGAAAAACAACCAAAAAAAGCAAAGGACTCTGATCCAACTTACTGACGAACTAGCCCTAAAACACCACCTACCCAATAACAGAGAAAAAATTACCAGGTTTTCAAACATTACACCCGGACTAAACTACAAACAACCAACCATCAAAACACATTTACTAAATAACACCTTAACAAAAGAATCAAATCCACTGGAGCTCAAAGTAGGCACGCTTGAAACAATCGAAAGCTATCAAAAAACAGCTATCCATATTTATACAGACGGATCGGCTTTCAAAGCTACCATCAATGCTGGTCTTGGTGCTTTCCTGGTCTTCCCTAAAAATAAACACTTTGAGATAAGCGCACCCTGTGGCGATTACTGCTCAAACTTCGAAGCCGAAATTGAGGCAATTACCATAGCACTCCAGACAGTGGAAAACAAATTATATGAAGGAGTGCAACCACCACCAGATATTGTTGTCTTTACAGACTCCCAATCTACTCTGCAAGCACTTAACAGCAGCACCTCAAACAGCCCAAGAGAGTTGACAACACTCAGTGTGATAATCCACGAGATGATATCAAAATTAAATATCAATATTACACTACAGTGGATCCCTGGACACATTGGCATCATGGGAAATGAAAAGGCAGAAAAGCTATCAAAGGCAGGTTCAACTATGGAACAACCAGATAGACCTGTTAACTACCTCACCCTAAGGTCAATGTTAGTCAACAATCACAAAGAGAAGTGGCTCAACCAATGGGCATCAGGAAACACAGGCAGAGCCATGTACAGAGAAATGACTACGCCTAACAAACTGGACAGTATTAACTTCCTCCCCCGCAAAGAACAATCTACAATCTTCCAACTAAGAACAGGACACACACCACTATTAAATTACCACCTGAACAAAATAAACTCCACACAACTACCCCTTTGCAGATATTGCGCCCACCCCTTTGAAACCGTAAACCATATCCTCTTTGAATGCCCCTCCCTAATCCACCTTAGGCAGACCCTACTTCCACTACAGCCCAACATAACCAACACCCTGTACGGCAGTGCTGAACAACTGAAGAAAACAGCACACTATTTTTCCTTGGCACAGTCTGCAAAAGAGCTCACAGCTCAGCAGCAATAAAGCTGGCTAGAAGAAGAAGAAGAAGAATAGCATATATAAATTAAATTAGTGACAGATTTTTGTAATTTTGTAATTTCTTACTATAATACAAAAAGAAAAAGTGTTGATTTGTCCGATAGGGGGAAGGGGATTGCATGTATCGCACTTCCACCTGTTTATATTATATAGATATTCGACTAATTTTGTTCACATACTATGATTTCTCCATAAAAGTAGGACCGCCCCCCCCACTCAAACGGTTTAGATGGGAAGGGCGGTGGAGGTATTCGCTCTTCCCCTTCCAATCGGCCAACATGTGAACGAAATTATATAAAGACCGGTTAAAATACCAATAACACGTTTTAATCATATAGATATTTAATTGATTCTGTTAGCTAGCTGTGATTTCTACAGATAAATAGGACCCCCCCCCACTCGAAAGTTTATGGTGTGGGGGGGGGGTTGTTGATGCCATCGCCCCCTCCCGACCTTACCAAATCAGCCAAAATACTAGAAAGGGGGGGGGCGAAATAATCTAAAAATAGGTTGAAATATAAATAATTAGTATATATTATTAACATAAGTAATAAATTCGCATACAAATTGTGTGAATTCTATACTATAATTCGTCCGGCCCCCCCCGAAGGTCGGCTTAGTGGGGGGGGGGGGCGATCGCCCCTACCGCCCCCCCCCCCATGGATCCGCCAGTGCCCCAGCTACGCCACTGGCTAGATAAGAATAAATTATTATATACTATTTTTGGTTTATCGAGAGTTCAGAATATGGAAGTTTAGGAAATCTATGCATTTGAAAATGTACAAGATAATTTATGTCATTTTTAGCATCTGCGAAATATTTTTTTTTAACAATCTCTTTCGCTTGTAGGACAAACTAATTTTATGTAGTTGGCAATTTGTATCTTTACAGTGCTTAGTTCGTTTATTTATTTCCAAATTTCTCCCAATCTTCCTCTTTTTATTTATCAGTGTTGTTTGTATACATATTTTCTCATATCGCCTTCACATTTTACCGTATCGTTTCATGTTCTTTTTCTATGATTGGATTTTTCCGGCTTAAAATGCGAAAAGCTAAACAAAAAAAAATGTGTTTAAAATGTATCGGAAAATATGTTCATAAGTGTAACAGAGATACTTTTGGCCGTCTACAAGTCCCCATTTGTTTTTATAATTGAGTATGCTTCCTGTATGCACAGTGGCGTAGCTAGGGTGTTTGATGCCTAGTGCGGCATCTCCTCATGATGCCCCCCCTTCCCCCTAGGGATATAAAACAACGAAAATACGTCAATATATATTAACAAAATATACTATAAATAAATATTACGAGCTTTCTTGGTCGCAAAACTATCAATACTTTTATCGAAATCTGTTTTCCACTAATTGCCTAGTTAGTGAAAAGCATCACGGATTGGTATTAATTCTTGATCAACTTAATTTTAAAAAAACTTCGCTCGCATATGACCACAATTGTCAAAATGTAAAAATCTGATAATGCTACCTGAAGAGAATCTTGCACATGATTCTTTTTCTCTCAAAGCAGAATGTGGCGTTCAATAGTCATCGCGAATATTTAGACAATACCTAGAACTGAATCATCTAGATCTAGTGGCATTCTAGCTGATATCTTTTTATTTATTTTTTTAAATTCAAGATTTCAAACGGTCTTTGTTTGAGAAGTTCAAAGGCTTCTAAAGAAATTGCGACAAACTGTTGAGGCCTCTTTCACTCCAGACGAAATTTGTTTTCGTCAATGTAGCTATCAGCACCATCGAAATTGATTTCAATCTGAGGATTCAATAGTTGTGATAGCGACCAAATTCATATTCACCTATCACATCATATTTGGTGATTATTTCTTGAACTATCACGTCCAAGGAAGAATAAATCTCAATCCGTAGCTCGTTCTTATGTGTTTATACAGAATCTTCACCTTTTTCTCTTGGCTTCTTTTTATTGTGGTCAATACATCTTTCATGTTCTGCACTAACCCTCAGATCAGAGTACTTGCTTTATTTGCTAAAGGTAGGCTAATAACGGCTTCAGTTATCGATGTTTTTAATGTTTTCAATTTAAGTGTGCTGTCTCGAATTGACGATCAGTGTTTTTGAAGGTAGACTTACCCGCCGTTTATTTCAGTTAATTCAGGGGCTAAGAATTCAAAATAGGTGAGAAAATTAAGACTGCATAGCAACTAACAATCCACCTACTTAAGAGATTGTGTCTTTACAATTCTTCTTCAAACTCGTTCATGATGCCCATTGAGGGCCAGATTCTGCTTTGAGAGAAAATAAATGATATCCAAGTTTCTTTTCATTATCAGATTTTTACCTTTAGGACCATTTGATCCCTGCCGTCAACCATTTTAAACAGAGAAGACAATTTCTTCATCTGAGATAGCACTATGAGAGCCAGCCAGACTTATCAATCAATTAACAGAGTGTCAAAATAAATACATTTTTTAACCAAATGCACTAGTTCATGTTTGTTCATGTATGTAGCCTACAATGTGTGGAGTTTCTACTGAGAAATTTTGTGCTCGGTTTGATGCCCCTCATCACTTGATGCCCGTGCGGCCCGCACCACCCGCACATGGCTAGCTACGCCACTGTGTATGCATATACGTATAATTCATTTTAAGAATGATTTTAAAAGCTCCTATTATTTACTAATTATAAAGGACCACCATGACCATACGGATGTATTACACAGAGCTTTATGTAATGTAATGTATACAAATTAACTGACCCTCTAGCTCCACCTACGTAGGCTGGCTGGTCTTATGGTACATTGGACTGTCGTTCCGTGGTCTTGAAAGTCCTGGATGCGAACCCTGTCCGCTGTCATCCCCCGTCGTCCTGTGGGAGGTTTGCGCTAGCAGTAATTATTTTCAGAATCTGAAGGAACATCCGAAACATGTCCAACATTTGACAACAAATAAAACAGGTTTGGGTATAACATAATTATTTTTTACGGGATAGTTTCATACATGGCTTGAAATCCATGAAACAGCAAAACTTTCTTTAGTTTACATCTAGCCAATGTACACAATAGGGAAATTTCTTAAATATGTTAAACGGGATATTAAAAATCAAAGTGAAAGCAAAGAGCAGACTACTGCAATTAACTTTTAGTGTCAGAAGTCCCAGTTCATTGTTGTTTTGGTTTGTAAATAATTCCTTTTATCCGCTTGCAAACTTTTCATGGAAACTTGAACCTCGAAATATATTGCAAGATTTTACCTAGAAATTTGAGTTTATCTATATCTTTGGGAAAAGTAGTAATAACTAATTGGCCACAAACATGGTAAAGTCTGGTATAACCATTCTAAATTTTCAAAATATAATAATAATCAAATTAAAATTGGTCTCGAGATCTTCATTTTGAACACGTCACAGGAAATTCCCGATTATATTCACTAAAAAGCTAAATTTAAAAAAAAAAGACGTTTAGGATTATTTTGCGCACTGTCTTGAATGTGCAACTCAGTCTAGACTACTGTCTTTAATGTGCAACTCAGTCTAGACTACTGTCTTTAATGTGCAACTCAGTCTAGACTACTCTTTAATGTGCAACTCAGTCTGGACTACTGTCTTTAATGTGCAACTCAGTCTAGACTACTGTCTTGAATGTGCAACTCAGTCTAGACTACTGTCTTGTATGTTTGTAACTCTTGATTTATATCCAGCAAACTAGAATTTTATAAATGCTGAGTTTATTATACAATGGTGTAGCCAGGATGTTTTCGGGGTTGGAGAATAGGAGATGGTAAATATATATTTCTTCAATCACCTATCATTCATTAGTTATTAAGAACAAAGTAGTCGCTCTTACAAAACGTGGTCAGACTCTCGGCTTTATAGTGGAAGATTTGTCTGTAACAAACAAACAAACTTTTTTTAGTTACTTGTTTAGAGTGGAGAAATTTCACTTGTATACTTTCATTTCTTAAATGGAATTTCCTTGAAACTAAGTTCGAATCCTGGTAAAGACTGGGATTTTAAATTTCGGAATCATTGGATGACTCTGTGTCCACCCAGTTCTAATGGGTACCTGACATTAGTTGGGGCAAGTAAAGACGGTTGGTCGTTGTACTGGCCACATGACACCTTCGTTAACCATGGACAACTGAAACAGATGACCTTTACATCATTTGCCCTATAGATCGCAAGGTCTGAAAGGGAAACTTTACTTACTTAATTTGAAAGTACATTGCAGGAAAGTCTGGAAGCCATGTGTTCTCTCTCGTCCTCTCACTTTCCCAATTATTCTCCGAGGCGCGCAGAGTTTGTTTTATTTGTTTGAAGAACCTTTCTTCTTGGTCTACAACTCCGCTTAGATACAACAGGAAGTTAGGGTCAGATTTCAAAGTTTATCTTCTTGCATAAAAGTTACCCCGCACCAATTGGACAAACACAAAGCGGGACATCCAGCGCACGTCCCCGTTATGTCCACACTCCAGACCTGACTTGACACCCCACACATATCCAATTAATGCTCCGTGCCTCCGTAGAGGGGCTGACTTCGGGATACGATAACTTACCTTCGAGAGATTCCGTCATAGTACCTGGGGTTTAAAAAAAAAGGGGGGGGGGAGACATAATAATTAAACAAACCACCGAATAGGTTGACGGGAAATAATGGGGGGGGGGGTAGGTTTTCACTTAAGACGCCGATTGACACCAGGAGTCACGTATCATTACAGGAAACCACGTCTGATTACGCGTACAATAGTTTAAGACTTACCTCCCCTCGTTCTAACGCCTCGGAGTGTAATGTGGTGATTAGTGCGTTTACCGGTAAACAAATCGAAACGTGTGTGTGTGTGTGCGTGCGCGGGCCCGTGATTGCAGCTAGAAGTCAAGGTAAGTGAGGTAATACCACAACGAAATATATATGTGTTGGTAAAGCGAGAGGGGGGCCGCTGAATCAATTGATTCTGGTGACTAACTTTATTAAAATTTAATATCGTTCACCGTAATACTCGTCACGGAGGAACGGTATGTGGTAGTGTAATACAAGCTTCACCTTTCCCCCCATAGAAATAAATAAATAAGATCAAAAAAAAATTCTTGTATGTCACGTGTGCATGTAATGTATTAAAGTTGTGGGTCAAGGTCGTTATGTCAAACACACATGCGACAAGCAAAAGAAAAAAGAATACTCTTTTTGAAAAACAAAGCTTATTTATGGTAAAGAACCGCTAATTACTGCCATTAATTTCAAGATGGCAAGGTTTAGCTCCCTTTCTTCTATATGAAACAAAATTAATTAAACACTTCTAATTGATTATTTAATTTTTTTTTTATTGATTCATATATTGTCTTTAATTATGAATAATTTCAACTTGATTCGAGAATGGGGAGTGGGAGAAAAAAAACGTGTCACGACGTAATAAGGGGGATAAATCCATTTATGCATCCAAATCTATTATTAAGTAGCACTTATTTCTCTTATTTTAATGAATTACTAATGATTAATTACCTAATTGACAAATTGTTTTAATTGATTCAAGTTTTGCTGGGTACAACGAATCTATCTATACCAGGGTGCAAAGTTTCAACTGGATCCGAGAATGGGAAGTGGAAGAAAACTCATGTTCAAACTTTGCACCAGACAGACAGACAGACAAAGTTGGTATAAGCTTTGTAAACACAAGACATCATGAAAGTATATTTTTACATTTCTAACTATCGCAGTGCTGTTCGCTCACCTTTCTTTGTTTATATTGACCTTGGGCATATTAGGAAAGTAGATTAGTATTGGACAGAATATGACCTGAATAGTGTTGTTTTTTTTTAACTAGAAGAAATAATGCATTTTAGACATCAGAGAATGCACATCTCATCTGAGAGAGACAAAGAGAGAGAGAGAGAGGGGGGGGGAGAGAAACACAGAGAGAAAGTGTAGACCTATGTCAGTGTGAGTCTCTGAGTGTGTACGTGTGTGTATGTTTGCATTCTTCATCTATGAAAGGTATTATCTTAACATGTTGAAGGTGGGGGGTAGACTGTAGGGCGGGACGGTCAGGTCTATTGTCTGCTCAATGTGGACTACATTTTTTCGCAATTAGTGGCCACGATGAAAAGGCACATACGCATGAGCATAAAGAGATGTCCACTCCAGTGGACGCAGCTGGACACGCCTACAGCCAGGTCAGTTCTTTGGGAAGATTAAGGGTGAAAATGACAGGCATCGCATGGACCAGGGTCGAAGCCAATTTGTCAGTGGGCCCTTGGGACCGAAGGTGCGGCGAGAGAGTGATAATAGATGTAAGAATACAGAGGGGTCAGTATCGGCAGGCACCCACCGCCTCGTTTGGGATGACTAGCATGCATGGAGCAAAAAAAAAAGTTTGTCGCATGGGAGGTCACAAAAGGTCACCAACTGACCATTCTCCCTCTTCCTCCCCTCTCCACAAGACAAGTTGAGGGCTTTTGAGTTAGTTGTGTTTTGATTTCATCTCCTGTTTCTTTGACAACGCGGGGCCCACCCGTGCACATGTCGGTAAATATTCGGTACGCAGGTTCTCAAGCAGTACTTACAAGAATGATTTGAAATGAAAACAATCAATGTTTTCTAACCATGTCACTCTCTGGTACGGTGATGTGGCTTAACGGAATGCAGGTTCCGTAAACCGAGAATGGGCCCGTCAGAAGGACAAGTAGAGACTGTCACTCGGGGCCCAGCCCCTGAGAGATGCCTCATGCTAAATGAAAACAAAAAGTATAAGTCGAGTGTTATGTTGCACCTTTAAATCAGATTTTGCACAACGTTTAGCCGGCTGTAATGTTCTTCTAGTGCCATTTTATTGTATTTAATGCTGGCCAAATGAGTTATCTAGTTTTAGGGTAAAAAAAATTCTCTTGAGGAAGCGCAATCAAATTTCCTTTCTTTGAAAATTGTTTTGTAATTTTTCCTATAATAAAAAAAGAAGGAAAGTAAGCATTTCCGACCTTGCGTTCTGTAGCCAGGTTATATACAGGTCATTTTTTTTTCTATGACTTAACGAGAGTGTCGAGTGGCCAACACAACGACCAAATGCCGTTACGTTTTCCCAACTTAGGTCTGATACCCAACTAATTCCGAAATTCAAAATCATAGAGACCCAAACCCGAGACCCCAAGAGCGTTTACTACTTAGCCACCATGCCTCCCATTAAACAAGATTTACGTACCGGTATGTGTCTAGCATAGATATTTTTTTTCTGTTGTTCTTTTTGTTTTAAATAGCCCTGTCCCCAACTTCAAAGTTCTGGATCCACTCTTCTAACAAGCCAGCACGAGCATAAAGTAGTGCAGTATGTTGAGAACTACCCATAGACTTGTGGAATGTAAACCATGTGACTGGTCCTAGCTATTTACTTCATAAGAGCAGCCAGAAACTAATCCTTCACTTTCAAATAGTCGTCATTATTTTTTTGACCAGGCCTCCACAAGTACCGATAACTCGGATTAGCGTCTTACAGAAAGTAAGAAGTGAAATACCTTCTTATGTCCCCTTTTTAACTGTGCTTTACTTCTCCGAGTGATGCTCACAAATTTGCTTCCTATAAGAGATGGAAAAACTATTTAAAAAAAAAAAAAGCCCTAAAGAAGGGATGGAGGGGCTGTTTCATTGGACAGTTTTCACGCTTTGCTTGCTCCATTGTAGTCTGAGTTGATCTCTTCTGAGGGTCTACTTGTGTATATTCAGCTGCCCCTTCTAGTACAAACCCACCGCTACTAATCGAGCCAAGCCGCCATTTTAACAGCCAATTGTGGCATTTTGTTTGGTCTCGTATTTTCTTTTTTCTTTCACTCGTGTGGCTCCGCACCAACAGGCGGGACATAGAGAGGAATGCCCCAGTAAGCACTGGTAATTGTACAGCCATCCTCACTGAGCTCCAGGGTCTCTATCTCTTATCTCTAGCTTTAGTCGGTTATTACACGCCTCCCTTTAAAAAGAAATTAAATACTCTGGCTTCTATTGCTTAACATGCAAGTTTCTGTTGCTTGTAAAAAAGACAATTTTATAACAGAAATCACCCTTATCTGATTCCTTTTTGGTGAACATAAAAACAAATAAAGTTGCTTTAACGGACCCGAAAAGAGAAACGCAGAGAGTAGTTACAATATGGCGTCTGTCTGTTGGTCTGTAGGTCTGTCTATAACTTTTGAATCTCAAGCGATATGGAAAATCTAATCACATCATATCCTGTGGTAAGCTTAGAGTTGGTTAAACTTAGATGTTGTTACCCTGAAAGCGAACCATTTTAAGATGAAATATGTAAACCTTATTTTCATTCACTATGTTTTAGACCAAAAAGAAAACTATCACGCTACAACTTAATAGGGAAAAGCTAAATGTGTTGATGAAGGGCAGCAGCGTAAAACATTATTGTTGTTTTTGTGTGGTAAATTTATATTTAATATGTAAAACAAAAACATATAAACTATCCCTCTCAGTTCTTGCTATCTCTGGTGGTAAATTATGTAAGCTCATCTGTTACTATGACACGATTATCGAGAGCGTCATGGGGCCAGCACAAAAACCAACCGCTTAGACTGCCCTAACGTATATTAGGTCCCAAAAAGAGTTGAATGGACTCAAGGACGTTCTAAAAATCCCAAAGTTCAAGATCTAGGTCTTCAGCCAAGAGACCCTTCTGTTATGAAGCCTACAGCCTTACCACTCAGCCACCACTACCAAATTTCTCACAATACACCAAAAAAGGTACACTTTTGTGAAAACAACAAACAACTCAAATGTTGATATCGAATGTACGTGGGTGTTCACATTATTTTAACTAAACTTTAACATGCAGTTTTGGTTATGTAGGAACCACTACAAAGTAGTCGTGCTTGACTTACTTTGACCAAAACTATGTTACTCTGTTGAGTTACTGTGACCAAAACTATGTTACTCTGTAGAGTTACTGTGACCAAAACTATGTTACTCTGTAGAGTTACTGTGACCAAAACTATGTTACTCTGTAGAGTTACTGTGACCAAAACTATGTTACTCTGTAGAGTTACTGTGACCAAAACTATGTTACTCTGTAGAGTTACTGTGACCAAAACTATGTTACTCTGTAGAGTTACTGTGACCAAAACTATGTTACTCTGTTGAGTTACTGTGACCAAAACTATGTTACTCTGTAGAGTTACTGTGACCAAAACTATGTTACTCTGTAGAGTTACCTTTACCTGGTTCCACGACAATTCGTTCACTGACATTTCGTTCACCGACAAATTGTTCACGACTTTTCGTTCACGCGACTATTCGTTCACCAGACATTTCGTTCACCCGACAATTCGTTCACGCGACTATTCGCTCACGGCACGGACAAATTGTTGTCGGTGAACAAGTTGTCTGTGAGCGAATAGTCGCGTGAACGATTTGTCGGTAAACGAAATGTCAGTGAACGAATTGTCGTGTCCCCCCTTTACCTTTACCTTTACCTATCCCTTAGTCTGTTGGACCGTTGGGGCACCAGGCAAGATTTGTCGACCGTCTTTCTCCATTCCTCCCTTTTTTTTTGCCTTGTTCAGAACCTCTCTCAATGGCAGGCCCGTCCATTCTTTAATGTTGTCCTCCCATCGCGTTTTCTGTCTGCCTCTTCTTCTTTTCCCTGGCACTGTTCCCTGAAGAAAGGTCTTTGCGAGCCCCGTAGATCTCGTAATGTGGCCAAAGGTTTTAAGCTTTCGTTTTTTCACAATAGTAAGCAGGTCGTCATGAGCTCCGATCGCTACAGTAACCCTGTCTCTGATTTCTTGGTTTGTGATGCGGTCTTTGAATGTGATGCCTAGGATCCTTCTGTAGCATCTCAATTCCATTGCTAGGATCCTCCTCTCAAGCTCTGCATTCAACGTCCACGACTCAGAAGCATATAAAAATGTGGCCATGACGAGAGAGCACATCAGTCTAATTTTGGTGCCGAGGGCTAAGCCCTTATCTTTCCATATTATTTTAAGTTTTGAAAGGGCTGCTGTGGACTGTGCTATTCGGGCCAATAATTCGGGTTTTGTTCCCTCATCTGAGACAATAGCTCCAAGGTATTTGAAGCTGTTAACACTAGTTAGCTTTTCACCTCCAATACTGATGCCTTTTTTAAAGCCCTGATGGCTATTGGTCATAATTTGAGTTTTTTCGGCATTTATTTGCATGCCATATGCTGCGGAAGTCTTGTCAATGCGCATCACCAGGTCAGCTAGTTCTTCTTCTGTCCCTGCTAGGCCGTCAATGTCATCTGCGAAGCGCAAGTTAGTAATTCTTCTTCCTCCAATGCTAACAGTACCTTCATAGCCCTCGAGGGCATCTTCCATTATCCTTTCAAGGAAGATATTGAAGAGTGTTGGTGACAGTAGGCAGCCTTGTCTTACTCCAACTGTGGTTTTGAACCAGTCCCCAATATTATTGTTGAAGTACACCGCACTGGTGGCCTCCTTGTAGAGGTTCTGGATAACTTTGATTATGTTTTTATTAATGTTGTACTTTTCCATTGTCGCTCAGAGTGCTCCGTGCCATACTCGATCGAAAGCTTTCTTGAAATCAATAAAGACACGGAAAAGATTCTCTTGGTGTTGGAGATATTTCTTACAGAGTATTCTGAGGTTTAGGATTTGCTCTGTTGTGCTGCGACCTTGTCTAAAACCTGCTTGTTCTTCTGATATGATGTTGTCTGCTATCGGTTTTAGCCGGTTTAATATGATTTTTAACAGAACTTTGCTGGGATGACTTATGAGGCTGATGATGCGATAGTTTTGACAGAGTTGTAAGTTGCCTTTCTTTGGAAGGGTTATTATGAGTGATTGGGTCCAGGGTTTGGGCCAATCTCCTGATTGCCAGATCTTGTTGCAAATCATATAGAGTGCGTTTATCATAGTTTCTCCTCCCGCCTGAAGAAGTTCGCCAGGAATGTTGTCAACTCCGGCCGATTTTCCCTTTTTCAGAGCTTTTACTGCTGCTGCTACTTCCGAGCGAAGAATCGGATAGTCGTCAATGTTGGAAACTGTCGGGACATTTAGTATCTCTGGATCTCCTGAGATTTCAAAGTTATACAACTCTGAACAGTATTCCGTCCATCTTTTCAACACATCTTTGTCCTCGGTTAAGCATTTGTTGTTTTTGTCTTGTATTGTGTTGGTTCTTCCATGCTTTGAAGTAGTGAGGTCCTTTACTAATTGGTACGCTTTTTTGCTGTTGTTTCTATTAAGTCTCTGTTCAATTTCTTGACACTTATTCTCTATCCACTTTTTCTGTAGAGTTACTGTGACCAAAACTATGTTACTCTGTAGAGTTACTGTGACCAAAACTATGTTACTCTGTTGAGTTACTGTGACCAAAACTATGTTACTCTGTAGAGTTACTGTGACCAAAACTATGTTACTCTGTAGAGTTACTGTGACCAAAACTATGTTACTCTGTAGAGTTACTGTGTCCAAAACTTTGTTACTCTGTAGAGTTACTGTGACCGCTCATATGTTACTATGAGGTACTTATCAGTCAAAAACGAAAACGGCTGTTGAGATATAATGTTACACTCATGGCTATCGAGCTATGAAATATCAAAACATGCATTATGACCTGCATTATTTACCAAAATGAAATACCCACAGGGGCCACCCACGAGTGTTTGTTTTTGTGAGTATTCTTTTTTTTTAAATTGCATTTGTTTTTAAAATTTATATTCTATTATCTGGGCCGGCCTTAGATGATTGGAGGCCATATGAGAATAAGGTAGCCCCAAATAAAATAGAAAAACGAAAATCATAAAATTCGCCAATTTACTTAAAACCTAGTGACTCGAAAAAAAATAAATGTTACTATTTTTACTTTAAAACAATGACTTTGAATCCTATGCCTGCACTAATCTGCGCCTGACTAGTTTGCCTATACATAAGGCCTGCCCTGCTATTAGAATACAAAACATCTACCTTTTTTTTTCTCCTTTGAATTGGGATGCAATATAGATTCTGATATTTAGATTTAATTTAAAGATTTAAAATTAAAAGTGTGCTGAACAACAGAAGAGAACAGCACTGTTTTTCCTTGGCACAGTCTGCAAAAGAGCTCACAGCTCAGCAGCAAAAAGCGTGCTAGAAGAAGTAAGATATGTTTTTTTAATGACTTGAATACACTGTCTCAAACTGATATTGTAAAATTTGATGCTGGTCATACGATGTGCATCTAATAAGATACATGAAACAGAAAGTAGGTTCTGTTTGAGAAGATCCGTCTGAAATAAAGATCAAAAGCGCCACAATTTAATTCGAACTGCAGAACGAAATGAAATGACAGCGACCACCTTCCAAACTTGAGGCCTGCTAAAGGATGACAGGGGCGAGTCACACTTCCGTTAGTAATGATGGAGAATGTACGCCTAACTGCAAACGTCTAATGGCTTGATCTCTTGGCATTAATGTTGCTCATTACTGGCAGCGCCAAAACTCAGCATTCTCAAAATAAACGAGATAAAGAGAGAAAGTGCGTAAGAGAGAGAGAGAGGGAGAGAGGCAGAAACTGAGAGAGAGAAAGAGACTGCGTAAACGAGAGAGAGAGGAAGAGAGAGAGAGAGAGAGAGAGAGAAGGAGAAAGAGCTTCTATTTGATCCGGTCAAAGAAAAACGAAACAGAAATACTTGGGTATTGTAACAAGTGGAACTCTACCTAAAAATGGACCTTTAAGACCCGTTACTATTCAACCCCGCACCCGTTAGCTCAATTCACCGCGGTCATACGGAACTCTAACGTAACATCGGGTCAAGATAATCTCCTAATTATTTGACTAGTAAGTACCCACTGGAACTAACGGACTTGATCCTCCCCCCCCCCCCCCTCTTCCTTTCTTGTGTTCAGTCTTTGAAGCCGTTAAGTTAACGAAAAGGTTTGTGAAGCTCCCCGGTGGAGTCATGACCTAATGGGCGACAAATGACAAGGAGTTATTCCGTTAAGATAACTCTTGATCGGTCAAGTGTCCCAGAAAGAGCGCAGTCGGGCGTAGTTAACACTGTCTTGGGAATTTCCCAGTGGACATTCCTTCATGTGGTCAGCTACTTTTCAGAAATGAAGAGAGGCGTGAACAATAGAAAAGAAGGTGTGTTTGGGGGAGGGGGGATAGAAGTGGTCAAAGTTTGCTGTATTGGTCACTTTAGGTCAATGCAAACAATGTCATGTTGGGGGGTTGATAAATAGTATGTCAAACGTCGCGAGTAGAAAGCACTGTAGTAGTAATTTATTTAAGCAAGTATTTTTACAAAACTTATATCAACTATGTCTGCCTGTGTGGTAAAAAGTTTGTACACATTATCTCTCCCACACCCAATCTCAATTTAAGCTGAACTTTTGAACAATTATTTCTTTTACCTGACAAAACAAGAATCAATTTTAAAAAACGATTTTTTAATTAACTATTGATAATTAATTATAGTGTTTGGTATCCTGAAGAAGGGAAACAAATTGTACTTGACAGATGTGGTGGTATAAGTTGAATTAGTCCCCTTGAAGAATCTTGAGCACTGAATGAAATTTTTTTTATGCATTAAAAAAACGATCATGTAAACATTCACCAAGATACCCTCTTCTTCCCTCCCTCTTTCACAACTGGTCCAGACAAGTGATAGGATCATAGCGCAATGAGAAAGCAAATAGCTAAACAAAATTAATTGGTAAAAATTTTCTATCACACAGATTTATATGTCTATGTTGATTGTACATAATTGATCCAAACTAACTGATACAATTACACTAAATAGAAGCTTTGCTAGCTGTTGTTTTTAAATATTATATATATTGTCAAATGTTGTGTTGTTAGTGTGCTTTCAACAACTCAGCTACTCCTTTGTCCGCTGTGGGGAGATCAGTCTCCAGCTCAGACCTACTTTGAGAAGCTTAATGATGATTATGATGGTTATGATAAGAATTATTTTAAAAGTAATGTATTATATGTAAAGTTTCTTTATGTCCGATACAATATATAGTTAACGGTTATATTATTATCATTTTTTTCTTTTGCTGAGGGAGAAAGGCTCCTCGGTTGAATAGTTGAGTTACTCTCAATTACTGGTGCGATTCTTTAATCTTGAAAGCTGTGTATTTGCTTTTTCTCTGTCACTTTGAGTCTGAAATGAAGTGGCAGACAGACAGACAGACAGACAGACAGATAGATAGATAGATAGATAGATAGATAGATAGATAGATAGATAGATAGATAGATAGATAGATAGATAGATAGATAGAGAGATAGATAGATAGATAGATAGATAGATAGATAGATAGATAGAGAGAGAGAGATAGATAGATAGATAGATAGATAGATAGATTAGATAGATAGATAGATAGATAGATAGATAGATAGATAGATAGATAGATAGATAGATAGATAGATAGATAGATAGATAGATAGATAGATAGATAGATAGATAGATAGATAGATAGATAGATAGATAGATAGATAGATAGAAAATAGCACACATTTAATCAACTTTAGAGTATGTAGTGCTCTTTTCTGTTGATATAATTACAGGGCATAGAACGCTTCCTTGACAGATACGAGCCACATTTTGTAGATGTTCACAAAGGTATATCAAAAACTGAGCGACTTTAATCTATTTAGATAAAGAACACTGTCACAACATTTTGCGCTTACTTTCCACTTCCTGAGTAAACAAATCCTTCAAGTCTCTACTCTCTAGAAAAAACAAATGCTGGTGGAATTCTATTTACTTTGAGGAAAATTGTCTATACTCCATTCTAGAGTTCGCAAAGAACCAAAGGTGAAATTATCGTATTTGAGTCCCGAAATTGGTCTCTAGTTCTTGCCCGCGGACATTTTTGTTTCCCCTCCCCCTCCGCTTGCCCACGTTTTTGATTGTTCGCAGGAACTTGACAAAAGAAAGTTAGAGTCTAGTTTTATTTTATTATTTATCTCAAAACAAGCCAGAGGCGAGATCACACTGCAAGAGCGTGTTGGTTATTGGAGATGGTTCTTATCTTCTTGTCCAGCAAGACTCAATTTTCATTGTGCTGAAAACGCTTTTCTGTATCTTTACCAAGAGCCCCCCTTTTTTCCTCCTTCCCCCCTTTCTTTACCGGGGGCGATTGAAGACCCTACACTGCAGTCGAAAAATCAGGTTTACAGCGAGAAGTACAATGGTTGCCAAAGGCGTAGAGCTAACACACTCTCAGCCCTCCTGGGTCAGTTTTGTTTGGAGACGGTCAATGGGGTGACGGCAGGTCCGCAAGGCTCTGGTCGATAATTAGAGTAGTTCCGTATCAGAGACGAGGTCTCCTAGCGTTGAGGGGGGTGCTGTGAGGGCCCTCGAAGCTTGACCATTCTAACCTGGTGAATGGGCACCGGCATGTTCGTTTTGAACATTAAAAAAAAAAGCTGTGCGTAGAGATCTCAAATGCTGTACCGGTGTTAAGTAGGAGGATTTAGTGAGGCTAATCTCAAGCCCACAGATGCGCTGCCTTGTTGGTACATATTAGGTCCCCGGTATCATTTACTTTGACCCCTCCTACCAAACCCACTTGCGGCTTTGATCACAGGGACCCTTGGTGCCCTCCTGCTATAAAAGCAACGTCTTCGTATCCGCCTTCGAATCCTCAATTCATGTATGAGCTGGTCAAGTCCCACTTGCCACCCACCTTCCATTTCGAGTGCTTCAACTGAATTGTAATACACATTATGATCATCCCCGATATTTAGATAGATAGGGCGGTATGCTAGGGAGAGTGAGGGAATATATTTAGCAGTAGTTACAAACATTTTTTGATAATTAGTTTTACATACTTCTGACGTGTCGACCTTGCGCTTTCTATCTCTGAATGCAAGCACGACAGCTACCACCTTCATGGAAAATGTTTAAAACTTCGACTTATTGCTTCCGTTAAAGATAAAATAACACATGATATTACTTATTCCTTATAAATAGGTGTATATTGATCCATGGAGTTATCTCGTTGTAAAGATGACTTCATCCCAGGGGCGTAGCTAGGAATTGTTCATCATTTGGGGACCCGGGGGGGGTTGACCTCTTTGGGGTCCCTGTATTTTACATATTTAATATTTAATGTTTAAAAAAATACTTATTTTAGTGCCGGGGGGATTTTCAAATTCTCCTCTTGCCCCACTCTAGCTACGCCACTTCTCATAAACAAACGCTTAAAATATGCTAGTATCTGAGTTAGGTGGTAAAACGATAATGATCGGCAACCGGAAACAGGTCTAAAAAGCCTTTATATGAAATTTGTCATCATCCAAGAAGTCGCAATGCTAAGAGTTGTAAAAAAATGTATAAGTATAATCCTAACCTTATTTATTTGTTCTTATAGAAGAGCGTTTAGAAATACTCTAAATATTAAATCAGCGTCATCCTGCCAACAATGGACTAAATTAGCTGTCCTATATTATAGCCTAAATATTCTACTGAAATATTCGTTTTAATCTAGAATCGATTCTAGAAATTCTGCTAAAATATTCGTTTAAATCTTAAATCGTTCTAAAGATTCTACTGAAATATTCGGTTAAATCTAGAATCGATGTTTGGAAAAATCCATGGCGAACGATATAAATTTTTATTTTTCTTAAAGGGTATGATACAAATGTATTGATTATCAGGAATAATTTGTCCCATAGAGACGAAACAGTGCCAAATGTTTCAACTGAAGAGATTCAGTCTGCTGGTCATTGCGTTGGCCAAACTTAGGCATATCTCGTCTTGCTATTGGACTTTTAAAATATGAATCCTAAATCTTTGATCCCATATCACAGAAAGCATTAGGGTGTATTGGTAAAAGGCAGCAGAAAACGGAAATGGAATTTAGAATTGCAATGTACAGGTGATTGACATTATTCATCAATGTAAAATAAACATCCTTTTCTTCTTTATTAAATTTAATGTTTTAACAGAGTAAATATGGGATTGCATCAATGAATAATAATCCGGTTGAACAAAAATAATTACATTCTCCCATACAGATATGTAAAAACTCACATATTGAAAAAGTAAAGACGAATAAGACAAAATTAAACAAAATAATGAATAAATAAAATTTAAATAAAATGTTTTCTTAAACTAAGATTGGAAATAACCACACAATTACTGTCATATATCTCAATACTGCAAGATTTATCTCCTACTTTTTATCTCTTATATACAACATGATTATTTAATTACCACTAATTTATGAACAAATTGATTAAAATTTTTTTTTATTGATTTATGTGTTGTCATGACGACAATGAATAACTTAATTCGAGAATATGAAGAGTGAGAAATAACGTGTACAAGATTTGTACCAGACAGACAGACAGACAGAGTGGGTGAGTTGATATAAGCTGAAAAAAAAAAGCATAGTTAAAAATTCCATTGAAAGATACCCGCCAATGAAATAAAAAGAACAACTTTTTTTTTATATTTTGTTCAACAGATTTTTTTTCCAACCCAACTTTATTGAGTTTAGTTTAGTGTAGTGAAAACAGCATAAAACGCATCGCCGTGTATCTGTCAAAGTTATACTCCAATTAATTGATAAGCTGATATTTAAAAAAAAATGTTAAGTCAGCTAATTAGTTAAACATTCTATTAGAACGTAAACGCGCGGAAAGTTGCCACAAAACTCAGACACGCGCGACTCCATATTGCCTCCAAGCCTTGAGCGAGCTCTTCTTTCCTCAGACAATGGTTCTGATCCCTGGCCGCTCATCCCTGGCCTTTATTAATTCTCGCACGTGCCATATGGCGGAGGCTTGTTATGAGCGAGGCGAAAAATCGAGGTACTCACGGCCAGGAGAGCTAACACAGTGTCTCCCTTGTACGGCAGTCGCACTCAGAGCTTGGCGCTAATTGTCCTGAAGCGGCGCCTAGTCTTTTTTTGGTGAGGTTAGATTCTAAAGGGAAAGCATTCTTAAGTCTCCGGAGTAGCCAAGGGCAAGATATATTTAGCTTGACACTTTTGTTTTAATAGCATTATCATAGTGGCCTTAGAGTTAGAAAATAAAAAGGGGGGTTGCGAATTGGAGATTTCCATTATTGATGGATAACTTTAAAACTTTAAATAGCCAGCTGTTTGGTGTATCCGGTGTATTGAATATAGAAAGTGAGATAAGCTTTGTGTTGCAAAAAGTATTCAAGAAGTGTGTGCCTTTTTAGCACTACAATGTTTTTGTTTTTTTTTCGAGTGTATAAGAAAGTGATTTTTAGCGACCCCCGAAAGGGGAAAAGACGCTATTAGTTTTGTGTGGAATGTCTGTCCGTCTGTCCGTCCGTCCGTCCGTCCCGTTTAGATCTCGTAAACTAGAAAAGATAGTGAAAATCAGACACCATAATATTTTAGACCATTCAAAGTTCTGATGCGACGGCTACTTTTTTTTTCTGAAAGCGAAAAATCTAATTTTTTAAATCACTTTTGCAAGAAGATTTTTTTTTCCATAAAAATACACTTTTACTATTCACTATTAATGGTAACGGAAATAGGAGGCCCTTTAGTACCGGAGATAACAATTTTACCATAGTTTTAACACATTTATGCAAACAGTTTTAGATTCTTTGTCAAAAAAGTAATATTTTTTTTTACATTTGTATTGCTAAGTTAAGTAAGTTCTATTATACTAACTACTACATTTACATAAAAAAGGTTTACTTTTTTTTTAAAGAGAAAAAAAAATCTAGTATACATATAAGTTAGTTGAACATAATTTAAAACAACAATTAATAAGTAGTTGTGGGTAGACCACATCGGTGGCCGAGTATACTATAACATATACTGAAGCTGTCTTTGTAACCTTGTTTCTAATAATTTGCTTAGCACCGTTCATCTTTCTATTTGGTTATTTTTACGTTGTTTAGTTTGTCTTTCATATGACTCCCAATCTTTTTTTTTATACTGTTACATTTTTCTTGTGGTTCTTTGCATCTCCCCAACATTTTGCCCTATCACTCTTCTTTTTCTATGTTACCTTTTTTTTTTAGATTTAAACCGGATCTTAAAAATCAATGTATAAAAGGAGCCAATTTCTATGCTTCAAATTTATTATTCTAATCTCCAAGCCAATCTATATAGATTTGATCTTTAAGTTTACATTTTAACTTACAGGCTAGAGATTGCTTCGCAAATATGCCTCTTTTTTTTTCTTTTTTTTTTTTGAAATCCCAGTACTTTAAATGTTAACAAGCAGGTTTGAGTGCAAGGCGGCCAGAAGCTGGGGTCCATTGTTCGAAGATTACCAGTTTCTGTGTCTGAGTTGTTACTTGGTGGAGTGGTCAATAGAGGCCCACTTGGTTTGTGTTTTCTCGTTAAATCTCCTTGGCTTCACCTCGGGGTCACGGTCTTGGTGGTGGTCAGTCGAAGCCGCCCCTCTCATCGCCCAGGTCAGTAATAATCGAACGAAACGCCGCGGTTCTAATTGACCTAATCTGTTGTTTGGTCAACCAGGGGATGGTGCCCAAACGCAGAATCGCGGTGACTATTTGTGGCTATCATCAGTGTCTGTTAGAGGGGGGTGGATGGGTGGACCTAGTATATGCAATTGTCACCTGGAGTGATCAGAAAAAAAGAATTTGAGAGAACGCTAGTCCACCTGCCCTTTGAACAAGCAATGGAAAGTGCTTTGGTTTAAAACGTCGTGTAAGTTACTCAGCCTAGACTACAACCAATTTCCTCATTTTCCTGCCCGCGTATCAACAACAGACACGACACGCATTCACTTTGAAAACTTAAGTACTATGAAAACCATATAGATCGTTAAGAAGACCTTGTAGATTTTTAAGAAGACCTATTAGATCTTTAAGTATACCTTGTAGATCTTTAAGAAGACTTTTAGATCTTTAAGTAGACCGTGTAGATCTTTAAGAAGACATTGTAGATATTTAAGAAGACCTTGTAGATCTTTAAGAAGACCGTGTAGATCATTAAGAAGACCTTGTAGATCTTTAAGAAGACCTTGTAGATCTTTAAGAAGACCTAAAGATGACCTTGTAGATCTTTAAGAAGACCGTGTAGACCATTAAGAAGATCTTGTAGATCTTTAAGAAGTCCTTGTAGATCTTTAAGAAGACCACGTAGATATTTGAATAAACCGGATAGATCATTAAGAAGACTATGTAGTTCTTTTATAAAACCTTGTATATAGTTAAAAAGACCTTGTAGAAAAGATGGAGTCGCTTCTGTTACATGGGTATCCTTCATCAAAGTGAGAAAAGGATACACCCATTCCGCAATACATCCAGTTACGATATGAAGCAGACCCCATTAATTATAAAGTTCTAGTCACCATACCATGCTTGAATTGTGGACTGAACGGGCGATGGTTCAATAGAGCTGAGCCCCCAAGGAGAAGACCGGCCCTCTCAGTTATACACACAAACACATACATTCATGGATCTATTTTAAGGAAAAAGAAAAAAAAATGCTTTAAAAAATACAGAAATCTTTTTTGCTTGTTTCGGTGGAAATTAAATGTAGAGGTTTAATAAAAACTAGAAAGTTTGCATTTTTTCCCAAATTAACGCTTTTAGACTGCGTATCTTTCAAAACCGTTTTTTTAGCGAGCACCTAAGAGGTAAATTAAACGTGTGCAAAAGTTAATGCAAAAAAAAAAAATCATTAGGCGGTTCTAAAGATCTCTTGATAGATGAATAAATGGTATTTATATGTAACGGGTGTAGCCGGTTGGAAATGCTTATAATACTTCGGTCTTTTAGTACAATGAAGACCTATATACAGTTGCTTCTTCTTGGGATTTTTTTTTCGACCTTTCTATGGGCACAGAAGATAAATCGACTCATTGTGTGATGCTTTTGTTTCAACAAACGGTTTAACTCGTCATTGACTCAACGATTAACAGCGGATGGCGAGTGTTTAGACTCGGAACGAGGCCCGCCCATTTCTGAGGGGGACAAAATTTGCATTCAAAATGTATTTGTGAACTCGGTGGCCAGGAGCGATTGCCTCCTTAACGCAGACCGGAAGGTAACTTGCGGCGGAGGAATCTGGTTGTCTTTAACAATCAAGGACGTGGTTCTTCGGGAAAGTTAAATTAGAGGAAGAAAAAAAAAAACACTCCGCGGATGTTTTTTAAAGAATCTGTTGGTCACCCTTCTCTGTCAATAAACGCCTTTTTTTTTTTTTTGCAAGATGGAGACGAGAGCGGGAAAGAGGCAAGGGAGGTAAATGATGACAAATTAGACGTCTGCCTTTTGGTTTGGTAGCGAAAGAGGTTCTGGAATGTTCTCACAGTTGGTTTAACACAGGATTTGGTAGTCCGCTGATCGAATTAGCCAGGGGCCTTATTGTATTTTATTTGATGACATTGTTACCTGTCAGTGTGGTGTCGCTGTTGTGTTGTACCACAGAGGAGGATGTTGTGGCCCCGATTGTCTCAATGTAAATGTGTGTGGGTGAGTGTTAGAGAGACAGAGAGAGAGAGAGAGAGAGGGAGAGACAGAGCGGAAAATGTTGTGGACCAATCGTCTCAGTGTAGATGTGTGCGTGTACGTTAGAGAGAGAAAGAAAGTGGGAGACAAAGACAGACAGAGAAAGAGAAACGAAAAGAAGGAAACAGAGACGGACAGACAGAGAAATAGAAAAAGAAAGAGAGAATTAAAGAGACAGAAAGAGAGACAGAGAGAGGGAGGCAATGAGTAAACGAAAGCTGGAGACAGAGACAGACAAATAGACAGAAAATGAGGTAAAGAGATACAAACAGAGAGAGTCAAACAGAAAGACAGAACGAGGAAGAGAGAGACAGACAGACAGACAGACATAACGAGGAAGAGAGAGAGAGACAGACAGACAGAGAGACAGACATAAGGAGGAAGAATGAGAGAGAGAGAGATAAGCAGAGATGGAGTAGTCGTAACACACAGGAGGGCGCAGAGAAACTTGTGTGATTGTTGGAGTGTTGAAGTATCAAGACAATATCACTTCCTGTTTTTATTTAGTACTTTAAAACATTTGTGAAAAAAAAAAAAAAAAAAAAAACCCAACCAAAACGACAACAACAAATCAACTATAGAATCCTATTTTTTTTACCAGACTCTTTTTTCCTTAAACCGGAAGTTGACAATATTTGTATAATAGATATAAAAAATATTCAAATAATCGTCTACAAAGACTCAAAATACAAATCCATTGTTTCGCACAGTTAACAAAGCTGTATTGTGTAGTTTTCATCATTTTCATATTTCTTTAAAAAAGTTACTATTTCAAAAGTTAATCTCCGTTATTCTTCCCCCTGCCGAAAGGTCACTTCAGTGTTACATTCATTGTCCAGCTTTGAAGCCCGAGCTCCGAAGTCCGAGCAATGTTACAACCTTAAGCAATGTAGCTAGCACTTGTCCCTCACCACGTGACTTCCTGGCTAGTTCAGTCAACTCCCTGCAGCACAGGGTTGGAAAGACAACAAAAAATGCAACCCCAGAATGCACAGGGAAAGGGGGGGGGGCTTGTAAAAGTTGAGGGGGGGGGGTCTGTCTTCCGTTCGGACAAGGTTCACACGCAGTAAGAACAATGACCGGACTGTCCACCTTAATGACGCAAAGTATCCGTTTTGTCTGTCTGCACCGAGTCTTCATCTGATAGGCAAGTTTGTCCTTCACTGATTTGTGTGCCTTTCTCAGCTACGATGTCTTGGTGTTTCTTTTTTCATCCCTTTCTTTCGTTCTCTTTCTCGTTCTCTCTTTCTATCCAGCTTTCTCAATAACTCTTTTCAAAATTTCATGTAAGCTAACTATATCATAGGACTGCTATCAGGGCCGGCTCTAGCAATTGCGGGGCACTGTGCGAAACTGATTGCGCGGGGACCAGTCTGTCTTTGAAAATGCATTCGTCTTAAATAAAAGCTGACAATGCCGGTTTTTTTTTTAATCCAGCGTAGGAATGGCATCGCAAAATGAAAAGTTTGTGTGTTTTTCAGGAGATTTTCATGAGTTTTCATATTTTAATAATTTCAGATTTTTATGACTTTTTCGTATATTTTGCTATTTCAGGAGATTTCCAGGTGGTCATGGAAAATAAGTAGGCAGTGTTATTATATATATATATATATTTATATATAAGTTTTAAGTTATAATGCTTTTGCACGTGGCCTCTGAAAGTGCGGGCCCACTGCGGCCGTATAGATTGCGGTAGACTAAGGCCAGCCCTGACTGCCCTGACTGCTATCTTATCACGTTCTAACAAGAATTCCAATATAACCCTATCCATAGACTTCCGGTAGAAATAATGAGGATTGGACCTCGGAACAATCACAATTTACTATAAATGTATGTAAGTAGTTCACTTTATTCTATAGGCCCTATTATTATACAACATACGGAAAAATGACGCCTATAGCGATCTGCGTTGCTTATAGCAAGGAACTTTAGCTTAAAGTAAAAGATTTACCAATATTTACTAGTAATTTCTAGAAGTTCTAAATAAAAACTTCATTGTGACGTCAGGAATGACTGAGAAGCACGTGGCTGCACATTGACGATAAAATAGAAAACGACAATATATTTGGGGTTCTTTAGCGCATTCGTTTGGCTATATGTTTTCTTTTAGTAGTCCAGGCAATTAAGGATTATTTCATAGATATGAGATATGGCAAGGGCATCAGTTATGGTTAGAACGAGGTCACCCAAATAGCAGCTCCCCCCTCCCATTTCCACGTAGCTGATGTGTTCAAAAGAATAGTTCAGTGCCGGCTTTTTTCTTCAGGGTCAACTCCCGAAGCCTTTCCCCCTGTTGAGTATATCCGCAAGGCAGCAAAAGTTTAAGTTTTCCTTCTCCTAGGTGGGTAGCCAGTCAACGCTGACCCGCTCTTCCTGTCCGAAACTTGTTAAGGCGCCAGTTACTCACCTTTGCCCCCTTCCGCAAGTGATAACAGCTTTGCCGTACCCAATATTTGAACCACTAAGTACATTTGACTGATTATTGTAAGTCAGAGATAAATCTGCATTTGTTGTGGCCGCCGCAAAGCACTATTTCTGATATTGAAAGCCAACAAAATGCATATTCTGAGGTATCTACAGTGCATTTTCCTGCTATTAAAAAGTTTTATTTCAAAAACCTAATGTGCTATTCTTACTGACTTAGACCCTCCCGCGCCGTTTGGCGCATTTGCTGTCAAGCTGTTTCCATAAAATTGTAGATTCCCTGCCATTACTAGCAATGGGGTCTGGGGAGCGCTAGCGCGGGGCGAAGCCCTGCCGCCAAGCACTATTTCTGGTATTGAAAGCCAACAAAATGCATATTCTGAGGTATCTACAGTGCATTTTCCTGCTATTAAAAAAGTTTATTTCAAAAACCTAATGTGCTATTCTTACTGACTTAGACCCTACCGAGCCGTTCGGAGCATTTGACGTCAAGCTGTTTCCATAAAAATCTGTCACTGGTAATGTCTAAAGCCTCTTCCCACCTGCCATGAGGACCTCAATGAATGAGTGGCGTCAAGTTGTACTAGGATATCATTGCAACTCTTCTTATGCGTAATCCATTTAGTCGGAGAACATGTCCCGCAAACCTCATGCGTCGCTCTCTCACAATCTTACTAAAGGGTCGACTCCCAGTTCGGCATAGGATTTCCTTGATTTAAACCCGATCTCTCGGACTTCTAAAATCTGTCTTAGCCATCTTTGTTGAGCCACTGTACATTTAGTATTATTCAATTTCGGCAGATGACTATTCACTGCAGTTTATTAAGGGAGCCCTGCCACTGATAAAAATGTGTAACCACTCTTTAATGCGCTCTTGGAATTAAGTGACTGTAGTTAGCTTTAGATTTTATATTCAAAAGAGAAGTTTTATCGTCAAAATGCTCTGTAGGGGGATCTTAAACTCAAAACCATCTGGAGGGGTTTTAAACTTTAAACAAACGCCATCTGTAGAAGAGGGGTTTAAACTCAAAACCCCCGATTGGATTGGCTACGCTCAAATAATTTTAGTGTGTAATTTGCTTTTTTTTTTATATTGAAGAGGTATTTTTAGCATTAAACCCCTCTGAATGGGGGTTTAAACTCAAAACCCCTTTTGGCAACGCTCATAGCATTTTGAGTGCGTAATTTGCTTTTTTTCTTACACTGAAGATGTATTTTTTAGTCTCAAATTCCCCTGGCGGGGGGTTTAAACTCAAAACCCCTTTGGCTGCGTTCATAGATTTTAGTGTGAGTAATTTGCTTTTATTTATATTGAAGAGGTACTTTTCAGCTTCAAACTCCACTGGACGGGAGTTTAATCTCAAAACCCCTTTGACTACACACAAAACATTTTGAGTGTATAATTTGCTTTGTTTTTATTATTAAAGAGGTATTTTTTACCTTCAAACCCCGCTGAAGTGGGGTTTAAACTAAAAACTAAGTCAAAACCCATTTAGCTACGCTCATAACATTTTGAGTGCGTAATTAACTTTCTTTTATATTGAAGAGGGGGTTTATCGTAAATTTTGGAGGGGGGGGTTAAAATCAAAATCTCCCTTAACTGTGCTCTTGGAATTAGGAAATTTTCGTTTGCATTTTTGTTTTGTCTTGTTTTATAGAAGAGGGGGGGGGGGGTTAACTGCAAAAACCCCAAGTAGGGGGTTTAAAACTCAAAATCCCTAGTAGGGGGTTTTAAACTCAAAACCCCTGGTAGGGGTTTTTAAACTCGAACCCCCCTGGTAGGGGGTTTTAAACTCAAAACCCCCTGGTAAGGGGTTTTAAACTCAAAACCCCATTGGTTGTGCTGGGACAATTGATGGTTTAGTTTTAAAATCTCACCTAAAATAAACAAAATCAAAGAAAAAATCAATCACTAAATTCCGATCCCCCCCCCCCCCAAGGGGGGGGGATTTCATTTCGGGGGGGGTTGAACCCCCAAAACCCCCTCTGGCTACGCCCATGATTTATATTTATATTTATATTTATATTTATATTTATAAATAAAGAAGTAATAAAGATATAAGTAGTTTCTTAAAATTCGCCGTGTGACATCTTTGATAACAACTGTATGTGTGTGTGTGTGTGTTTGTTTGTATGTGTTTGAGTGTAACTATAGGCTGAATATATTCTGTCGAGTGGTGTACTCGTCAAGGCCGTCTCAATCACAGAGGTCACTGTCAAGGTTGTAAGATAAGTGTAAACAGGAAGTTACTTAATACTTTGATTCTTGTAGCTTCCAGTGAGTCTTCATGTTGTATTCTTATTAAAATTTATTGTATAATTATATAATCTTATTTATTATTTAATTTAATTAATAATTTATAATCTATTAAAAGAAGAAGGGCAACGTGAGAGAATGACGGGCCTGCCTTTGAAAGAGGTTTTTGACTAAGGCAGAAGACAGAGAGGAATGGAGAAACACGGTCGACTAATCTTGCATGGTGTGCCAACGGTCCAACAGACTAAATGATAGGTAAAGGTAACGGTAAAGATTTTTAGATTTCGTTTTTTTACAATAGTTAGCAGGTCATCATGGGTTCCAATCGCTGCAGCAACCCTGGGGGGTCTCTTGGTTCCTGATGCGGTCTTTGAATGTGATACCTATGTTAAGTCCTATAATGGAGTTTTTTTTTTTTTTTTATCTTTATTGTGGAACCCCTTGCTTGCGCCCTGTTTTAAATAATATCAGAACAGTTTACTGTCTGTAACATGTAACAATTGAATGAATAGTTAAATCAAAATGTTACATACACTGTGATGGAGGAGATGTGGTGGCTGATTCGTGAAGCGCTTGTCTTACGAACCGGAGGTCCCGGGTTCGAATCCTGGTGAAGACCAAGACCAGACATTCGTTGGGGAAAGGTCAAGGCGGTTGGATTTTGTGCTGGCCACATGACACCCTCGTTGACCGTTAACAGAAACAGATGACCTTTACATCATCTACCCCATAGATCACAAGGTCTGAAACTTTACTTTGACACACAGTGACGGGAAGACTCCTTGCAATAATGAAGCATTACAAGAAATAAATAGAATGAAAAGTTATAGACCAACGCCAGCGTCATAATGGAATTAATTTTTTTAAAATTATATATAGTCATTTAGTATGTCTATCTATTGTGTGTCTCTTTTGACTTGTTTAAATACAAAAAAAAAAAACGAGTTGAAACAGGTATTGGTTATTTAAATACAATGATACTTGTTGTGGGGTGGGGTGGCTGAGCGGTTCAATGCTTGGCTTGGCCCATAAGTTTACTCAACTCTAATGGGTGCCTGAATTGAGTTAGGGAAGCGGTAGGTCGTTGTGCTGGCCACATGACACCCTGCCCGTGAAACGTTTACCGAAGAAACAGATGATCGTCTGCCCTATAGACCGCATGGGCCAGTGTCTTCACAATACATTATAAATATTTCTATTCCCAATGTTTGTGTTCAATCTTTTAGTTATTTTTTTTTTATCGTCAGTAATTAACATTACACCCTCAATGACCAGTATGGTAAAATAACAAGGCTACAAAGACAGTTTGTGTGGAAACACAAACTCAAAATCGGTCCCCGAAGTGGTCCGACCCAGGCAGGTAAAAAGGCAGGTTTAAATATTTTCAGAAAGAACATCTGAATGAAATTCTATAAAAGACTAATGACAAAGAAGCATGGAGAAAGAGGGTTGACAGCTCTTGTGTGGTGCCCCAGTGGTCAGCAGATAAAAGAATAGGTGAAAGTGAATGGGAAGTTAGATGTGAACCTGGCCTAACTGATGTCTTATAATGAATATCTGATTGATCTCTTATTCAAATTTTCAAGAAAAAAACATTAAAAAAAATCTTTTAGTAAGTGTTCTTTAATTTCCGTTAATTACAGGCTGCAGTTCACACGATAATATGAAAAACTACTTATTAATTGTTATTTTAGAATATGTCCAACTTATATGCATACTAAATAGTTTTTTCTCTTAAACTGTTTTTGTTTAGTAAATTTAGTAGTTAGTATGACAGAACTTATATAACTAAGCAATACAAATGTAAAAAAAAAATAATTTTTTGACAAAAATCTAAAACCATTTGCATAAATGTGTTAAAAATATGGTATATAGTTGTCTCTACTGCTACAGAACCTCCCATGTTTGTTACTATTAATAGTGAATAGTTGAAAAACATGTGTATTTTTATGAAAAAAAAACTGCTTGCATAAATGATTTTTAAAAATTACATTAGAAAAAAGTAGCCGTTGCATCAGAACTTTGAAAGGCCTAAAATATTATAATGTCCGAGTTTCACTATCTTTTCTAGTTTACGATATCTAAACAGGACGGACGGATGGACGGACGGACAGACATTCCAAACAAAACAAATAGCGTTATATCAACCGAGGGGACAACTGACCTCACAGATACATTCAAGGCAATGGCATTCCTAGGAACATTCTCGTTGCCTTTCAGAGGGCGGTGCTGCTGCAGACCTGCCACATCCCCAGAAAATTCCTCGGTGGAAACGGATAAAAGGACTACAATGAACTTTGTTTTTATTTAGCGAAAGTCGACCCTGGCAGTGCCACAGAATGAACAATCGTTCGTTTTTAACATAATAATAATAATAATAATAATAATAATAATAATACTGGGGAGAAGAGAACATTCTTCTTAAACAGAAAAACTGAAACTACCTTAAGAGCAAATAAAATGTAACAAAAATTAATGTACAAAAAGCAATCTTTTATATGACAATATGGATGTGTACTCATGAATAACAATAATGAAATAAAAAACAAATATATGTCACAACTGAAATAGTAATAAGTAGGGTACAATATATAAAAAAATGAAACACATAACAGTTAAAGAAAAAAGAAATATATCTTGTTTTAGTTTCACTGCGGTCTTTAACTTTAAACGTTATTTCCGTTTCTATTATCGTTTTATTTATACTTTAAAACAAAAACATGTTGCTTTTTAAATACCGTTTCCTTTTTTTTTTTATTTTTGTTTTGTTTCGCTACACCACATGCCTGTAATTTAAATTAAAGAGCAAACGACCTCTTCTCCAGCTTCTTAATGACCTTAAATCATCCTCCACACTAGCACTACATCTAAACATTGCGATGTTCTGGCTGTTTGGTGGGGAACACACATAAAAGTGTTGAACAGAAACTCGTCAAGGGAGAGACTCGCCGGGGAAGAAGAAGCACCTAAAAAATCGATTGGCTGTCAACCAGTAACGACACGCGGAAAACTAATCGCTGGGCGTGGCCTAAACGACCCCGTCTCGGGTCGAACAGCTGACGGGGCGTCCCATCAGTGGGGTGTAAGAGAAAAAAAAAAGCCTCTTTCTTGTCACCGCCCCTTTCGTGTGAGTGACAGCCTGATTTGATGAGGTCAACTTAAGGCCAGGCGACAGAGAATTTGTTGGACGCGGCTGCTGGCCTCCCCCCCGGGGTCCTGTTTTTATTCTTCTGTCATAGTCCAGGAGGGACACTGACTCCACCATTCTCGCACCACGAGGTGGGTAGGGTGCAGGGAGGAGGCTACGGTTTACCTATCCACGGTTTGTCACTGGCTTCTGGCATCCTCCCCCGTCCACCCACCCCCCTTCTGTTGACGACGACACCGCCATGAGTAATTCCTGATCTCAAACTAGTCCGTGTGACTGTTAGAGACAGGACTCCGCCACACCGACGCACATCAGTCTTTATTGTCTCTGCAAGTCATAAACCCGAGGCAGTGGGTTCATTCGCATTGATCTTGTCTACCTTATCGTAAAGGGACAATGTGTCCGCGATAGTTCAAGTATTACTGATACTCTCCTGACTTTGTGCCCAAGTTACAATGTAATTCAGGCTGAGCACTTCAGATAAGTTTTCAATCATAAAATTGTGGAAATTTGTCGCTTTCTTTGAACAAGTCAGTACCAACTTGAGTTAGCCGAAATGTGTTGCACCATTAGCTTATGATTTCCGAGGAGTTTAGACGGAGATAGTTTTATTTATCCAAGTTTTGGAGGCGGACATTTCTTACTTTGAATGGGAAATTACGAAATGTGTTTAGTCTGTGTGCTTTTTCCAAAACTATTTTGACCTCACGGACCTAAGTGGACGAAAAAAAATTTATTTATTTTTTTTTAAAAAAGGTGTTCCCGATTGCCTGGAATTATTTTGTTACCAAAGTGGAAGACGCCGTGGGTTGCGCCATGAACAGGCCTACAGGGACTTCCAGTAAGTAGATTGCCTACATGTACATAAAGTTTGCGCTTGTTTTTAGTGATGTTGTAAAACTTGTTGGCGGCGACTTGACCTTGGGTGTGAATTTCCGTTTCCGCCGTCAGACTCCGAAGATAAAACTCTCTAATCCCAAATGCCTTAGAAACATGACGTCAACAAATGACGCGAGCATAGGACACATTTTATTTTTTTAATCACTGGACAAATATTCGTTTAATTAACTTAAGTGTCACCGGAGCGTGTCCTAGGTTGATACTACTAGCAAAGATAAATGTACAAACTAACACAATAACTTTAATTTGCGAGAAAATCTCAAATTTGGTAAATATTTTGTATATTTGACCTTCTTCACTAGTAGCATGACTATAGTTCATCTAATGGAATTGCTTTATAAATGTGTAGATTATAATATTATATTAGATTAGAATCACTTTGCTCAATCAGCTTAGTAATTGTAATTGTTTTTTTTTTTGAATGCCCAATGTGACTTATCTATAAGAGTATTATAAATTGTCTGATAAAGTATGTAGCCTACATACTAAGTAGACCTACATTGAACTTGTCAATAGTCTGTTAAGAAGGGAGCGTAAAGGCGATATAAGATACGGCGATTAAAACAGTGAATGATACTTTTAAAAAAATAGACTTTACAGTTAGTTACTAGCTGGTCTCGGTGTTTAAGTGAAAGTGTTTAATTAAAGAGGAAAATAATGAGGTGGGCGGCAGACATTTTTGGTTAGAAATTTTCTATACAATTTGAATAAAAATACGTTTAAGTATCATTATTATTATTATTATTACTTTTGTATGTCTCGAAGTAACTATGTAAATGTCCAACCTAGTAGACTACACAGCCAAGGTAACTACTACGATTTTATTTTAAGTTGGCAATAAAACAAAAAGAAAAAACTGCTTAGTTGGTAATTCCTTTTATTTTTGAGTAACAAAGTGACTTTCAAAATGTAAGGTTAAAGTATTTAAATTAGAGCCTCAAGTTGAAGAAGAAATATTCAACTGGACAAGTCGATGCAGTGTATCTCTGACAACAGATTTGTATTCTGCGACCATAAATACACCCTGAGTCTTGCTCCTCTGATACTCTCCTCGGGATATAGTGTACATTTTACTTTATAGGAGACTAAATTTAAATCACAAAATATTTCATTACCAGAATCTAAGAATAATGAATGGACGGGCTAATAATAACAGGAGACTCTATCCAAGACAAAAGATCTAGAGGAATGGAGAAAGTCGGTCGACAGATCATGTGTGGTGCCCCAACGCTCAACAATAGTTATTTCTTGTAGGATGTTTATTTCGGCTCCGAATGCAAAGCTCTAGTTTCTGTATCATGACGTCTGAGATTAATCTCGTCCAAAAGTTCGCAGTTTTTGTTTGTTGTTTTGTTTGATAAGTAATAATGAAAAAAAAACTTGAAAATTAAGAACCACTTAATTGATTTAACAACAAACGAAAAATTTCTAATAATTACTAACTTTAAATTAAAAACAAGTAATATAGAAAAATACTTTTTAAACATTATATATTCAAATAAATTTAGCTAACTGAACATTCATATTTTATTTGTCATTAAAAAACTCCACGACACTCGCGTTTTGAGTTCTACGCTCTATCCACTTGGCTTCCACAGTTCATTATTTGACATCTCCATCCTTTCCGAAAGTGTAAACTACGAGTAGACTTTGTAACGTGTGTCCTTGAACGTTCCCGTTTATTACTTTAGTCTATTACTTTCAAACACTTTCAGTACTAAGTTACTACAAATTCGCGATATTCAAACAAGAGACAACTAAAAAACAAAAGTTTTTATTATAGAGAAATACTAGACACAAGTTTTCTATAACCATTTATCTCTAGTTTATATTCAGTCTATGTTCTAGACTCTGAATATTTTGATTTAAACTCGACAACTATTACTATAATTAATTATATTTTCCTGCTTTTTTTTCTTCTTCTTATAAAACACAGACGTTACTTTAAAAAATAGAACAAGAAGATTGAGTTAAATTCATCAATTAATTCCCATAAAATTGACTATTAACACAAATTTTAAAAAAAGTGATAATAACTATAAAAAGCAAATGAAGCTTGTTTTTTTTAAGTTTCCACAAACAAATGTATTTGTAATTGAGATCTAGATGTACATACAATTAGTTATTGATAGTATTTACAAATTTATGGGTTTAAAAAAACTAAATTCTTTTCGAATAACCTTAAACGCTTTACACATATATCGGGCACGACATGGCCTAAACTGCACCGATGTTCCAAATATCAAATATCAAAATCTTTACACATATTTCAAGCCCACAATTGTGAATAGTGAAAAGACTGGAGATCTTCACGAAAAACTAAACAATGTCAAGGACACTAAATTGAACTTTACTGTTGCCAAATAATAAAAAAGAATTGAGCAAAAAAAATATAATTTTAACAATATCTAATTTCGTGTCTGTTAATCTTCTCATTGTATCTCCTTCATTACCGCAAGCTAGTTACATATTTGTTTGTAACCAAGTTGTAACTCATTTAGGACTGTCCATGCCACAATTATTACAAAAACTACTGTTTACTTTAACGGAATAGTTTTTAAAAGTTGATTCCGTAGTTCTAAAAGCGGTCTCGTTTGGAAAAGCCCTCTATCGGTTTCGTACATACTGTCTTTCCATCTGTCTGTCTCTCACATTTTGATTGCCAAAATGAAATAAACTATTGAATGTCCGATTTCACTATATCACTTGTTTCGTGTTCAGAAAAGAAGTAAATCTAAAACCTTCTGAAAACAAACTATTCTGTTTTTAATTTGAAGTAAACAGTGTTTTATTCTTTTTATTTTGTAATCAAATAGCCATACACACATTTTAAAACATTAATTAAAAGTCTATATAATTTAACAACTTGAACTAGAATTTTAGCACATATAATGGAAACATTGTCTGTAACAGACAATTATGACCACTACGCCTTCAGAGATCTTAATCTCCTTGTTCCTATTGTTGTGTATAAAACTACCGAACAAACAAAAAGTTTTGTTTTTCTGAGACATTATAGATCCAAGCAACATTTTACTATTTGATAAACATGTGAAGTCAAAGAATGTTACATACAAGTTCAACTTCTGGTCTTCCAAAAGTCTGATGTTTTGTTTTTAATTACCAGATATGCTCGATATGCTCATTCTATCACCAGATATATAGCTAACGTATTTCTACAAACGATTTAATATGAGGCTTATGTCTATCAGCAGCTTCCCCTCTTTAGTAATACATTTTCAACACACATTACAAACACACGTGTAAGGTGATGAGTGTGTACAGACACTCCACTTCTAGTGCACAATTGTAAAACAAAGTTCCTCACGGATAATAAATCTCTAAAACACAAATGCTGCACGTAGAAGCTTATTAATAATAGACTACACTAACTTTTAGTATTATACCATTTTATAGTTTCAATAGTTCACAAATTCTGGTGTTGAACCTATTTGTCTTGTAGAAGTTTGGGTTCTGACGCACAAGCGCGCACGCACGCACGCACGCACACACACACACACACACTTACTTACTTACTTACTTGGCTGCAGACGTCTGCTGAATCTCTGATAGCCTAAATAGTAAAAAAAAAATGAAACTTGTAACATCTCAGTACTTTATCAAAATGTTTTCTCCATTTCTAGAGTTTCGTAAATCCGAAATAAAAATAGTGGTCCAGATTTGGTGTCACGCCAGTTATAGCTAGATTAAAATTTATTCTCAGTGCAAAGAAGACACATCTTAATTGAATCCAAGACAATCTTGTATTGGGTGTTCTTGGTCAATTCATTTTGTTTCTATTGTAAGATTTATATAGTTCTTGCGATAACTATGTGAACAAGTTTTTATTGGGTTATATAATAAACAACTTAACACTATTACCGGAGTATTTATACATTGTAAACAAGATACAGGCCAGATTTCTTTGCAACAATTGCTTCAATACGAAATATTTTCAACATGGGTCTGGTTTAGAAAAATTAATGTAGACATTGAATCTAACGTTTAAGTAATAAAAAACAAACGAAACCTTTGGAGCTTCATAAACCATCTTGTGTAGTCCGATATTGACTAACTTAATATCTTCAGTAAGAATACAAAATAAAATTTGAAAGACTAAAAGATATAAATGTAGTTAATAATGGACTCTTGGAAGATAGATAGATAGATAGATAGATAGATAGATAGATAGATAGATAGATAGATAGATAGATAGATAGATAGATAGATAGATAGATAGATAAACTAGATAGATTGATTGATTAATTGATAGCTAAATCAGATCAGATCAGATATAAGATAAAGTCTTTTTTCTGGTGATATTATCAATTACAAACACATAGATTTATGATAAATAAATATTTATTGTTTAACGTCCAGTATCTGTCCCCGCCTCTTTCTGCACTGTCTCCCCAGCACCCTCTTGTCCACGTTCGCCCCTTAACTATTTACTCAATCAATTTGCTGTGAATCAATCGAGGCCTATATAAATCAAGATAATTTTTTTTATTTCTTCCCTCTATGAATCGATCACGTGATCTATGAGCCCCATGTGTGTGTGTGTGTGTGTGTGTGTGTGTGTGTGTGTGTTCTTCTTGCAATTGTAAGCCACGTCTCTCAAGAGACATTTTTATACCTAGCCTTAAATCACCGTGTCGTATAATTGAAGATAATCGCTTTTGACTTAACTGCGTTTTAGTGATTTTGAGACTATCTACTCATAAGTCTACTTATGAAGGTTGCTCCGCTTCACTTTATTTTGTTTACTAATTGGTAAAACTATAACAATAATTTACGTTGCATAGTGAGTATGCCGTCGTGATAATAAGGCTTCTAAGAAATATTTTAACAAAACCAATAATTTACGAAACAGGTATTTACACTTATGAATAAATTCAATGTACAATACAAACTAAAAGACGAGCTCAAATCACAATGGAATCAGTATTCTATAAAGTCTAAGACAGACTTAGGTGGTAGTTCTCAATCGCTGGGATCAATAAAGTGGATTCCAAACTAATCTCAGATAGACTCGAAACACTGTAAAAGTCAAGAAAGGATTTTAAAAGACACCCCTGCCCGCTGACATTTGGTGGTCTATATTAGGTTTTATCGGCATGGGGTCTGTAGTAATGAAACATTGGCCGAGTTTTGTGGGACACTAATAAAACAGTCCGTATTTCTTTTCTTTAACAGTGTTAGAACTAAATCTACCAAAAAATACTGGAATGAAATTTAATTACAAATGTGTTTGTGATATAGATCTGTATATTAATAGTTGTATATATGTACCACAACTTGTATCTCTTTTTTTTGTTCTAATTTGACAAAAACAAATATTTAAAATTGTTTTTTTTTTCAGTGATTTATTCGCATACCACAAAACTATATATGTTTGTTTTACACATTTCGGTTCGTTCTAAGGGAGTTAAAGTTTACTAGTCGACCGGCGGCGTAGTATACGCCGCTATTTTGCAGGGCCGGCCGTAGGTGACCGCAGTGGGCTCCGCACTTATGCGACCGCAGTGGGCCCCGCACTTTCATAGGACCCGCGCTAATTCTAGGTGTATAAATTATTAAATTAAACCATTGTATAACTTATAACAGATTTCCCGCGGCCTCCTGTCGATTTACCAGGAGCTCCTGGAAATCTCCTGAAATTGCAAAATATACGAAAAAGTCCTGAAAATATCCGGAAATAATTAAAATCTTTAGAAAACTCATCTTCTGAAATAAATAGACCAAAATTGTCATTTTGGGGTGTCATCCAATAAGGAAAATGCCAATCCTACGTGCGACAAAATTTTGGAATCTGGTGAAAGAAGCTTCTCGCGTCTCAAACTAATGAAGAATTACTTTAGTTTAACAATTATCGTAGATAGATTGAAACATTTGTTAATTCTTGCTATTGAGCGTGATCTATGTAAGAAATAACATTTTCGTGATATACTTTATGACTTCGCTACACGCATGACTCGTAAAGTTCGTGGGATAACTCTATCCGCAGAAATAAAAGAGTGATCTTTCCTTTACTTCTTCTTCTCGTCCAAACTCTTGAGTGACGAAGATATATATATATATATATATATATATATATATATATATATATATATATATATATATATATATATATATATATAGAAGAAGATTACAAAGAAGATTACAAATCTCTTGTAAGACGACAGGGGAGGGTAGCGAAAGGGGCTCGAACTGGGGACCTTCGTACCGATAGTTCAAAACGCTAACCACACGACCAGGCAGTCAAATGTCCCTATTCTCTGATATTTTGTTTCTATATGCTTCTACTGTGAAACAATAATGAAATCGCTTGCTGGAAATAGTGAAGGCTAAATTATTTTGTTTTATTTTTCTCCTTCATGTTTTCTGGTGCAGACGGTTTTATTTATCATTAGTCCTAACAAGATATGTAAATATCTGACGTGACATATCTGTCTACTTTATAATTATCTATAGATCGAAAAGTCTGAAAGAGAAACTGTACATTTACTTTTATATTTACCGACTGATATATATATATATATATATATATATATATATCTGTTCATTAAAATATCTTCGATTTCATTCTACATGTATAATCTTATACACAACAGCAGCAACAACATCGCTTCCACTCCTGACACCGGGTTTGAACTGAATTCTCCGGTCAGGAAACAAAAAATTATAGTCTCTTAAGATACGCGTTGGATGCCTGGTCGTGTAGTGTTCTTTCTAGACCTGCGTCTCGATAGTCTTGAGTTCGAAACCTACCCGCCGCCATCGCCCCCGTCCTGCTAGAGGTTTGATCTACAATGAAACAATCTTAGATTCTGAAGGAATATCCGAACTTAGTAAAACAAAGCAGCAAATAAAATGCGTGACTTTCTCCTTTAATGTGTTAAAGTAAGAAGTCTAGGTGTCTCCGCTTACCTACCACTACAGCCACTACGACAGCAATATTAAAGTATACGATTTAAACTTAGATAATGATATCATTGGGTAAAATATACACAAAGTCCACAACTTGACTAAAGTTTTTTCATTCAAGTGATAAATCAATGTATTCAATCATATTTTTTTCTGTTGCACTGACCTGTTCTTTATCTACCACTACCCCTCCCTCCCTCCCCCCCCCCCCCCCACGAAATGTGATGAGCGTTCTTCGTGTACTGAGAAAACACAAAGTTGAACTATCGATGTAGAAAATCAATTAATTATGAAAATCTTTGTATTTATTCTATTCGGCACACTGCAAGCTTTCGTTCTCTCAAAATACACGACCAGTTTACACGGCAATAAAGAGAATGATTGCAAACTTATTTCAGGGAAGCAGTAATTTATCTTTGCCCTAGTTATAAAGCGCTCTTTTAAAAGAAAAGAGCCAGGATTTAAACCATGCACTTTTTTTGTGTGTGTTAATACCGTGCAATTAACTCTGTTTAGTATCTAGCCCTGCAGTTGCTGATTCCATGATTGGTTAGCAAATAATAAACCTGAACATGTAGAGAGAAACTACACTGTCTGTCTACCACGAAGATCAAAGGGGCGGCAAGTGTATCAACCCGAGCCAGGGATGACAGTTGTATATAGTCAATCGAAGATAATAACTTTGCTACTCTGGTGGCTTCTGTGCTGCGGGAGGGGGCGGGGGGAGAGGCTGTTTGAAAGTTATCTGTGGACAAACACCGCGATCTGCGTAAGGTCCGCGAAGAGCAGGGCCCGCGATCACGGAGGACCGCTTTCAACATGGCTGTTTGGCTTAATGATGCCTACACTTGTCTATCTAAACCGAAGCTTTGACCTGGGCGTGAATTGCTTTCTATATAGAAGGTATATACATTATACAATAAAGAATCTTTGTTCTTCTGTACAGTTTATATACAATATACTGTAAAGAACATTTGTTCTGTAAAGCTTATATACTTTATACTGCACATTTTTTAAATATATAAGTTTTTTCCAGAAATTTTCCAGAAACAAAAATTGATGCATTTTTAAAAAAGAAATTGACTTATTTGCAAGTTTTAACAGACGAATTTTCGATGGATGCAGCACACACACACACAGACGCTCACACACGCAGACGCTCACACACACAGAAACGCTCACACAGAATATAAATGTTTGCATGTAATGTAGGCTATACCTTGTTATAACACTTTTAAGGCCCCGCCTCACATACACTGTGAAAGACTCTTACATGACTAGTAGAACCTTTAGAGAAAAAAAAAGAGAACTGAAAAAAAAACAACCTATAATAACGTCATATAAATCTAGAATCCATTCTAATTTGCTTGAGATCAAGGTGCTCCCCGGTAAATGGTCTAGAATCCTTCTAGATTATACGAGATCAACTTTGCTCCAGGTGAGGGATGTATTAGGATAATCGTATCATCTTTTATAGAATTGTTTTGTGTCTTGAATAACAGCTTTTGTTGATTTAAATATGTAATTTGTTAAAGATCTCAAGTAAACTAAAAAGGAATGATATAGTGGATTCTATCAGATACTTGGTAGATAATACAAAAGCAACTATTGAAACACTTATCTTAGTCATAGTAATTGTTTAATATATATAATATATCCTGACGTGATAATAATATTACTCCAATGTATAGTAATAATTGGAGTTTACAATTTGTTTTTAAGTTAAACATTCTACATAAATTTAGAGAAAGTTTTTTTTTTTAGTCTTTGTCCAATAATAATAAACACCTTAGTTCTAATAGTTTCCCTTTGAGACCTTGCGATCTAAGGGGGCAGATGATATAAAGGTCATCTGTTTCTATGACCCACTGTTAACGAGGGTGTCATGTGGCCAGCATAACGACCAAGCGCCTTTACTTTTCCTCAACTAATGTCATTAGAGCTGGGTGGACACAGAGGCCTCCAGAGATCCCGAAATTAAATCCGAGTCTTCACCAGAAATCGAACCATGGACCCCTGGTTCGGAACTCAAGCGCTTTACCGCTCAGCAACCGCGCCCCATATTAGTTCTGATAGCTGTAACTATAACGTGAGCAGTAACTAATTACTTTTCATCAATCTCAACTCCATTTCTTATTATCACATTTATCGTGTACTCCACGTCACTAAATAATTACGTCATTAATTTTGTCGTACCAAAATAAACCCAACTAAAACGTATGCTCCATAATCTCATTCTACAAGTACAACATTGCAAACTCTCTAACACCGCGATATTATATCTTTATCACTGCTGTCGACGAGTCTCTGTGTCTGTTATAATGAATACGATTCAGAATTGGTGTTACTCATACGTTAAGTTTACAAATAGCTACCAAGAGTTTCAGTAAGTCTGCCAAGAGTTTCTGTAAGTCTGCAGTAAGTCTGCCAAGAGTTTCAGTAAGTCTGCCAAGAGTTTCAGTAAGTCTTCCAAGAGTTTCAGTAAGTCTGCCAAGAGTTTCAGTAAGTCTGCAGTAAGTCTGCCAAGAGTTTCAGTAAGTCTGCAGTAAGTCTGCCAAGAGTTTCAGTAAGTCTGCAGTAAGTCTGCCAAGAGTTTCAGTAAGTCTGCAGTAAGTCTGCGAAGAGTTTCAGTAAGTCTGCCAAGAGTTTCAGTAAGTCTGCCAAGAGTTTCAGTAAGTCTGCTTTTCATGGTTCCGTCCTTATTTTGAATGTACGTCTATATAACGAATACCTTTTTTTAATTTTAACAAGGATTTAAGATAAGGAGTTGTTTTATAGATTACAAAGTCAAATGCGCTCAGAAAATTTGGGACCTCATACAGACGCCCATCATATGTAAATTCTAGTTGCCGATATTGAAATACATAGACAAGTGGGTTGCCACAATCTTAGATCATTCGTTTCAGTGGCAAAAGTTAGTGCATACTTTTGAAAGCCATCAACGAAGTCCCTCAATAAATATTTCTTGACCAAGAGATTTTTTAAAAATAGTTTTTTAATAGTTTTTCTATCCGACTATAGAGTTTGTTTTATTATTGTTTATAGCGAAAATGTTCGTATCATTTGGCTGACTTGGTAACTACATTATGTGAACCCATATAGGTTTGGAAGTTTCTGTTGGGCGACATTTACAAGAATTTAGTTTTGTATCTGGTGTCTTTAAATCATTACTGACCTTGTAATGTTTTGTTATGCATAGTGCTCTAATGGTAATCCCCATTTCCTCATGGAGAATAAAGGTATTATTATAATTATTATTATTATAAAAATAATATAATTATTAGAATGTTGTCGAACTAAAGGGAAATAGCTTATTAGACAGAGGCATCCACAACAGTAAATGGCATTAACTTTACGAGTGCAGACTTTACCCTTAAGCCACAACCTCACCGGCCAGTGTGAAAAGAGCTTAAATACTTCTCTTTATCTCCATCCTGAAGTCTTGGGTCAATCACGGAAAGTTTTCTGACTAGAATACCTGGCTAATTTGCTTTAAGTTTCACTGGCCAGTGCTGGGTAACGTCAAGTAATCGGGACTCGTTTCTCTTTCTATATACTGTTCCTTTGAGCCGAGGCAATAGTTTCTGGACAAGAATTTTAATTGATATAACACCTGCTAATCGGATTGACAACGCGGCAACATTCACTCGAATTTCTCTCCCAGCTTTGTCACTTAAGGCATGATTTGTATTTTATTATATATCATCTCCTACTCTAAAGTGAAAAGCTGATTTCGAGATAAGTTTGACAAGAGAGAGAGAGAGATAGAGAGAGAGAGAGAGAGAGAAAGAGAGAGAGAGAGAGAGAAAGAGAAAGAGAGAGGGGGGGGGGGCGAAAAAGGGGGGGGGGTTATAATCTCTTCATACTTAATAGCGCTAACCTTACGAAGCAAATCGAAAATCTTTTTGGCTTCTTTCTTCAGGAGAGTTCTTCCCCAGTCCCTCCTATTGTCTGCATCGTTCTGTACAAATGTAAATACATTTGAGAAATGAAAACATCTGGGCCTCTGAGGGATTTAATAAGCTTATGTATTTAAAGGTATTTCTCCTTACATTTTGTATATTCTTATATTTCTAAGGCTAATACTTTAAAAAAGTGCTTCCACTGTAACGCTGGCATCTTGTTTGACTTAGCGAATTAGCCTCGTACAGTCCCGTCAGCCTTTCTGATTCGTAAGATTATGTTCAAACAAAGAGCATGGGGAGATGGGTGAGGGAGGGAGGGGGGTGTTCATGGTGGTGGAGGCGATGAGAATGTTGAACTTGAGACCGTCACTGATTTCAGAATGTTCAACCCCGTTTTCATGGGGGTCAGCTGACCGAGACGCATGATTGATTGATACATTTGTGTTCGATGGTTATGCAGATCTATACCAGATGAACATACCGAGAAGGATTAGTGTATTTACATTCAAGGGCGCAGCCATAAGTTGTATTTGTAGTTGAGATTTATATGAGCGATTCCCCTGACTGGTGACTAAGATGTATGTTGTAACATGAAATAGGCTTATAGTCAGTAAACACATCAAGAGCTGGAAAGGCATTACAGCTTTAAGAAGATAAAGAGTTGTTTTTTTTTTTTCAGAAAATAGAATTCGTGAGTTCTATGAAATAGATATCTTTTTTTTTTGCAATTAAAATATTGTGAACGTCTTATATAAGTGTAATAATAATTATTAAAAAATAAAATAATAATAATCATAATAATAATAATGAGATCTACTTTTTATTGATGAACGAGACAAATCAACAATAATCATCGATACATAAAAATATAATCAAATTAGTAATAAGATAATGCCATAATAATCTCAATCGTAAAATTTCTTAAAAATAAACTCCTTTCATCTAGTGAGGTTTAAGACTTGAATAACAAAAATGTAAGATGTATCAAAAGAATAGTTTGCATTATATAATAGTTAGTCAGTCTATGGCTACTAATAAAAACATCTTATCGGAGCGATTGGGAATGGGGTGCTACTAACAAACGGACCAAAAATTCAGTTTAAATCTTCTATAACTCACTAGGTCTAATCAATGTATTTTTTTGTTTCGGTTTGTTATTGATATTTGTAATTTCTTTCGTCATCGCCATCGTCACCGCCCCCCCCCCCCAAATCTTCGACAACAAGCCTCCTCCTCATTTCTCACCCCCCCACCCCCCTCCCCCCAGAAACACCCGTCACGGGGATGGGTCCAAGTTCGACCCGGGCCGGCCGGCGCTGTTGACATATCATCTTAAAGTACTTAGCTTTATGGGGCCTCCATCAGTGGAGGCAGTACGGAGGTCTACTTGCGTCACATGTTTGCCTCTGCGATACGTCTTAATGGCTTCTGTGACACACTGTAAATAAATAGCAAGAGGGTTTTAAAAAGAGAAGGTTAGTATAGGAAAAGGGATGATAGGGATAAGGAGCAGGGCGCCGGATCGATTCCCTGCAACTCACGACAAAAGTCTTTAACAAGACAGACCTCCTTACGCTTAAATTTCCCTGTGATTTTTTTTTTCTTTGGGGGACATCGAGCAGACTAGAGGGACCATTTTTTTTGTTTTCATGTCCAACGCAAATATTTTGATTAAATGAAGATATTGATGATTAGAGTTATCTCCTTAAAGGAGATTGTTTCTAAAGATTTGACCCTTTTCTCTGAGCCAGTGTGGACATTTTGGATTTGGGTATTCTGATCAAATATCTGCTTGCAAAGCCCCCACCGGTCGCCAATGGGCGGCGAGGATCCTTCGTTGTTAGCTAATCTTGTAATTATTTAATTAATAAGCGGGCATGTTCTGGTGATGATGTTAATATTATTGTTACTGTAAGCGTCAATTATGTTCCACATGAAATGTCATATGCAAACATAGCTCTAGAGAATCGTTCTCTTCATGCAATTCAATTTATATTAAGTTGAGCAGTTCGTTACAGTAAATATGTTTGTCTATATAAATAAGTAAGTTTGATATTTTTAGAAGTATTCAGACTAAAGCGATCGCGTCACCAAAAAGAAAGTACCCGAAAGGATAAAAGAGTTTACTAGACCTCACAGACCTTTCCAAAAAAAACAACAACAAAAAACGGATATATACGGATCAAGACCTTCCTACAAGGTACAGTAACAGGCAAGAGAAAGAGAGTCAAGGTGGGGGATAGGAAAATGACACCAAGGAATGGATAGACCCTGCACTAGTTGAGAGGACATCTTAGACTGTTAAGAGACCACGAAGAGTCTGGTAGGCTTAGTGCTTGTAAAGCCCCAAAACGCAAGTTACGTTGTTTTATTAAAATACGTATTTATTTATGGTTGGCATCGACATAGATTATTTTATAGATATGTAACATCTTTTAGTCTGGACTGAATGTTCATGAGTCCATACATTTTAAAATAAATACCTGAACTTAAATAGGTAAATGCGGTTGGCTGTTGTTTAAGCATCCACCTCCATCTTAAATTCACCTAGCCTTTAATCTGTTGAACCGTTGGGGCACCACACAAGATTAGTTGATCGTTTTTCTCCATTCCTCTCTGACTTTTGCCTTCGAAAGAATTCCATTCAACGACAGACCTGTCCATTCTCCTATGTTGTCTTCCAATCGCTTTCTCTGCCTCTTCTTCTTTTTCCTGTTACTGTTCCCTGAAGGAAGGTCCTTGCGAGCCTTAAGGACCTTCTGATGTGGCAATAGAGTGTAACTATTATTGGCATTGTTATCTAAATAATCATTCACTATCGACACTAGCTATATTTATCAGTATTTGTGGAAAAAAAATGAAAATTCCTATTTTAAGAAATTGATATAACAGTCTGCCACTTTTAACCAACATTACACTTCGACCTCATCGGTAGATCTAGATCTATTTGTAGTGAATGAAAATATGCTGAAAATAGAGATTTTTATAAGTACCGGTAATACACATTTGTTTTTAAGTATTGTACACAATTCATTTAATGTTACGTATAAAATTTAGCAAGAAAAAAATATGTATACAAGCAGGGAGTGGGGACAGGTCAAGGTACTATCGTCCAACATGAAGTGAACACGAGCCAAGAAACAGATGCAGGCTATCGATCTGGGCGCTCTTTGGATAGACCTAGGACTCCTGGCTACATGAGTAGTCTGTTCAAGTACGCGGCGATATAGTCTAATAAATACGACTCACTGACTTCACGTTTGACGTCAGTAGGTCTCGATCGTTTTATTGTTCTATTCGGTTAAAATGTCATTCACTCACAAATACAAACATAAAATATAAAACTCTACTTTTTTAGATTAGTTTTTTATTTCTACTGTCATTTTTGTGATGTTATTACAGCGCCTTGAGACAACAATTTATGTACTAGCAGCGCTTTTTTTTTTAATTTCTTTTTTTTACTTTATGAATTCTGTAATTATGGAAAGTGTTTGGGCAGTAATATTTTAGTCTAAGTAAATTGTACCAGCCATAATAGTTTTCTTTTTCATATCATAGATTTTCATACTATCTGTTTAAAACTTTTTTAGATTAATTGTCGTTTTAGCTGTCGTGTTTGTGATTGTAATGTTAGGGCTAGCGCCTTGAGCCTACATTTTGTTTGTTAACAGCGCTTTTTAAATAAAATTATTATTATACTAAATGTTATTCACTATTATACAAAGTAATCTGCTGTTTGCTTACATTGAATTTCAAATTTTATTCTGCAGTGCTGAAAAAAGTGCTGAAAATTATGATCTGGTTTTTGAAATGTCTAGTTTGTCAACACTTCCGTATTCTGTACTCCGGAGACACTAAAACACTTGCTATTTATAGATTCGCTTCCTTTTTTTTAGGAAAATCTTTAATTTAACATCACAATTGTCAACTAAATAAATGTTAAAAATGGAAAAGATTAAAAATTTAGATTCTGCATTTTTTTTTTACATTTTTGCCATTTCAATATTTTTTTTAAACTTAGCTTCTTAACTGTTTTTTAATTTTGTAAACCGAATACACCAAAAAGCTTGCTATTTATAGTTTTCCCGCCATTTATAAAAAACTCCACTAGCCCATCCTTCATGGATTAGTATGTTTAGTCCACTATGGTTCAGATCTCTTTTATGGACTTCTTTAAAAGAATGGGGGGGGGGGGGAAATTCTGGGAACAAGTTTTCGTGCCGCCTTTAAGCGCTCAGCAAACGCAACTCAGCAAAATTCGGGATTCTGGCTCTAAACACACCATGATAGAATGCCAAGTGATTCAACAGTTTGGAAAAGTGGCACTGGATAGATCCACATGGAGAGCAAGCATAAAGGAAGGGTCCTGAATTGCAGATGGCATACACACCAGAAGTAGAAAGAAGGGTGAAAGTGCAACAGCGCCTGGTGATGACATATGCCCAACCTGTGACAGCAGCTGTTTATCAAGAATTGGCCACTTTAGCCCTGTGAGAAGTTGCGAAGGAAAAAGATCATCTTTCGAGACGCGAAATGCCAAAGTGATGTTGACCGGTTCAAACTCCTGCCACGTGATTCAAGCTCAAGACTCTAACTAAAGCAGGTTAAAAATAAAAAATAAAAACTCCTCAGGATACATTCGTGATTTGAATGAAGAGCGTTGAACTTTAAGCACTGGCTAAGTAAAGCCACATATAAGATATATATTTTCTTTATCATCGGATTCTTATCGACATGCGCTTTTCTTTTTCTTTTTGGTCAATGTTTTCAAAATTTATGTAACTTTAAGTAACTTTGTTATAGATTTCCTCTTTCTTCTCGTAGATATTTAGTAAAAAAATTTACAACCTACAACCGTAGCCAGCAATAAGTTACTCCGATAAGATTATCACCATTGCCACAATTGTGGCTGCATTCGCCGCGAGATAAAGTAAGGGCTGTCACGAAGGCATGTTGCTTTGTTAACACATCAGGGTATACCAAGCAACGAAATTGTTTAAAAAAAAAACAAACATGGATGAATTTAACGCAATCAATTGTTACGGAGTGGCCACATTTGGCATGTCAATTAGTAAATAAACACCAAATTTTATTTTTCAATTGTAGATTGCGTGTACATGTACAACGTGATAGTTCATATCGAATTACAAGCCAAAAAATAAAATTAAAAAAATAAAAGGAATTTTGTGAACCATGAACAAAAACGTAGTAGCTGATTTTATTTTTCTCTCTCCTTCTCTCACTTCCATTCCTCTTTCACCCCCCTCACTTTCCCCTCTACCTCAATCTTCCTCTTTCACTCCCTCTCGCCCCTTCATTCTGTTTTCTCTGTCTCTCTCTCCTTCCCTAGCCGAGTCACGTAAAGACCTATGTATCCAATAACTTTGAAGACTACAAGAGAACACTTATGGAAACAGGGAACACAAGGAGAAATGCACGAGGAACATGTAAAACTAGGGACGATGAGAGTGTGAGTCAGTGTGAGAAGGTCTGATTTGGAAGTGTCTTAAACAGTGTCTCGTAAGACTGAACGTCAACTTTAAGCCTTGTATGTGAAACTTGTGCAAATATATATTTTTTTAACTTTCACAGCTAATGTAAATGTAGATGTGAATACCGCCCTAGAGTCATTGACAACTTGATCTTGCACGCAATATTGAACTCTGTTACATTGTAATCTAACCAAAGTACAAAACAAAAATATCACAAAAAGAAAAATAAATGCACAAAAGCTTTGTTTTTCTCCAGACATTTGTGTCAGGGAGTTAATAAATAAACGGGTATCGTTTTTTTAACACGATCTGGTTTGATGTTAGAAAAAAAAGTTAAACTTCATACATAATGCCGTCGTCAGTAGAGTTACTGCCCTTACAGCTGTTGCCGACCCCCCACCACCACCACACCCTCATCTCCTATCCACGTTTGGCTCCCAGCAGAGTGCCCCCCCCCCCACCTCTCCTTCCACTTCCACTGTGAGGGCTGCTGGGACCCCCACGTGACCAGGTCTCTTAGAAAAGAATAAAATATCGATTTCTTTTTGTTTTAACTTGCATGGCGACGTCAAGGGTGGGAGGGGGGGGGGTCGGAACGGGGGGGGGGGAAGTAATCGAATGGGAGCTATTGGTGGCACAGAGAAGGGAAAGCCCTTTCATATAATATTAAGTAATTGTTGGTAAGGTCTCTTATGAGATCGGTGGTCCATAGTGGTCCATAGTGGTCGGTCGAGTAGAAATGTACAACCCACTCACACCCGCTAGGAATTAATGCACATACTGGAGGATGAACTTAAAATCTTTAACTCAATTAACACTTGTTCTTTGGACCGCCACGCTCTTCTGTTTTGTAAAATCACTAAAACAAAGAAAAATGTTGTCCTCCTTGAGTCGCTTTTGTTTTGGTTTTTACATTTAATATTGAATGTCCAATAAAAAAAAAATCTTCTTGAAGAATACACGGTATATAGATAGTCCAAGACATTAAATACGGTCTTTTAAAAAATATTAACATTTATACAAAGAAAATTTAAACCCAATTCTAGTTAAAATACCCAAACTTTGACGGTATCGTTGGCGTCCACAAGACACACAGTATACAGTTCTGGTTCTAGCCAGGGGCGTAGCTATGAATTTTTCATCGTTTGGGGGCCCGGGGAGGTTGACCTGTCTGGGGGCCCCAGCATTTTGCGTAATATTTAATTCTCCCCCCTCCTCCCCCCACCCTAGCTACGCCACTGGTTCTAGCAGCAGTTTAATCTCACTTCGTGTTAATTACACTTCTCTTTTACTAAAACTTTATCAACCAATACTGCACTCCTCATTAACCCTTGCAGTGCCTCGGACTATAGGGCGAGCCTTAATGTTATCAACCAATACTATACATTGAGTATACATGAATAGGTATATTTAGATATGCAATGAAATGAACTAAACTTCTGGTCTACTAAACAGTCAATATTGACAAGTAACGGAGAATCTACACGGACAAGCTCAACTTACTTTCGCACAATTATCATTCTAAATAACATTCTAAAAAATAATACAATTTTCTGACATCAGAACAACGTACAACTGTGGTAAACGACAGCCCATTTATTTGTATAACGTTATGGACAAAATAACGGCACAATAACAATTAAAACAATAATATATTGAAAATATATTCCTAAACCCACCGCCAAAGAGTATGATGGAAAAAAAAAAAAACTACGGGCCTCTATTCACATGGGCGCTGTGCTGTCAACACTATCCGGCCGGAGTTTCCTTCAGTCTATCCTGCCGAAGTTTCCTTCAGTCATTCGCAAGTCATGACTAAATGTTGCTGTTCTCTTTGTTTCATTCATGTTTCAATGAAGTGAACAGCTGTCTCTTTGTATTGCATTAGATCTTGTTATTTCCATTCCATCCCATTCTATATACTTTTGTTTTTAACTTCAGACCATGACGTCTAAAGATAATTCTATGGAAACACATGTATTCAATGTGTCATAGGGACTAGCTAATTACCCTCATAGTATTTTCATTACAAGTTCAATAGTTTATCGTAGATTGGCTTTAGGGAAGTCAGAGAGGCTGTGGCTTTGACAATATCTTGAACAATTTAGTTTCTGTAAACAAATTATTTTTGTTATGTCCCTTGTTTTATATTTAAACTTTTTTTTGTCTAGACACCAAAAAGTACATTCTATTGTTTTAGGAGGCTTCGAGCGGGCTTATAGAAAAGCAACAGATGCATTTGTGTTGTCAGGTTCCTTATTAGCATTACACTGGTCTATTCTCGTTTAGTCTGCTTGCCGTCAGAAGCGTATAATCCCATTGGAAAATTCTTTATTGTCCCAATTTCAGCCCCCACCCCAGCCCCCACACACATAAGCACACACACGGCGCCCCACCTCTCAACACCACTTTTAGTTGAGTCTTTATTAGTGTATGTTAAATAATGAATAATACTGCGTTTTAAACTTCTGAATGTTACGGAGGCGCATTTTACATATTGATAGATACAGTGCTTTTAAATAGATGCGGTACTCAATGATGGATTGTCTAATTTTTAACTACTAATAAATTAATAATACACGTTAAAATACAAGAAAAGTAATATTATTTTCCCCAAATTGAAAAAGGTGCCGGTACGACGTACCGGTGTGTACCGTCACAATAAAGCACTGTGTATATATTTATATATACTCCTTTTCAGTATGAGGTAAGCGGAGTCTTAGGCGAGTGTAGGCTTAGCTCTAATTCTTATCTGCAATAGCAGGCTGAGAGTTTTCATGGTACTTTCTATAGATGGTGGAAAAGCTTCAACGAAATAAGGTAAAAAGTCTTTGTTTAGGAAAGTATTTTTCAAATAAATCCATCCTACCGTATAGCAGCGTATTAGTAAGGTATATTAGAAGGCGTGGTCGATGGGCTGACGATGACAAAAGAATCTCGTATCTCAGAGCTCCCCACTTAGGCACAGTGCCTTGGCACCTCTGAAATTCCGCCACTTAATGCCTTTGTGATCTGTTATAATAAATAGTATTTCTATTTAAAATGAACACAGATACTGCAATAAATATTCAAACGCGATAAAGAAAGACCAATCGTTTGAGAAGGCCTGAACACTGACCTGCAACGTCATAACCTGTGGGCAGTACAGATCTGTTGGACGTGGCAACGAGCTATTTGTCTTCACTTCCCACAGGTTGTGACGTCGTAGGTCAGTGTTTAGGCCTTCTATGACGGGTGGACTCAGATAAAGAGACCGTATATTGAAAAGGGTTTCTTTAGAAACAAAGTTGTGGAAGTTCATTTATTTTGCATAAAAGTTAAATCAACCTAAAAATGAAATAGAAAATTTCCTTGCACTCAGCAATCTACATAATTGAAGTAATATGAAACAAATAACATACTGAAGTGTCTCTCTCTCTCTCTCTCTCTTTCCCGCCCCATAAGGGAGTCTTCTATTTCTATATTTGCACAGTGTTTGATTTGGAATCGGCCTATTCAAGGTTCTGGCACCTGGTGAGATGGCTACACCACTGTTAATAGCGACATAACCCACACATGTAGATCTATTGTGTTTGAAAGTGAATGAGTATTTCCATACAATTTGGACACCGCTAAATATTGAAGTAGCTAGGTCCTAATAGCAACGGTTATTTCTACTACATGTTTTTAATATTAAACAGTGTGCTGAGATAGCCACGCCGAACACACCTTGCAAGCCTCACTATTTTCTTGAATAAGAATAAAACTTTGACATTTTCTTTTATATGAACATAATAAACTGTTGTTATAAACATATATCTAAGTGTTTTCAATACCTTCTCTTATTGAATGACAAAAATGTTTAAATTATCTCCCCTGATCATCGAAAACTGGTTATTCATTCAGTATTCACACGTCTTGTCTTTCATTAGCCTTCTCCCTCTTTGTACAAGGCACACGCAATCCATTTTTCTAACAATAGCATCGTTGTACATGCATTACATCAGTCAACACAAACTCCACTATAAACAGTTTGAAATATTTGCTGCGGCACTGAATTACGAGAAATAAACTAAATAAAATAAATAAGATGCATTTTATTTACCTGAAACCATAAAAACCTCTTGTTGCTAAAACATTGTCAGGTAAACATTATGGCTTTAGGCACACTGTTAAGTAGTTCTTAGGACCTTAGTCACAATGTCAGATAAATCTTGGGGGCCCTAGCCACATTCTCATACAATTATTAAGGTCCTCGTTACAATTTCAGGTAAATATTAGTCGCAATGCTAAGAACTTGGTGGTCGAGTGGTTCAGCGCTTTGCTGTCTATCGGAAAGTCGAGATCTGAGTCACTGTGAGATTTGGATTGGTGTGCTTAACTAAAGTTGACCTATATATACATGGGTGTCTAACCAAAGATGAATCAAGAAGGGGCAGCTACTGTACACGATTGTTAACTCCCTGGTTGCCTTAGATCACCTTGATTTCGTGTAAAGAAAACAAAATAGAAGTGGCATGAAACTGAAGTATCTTCTTCTTTCTCGTTCTCATTTTTATGTTTGGGCGTTCAGATGACTAGACCAATATATAAGATGAACTGCGCAGTGGTTTCCAAATCAGGAAGCTCTCTAAATAGTTTTCTTTCTGTTTCGGGTGTTTTGGGGCCAGTGTCTTGTTCGGGCCTCTTGGTAAAGAGTTCTGTTTTGAAGGAAAACTGAATTCCAGTATTTGTTTTGCTATTTTCTTTTATAAAAATCAAACGGAACATATGTGGTAACAGAGACTTAAATATGATCCAGCAATCTAAAATACCATAAAAGGGACAAATCGATTAGCCACTGTTTCGGAAAGATAATCTTCACAGGAGAGGTAACTGGAGAGACCAACTTTGGTTAGAGATTATGTAATACGACACTTCTGCTTTTTATTTATATCCTATTCATTCTAAGCCTTTTCTTTGGAGGCTTGCAATCTAACCAATCAATATAAGCCGCCATACAGATTCAGAATCTACCAACATGTGATGGTCCTTCTCTTTGTTTACAGAAGTAAGCGTACTGATCAAATCTTGACCTGTATGGTAGCATACGTGGGCTTAGCCACAACAGCAGGGTTTCTGTCCAAGGCTTTTGCACGAGAAGATTTGTGCCTTTTAGACCCTAACTCAAGTTGAGGGTGATCAACAGGAGGGAGGGGAATAGAGAAAAAAAATATATTCAACCTAATATTAATGTACATTAACAATGAACACTTGTCAGCTACAGTCAAGGAATTGGAAGCTGTTTACAAACAAATAATGACAGATCTATAGTTTTTTTAAATTTTTTTGTGTTCTCAAAGTTGCAGGTTGCAACACTACATGGGGCTAATCTTCTTTCTCTAATCCATAGCTGCCACTTCTCCAACTGGACCAAATATGCATTCGGAGCGAAACTTTTAGTTTAGGAAGAAAAGTAAAGTTTCCCTTTCAGACCTTTCGATGGTGTAAAGGTCATCTGTTTCTGTGGCCCACGGTTAATAAGGGTGTCATGTGGCTAGCACAAAGACCAACCGCCTTTACTTTTCCCTAACTCATGTCAGGTATCCAATAGAGCTGGGTGGACTCAATGGCGGCCAAAGATCGCGAAATAAAAAATCACAGTCTTCGCCAGGATACGAACCCTGGACCTCGGTTTGGAAGTCAAGCGCTTTACTGCTCAGCCACCGCGCCTCCACTTTTAGTTTAGGAAGACGCTGTGAAGCAGGGACTTATTTGAGCAGTTTCTTTTTAAAACTATGCCGTTTTGGCGCGGGACATTTTGGCGCAAAATAACTTAGCCACATATACACATTTGTAGTCATTTTTGTAATGTCGCTAGCATTATATTGTGTGATTGTGTGTTTGAATATTGTCCAAAAAAAAACAAAACGAATCAATGAATAAAAATTGATGTAATTTTTTTTTAAAACGAAAAGGATTTATTTCATCTAAAGTACATGAAACTGGAAAGAGAAAACGGAGGAACGTCATCCTGTGTATTTCACACACCTGGCCTATAATACATGGGGTTAGGTAGGCAGAGCAATAGCATGGTCTCAGGTAGTGACCTTATATGGTGGAAATACTTTTACGTGTTTCAGATGTTCCTCAAAATGTGCCCAAACCTCAAAATGTGCCCAAACCTCAAAATGTGCCCAAACGGCAATCGCCCCAAAACGACCGTCACGCAGAAACGGCTGTGCCAAAATGACCGTCGCGTCAAAACGGCTTCGCCGAAACGACCGTCGTGCCAAAAAAGTCGCGTACCCATTTGGACTGGTTGGACAGGCGCAATCATCATCATAATGTCCAAATAAATTATGGAGTAATACAATTAATGAAGGTTTAAAATAAGACTGCATGTCTTTGTCTATATGTCGTCTTGCGAGACTTACCGCCCTTGCCTGCCTCCTACTGAAGAACCATCTCTATCAAGTATTCATTCACTTGACATAAAAAGTGATTCCACCTTACTCAATCAACTGACTGAAGTCAGCTGTACATCTTGCATGACTTTGCTACATCAACCAGAACGAGCTAGACCAGCGGTGACCAACGTTTTTCACTTGGGATCATTGGAATTTCCCCATACAAGTGCTGGCCTCATCATCGTAAAAAAAAAATGTCTCGACCGGTTGAACCGATTCTCTGCGGCTTAGTAATGCACTCTGGGTAAAAGTTTAGAGGGGCTGGATTATTTCTTCGCCGGATGTGTCTCGCAGGCCTTAGTTTGGGGATCACTGACTTAAACAATACCCAGCAACGCTGATCATGGATTGTTTTCAGAAGCTCATGAGTAAATATTTAAAGATCCATGGAACAGAGCTTTGAAAAAGACTACTAATAAAACAACAAAAAACTTTTGACGTCGACCCCAAAAGACGATGTTTTTATTCTTTAGTCTAAATATTCAGCCCAGACGATTGAGTCTTCACTTACACTAGTTCATTTCAGTTTGACTTTAATGAAGTATCTTAAGCTGTGACATTTACCAAGGCTTTTTTAGCTCTGACATTAACCAAAGCTTTTTTAGCTCTGACATTAACCAAGGCTTTTTAGCTCTGACATTAACCAAAGCTTTGTATCTCTGACATTAACCAAGGCTTTTTAGCTCTGACATTAACCAAGGCTTTTTAGCTCCGACATTAACCAAGGCTTTTTAGCTCTGACATTAACCAAGGCTTTTTAGCTCCGACATTAACCAAGGCTTTTTAGCTCTGACATCAGACCAATTTCTTAAGCTCTGACATCAGACTAATCTCTTTAGCTCTGACACCTTACCAAACTGTTTAGACCTGGCATCAATTTAGAATTTTCAGCTCTGACCTCAAGCTTTTTTAGCTGTGACATCAACCTGGATTACTTAACTCTGACATCAAAACAATTCGTTAGCTCTGACATCAACCCATACTTTTCACCTGAAATCATTCCAGACTTTTTTGCTTTTTGTAATCTTTAGCTCTTACATCATTTCAGACACTTCTCTCCCAACACAGATTTTTTTTAGCTCCGATTTTGACGGGATCAATACTACAAATAAACTAAACACCGGAAATGATTAAGTTATTTATTTGGTCTAGACCTCAAGGATTGGCATAGCCGCATACTTAAAGTTAAACAGCTACTGTCATGATGTCTACAACTAAATGGGATGCCTGCACCTGACAATTCAATCGTAAAAAATGAGTGCAATAGTTTACTCTCTATACTTTTTTTTTTTTCAAATTACAGAGACCTTAAACTGGAAGAGAGTATTTTGCATCTATATGAAGTTTCAAACGTTTGATTTTTAAATTACCCTTAGCTTTATTGATTGTAGCGTTTGACTTTCTATAGTATGTTCTATGACCTGCAGGAAACTCAATTTGTGGTTTTTATTATTAACCTTAAACCATTCGTCTTTCTTTCGTTGTCTTAGTAACGCAGCGTGCGTCATTGGGCCTAAACAACAAAAGAGAACAAAAAAAATAAAATTGGAGCGTTGTTTTTGTCTGTTGTCTTAAACGAGGCGTAACTGCGTCCATCGTGCCAGGCTGTTGGGCTTATTATGTGTTTATGTGGTAAACACGTGCGACGACTTAATCTGGGCGCAATTTTACAACTTGTGATATTTACACTAGGAGTTTATTTCTCAACATGCTCACAGGGACGCTCTCAGGTCATGTTGATCTTGACTCGGCGTAAGACAAATGTGACTTTCATATAGGGTGTCTGAATATATACATAGATACGATATACATATATATCGAGAGAGAGAGAGAGAGAGAGAGAGAGAGAGAGAGAGAAAGAAAGGTGAGTGTAAATGAGACTCTGGCTTAATGCGACAAAACAGGGACACGATATGATATTTATATATAATTATGTATGCTATGTGTAACTGGAAGAATTTAGGTACAGTTGTTGTCTAGTTAGACTTAATGTTTTTGTCATATAGGAGACAAGGTTATTTCCGTTCACATCAAAAAGATGTGTATCACGTCATGTATCACGTCATGTAATGTTCAGTATCTATAATCAGGATCTGGGTTTAATGACAATGATTACAGTGGGGCCACTCACAAAAGTGGAGTTTTTTTCTTGTCTTCTTAAAAAATAAAAAAAAAAATTAAAAAGCCAGTAGATGTTTTTACATATACATATAATATATTATAGAATATATGCTGGCTACTGTGCAACTCATAATAAGTGTTTCCAATAAACAATACTATGTCTTTAGTCATTATGCGATCATGGTAGTAGTACAATAAATTAAATTAGAAGTAAAACAAATGTAGCAACAGACTTTTTATTGGTTGTGATGTGCTTTTACTGAAATGCCTCAATGAATCTGTACTGTAAATAAATGTATTCATTTTTTTTAGACGCCTGTAGTATTGTGAATAATTCATTTATCATCAGAACCTTGACTGTACAGGATTATCAACCTTGGTCAATTAAACGCGATAATTCTGTAGATTAGTAGTATTGAATTCAATGTTACCTCCCCCTTGCAGCCTGTTACATGTTACATGCCGAGGTTGAGCACACAAAGAGAGAAGCATGGGCCATTCAGTGAAGTAAACACATGTGATGTCACGGGGGGGGGGGGGACAGATTCGTTTTCTTGCTTGACGAAGTCGTAAAAAGTTTGACGCTAAGACTTACCACGCCCCATTGACGCTGCACTACAGCACGCCCCCCCCCCCAGGAGGAGAACAAAAGACAGTGAATGACGTTCAGTAGACCGAATTGGTTCGTGTTGTGCCGCTCCCACCTTCTGCAAGCCTAAGAGGAGGGGAAAACAACTCATTCTCAAAGATAGCACTTTTGGTGAGCAATAGTCATCCGTCCCTAGCTCAGGTTTAAGCAGAGTATGTCTGGCGTGGCGGCCGAGTGCGTAACGGGTCTCGAGATCGAATCCCGACGGAGGCTTGTATTTTTAATTTCTAGAGGGAATTACATCAGTTAGGGAAAGCAAGTGAAGGCGATCGTTGTGCTGGCCTCATCACATCCTCGTCATGCGTCGGAAATATTCAAAAAAGAGATGATTTATACGTCATTTGATTCATGGACAGCTTGGTCTGAATTGCGAAATAAGCTCAACTGCAACTACACTAGTGTCCTAGATCTATACATTGCTCACTGATGGCTGAATGGTAAAGAGCTTGGCTTCCGAATCGACGGGTCCCGGGTCATTGACGATGAATAATTATACAAAATTTCAATTAGATCCGAGAATGGGAAGTGGGAGTAAAAAACGTGCCAAAAAATAATAAATGGATTAAATCCATACATACATTCACATCTCTCATTAAGTAGCATTTATACCCCTTATTTGTTATCAAACAAAATAATTGATCACCAACAATAAATAAAATAATTGGTTAATTTGTTTTTGAATTATGTCTTGTTGGGTTTAATGAATAATCCTGCAAAGTTTTAACTTGATCCGAGAATGGGAAATGGGAGAAAAAAAACATGTTCAAACGTTTTACCAGACAGACAGGCAGACAGACAGGCAGACAGACAGGCAGACAGACATACAGAGTGAGTTATACAAGCTTTGTAAAACAAAAAGAAAAAAAAAGAGGCGAAAATAAAATATAAAATGTTCGCTATTTTTTTTTTTACAGCTTAAATAACTGTCAGAAAAAATGAAAATAATTCCTTATTAGAGATGTTTATACATTTTAGATTTGGCAACAGTGAGTTTAACTTTAGTGTCCTTGACATTGTTTAGTTTATCGTGAAACTCTCCAAAAATGTAAAAAAAAAAAAATTTTATCTAAAGATAAACATTCCTGAATATGAAGTAAAATAATGTTCATTTCGTATGCACTTCAACATGAAATAAGAATCCTTCTGTTTTAGTAGATGGATCATTTACAATTTTTAAAAGTTTTCTAGTTGTTGTTTTTTTTTTCTTGGTTAAAATTGTCGCTACAAAATTTCAGTAACATTTAAATTTTCACTTGAAATTTAAAACTTGTCCGTAATTGCCTTACATCGGTAACATATTGACTACCTGACAAGGGCATCATAATGACTACCTGACTGAGGCTAAGTCAACACGGCGTCTTCTTTCAGTCAAGTTTCGCTAAAAGCCCCTATGGTGTTTCGACTCGTTGGTAAAGCACCAAGGCGCTCTGCAAACACGCGCCTCCCCCCCCCCCTTCTACTCTACACTCTTGCATGGTGAGTAGTTAAACTTTACCGACCCAACCACAGAGAGATGGAGAGAGCGGGGCTGGGGGGGGGGTGTTTATTGACCACGATAAGGAGAAAAAAAAAGGGGGGGGGATCTATTTATCCACATTTACTCCCCCAACGCTCAGAACGAGTTTTAGGTGCTTCATTCACGGTCTCACTTTTAGCACCATGTCGTCGTGTACTTAGCCGCGACCAAGTGAGTTCCCATGCTTGAAATCACGTGACCCTTAGGACCTGCCTCTATCTTTAATTTTCATAAAAGCCCTGCACGCTGCGCAGGGCAACTCCAGCACACGCCCACAGCTTTGGCTGAAAGCGCCCCCACCTTGCCTCTTGTTGTCCATTGCTGGCTCTCTAGAAATGCAGGCTATACATCTCTCTCTCTCTCTGGCTTCTCTCTTTCTATTTCTCCTCTTTCTGTTTCTCCCAGGCAGAGGCGTAGTGGGCAAAACGTGCGCCCGAGCAAGGTATTTTATTGGCGTCCCCCCTCCCCTTTTCCATGAACATCAAACATCACATAGAAATACAGGCTGCGTGTGGCGCCCCCCCCCCCCAACAGAGCAACGTTCCCTTCCTCCTCCCTCACTACGCCTCTGTTCCCAGGCGTCATTCATTCCCTAATACCCCACCTGATGCAAAGTTAGTCATTATTGCTTATTGTTGTTTCGCCTTGTAACATTTCGTCCACAGAGCGCTGACTCGAATGGTCGTTCGCGGTGACAATAATAATGACACCCAAGCTAGCGGGTGGCGTGTAACCGGGTGGGCAGGCAGAAACACTCAGGCACCCAAACACATTTACACACACACGCAAGCATCAATAAGAGTAAGGGTAAAAAGTAAACTTACGCCGGCGTCGGGTGGGGATCGGGTGGGGGGGTAGAGAATGCGTAAAGTTCGCGGAAGTAAACAAACTGGTTACGTTCTGGCCGCTGGGTGTTTATTTTTCTATTTTAAAATCTACTTCTAATGACTAGACTTAAATGATGCTCACAGTTAGAGGTATTTGATGCTGCTTTCCCCCCCCCCCCCAACCAAGCTCCTTCCGCTTCAGCTCTTTCCTTCTCATAATTGATGTGGCTCAATGAGTACGCCCTCATCAAGTTGAACCCCCGATGTTGTATCTGTACGATTATTTACCCAACTCTTTCCTTTCTGTACACGTTGCACTTAGAATATGAGTTAATCCCCCATCTCCCCCCCCCCAATAAAAAAAAACCCTACTTGTTCATTAGACCAATTATATCGCCCTACCCCTCCGCCTTTCCCTCAAACACTTCTCTTCCCTCCATCCCTCCTTTTGCAACGCTTCTCTCCTCCCCCCACCCCGACTCTTTCTTTCTTCTCTTTCACGTCACTTCCTCGAAGCACCTCTGGAAAGCAATCCAAACAATAAACCAAACCAGAGTCTTTTAGAACTAAATTAACAGCCGATCATCGCTAATAGAACTGACGTAGGGCTACGAAGCAAGGGGAAGCATTAAGTCTGCTTACACATGGTCAGGACAAAACTTGAATATCAAAGAATCAGGTTGTAGGCTGGGAGCTTGCGGCTTTGCTTTTCGTTTGCTTTTGGCGTTCGAGAAGACAACAAGTTTAATGGAGGTCACAAAAATTGGTTCATAATCCATACACATTGTTCTGTTCAACGTCAGGCTGGAATAGGTCATAAACAGTGATGGTACCGAATACATTGTAAGAACTGCGCTAGAATCTCACATGAAATACGCATTTTTTTTTGTTTTTTTTTTGTGTTGTTTTTATTCTTTTCTTACTTTATAATGTCTTTTCATCCATTCACTTTTATCTGAAACTTTTCTGTTGTTAAATACAAAATTTTAATATCCTGCCGTCAAGTAACACACACACATACACAACGCAACACAACACAAGCGCACAATGCGTTTTTTATTTGGTACATCAATCAGAAAAAGGTCAATGTTGGTGGACAATGGGTCGAAATATCTTTGGGGGAAAAAAAGCTTATTGGCTATACAGGGAAAACTCTGACGATTATAATTTGTATAAACATAATCATTTGAAAATAAATATGTTCTTGAGATTTATATCTTGAACACGCGTCAGCAAGTATCCCTACATCTGTTCATCCAAGAGTTACATACACAAATAGACGTTCAGGAACATTGATGTAGTCTCCTACAAATAAGTCTAGACTATTGTCGTTTTACAAATCTTTTATTAACTAACGCTGTCTGCCTGGTCAAAGTTTATACACATTTATTTCTCCAACACCCAATTTCGGACCATGCTGAAATTTTTCACAATTATTTCTTTTACCTGACAAAACAGAAATCAATTTAAAAAAAAAACAATTAATTATTTAACTATTATTAATTAATTATTTTGATTGGTTTTTCGAACAAGGGAAAGAAAGTGTACTTGACTGAATTGGTGATATTAGTTTAAATTAAGTTTGAAACAAATAATAGATAAAAACTTCTATTCTCATTAGCACTTTACTAGCAGAGTGGTTAGTATGTCGGTTTGAGGAGCTTTGAGTCATGAGTTGAAATTCAGGTTGTGGGTAGGGAAAAAAGAAAGGAATATCTGTGTGAATTTTACCGTAATCGCTTTTTAAATATATATATATATATAAATGCTTTTAAAAAAGCGATTACGGTAAAATTCACACATATGCCTTTCTTTCTTCCCTTCCCACACAACTGACTGCTACTGTCTATTTCTACTACTACTACTGACAGACTACTGTATTTACATGTGTGGATCTATATCATTTATACATGGGCGCAACCAGGATTTTTTCGAGAGAGAGAGGGGATTAGGGCGAAATAAAAAAAAAAGTTCCATTTTTTTAAAAATCTATCATTCATTAGTTATTATGAATAAAGTAATCCTTCTTAAGAGTAATGATTAGCATCATAAAGGGATGAAATTGTCACAAACCTCTTTGTTGCTTGTTTAAACTTAGAAATTGACGCATTAAAAAAATAATCGTCTCAATGAAACTACCCTGTTACTACAACATTTAACTTATAGAAACATTTTGTCGATGCATGGCATATCTGCTACGACCCTACAGGAGGCGCGCAAGGCTTGAAGCTGGTGGCCCAAGACAAAGCCTACAAAAGTACACCCCTCTTCACCAGCTCTCTCTGCGTGTCCACAGCAGCTACTAGCCTGCAACTGTATGCGCGGTGCTAGGAAAACACATTCTGACATCAGGACAGAGAAGCGTCTTTTAATTGCAGCCTCGTACAGATTTGGGGCTATTGTGGCCCGGCTGTTGGCTTGTCGTTCTGTGCTAGACACTTCATGAGTGATCAAACGCATAGGCCTAGAAGGTCTTCTGACGGTTTTAGAATGTGGAATATAGAACAACAATTCTAAGAAAAATGAATAAAGCTATGTTATAGACTTTTATTTTCTGGTTGTTTTGTTGAGTCTTTACATTAAGTCACATTTTCGGATTCCTTTTGCGTGAGTTAACTCCCCCCCCCCCCCCCCCAAAAAAAAAAAAAAAAAAAAAATATCACCAGAAATATATTTTTAAAAAATATTTCTCGTGTGTGGAGACATGTGTGATTAACACATTGGTTTTTCGAATCTTTATAGGCGATCCCAAATTTATGTCAAATTGAAGCTTCCTCCTATGCAGATAAATTTGAGTATTTCAACATTAACAAAAAATTGAGTATTCTCATTTAGAGACTAATTTGGGTATCTTCTTTTCAAGAGAAATTTGAGGTATCAACCTATTAAGGCATATTAGAGTATCTTATTATCCTGACAAATTTCCGTATACTGATATTAAGACAAATGTGAATATCTTACTAAATTAGAGTATCTTATTATCATGACCAAATTCTGTATCTTGATATCAACACAAATTTGAGTATCCGCCTTGTCGTACGGTTTGCGCGCTGGACTGTCATTCGGATTTATCGATGGTCCCGGGTTCAAACCCTACCAGCTCCCATCCCCCGTCGTCCTACGGGAGGTTTGGACTACGAAGTAAATTATCTTCAACTCTGAAGGAACATCCGTCAAACATTTGGCAACAAACAAAGTATCTTATCGAGACCAATGTCTGTATCTTGATATCAAGACACATTTGAGTATCCGCCTGTGAAGATCTTTCTCCTAAGTTACAGATCTCGTCAGCCGGTGTAATAAAAATATTCAGTGTTCTTATCCTTTCAAAAACTGAAAATATGTGGCCAACTGAAATCCTACAGCTAGGCAAGTATTCATCATCTGGACATCCATTTCAGAGCTGGATCTCTCAGTCGTGCAGAGGTCGAGTTTAATAAGTAGATGATTACATTGGGAGTTCAAAGAAATGAAAAAATATATTTAAAAAAACAAAAAATCAACATCGAAGGTAATTAGTCATTGCTTGTCAGATGAACAGTAGAACAGAAACTGGGACATTGGTGGCAAAACATCAAAGAATGTTTATGTCTCTTTGTGGCTTGTCTCTCTGTGGCCTGTCCCTTTGTGGCCTGTTTCTTTTGGCATTGTTGTTTCAGCCGTTGAAAGATAATATTTGGTGGGAAGTATCAAGAGAACAGAAAGAGTAGGCCTAAAGATAGTTGAAGAGCTATCTTGATCTACAAGCTGGTTTTTGAATTTCAAAAAGCCCTTTTTTTAAAGAGGGGGGAGAGGGGGTGTTGATTAAAAGAGACAACAGTGAAACACTACAAAGGCGGCTCTATGTGGTCGCAAAAAAAAAAAAGATTGAAAATAAAAAAAAATTGTTTTCATTACTAATAGCCATTTTCTGATAATTAAAACACCCAACAGACCATTACAGAAGATAATATAGAAGGTCAATCGACCTACCCCAATATGCGCTCTCCAAATATTTATATAGATTCTATATTTAGCAGGCCGGAATTCGACTTCGGGATTACCGTCTGTAAAACATCGGTAAACACATGCCAGAGTCTGCTGCTCTATCTTCTTGATTCCAATCAGTTCTGTCATATAATTCTCAACATTCAGACACGAAATTGCGAGTTCTCGCCATAAAAACATTAGTATCGGGGGGGGGGGGGGGCTCTGTTTAGCGTGATTGCGTCATGTTGTAGCCTCCTGTGGGAAGAATGTATCGATGGTCTGGAACAGACAGTGCTGCCATATTTATTTATTTTTTTGGTTATCATTTGGAAGCTCCAAAAGTTAACATGAACGTCCATTCTCTTAATGAAGTTAATTGCTTTACGTACTTTGGCAACGATGTAATCAATAACGCATTCCTGTCGAGATCTGCAGATATCTGTTGGGCTAAAACTTGAATTGCTTGGTAATGAATTGTACAACAAGACAGGTTTGTGATTTTCAGGGTTTTGTTTTTTTTCGGCTCCCTCATAGAGCCTCGATTGTATTTGTGTTCAACAGTTGTCTTTTTTAATCAACGCCACCCTCCCCCTCTTTAAAAAAGGTCTTTTTACGAGATCCTAAAATACTGGTTGACTATATGTCGCCCCCTCCCTTTCCCTTTTGGCCTTGTCTATGAGGCAGTGTGGATGATTCTGAGACCAGAATTCTTTATAGAATTCAAAAGGATACGAGACGAAGAGACGATTCCAATGTGTCAATAAGAAACTAATACTATACTACGAACAATGTTCTCCTTCAGCTTATTGCAAATAGCATTTGCCTCATGCTCGACAGCTGTAATTAGGAAGGGTCTTCTGCCCTATGGGGGTGAATTTTAGTTTTCCTTCCCCCCCCCCTTGCCATGATAGAAAGGTCATCTGTTTAACGAGGGTGTCATGTGGCCAGCACAACCACTTTTATTGCCAAGGGGGGACTAAAGAAATAAAAAATCACAGTCTTCACCAGGATTCGAACCCGGGACCTCAAGCACCTTAACCGCTCAGCCACTGTTGGGTGATAGTATTATAAAAGTGTGCGATGCCCCCCCTCCACAACCAATTGAAGGACATTATGCAGCTGCCTAGTTTGCCCATACCTAAGGCCGGCCCTGCTACGTCTTTCACTGCTCTGGGTCGTTGTCAGTCATAATCGAGAGAAGAAAGCTGACCTATCTGGCACACCAAAAGCAGAGTCGATTCTCGCATGCAGCAGCTGGGGCAAAGTCTGCCGCTCCCAAATTGACCACAGTAGATTCTACTGAGACTCATGATAAAAATAAAAGCAATCAACACCAGAGATTGATTTATTTAGCTGAAAAGCTAACTAAGCCTCTAATTCAAAAAAAAAAATCACGTTCACCCTGTGTATAAAAGAAATAATAAACATTTGTTTTAAAACAAACCCCCCATGCTTATTATGTATGCAGGTATTAGAGCGACGCCAGAGCCACAAAGAACAAAGTGTCAAAAGAGACATTTCTTTTTTTTTTTTTTATCAACTTAAAAGAAAATAAAAAATTAAAAGATAAATTCTAGACTTGACTCAGCCATCATTCCCCAGTCACCAGGATCGCTTCACATTTTTTTTTGGCTGGACTTAAGTCCAGAGACTTAATCTTCAGAGCCCAAAGCAAAATGTTTTGATTAATCGTCTATTGTATTTATGCATTGTGTTATTTTAGTTCGTCCGTAGCATGTCAATATCCCCTCCCGCCCCCCCCCCCCCACCACCCATTTGTTTTTCATTAATAGTGTGTACACATTTAGCTTATAAAGTCTATTTTATCCCCCAGTGTCGGAGTTCCATTATGAGGTTTGTAAGGGCGTTTGTTTATCTTTGTACAGTATTGTTATGTTGAGATCTTCGTTCAGAAACACCTTCCATTCAACTGCATATCATTGTTAAACTAATTTTGACAGCTCTCTTCAAATGCCCCCACATCGCTACAAATTAAAAGTGGATTGCCTTATGATCGCAAGACTATGAAATTAATCCTGTCGGCGCCCAAACCCGCGCCCCACCTCCAATAGTATACGCAATCCATATTAGCATAACAAAAGTTACCAGTAAGTAAAATAAATAGAACATGCATATAATGTGAATGAAATTAATGAACGTAGCGACAGAAATATATGGTAATTAATGTATTGTTTTAATTGCCCTTTTTTTACGCCCCCACTCTGGGGGGGGGATGAGTTTCCTTTTCTCAGAGCAGCGACAAGAAAATTATAATAATATTTTTTTTCAAGTTTTAAATTAAGGGAAGGAACTAAATCACAATATATTTCTATATTCTCTAACTCTTACTCATTTACCTCAAGATATTACGCAATTAAAAATTTAATTGGGTTAACGCCCCTGGTAACTCTTTTTTCTAGAGATTTCTGCTTGGGTAAGTTATAAATGTCCTTTTCATGCAGACATTTTACTCGCAAGAATCGATGATGGTTTGGTTGGATTGTTTTGCATCTGAGACTGCTTTAGCTTGTCACGTCAGATATTTGCCTAGACATGTGATATCTCGAAACGGTATTAGTAGAGATGATAAACTTCACAGCGCAACTGAAAGACTAATGCGACATTGATGGAGGCAGAAAGCGCGGGAAATCACACCTTCATCGATTAGTATTCCTTTCAAATATGAAAGGGCCAAAACTCCTTTTATTTGTGGCCTCATCAATAACCTGGCTTGTACTACGAATATAACGCCAGGGCCATCACTTTGAATTAGCAGACGTCTGTTTCAACAGTGGCTCGATCATGCAGCAGACGATAGGTCAGTTGGATTGCTCGTGTATTGCTCAACTTTTATCACAGCGCGATAAGAATTTCAAACAAGGCTTGTCTCTTGGCGCCGATTTCGGCGCTGTTTGCTATCAGGGGAAAATGTGGTTTACAAATAATTTATTTCGGTTTAGAAAGCCTGCGCTAGGTTTCAACGTGTATGCTATTTAAAAATTGTAAAAAAAATGACATGTGACAGAGTTTGCTCTAGACTGAGTTCCTACCGTATGCTAAAATAATAAAATATACTAAACATTCATATTTTAGTTACCATCTTTTTTAACCAATTGTAAATCATATAAATAATTCATAAATAGCAAACAAACAGGCACTTTGTTCTAAATTTCACTTTTCATATGAAGGTCAGGTTGGGGATCGAACCAACGACATTCGCGGTGCTCTTAAGACTTAATAAATATATAGATCTAATCCATAAGTAACCTAAATGAATTGAAAATAAAAATGACCTTTTTTTTTAAATTCTATTCACAAAACGAACAACTAATAAATATGAAGGGATCTCTCTAAAATTTTATAAAATGTGTCACCAGGCAGAACAAATTCAAGTGCAAAATTTAAGTTCGGAAAGATAATGAGAATATTAAAAAAAAAGATTTTTAAATATTTTTTTCATTTTTAAGTTTTTGACTTTTTTTTTTTTAACTATGACGATTGTGTGAGATGATAATGGCCTACTTCATTCGCCAAAAGACTATGTATGGAAATAAGATAAACGCATGGGCATTAGCTATGGTTGTAGGATGTCATCCACGCAGCAGCTCCCTCCCCCCTTCCCTCTTCACACAGCTTATCTTTCCAAAGGAACAGTAAGTGCTAATACAGTTTGGAGATATAGCCGCATCGCAAGCTCTGCCAGGTTCCAGCACTGTGTGCTGCGAGCTGTCGAATGCTTGCCTGCTCCTGATTGGTCCTCAGGATTGACTCCCGAAACCTTTCTTGTGTTTGGATATAATTACAAGGCAGCAAAGATTCTAATTAGTCAAGGCTAACGAGTCCCTTCTTCCCGAAACTTACTGGTTTAGGCGCCTGTTACTCGCCTTTGCCACTTTATTTGCTTCTGTGACCCACTGTTAACAAGGGTGTCGCTCGGCCAGCACAACGACCAACCGCCTTTACTTTTCCCCGACTATTGTCAGGTACTCAGATGCGCCCTTAAGATCCCAAAATTAAAAAAACTCAGTATTCACCAGGATTCAAATCCAGGACCGTTTGGTTCAGAAGCCAATCGCTTTACCACTCAGCCACAGCTTCTCTTTAATAGGTAGTTACTTATTTTCATTGCAACATCCGGGCTATGTTAATCGTTGCAGAAACTAAAAGTAGCTCATTGAAAAGATAGTCGATAGTGTTTATTGGTGTGAAAGTGTGTGTATATGTCGATGTTGAGAGACGATTGGTAAGTGTGTAGAGAAGTATAGCACACACACACACGCACACACACACACACACACACACACAGAGCACTCTTCCAGCAGTCGGAAGTTTTTCTTTTATAAAAAAAAAATAATTCTCATTTTGGTCCACTTCTCTATCAAGGTACAATTCTGTAACATGAAAGAACAAAATAAAATAAATTTTGAAATAAATAACCCGACAGTTTCTATCTTTGAAAGACAAGTAGATAGGCTAAAGTCAGCAGACGATAGGCGAAAGTTAGCAGACGACAAGTGTAGTCGCTTCAAAATGTCCAAAAAATCAAAAAAGAAAAAAAATCTATTAAAAAAAAAAGAAGTTGAAGCCAGATCAAAAGCGCTGTCTGGAATGACAACAGGCCCCCATATTCACTTTGATGATATAATATCAGAAGCCTTTTTTTTTTTTTTTCGTTTCGTATCGAAGCTGCAACTTTTGATTGTACGTACTTATCTCTTTGCTCTAAGGGCCAGCAGACTCAGGCCTGGAATCCCCTCTTCGCGACAACGTTTATCTCCGAGATTCAAAAATAATCGCAAATTAAGTGTTTGTTATTGAATTTTTTTTTATAGTCCTTTGTGGTGGATCAGTTTTTTTTTCTTCTTCGTTTTGTGTGTGTGTGTGTGTAATACTAGGGAGTGTGAGAATAAAAGTCAATGTTTAGGTCCGTCGTGTGTATTGAGATGGTATGACAGTAGCTGTAGAGAGAGAGAGAGAGAGAGAGGCCTCAAGAGTTTAGGAATTTCAATTTTTTTTTTTAAATGTAATGGCTTAACAGAAAAAGAAAAAAAAACATTTTTTTTTACTCAATTAGGGGTTAAATGCACACAAGTGTAAGAGCAATAATTTCCATAAAAAACTATAGAGATAAATTCAGAAATCACGGTAAAAGTTACAATATCAATTCAACAATATTGGAAGTTTCTTTACATCTTACATCCGTCTAAGGTTTTATTCCTATTTTGTGTGTGTGTGTCTTACAGGTAGGATCTTAGTGGACATTCCGTGCAAGGTGTGTCAAGATCATTCGTCTGGAAAGCATTACGGCATCTACGCCTGTGACGGGTAAGTCAACCCATTTTGTGTTTTCTCTTCCTTCCTACCGAACGTCCAAAACGTCGACACAAATATTCGATGTCATTCCAAAGATATACTTATTCCATGAAGAAAAACATTGGGGGGCTGAGTGGTAAAGCGCTTGTCTTCCGAACAAAGGGGTATCGGGTTCGATTCTCGATGGCGAATGGGATTTTGAATTTGGGGATTTTTAGGATGCACCCAACTGTAATTGAAACCTTCCATTATTTGGGAGAAAGTAAAGGCGGTTGTTCGTTGTGCTGGTCACGTGACACCTACGTTAACGTTTGGCTAGTGCAACAGATGATATTCACATCATCTGTCCTATAGGTCCAATGGTCTGATGAACTTTACTGTCACTTTACTGTATTGAAATACAAAACACATATAGAGAAACATCCTACTGTATCAGTATTAGAACGTTTGGGCCATGACGCCATCGCCAGCTTAAACAAGCTAATAAATAAACAAGCAAAATATAATAAAAAAATCCTTAAAAAAATAACACCCAATGCTTATCTAAAGGGGAAGCACTCCGTCCTTAAAACAATATCTACCACTAATGTACAAAATAATTAATTACCAATAATTAATTGACTAACTGAGTATTGTTGATTATCGATTCGTATTTTGTTAGGTAAAAAAAAATAATTGCTTAATGTATCAACTTGATCGGAGAAGGCATGACGGAGAAATAGCGTTAACAGTTATTTAAGGGGACTAAACCCAACAAATTTAGCCATAGCTGTTAATATTTAAGTATTATTTTCCCTTGTTGCTATTAAACAAAATAATGAATTACCAGTAATTAATTGTCTAATTGGTTACTTTTTTTTGTATTGATTCATGTCTTTTTTTATCTTAATGAATAATTGTGCGAAGTTTCAACTTGATCCGAGAATGGGTTTGGAAGAAATAACATTCAAACAATTTTTACCAGACAAGACAGACAGACAGAGGTGATATTGTAAATAAAACAAAAAAATACAAACTCTTTTAGCGTATTCTTTAAAAAAAATGATGTCTAATGACGCTGTTGGCTATTTGATAAATACTATAACTTGTAACTTGTAATAGCAAAGTCCACTAACAGTTGTTGATTTGTTAGGATTTGTTAGGTTAATAGCTCCATAACTTCTGAACTCTTCTGCTGCTTTTATGCCATATGTCATGTTTTATTATCATTTGCATTAAACCTGACGCTTCACGTGTGTCGTTCACCATGTTACATTCTTCAGGTTTTTATTTTTTTTATTTTGTTCTAGCAATACAATACAATACATATACATATACATATACATATACATATACATATACATATACATATACATATACATATACATATACATATACATATACATATACATATACATATACATATACATATACATATACATATACATATACATATACATATACATATACATATACATATACATATACATATACATATACATATACATATACATATACATATACATATACATATACATATACATATACATATACATATACATATACATATACAATACAATACATATACAATACAATACATATACATATACATATACAATACAATACATATACAACACAATACATATACAATACAATACAATACAATACAATACAATACAATACAATTCAATACATATACAATACAATACAATACAATACAATACAATACAATACAATACAATACAATACAGTACAATACAATACAATACAATACAATACAATTCAATACATATACAATACAATACAATACAATACAATACAATACAATGCAATACATATACAATACAATACAATACAATACATATACATATACATATACATATACAATACAATACAATACAATACAATTCAATACATATACAATACAATACAATACAATACAATACAATACAATACAATACAATACAATACAGTACAATACAATACAATACAATACAATACAATTCAATACATATACAATACAATACAATACAATACAATACAATACAATGCAATACATATACAATACAATACAATACAATACATATACATATACATATACATATACAATACAATACAATACAATACAATACAATACATATACATATACATATACATATACAATACAATACATATACAATACATACAATTCGAAAATAAATTTATTAGAAGTGTAAAGAAACGAATTAATTATTAACAGAAAAAAAAATCACCAATCAATCTGACGTCACTGACGTGTGTTTCAAGTCTGGAATACTCTCACATTAACCAGTCGCAAAACAATGACTTCACTCTTAAGTCGTAAAATTGTTACAGAAAGCATCGCCGTTACGTGGCGGGGGAAAACAATTACTCTCTACTTAAAACAAAGGGAAAGAATCACGGCATGCTATTTCTTCCATTTAAGTTTTTAGTTTCTAGAGTATGGTTTGAATGACGTCAATACCTGCAACTAACCAGGATGTTACGCAGCAGGCGACATACTTAACCAGCAGCGGGAGACAATTCACAAGTTGCAGCAAGGTTAAAGAATTAACCAAGAGAGAAGATAAAACGTTTCGTTCCGGCATTGAAAATCATCAGTGTTTTTAAAGTGTCCAAGCTTTTTTGGCGGGAATTTTCGTAGATGTTTTGTTAAGTGAAGATTTTGAAAGCCATTACAAAAGTGAATATGGCAAGCTCTCGTTGAATAGAGAGTCCGGCTTCATCGCTTAATTTAAGAATTGTCCACGTCTGCTTCAAGCTCGGGAGCGTGTCTTTAGCTTTGAATGGTTTTAATGGAGAGGCAAGTGTCAATGTTAATGACACTTATTATATTTATATGTATAAACGTAGTCGTAGGGCAGACTAGTTTAAAGATCTGTTCAATGACACAATGTCTGTTTAGACAAAGAAGCACTTCAGCAGAACTAAGCTTGATCTACAAGAAGCTTGGCGAGTTATTTTCTATACTTTTTTTCTTAAAGGCGCCATTACCAAATAACTTTATTGAAGGACAATGTCGCGAATTTATCTATGAGAATCGTTTCGTTGGCACTATTAATTAGTCTTTTTAACCTCTCAGTGTAACGTAAAATATGCAGGTATCGAAGTGTCTTTAGAATAACACACATTATCGTGAGAGGCATAATAAAATAAATGAAAAACGTTTAGAAGTACTCAAAAATTAAAAACCATATTTAAGATTGAAATTGTTCAGATATACACCATAATAGCTAATGGTTTTCTGATATTGAAAGGGATGTACACTACAGAAATCAGTGTTCCCCAGCCCTGGAGAATTTCATTTGTAACATGACTTCATGGTTTTAAAAAAAATGGTTGACTTACGACATAACACGACAATATAGTAGCACTACTTCGATCCTAGTGAGTCACCTCTCGGTGCTTACATCACCGTATAATTGAGGTGAAAGGAAACCCACGAGATTGATGGCCCTAAGAAGAAAAAGACTTAATTAAGCTGAGAAAATCTCTCAGATTAAAATGGTTCACATCTTGCAGCTGATTGTAAACCGCCCACCCACGACGCAGCCCGCAGGAAAAACAGAATATTTACGTAAATAATTATTCCTTTTATTAGATTATTTGTCGATTATGTCCCTTTTTCTTAGCGAACAAAATGCAGAATCATTTTCAATACGAAGACTTCTATAATTTGGAATCATTTTAACATTTCTATCTTATCTTAATATCTCTTATTTTAGTATAATTTCTTATCTTAGTATAATTTGATCGAAATCTAACTGTGTCTCTTTTCTATTCCAGGTGCGCAGGATTTTTCAAGGTATGTTGACTTGTGCCTGTGTGTTTGACTTGGTTTCGGTTGCTTGTTAATCTAGTTAACTTTGTCCGTCCACTTCCGCCCCCTTCTGGCGCTGGCCTATCCCATAACTCCCCCACTCCCCAAACTGAAGTACCCTCCGTATCATCGGAGAACTCCTTAAAAAAAATCCCCTCGGACAATGGTGGTTTGATTTGGATACAAGGGAGAAGTTATCCGCCCATTCGGAGTTGTCAAGAAAAGGCTACTCTCGAAGCGAGAAAATAAAAATCGGCAGATGATTGCGGTTTTGACTCCCGGTCGCCCTTCCAATTACTACGGTGTCAAGACTTTTTGTTCCCTCGATGACCGGTGTCATGTCTACGCTCTTGTGTCCGCCGTCACCCCGCAGCCAAATTGAAAAGAAAGAGAATGATTTCCCCACCCTTGTTAGTTTAAGGATCGCCTTCTTCGGGAAAGAACAAAACGCGCTGAAAAGTTAACCAAAAAACCGTGATCGGGGAGTAGGCGGCTGCGATGTTGGGGGGGGGGGGAGAATCAGGTTCATGTACTAGCTGGACAAGTCGACAACTGGTTTGAACTACTCGACACAAGTGTAACAATAGGTGGACAAAGTCGGCCGGACAACCGGACAAATGGAACGCAAATAGAACCAGTTACTTGTGGAGCTTTTCGCTTTTTTTTTCGAGCTGTGTGGCATTATTGTAACTATGGGAGAAGGGGGCGCTTACTGGGAGGGTTCATTCATAGAAGGAGGATAGCTCGTAACGTGAGAATATTTGCGATAGTTATTTTTGACACAGAGAGAGACGGGGGGATGGAGGGAGAGAGAGAGAGAGAAGTAGCGAGGGTAAGAGAAGGGGAAAAAAGAGAAAGATGAAGAGCTAGAGAGAAAGAGAGAGAGAGAGAGAGAGACGATGCTATCAATCAGCCAGTAAAAACAGCCATTAGTAAAAGAGTACCATTAAGTCATCAGTGGCAGCAAAGGTCAACAAGCATCAAATAAAAACATGGACAAGTCAAAGACAAAAACATGAACTTTCAAGTTTTGGCAGATCTCAAAACCTACTAACATGGCAACACTCTCATCAGAGAAGAAGAAGAAACTATTTATAAAAGTGAAAGGCTTGAGCTATTCGTCCAGTGCCATACGGCCAGGTTTTGATCGTCAAGTACAGAGCCTTTTGTCTTATTCCAACGCTATTGGACATGTTTATACACTTTTCTTCCTAAAGCCAAGGTAACAGCTCCATTGACAAGTGCTGGGACTCTAACTTTAATGGCATCATCATGTTTAGTGTGTGTGTGTGGGGGGGGGGGGAGGGGGGTAAATGTACCATCAAATGGTACTTACATTGAAAGTCAATAAGGTCAGACATTGGCGTCGCCATATTTAATGTTATTAAAATCTAAATTTAGCTTAGGGAAGTTCTTTTGTTGAAGGAGGTTGACTTTCGAAGTGGTTTAATCAGCCCCCTTGTTAATGTTGATTTTACCGTTAAAGTGCAGAATTCATATTTTTGGTTTTCATTTATTGGTCGAGTGACGAAAAAGAACAATATATACTAAGTTACATACTCTCAAACTGTTGAAATAACATTTATTTTGTTAAGTTTAAAAATAATTAAAACATTAATTAGATAAGCTTTCCTTCTAACGTTAAAAAGGCGTAAAATAAAATAAAGTACATTTTTATTGTGCAAGAACTTTTGGTTTCAAATTATTGGATCCACCAGAAGAATGAATATTCAATATTAATTGGCGAAAGAAGGGCCGTTGTACCAACTTGTACATTGGCGTCTGACCACACATAAGCATGAGAGCATACGCTAATCTACCCCTTAAACCTTTAAGTTAGGGACTATATATCATTTTGCATTGGCTCATTAATTATAGTTCATTTTTTATTAGTCAAATTTGTTGTGTTTTTTTTTTGGTAACAGTGTGTGTGAATATTTTGATCTAAAATGTATTTATATGGTCTTGTAGTAATGAATTTTAGAAAGACCGGAAGTGTGTGTGTGTGTGAGAGAGAAAGAGAGAGAGAGAGAGAGAGAGTGAGTGAGAGAGGCATTTGTCATGAATAGAGAATAAGGTTTGTCTCAGTGTTTATGACAGAATTTCTTTGGGGATCTATTTTATCTTATCTTAAAAATACAGTCGCTACTTCAAAAAAGAGGATGATTACATCCTGCATTTAGTCATGCATATTAAACAATGACCTAAATTCTGCCAAGTCACTGGTTTTCTTGGATGGCTCAGGCAACCCATTCCATGCTCTAATAGCACTAGGGAAGAAGGAGCATTTGTACAAATTTGTCCTAGCATATGGGACGAGGAATATGCCTTTCATAGAGTTATGTCCGAATCAGAGGATGACAGCGGTGACAAACTAGTCTATAGAGTTACAAAAATAGAGTTGGGCGGAAATAGAACTAAATATATTGTGTTTATTTAAAACAGTTATACCGACAGCGCATGTGCAGTCTTTATTGCAATCCCAGCGTCGTGTTTCAAACCGATGAATCCTTTATCCTACAACCCAGACCAAATAGAGTTATCTCTCGTGCGGACCTCGTAATAATCTCACACACTGCTCACTCCCAATTAACTTGCTCGCCATCTTGTGACGACAAAGTGGCCCTTAAAACTGGTCACACCGGACAGAGCCGGGAAAGCCAAACATTACCAGAGGCGGCTCTGTACTTTTGGACGGAGGTAGAAGTGACGAAGTCAGCTTTGGCCAGCGAGTGGCTCGACCTGGGAATGCTTTTGAAGTTATCATGGATACCAAATCATGTTAATCTACCTGCCGAGGACTGCTAAGCCCTTTGCCTAATGGACAAATACCGAAGTTGAAATGATTCGCTTTGTGCTACTTTCTTGTGTTCTGTTTCCACCCAAGCCAGTTATTTGGGCCATTGTTTTAGCTCACATGGAAACTAAAATTAATTTTGATATGGTTTTAGAAACATACCACTCGTGGCGTCAATGTGAAGAGAGTAACAAGGGAGAGAGAGAGAGAGAGAGAGAGAGTTCATAAAACGGATTATAAGACTACCTCCCTTTTTTTTTCTGCATACAGCAGTTTTGTTTAGAATGTAAAAAAAAAATGAAGGAGAGAGAGAGGTAGAGAGAGAGAGAGAGAAAGAGACAGAGAGAGCGAGAGATAGAAAGCGAGAGAGAGGGAGAGAGACGATGCTTTCAATCTATTAGTAAAAACAGCCAGAGAGAGAGGGAGAGAGACGATGCTTTCAATCTATTAGTAAAAACAGCCAGAGAGAGAGAAAGAGCGCGATGGATAGAAAGAGAGCGAGAGAGAGAGAGAGATAGAGAGCGAGAGAGAGGGAGAGAGACGATGCTTTCAATCTATTAGTAAAAACAGCTAGAGAGAGAGAGAGAGAGAGCGAGCGATAGAGAGATAGAAAGAGAGCGAGAGAGAGAGATATAGAAAGAAAGAGAGAGAGCGCGATAGAGAGCGAGAGAGAGAAAGAGAGAGATAGAGAGCGAGAGAGAGAAAGAGAGATATAGAAAGAAAGAGAGAGAGAGAGAAAGAGAGAGGGAGAGAGAGTATGGGAGAGTGAGTGAAGACTGAAAGAGATAAAATGCCAATTAAAAACACAATAAGATACGTTCATCTGTACAATTCATTGCTAAACATAACGTGTATACTTCTTTTACCAGACAGACAGACAGACAGACTGTGTTCATATAAGCGTTGTTAAAAAAAAAATAATTGTAATAATTTTCCAGCATGAGAATGAGAGACATGGGGAGAGTACTAGGTAGTAACTCAAAATGGTTAATACTTATTTAAAAAACAAAACACAGACTGCAATAATTCGTAGATGTCTAAATTTGTTTTCAGCAATAAATAATTAAAAAAATATGTTAAAAAAAGACACAAACACACACACACACACACACACACAAAACACGGACTTTGCCAGTGTATATTTTTTTGACCTGGTCCCAGTGCTTTTCTTTTAAATTTCTTTTACTTTATACTTGCGTAAAAAATGTGAAAGAAAATGTGTTGTCATCTAAGGAGATTCATAGAACAGAAAGCGTATATGTTGTGATCTATATAATATCATTGAAAGCAGAGAAATAAAACTCTATAAGCATATTGTTTGACAACTCTTAACTCTGTCCTGCGAATGCTTTGAATGAAATGAAGAATTTTCTATTTAAAAAAAAAATACCTCAAACGTCTTATAAAAACTGACGTAAGATGGGCCTTTGAATAAACCGGAAGCTGAGTGATTCTGAAGGATTAGTTTGTGTTTTGAGTGGGTGTCGCATTCAGGAGGTGGAGAGAGAGATGTGGAAGAAAATTAAAAATATGGGTTATGGGTAATGATTGCAAAGTAGTTCAGTCATATATCGACATCTAAATCTATAAACTAAGTAATAATAATTATAATAATTCCTGAGTGGACACTGATAAAGGGACTACAGTGAATGAATACTCGTTCGTTTCTAACATAATAATAATAATAATAATAATAATAATAATGCTTTAGTGACGATATCTGTATGTCTTTTGGCCTGGATAAGTGTGGCATCATAAGCATTAAAAAGGGCAAGGCAACGAACACCAACATTGAATTTGAAGGCATCGAGGAATTGAACTCCGCCTCTATTTATAAATATCTTGGAATAAACCAGAATGCCAAGATAAACCATAAGAAATTAAAAGAGGACTTTCTTGGCAAATATAGGCAAAGAGTTAATAAAATCCTCAACACCAAACTGTCTGGCAGTAATCTCATCACTGCAATAAACAGCTGGGCCGTCCCTGTGCTCCTTTACACGTTCGGTGTGATCAAATGGACTGACACCGACCTACATGACATTGACAGACTCACTAGAAAATTACTAACCAAGTTTCGATGCCTACACCCCAAGTCCTCCACCATAAGGTTATACCTGCCCAGGAAGGATGGGGGTCGTGGATTGCAGAACATCTTCAAATTGTGTAAGATGCAAGTTTTAAAAATACGATCAAAACTGCTCGCCTCCAGCAACAAATTAGTTTCCTTCCTACGGAAATACGACTCCGATGCAACCCCTCTGAACCTACACAATGCTGATGTCAATATCGGTTTGGACGACGCAGGGCATGAGATTCGCCAATGGGAAGAAAAAACACTCCACGGAAAATTTCCGGCTTCATTACATGGGGACAACATCGACAAGGCTGCTTCCTTAACATGGCTCAAAGCAGGTCATCTCTACCCTGAAACAGAAGGCTTTGTAACAGCAATACAGGACAGAGTAATCAGGACAAAAAATTACGAGAAGCATATCCTGAAACTCAATGTTGTCGACAAATGCCGAAAATGTGGAAATGTGGGCGAGTCGATTGAACACATTATGGCAGGATGTCCAGCCCTATCAGAATCAGCCTACCTAGGTCGCCATAACCAAGTTGCAAAGTTAATACACCAACACCTGGCTTTGACGTACAAATTGATCGGTAAGGACACTCCCCCTTATTATAAATACTCTCCGCAAGAGGTTCTCGAGTCTACTGAACATCTGCTGTACTGGGACAGGCCTATTCTGACCGACAAAACGGTAGATTTCAATCGCCCGGATCTGCTGTTCATCGATAAAAAAGAAAAAACCGCTACCATTATCGATATCGCCGTACCACTGTCTCATAATTTAAGAAAAACTGAGATAGAAAAACAAAGAAAATATGGGAACCGAGGCTTGGAGATTAAGCGTCTATGGAAATTGTCCAAAATAACAATATACCCCATTGTTATATCAACCGAGGGGATAATAACAACTGACCTCACAGACACCTTCAAGGCCCTTAACATTCCTAGGAACATCTTCGTTGCCTGTCAGAGGGCGGTACTGCTGCAGACCTGCCACATCACCAGAAAATTCCTCAGTGGAAACTGTTAAAGGGACTACGATGAATTTTGTTTCTCTTTAGCGAAACTCGACCCTGGCAGTGCCAGAGAATGACTACTCGTTCATTTCTAACATAATAATAATAATAATAATAATTGACATCGCCGTATAACTATCTCATTATTTAAAAAAAAACTGAGCTGGAAAAACAACGAAAATATGGGAACCTTGGCTTGGAGATTAAGCGTTTATGGCAATTATCTAAAAGAACAATATACCCCATTGTCATATCAACCGACGGAATAATAACAACTGACCTCACAGATACCTTCAAGACCCTTGTCATTCCTAGGAACATTCTCGTTGCCTGTCAGAGGGCGGTACTTCTGCAGACCTGCCACATCACCAGAAAATTCCTCAGTGGAAACTGATAAAGGGACTACGATGAATTTTGTTTCCCTTTAACGAAACTCGACCCTGGCAGCGCCAGAGAATGAATACTCGTTCTTTTATAATAATAATAATAATAATAATAAGCAGATACTCGCCACAAGAGGTTCTCTATTCATCCGATTACTATATATACTGGGATAGGACTATTTTGACTGACAATGCGGTGGACTTTAATCGTCCTCATCTGCTGTTTAGTGCCAAAAAAAAAAAAAAAAAAAAACAAACACGAAAAAAAAAAACCACTACCATCACAAATATGGCCGTACTACTATCCCATAATATAAATAAACCCAAAATGGAAAAACAAAGAAATTATAGGAACCTAAGTTGGAGATTAAGCGTTTATGGAAGTTGTCTAAAATAGCAATATACCCGTTGTGATATCAACTGAAAAGGATAATGTATAACTGACCTCACAGACATCGTTAAGGCCTTTAACATCCCTAAGAAGATTCTCCTTGCTGAGAGGGCGGTACTGCTGCGCACATCTGCTTGCCACATCACAGGGGATTTTCTCAGTAACACTGTTAACGAGAATACTATAAAATTATTTTCTCTCTAACGAAGCTCAACCCTGCAGTGTCACAGAATGAACACCCGCGAGTTTTTCATTTAATAACTCTTTATGTTTGTTATTTAAGAATATTTTCTAATTTGTATTTTTATTGGTAACAAAGTGGCCCAAGAGATTTACTCTTCCCCATCAATGACATATCCGTCCATTCAAAATATTGTATTCCCATTCCATTCTCTCTTCTTTTTGTTTGGACTGGTACTGGGCCATTTAGGAAGGTCTTTTCAAACACTGACCTCGTGATCTGGTCATATTTTTTTTTGCAGTGGTAAGTAGGTCCTCGTGGGGCTCCATAGCCATCGGGATCCTTTTTCGAATATTCTCATTTGTGTTGCTTTCTTTGTAGGTGATCCCTAGGATCCTTCTAACTATCTCAATTCCTTGGCTAGGATCCTCCTCTCTTTTTCTGTAGTTTGCGTCTGATACTTCAACATACAAGAATACTTCACATACAGGAATACTTCAACATACAGGAATACTTCAACATACAAGAATACTTCACATACAGGAATACTTCAACATACAAGAATACTTCACATACAGGAATACTTCAACATACAGGAATACCTCACATACAGGAATACTTCAACATACAGGAATACTTCAACATACAGGAATACTTCAACATACAGGAATACTTCAACATACAGGAATACTTCAACATACAGGAATACTTCAACATACAAGAATACTTCACATACAGGAATACTTCAATATACAGGAATACCTCACATACAGGAATACTTCAACATACAGGAATACTTCAACATACAGGAATACTTCCACATACAGGAATACTTCAACATACAGGAATACTTCAACATACAGGAATACTTCAACATACATACCTTGACCAAGGAGCGCATCAGTCTGACTTTAATGCTGGGGGCTATGCCTTTGTCTTTTCAGATTGTTTTTTATATTCACAAGTTGTGCTGTGGATTACAATTCTGGCAATGTGTTCAAAAAATATACTCGTAGCATTCAATGCTCTAATTAACAGCTTATAGTAAAATAAATGAAGTTATTGTACACAATCAATTAAACTAGTTTGCTACACTCATAATTACATTCACATTTGACCAACCAAACAGATTATAATATGTTGAAAAAATAATACTATTGACAAAAATTTATATATATCCAGGGCTTTTTTTTTTGTGACGGTATGCACCGGTACGGTGTACCGGCACCTTTTTGAAAAAAAAATATTACATTTCTTGTATTCTAACGTATATTATTAATTTTTAGTACTTAAAAGTTAGGCAATTAACTACTGAGTACCGGCACCTAATCACTGAGTACCGGCACCTATTTTGTTTTTTACAAAAAAATCACTGTCGATATCTATATCTAATAAATATCTATATCTAATAAATATCTATATCTAAAATATCTATATCTAATAAATATCTATATCTAATAAATATCTATATCTAATAAATATCTATATCTAATAAATATCTATATCTAATAAATATCTATATCTAATAAATATCTATATCTAATAAATATCTATCTCTAATAAATATCTATATCTATATAATATCTATATCTATATAAAATGGCCTCCTTCAGTCGCGAAGGGTCATCTAATGGAATTGAGATGGTTGCCTGGGCATTGGCTGTGGTCGGAACCGTCTATATAATATGTACATGATATCTATATAATATCTATATCTATAATGTATTTCTATATCTAAATCAGCTTGAACGAAGACATTTAGCCTGGCAAACTTCATTTGATGTTAATCTACATCCCAGACAATGAAACTGTCCCCTAGATAACAATGACAGTGTACCAGTCAACTGACAAGAGAGGATGGGGGAGGGGGGGAGGGGGCTCTGCAAAGGGAGCCGCAGGGAACGGAAGGAGAAGTTTGGGAACAGAGAAGTTGTTTGGGGGAGAAGGGGGGTAGGGGGGGTGAAGAGGCTTAACGAAGATCCTCCAGTCGTAAGCACTTAATCCCAGTGTTTACCTAAACAAAAGTCGTCCCGATTAGAAAGTTTGCTTCAGCAAGGCTCCGCCGTAGCACCCGTCTGTGGCTCACAGTCCCCCTCACAGATCAAAGCCGGCACGACATAACTCGGGGTCTGGTTTGAAACATAATATTTAGATGTGCACAGCGCATGATGGGAAGCGAGAGAACCAGCACCTTTTAGTTTAGTTGTGCTCGTTTTGTTCTCTTTAATCTCTCGTCCAACTTTTTTATGATCCCAATAGGACCTTATCACGTGACTAGAAGCTAACATGACAATTTTTTTTAAGGTGTGGGGGTGGGGTGGGGCTGAGTTATTCTATCAATAATTTTTGATGCAGATATAATATCATTTATCGTTTAATCAGTGCATATGTCTATAAAGACACATTTCTGGTAATAGAGCACCAACGAGTCAATACGTATATATAATTTAATTGTAAAAGATATTTTAAAGCTGGCCTTAAACTAAAAAACACACACTCGCACACAAAATAATAAATATACGCTTTAAAGCTTTACTTGCAGAATTGAGATTTAAAAAAGATATAGATTGAAAAGATAATCTGTAAATATAAGCATACAGCTAAAACAAAAAAATTATGAAAATACTTTTTTAATAACAAAGATTAAATAAGGGAAAGAACCGTACAACCACTGCTCTCAATAAGTGCAAGATTTATCTCCCTTTTCTAGATAAGACACAATTAATTAATTACCACAAGCTAATTAACTGATGGGTTATTTTTTTTTAAATTATTTATTCAATATCTCCGACAATGAAAAAATCGTCCACATTTTCAACTTGATCCGAGAATGGAAAGTGTACAAGATTCAACCCAGACAGACAGACAGAGTTTATAAAAACTCTGTAATAAAAAAACAACACAATACAATTAAATAGAAATTAAGAGTCCAAGGCCTCAAAGGCAGAAGATTTACAATGGCCAAGGCTGAAATGAAATTAGGTTAGATGTAAGTCAGAGTGGCGCCTGAGGTTTGTTTATTGAAATTGTGCTTTAATAGAATGTTTATGGCTGTTGTAGCAATATTTCAATGTCAGTGTATTGTTAGAATACATGTATTTAAAAATCTTTTATTAGTAATAATTTTACAGGCAGAATCAGCCAGGAAAACCAACGACTTAGCAGAATTTAAGTCACAGATTAACATGCATTGATTGACACATGAAATGCGTAGAACGAAATTATCTTCTCTCTAAAGTAACGTCTGCAATCTATAAGATAAGATATTGAATGATCTATACGACATTGTCTCTCGATCGGCACATTGGCGAATTGTTGATATGGGATGCTATCCATAATATGTCATAATAAACATTTGCATCAGCTAGAAATAGTATTTTAAGCAACCTTTTTTTTAGCGAGCATTATTTACTAGATTTGAATCCGACAAAAAAAGCGAAACTTCGGATCATATGAATTTAAACTTTGATAACTTTATCTTATTTTAGAAAAGCACATTCCTCATCCCATATGCTTGGACACATTTATACAAGTACTCTTTCCCTAGTGCTATTAGAGCATGGTATGGGTTGCCAGAGCTAGCCAGGAAAACCAGTGACTTGGCAGAATTTAAGTCATTGGTTAATATGCATGACTGAATGCATGACGCGTAGGACGTAATCATCTTCTTTTTTGAAGTAACGTCTGTATTATATAAGATAAGATAAGATTATTTTCTTCTTATCTTATATATTACAGACGTTACCTCAAAACAGAAGTTAATTACGTCCAACGCCTTTCAAGTGTCATGCATGCCAATCACAGACTTAAGCTCTGCCAAGTCGTTGTTTTCCCTGGCTGATTCTGGCAAACCATTCCTTTAGTGTTGATTGTCCTCAGATCATCCGCAGTAGTAATAGAAGCTTCAAAATACAATTATATTAATTATCTTTTTTTTTTTTTGTAAGCTAAATTGATTAGAGAGGGGCGGGGGGTTTGGGCCCTACATTACCCTATTCGTTAATAGTGTTCAAGTTCTTTACCATACCACGTCAAGTATTATGTATCTGTCAAGTCAAGTCAAGTATTATGTATTTCTGTCAAGTCTCTAGTATTGAGCAACAAAACGAATGTTTTTTTAAACAAAATTTTCAAAAAATTCAAACAAGTTTCTACAAAATGTCTCTTTCCTTTTCCCTGTCCACTTTGCTGCACTTGCTATGTAGCGAAAGGCTACCTTGACTGCTAAATCTTGACCAAACAAGACATCGCTGTCCTGCAAATCTCCGTCTCTTGTTCCCCGTGTTTGTTGTGCTTGCATGTTGTCGCTGCTGTGGCTGCAGTCAAATAGCCAGTGGATGGGAAGTGTGAAAGTCATCTGAAGAATGTAACTCTTGGGAGGCGGAAAGGGGGGGGGAGGAAGATCTAGGATCCCAGGGGCGGATTCACATGGAAAGTTGTTATTTTTAGAAGTTCGAGTCTGGCCAAGTGCTGTTTAGCGGTGGATGGCGAAGAAACGTCCCTTCTCTCTTTGTGTATGAAAATGTATCAAGCGAGGTCTTCCCTTGAGTTTAGAAAGAAACCTACTCTCACTTTTCATTTCAAGTCGCAGAGGAGCAATTTCATTTGACGAGGCGATTTTTCGCGCTGATGCGACCCATTGACACACATTAAAATTATTCACTTGTGTGTGTGTAGCTTACGTAACCAAAGCTGATGAAACATGAAGGAAGATCAAATTGTTACATGCACAGTTTGCAGGGCTAAAAATGGTAGACGACGTGGTCACGGCTATCACAAATAGACACACATATCACGTCAGATATCATCAAATGTTTGTTCTAGTTTTGTGTGAATTTTTTCGTAATCCATTATAGAATCCAATATTTACTGTTGAAGGGGTGTGGTTGCCGAGAGGTAAAGCGCTTGTCTTGCAAGCTAAATGGTCTCAAGTTCGAATCCTAACGAAGACTGCGATTTTGAATTTCGGGATTTTTAGAACGCCCGTATATTGCCTGGTGCACTGTTTGTTTTAATTTTTTTTTCTTTTTGTTTTTTAGAGGTCAATTCGACGAAATCGTCAGTATATATGTAAATCTCGAGGTCAAGGGTCATGTCCTGTAGATAAGACGCACAGGAATCAATGCAGAGCATGTCGTTTAAAGAAGTGTGTAGAAGCCGGAATGAACAAAGATGGTAAGTCTCTTGAAATTGTGTGCTTTCCAGCCAGTGGCTTAGCTAGAGTGGGCGAAAAGGGGGGGGGGGGGGTGGAGTGTCCAAATCTGAAAACCCACACGGGCCCCTAAATGAGTGTCCGAAATTAGTTTTTATATTAAATAAGTCGCCATTATGTCATGTCATAATGTCGAATGTCAAAATGCAGGGGCTCCTAAGGAGGTAAAGCCTCCCCCCCCCGCGGCCCACAAATCCCTAGCTACGCCACTGTTTCCAGCATTGTTTTATTTTACAATTCCTGCTATTAAAATTTAGGAGAAAGTACAATATGTAGACACAATTTAATTGTAGGAATATCTTTGCGCTCATCATTCTCAGTTGTTTTTCTTTTTACAAAGCTTCTATCAACTCACTCTGTCTGTCTCACTCTGTCTGTCTCACTCTGCATGTCTGGTCAAAAGTTTGTACACGTTATTTTTCCCACACCCAATTTCGGATCAATCTGAAACTTTAAACAATTATTTACTGTATTTATTGTGCACAGTTCACAAAACATGAATCAACTAAACAATTTACCAATTAGTCAATTAATTGTTTGAAATCGAAATTCTACATTATTTGTAAGTTCTAAGTTCTTTCAGATGGTCTTGGCATAATGATCTTTAAGAAAGTCTCGGTTCAGTGGTCTTGGCAAAGTGGTCTGTAGAAGATCTTGGCATTGTGGTCTTTAAGAAGGTCTTGGCACAGTGGTGTTGGCATGGCGGTCTTTAAGAAGATCTTGGCACAGTGGTGTTGGCATGGCGGTCTTTAAGAAGATCTTGGCAGAGTGGTGTTGGCATGGCGGTCTTTAAGAAGATCTTGGCAGATCTTGGCATGGTGGTCTTTCAGAAGGTCATGGCATGGTTGTCTTTAAGAAGGTCTTGGCACAGTGTTCTTGTCATGGTGGTCTATAGAAGATTTTGGCATGGTGGTCTGTAGAAGATCTAGGCATTGTGGTCTTTAAGAAGGTCTTGACACAGTGGTCTTGGCATTGTGGTCTTTAAAAAGGTCTTGGCACAGTGTTCTTGGCATGGTGGTCTATAGAAGATTTTGGCATGGTGGTCTGTAGAAGATCTAGGCATTGTGGTCTTTAAGAAGGTCTTGACACAGTGGTCTTGGCATTGTGGTCTTTAAAAAGGTCTTGGTACAGTGTTCTTGGCATGGTGGTCTGTACGAGATTTTCGCAAAGTGGTCTGTAGAAGATCTAGGCATTGTGGTCTTTAAGAAGGTCTTGACACAGTGGTCTTGGCATTGTGGTCTTTAAAAAGGTCTTGGTACAGTGTTCTTGGCATGGTGGTCTGTACGAGATTTTCGCAAGGTGGTCTGTAGAAGATCTTTGCATTGTGGCCTTTAAGAAGGCCTTGGCACTAACGTCTTGGCATGGAGGTCTGTAGAAGATCTTGGTATGGAGGTCTAGGCTTGATAGTAATCAAGTAATGGTCCTCTCTTGGTAGCAGTGTCATGGGTCACTTTTAAAAAGAGACTAATGGCCTTCATCAACTCGAAGTAAAACTGAAACGGTACCAGGAGATTCAGCTACTGTAGGTTATGTTATTTTCTCTTTGCGTTTCCATTATCGTATAAATATAATGTGTTGAAAAAAAAATTTTGTGACCAGGTTTTTTAATCGTGATCACATTTCTACATTTGTTTGTTGCCACGTTGAAACTATTTAGAAAAAACAACAACTGCTAAATAAATCATGTTAAAAGTGATTTGTAACTTTAAAATAATTGTAAAAACTGGCTCCTATATCTCCTTCCCTTACCCTCTCCAGCCGTAAACTCCAAATGTTACGGGCGTATCTGTTAAGCAATCTTTACATTACTTCCCAATTTCAAAATAGAATAGCATACGCTTGAATCAACAACAAAAAAACTATCTTTGTCACGTGACGTCCAGTTGACCAACGTCAACACGTTTCAAACGGCCGCTCACAACTCAAAACTCCGCGATAGAGAGGAGAGTGTCGTGGAACATATGGCACACCGTTTTATCATATTTCATATTTCTTAATTTTTCTTCTTCCCCTTCCCCCTGTTTTTTTGTATTGTTTCTTCTATCTCTACAACCGACGGATTTCTGTTTCACATTGTCCATGAGAGATTTAAGAACCAGCTCTATAAATTATAAGCTGAAGTACAATATTGAGTAACGAGATAGCGAACAGTTAATTTTTTAGTTAGTATTTGTTTAGGTGTGACAGTGTACGGAATGTGTGGGAGTATCTGTGTGTGTGTGTGTGTGTGTGCACAGTAGATCTTATTATCCTTGCAATAAATAAAACAGAGGAGAAAGAGAGAGGAAGAAGCAAAAATGGAAAAAAAAAGAAGAGAGAGACAGACAGAGAAAGAGAGAGACAGAGAGAGAGAGATAGAGAGAGACAGAGAGAGAGAAAGAGAGAGAGAGAGAGAAAGAGAGAGAAAGAGAGAAAGAGAGAGAAAGAAAGAGATAAAGAAATAAAGAGAGATTTCAAAAGAAAACGATAAAGAAATAAAACGAAAGAAGAAGAGAAAGAGAAGGAGAAAGAATGGAAGAAAGAATTATTTTTTAAAAAAGAAGTCAAAGAGAAAGAGATCGAGATGAAAGAAAAAGATACAGAAATAAAATACAGTGAAAGAAAGATAGACAGACAGTGGCCACATCACAATGTCCTAGGGGCTTCACCTTTCTTCAGTGAACAGTACCAGGAAAAATAGAAGAGGCAGACAGAGAAAGGAGAAAACATACAAGACTGGGTTCTCTGCTTAGTTTATGCCCCATATCATTTATTCGGCTTAACAGGCACTGGCTCCTCAAAATGTATTGACTTCGTCGACTCCCCTACCCCATTGACTATAAGCATGTATCCTATTGAAGGAGCAAAAAAAAATCAATACAAATGCAATGATTAGATATAGGTGTTCAGGTTAATAGTGATCTATTATTGTGACGTATTTCTTGTAACAGATTCTAGGTAGACATAGAATAGACCTAACAAGATCTTAAACAGTCAACAAGACGCCATTCTCACTGACATATGCATGTTAGTCAGCAGGCATTCTCCAATCTCTATAAACATACTTTTTAATCTGGTATTACGCTAACTTTAAAGGGGACAGAACTGGGAAAGAGAGAATCAGAATTGATAAAGACACTACAAGGGCGAGTTTAGGAAAAAAAAATAAAGGTAAAGGGACTCAATTTGTTCAAGATAAGATAATATTTATATTTAAACAAAAAAACAACTATAACTTCAAATATGATTGACTTAAATCCTAAGTAAAGGTTTGTCGGATAAGAAAAGAGAGAGAGAGAAAGAAAAAAGAAAATCACCTTTGTCTGTGTTTCATGATCTAAGCTCTAGATCGACTTTCAACTTTGGCTTGCATTTATCTCCTGTAGCCAGACCAACACAACATGAGAGTTGAAAAGAAATCTGGCTAATCTGTGACAGCCACGAGGCTACTCAAGACCTGGAGTACACCTTTACCCCCCCCCCCTCCTCCATTTAGTTTCCAAAGTTTTAGTCATCTCTGACATAGGAAGACATTTTAACCAAATAAAGAAAGAAAAAAACAGTGATACTTGGTCTGGACTTTGAAAAGAGCTATAGGAATAATTGTACACAGTTTCAACTTGATCCTAGAATGAAAAGTGGCAGAAGTAGCTTTTTTCAAAATTTGTACCAGACGATCAGAGTGAGTTGATACAAGCTTTCTAAAAAGAAAGCCTAACGATGTATTTAATTTTCAAAACCAAAAAATTTCCGCCCAGAAGAACAAAATTTAACTATTCTAAAAAAAAAGGCGAAGGTGAGGTATTGTTTACAAAACAAACAGACTGTTCGTCTAACGGACATTTCGACATAAAGCAAAAAAATATTTTGCCTTTTACCTATGGGGGTCTCGAAAATAATTTAATTTAGCTATTCTAAAAAAAGGCGAAGGTGAAGTATTGTTTACAAAACAGACTGTTCGTCTGACTGACATTTTGACAGACATAAAGCAAAAAGTAATATTTTGGCTTTTACCTATGAGGGTCTCGATAAAAAAAAAATATTGCCCTTGAATTAACACGAGTTTAATTGATTGCATCCCATATGACAAAAAAAGATTGCGGTAAGCTGGAACAATCGAGACTTCAGTCTGTCATGTGACCAGATTTCTAATCTTGGTGAATTCATTTAGACATAAACATTGGAGTGTTTTATTCTCAAATTGTTATCTAACAATCTTTGATGTCATTCGCCTTTGATGTTTCGCCTCATCCATCCTGTAATGGGAGTAAAGAGTAAAGAGTAAAGCAAAGAGTAAAGAAAATCAGAATCAAAATTCGTCATTTGTGTTTGAATGTAAAACTGCTCTTAGAATATGGAGAAAAGATGAATTATGTTTAGAAGTTATCACTTTAGGTAGGAATATCTTTGAAACATGTCTTGGTTTTACGTAACGTGTATTCTCTTTCTAATATGTATAAGTAACCTAGCAGAACTCACCTCTACCAACAGGGCCGGATTTAATTGAGTCGAGGCCCTGAGCAGTATTTTATTTTTGGGAAAGGGGGGGGGGGCGAGGCTCCTCTGCTCTTTCGATTTAAGTAAAGTTTTCATTTTAGACCTTTCGATGTATGGGGCAGATGATGTTAAGGTCACGTGTTTATTTTGCCAACGGTTAACGAGCAGGGTGTCATGCCAAGCCTCTTTCGATTACTGGTATAAAATTGCACACAATAATATTAAGAATATCTAGTTTAAAAAAAAATCTATATTACTTTTAAAGGAAGAAAAAGTAGAGAACATGTACATTTAATTTAATTTTTCTTTTTTATATTTAATATTCATAATTAAAAATAAATGTGCACTTTGAGTTTGTAGAGGCTCCCCTTAAGGTTGAGATCTTAGGTGGCCACATTGTTAGCACTGCCATTAATTGAATCCTGCGTGGATGTATCTCAATATCGTCTATCCATGTAGGCCCAGGTCTGCCTTTAGACTAAATCGCACGAATACAATCTTGACATTCTTTCTAGTTCTAAGGGGCCAGTCTCTTGTGGGGTCCTCATGGCTATATCCCCGCATGTCCTCCCCCAAATTTGACATTGTCTGGTAACAAAGCAACGTATAGAAATAACGTTTAAATTGGATTATACCTCGCGATACCTACATGTAGCAAATGGAACAGAAATAACATTTAAATTGGATTATACCTCGCGATACCTACATGTAGCAAATGGAATAGAAATAACGTTTAAATTGGATTATACCTCGCGATACCTACACGAAAATGACGTGCAATTAATAAAAACACAATGTATTTTAAATTTAGCCGCAACATATAGATCTATGTGGTAAAGAAAAAATAATCTTAATACAGAATTAAAGTCCGTTTAAAAGCTGCATATTTTTCTCAACATCTTAAATAACATATTTATTTACTTAGATTAGACCTAGGACGTAATTATCTCCTTTGTATGATGGGACTTTTGGTGGTTGGTAGATGATGTTGAGTAATCTATTTAATTTAAAATGTTATTAATTACAGCTGCAAGTTTCTTAAGTACATCACCACAGAATAAATATTACACAATAAGGAATGCGGCCCTTTCAACACAAAACTGTATTTCAGAAATAAGGGCACAATCGGCGTCGTAAAGATTTTCTATCTTCACACGATTTGGAATAAAAGATCCTAAAACCACATGAAAGTGCCGTGCTGCCCAAATTACGGTGGCGCTTTATTCTGCCCCTGACGTGGTGACATCAGCCTCCCAACTCCTACTCCCACATGGAAACTTGAGGCCACGGGTCACATTGAAGCCTCATAGGCTCGGTTCCAATAGACTTAATTGCTTTTCGCGGAGATTAATTTCGTGTCGTAAGTTTGGTCAGAGCCCACAAAGAGGCACTGACGTAGTATGCACATTGTCTATGTAAACCCATTACCTATATATTAGACAGATGACTGATAATTCGTAGAGCCACAATTAAACAGAAGCTAACCGGAATCTATATGAACGTCCTCAAGAGTGAATCCAATTAGACTCAAGATGTTGTCAATTTGAACCGCCCTAAATAGTTTGTGGTTAATTGTCCGCTCAAAGTTGTATTGACTGAAATAATCTCAAAATAGATCTCTTCTAAATGATGTTTTGTACGACTGATTTTTCATCGGATTTCTTACCCAAAGCCGGCTTTTGGAAATCTCTTTGCCTGGAGGGTAATCTTCAAATAATTATGAGCTTAACAAGGAAACAGTTGTCGCCCTTTTTATTCAATCCAAGTTTAACAGTAACACAACTGTTGAAACTCTAGCACACAAGTTGTAATAACTCTAACTACTAGGACAAACTATTGATTTTATTTTAGCATTTCTTAAGACATCAGAGAAGAAGATGAAATAGAAAATAGGAAATCTAAGGGGATGTGGACGATTGGGTCACTGAATTATAAATTGAAATTATTGGATTTAAATTGAACTTGTGAATCAGTTCATATAAGGAAGTCTAGTAGTTTTCAAATTCTATTATTATGTAAGAGACTAACGAGTATTCACTCTCTGGTTGTGTGTCTGTCCCTACGCCATGAGTCAAAAAAAATTTATTGTAGTGCCTTTATTATTATCATTATTGTTATTATTGGGGTGGGGGTAACTATGAATATATCTCATTTCTGTGTACCTGATGTAAAAAATTAAGCAAGTGCTGATAACCTATGTCTTTTTGTAAAATGTATAAGAGAATTTGTGTGCCCTGTAGAATAAGTTGAATAACATAGTTTTTAACTCTACCATTTGTAGACAGAAGACTGTCAATAAGGAGGAGGAAGTATTAGAGGTTCGTGCAACTAAAAATTTATTGAATTGGGCAACTAACTAGCGGTAATACAGAAGAATTCAAACATAAACTACTATTCTTCAGATTTTTAGTTGGCAACTGTGCTCCTTCCATTAGGAGCTCTGACATTGCTTCATTTAAAGTATTTCAAAATCTCTTCCATTCTTCCTAGTTATTATTTTTTTTGGTTATGATATTCTTTAGGCTCCATTACATTGAATCACATTTGTCCTTATCGTTTTCTTCTATATTATTATATTTCGTTTCTTTAAAAAAAAAATGTCGACCGTATCTTAAAAATCATAATGCGAACGATGGGTAGATAACTGCGAAGTGCGAATAGCATTCGGCTCTCAAATCCGCGATGTATAATTAAAAGAATGTCAGTGTGGTCTAATAGATACGCTATTATCAAACGTGTCACTATAACAAATAGTGTTCACAATATCAACACTTTTTAATACTGAGAGCATTTCTAGCTGCATTGATTCTATAAATATTTCAACTATACATTCCTCCCAAATTTTTGGTATAAATTAGTTCATCCGGGAAATCATCATAGCTAACAACGAGTTCGTAACAGAGCAAAGCGACATAGCCACCAACGAGCTGCCATTAGAGCAAAGCGACATAGCCACCAACGAGCTGCCATTAGAGCAAAGCGACATAGCCACCAACGAGCTGCCAACAGAGCAAAGCGACATAGCCACCAACGAGCTGCCAACAGAGCAAAGCGACATAGCCACCAACGAGCTGCCAACAGAGCAAAGCGACATAGCCACCAACGAGTTAGTAACAGAGCAAAGCGACATAACCACCAACGAGCTGCCAACAGATCAAATCAACACAGCGGTCAATTTATTTCCCATCTGCGTGCAATAACAATTGAAAAACTTATTTAGGTTTCCCGCGCCGTTCAGCGCATAGGCAGAATCGCTACACAAAGATCGGTCATAGTTCAAATTCTACAGCCTCTTCCCAAAGGTGCCCAAAGATTTCAGGTCTTATGTCTTTCTTTGGTAAACGTCATTGGATATGTCCCGCGATTCTCATTGGACGTTTGGTTACCATTTCACTCAGGGGACGAGTGCTCTTGCGGGAAATGACTTCTCTCTTGTCGGCATGATCTCAGTTACTATTTTACCACCTATTTTAGAAGACTCTGTTCACAAGTTAAACTTGGACAGACGCGGTGGCTGAGCGGTAAAGCGCTTTACTTCCGAACTGGGGTCCGGGGTTCGAAGACTGGGATTTTTTTATTTCGGTATCTTCGATCGCCCCTGAGTTCAGGGTTATTATTTGGGAAAAAGTAAAGGTCGTTGTGCTGGCCACATGACACCCTCGTCAACTGTAGGCGACAGAAACAGATGCCCTTTACATCATCTGCCCTATAGACCACAAGGTCTGAAAGGGGAACTTCAGACGCTTTTTGAAGTGAAAGGGAAGCAATCGCAATACAGTAAAGATAATTTTAAACTTCCTTTGAGACAAAGGAAATGATAAGTGATGGTATAACTTCATATGACTGATAGGACGACGGCACATGACTGATAGAATAAGGTCATGTGTCATACAAGTGACAGAGCTCAGACATGCATCACACAAATGTAGCTTTGATTCTTCACACATCAAACAAACGTCTGAGCTCCCCCCCCCCCATTCAAACACATACACTGTAATACAATAAAGATAAGATCATTAATGACAAAGTAGTTTCTTTCTGTCCTGTTCTGCGCATGTGCCAAGAAGAAGAAGACCGAGAGAGAAAGAGAGGGGGGGAGAAAATAAAAAAAAAACATACAAAGACACTCACGGCTGATAAGTGACACTCAGTCTATTTGATTAGCCTCTAATAGCAGCACGCTAAGTGCAAACACGAACCAAAATGAAAGATACCCCCGATGAAAAGACAAAAAAAAAAAAGACTAAGGATATTGTCCCAGGGTGACCGTATCCCCCCCCCTTTGACACCCGGGCGCTTTCTTCACGCCTTTCCTCCTCACTTCCTCCCCCACCCCCCCACCCCAACTCTAGCCTATCCTCCATTTTTTTTTTTCAACCTATCCTTCAATCCACTTTCATAAGATACACTCAGCAAGAAAGAGGCATTTGGAAATAAGATTTAAGTTTCAAAAAAAAAAAAGTAGAGCTGCACAAAAAAGTCGGGTAAAGTACAATGCGAATCAGCGCCCCATGGGACATGGCATAAGGCTAGCCCCAATTCCATCCCTGTCTTTTCCATTATGGCACCCTATTGTAGCCACCACGACGTGAGCCGCCAACGACAACCGGGGAGCTGTGCTGCCTCAGCGCCTCTCCTAAAGATGTACACGGGGACAGAAAGAGGTGGAGGGGAGGAGACATAGAACCAATCTGAACGTTTGCTCAGTTTTTTGTGCTGGATACAAAATATCCAAACTGAAAACATGAGAAGAGTTGGAGCGGGACGGGAGGAACGAAACGCGACACGGTCCCTGGGTGCGAGGTCGAAAGTATTAACCAATTACCAAAAAGCTTTTCTATCCTGACGACCGTGAAATGTCCCCCTCTCCCCCCGTTCCTGAACACGTCTCTATTTGTTCCAAGCTTTGCTCACTCTCAGCTTACAACCAAAAGGAGAGGGCGCCCTTTTTTCCCCACCCTCGTTTACGCCTCGTCTCGGATGAAGAGTTACCGATGAAGACAAGAGGGGGACTTCTCTCCTCTTGGTCATTGTACTTCCTCCCATCAGTGTGGTTTAAATAGTGTTATAATGTGTGATTGAGAAGTACGAAGTGAGAGGGGGCGGGAGGGGGGGGGGTCAGAGCCATATGGAGGAACCTTTTTAGAATATGAGAGGTTGGGGCGGGTTCAATGAATGGGCGAAGGGCGTCTCTTTTTGTTTTCCATGTGGCGTATAATTTTTCCCTTCGAAAGCTGTATTTTTTTCTTCACTATACCAATTTTTTGTTTAAATATGAGAATGCGTTGGGGGGGAGGGGGGAGTCCTTTTTCTTTCTATCTCCGTTTTTTTTTCTCTTAATTAAAATCTCAAAAATTGTAACTTTGGCACTTCTTTTCAGAAGTTGGGTCAAGTTACAGCGATTGAGGATGACATGAAGCTAAAGTCTGTCTCTTTTACAATCAAACACTCACACACAAACTCACACACACACGCACACGCTCACAGTCACGCACCCACAAACAGAATAATATTCCCTATTCCCGTATTTTTACGTAAGCCTTAAGACAAAGATAGTTACAATAAGATTGGGCCATTTGGGGAAATCATTATGAAATATGAGGAACCGCGGTGTCTGAGTGGTAAAGCGATTGGCTTCCGAACCGGGCGTCCCGGGTTCAAATCCTAGTGAAGACTGGGATTTTTAATTTCGGTAACTTTTGGGGCGCCTTCGAGTCTAGCCAGCTCTAATGGGTACCTGACATAAGTTAAAAGTAAGGGTGGTTGGTCGTTGTGCTGGCAGTATAGCCGTGAGCCACACAAACAGATGAGCTTTACATATATAATATAATATGTATATCACAAGGTCTGAAGGGGAACACTTTATGTAATATGAGTTATTGGTTTGCAAGAGGTTTAAAAAGTTTTGTGTCTTTATAGCCAATTAATAAGTTTTATGATATAAAACTAAATAGTTCCATTACGCTCCTAAAGTCTCGAAGATTGAACAATATTGTCATTAATGCGCTTCTCCGGAATGTTTATAAATAGCTCTCTTTGTAAATATATCCGGTGTTCATAAAGCGAAAGTATTGATAACTTCTGTAATTTAAACAAAGCATATATTTGTTTTTATCACTACATAATCAGATTTCAAAGATTTTTCACCTAGTACTTTTTAGATCTAGTAATTTTTATCCTGAAAATAGCAGCAGTCATAAACACTCACCAATCTTTCTTCACTATTTTTTTAAGCTAATTTTTTTAGTTTCCATTATTGCACCACCATACTACTGCATATAAATTACTCGCTGTCTCTCAAAGTATAGTCTTGGTTGAAGAGACACCCATCTTGTATTATATTAAAAACCCAAATTTTCTTTAAGAAACAATTGTACACAAAGAGCAGATAACTGTGTTTAACTACAGTATGAAACTATGGATGTTTTGTATATTAAAACAACAACAACTTTGGTTTGATTAACGTTTATATTACTTTACAAAGATATTTTCAATAACGAAACAATAACAAGCAACAACACTTATCTATGTAAACTATATTTTGTATTGTGTACAGCTGTCCAACATGAGAGAGGTCCACGAAATTCCACAATCAGACGACAAGTCGCCATGTATCTCAAAGAGTCATCGGAATATGGCGGAGTTTTAAACGCCGGTTCCTTCAGGTAAAACTAGAAGAGGCATCTTTCATCTGCCACTGCTGAGATAGTAATTTTATATACGAAGTCATTGTTGCCTGCATGCTGACCCCAATCGTTGTTAGTGACCATCGATTTTGTGAGTGTGTGTGTGTGTGTGTGCCTGTTTTGTTATTTTAATTAGTTTATGTGTTTGATGCGTTTCCCACCATAATGAGTGTAGCTGTTGCTATGGTGTCACGTGTTTCATTGGTGTCACGTGTTCTTCGCAGGTCTCCATTCTTCCCTTCTCTCATCACGTATGAAGCTGTCGGGGATGGAGTCACTGTATCGGCCGTGGAGCCGCCCCCGACCATCGCCACGCCACCAGCGGGGCTCTTGATGCAGCCCCTCCCAAAGGTAATGTTTATTTTTCCTCATTAACACGGCCATTGTTTCTCCCAGCAAGTTCCTTAATACCTGTCGCAGATATCGCCCAGTAGGTTTCCAAACACGATGAATCCAAGGTTTGAGTGCAATATAATATATCTGATATGACATTGCATTATCTTGGCTCTAATTGACTGGTTGTCGTGTGGTTTGGTGGATTACAGGCCAAACAATGGACAAGTGAAGAGCTTCATCCAAATGTTGTTTGAAACAAAATGGTAGATGAGGAACTTTTAAAACAGAGAACAGCTGTAGGAAGTTTTGTAATTTATAAGTTATAAAAAATATCTATCTATCTATCTATCTATCTATCTATCTATCTATCTATCTATCTATCTATCTATCTATCTATCTATCTATCTATCTATCTATCTATCCATCCATTCATCCATCAAAATTCATTTATTATTTCATTCTTCTTTCTATCCATCCATCTATCCATCCATCTATCCATCCATCTATCCATCCATCAATCCATTCATTCATCCATCCATGACTCTGGAGCTTTAAATATAATAGATAACAATTTTTGAAAGGCTAACTGCTCCTGTTATACACGTAATAGAAGAATATTGAACAGTTAGCTCTTTACACTTGGGTAATATTGTACATAAATAAAAAAAAACAAGTGGATTTACTCGCACAGAAAACAACAAAACAAACTTATATTGAGTCCTGTTGAGAATGTTTGAAATCCTTACTCTATTCTCTTTCCTATCAATGTCTACTCTGTGCCTACTCTGTTCAAGAAAGAATTATTGTCAGCATTCTGAATATTGATGTATTATTATTTAAAAATCATTTACAATATAGCAAATTTTTGATGATTTACAGTATCCTCACGAGCTGATTCAGAGTTACGCCAGCAACCCGGAAGCACTTTGCGAGGCCGCCGCGAGGCTGCTGTTTATGAGCGTGAAGTGGACCAAAACGGTGCCGGCCTTCGTCACGCTGCCTTTCAGGGACCAGGTGCTTCTACTGGAGGAGAGTTGGCGGGAGCTTTTTGTCCTCGGGGCTGCCCAGTTCCAGATACCTTTGGAAGGGGGACCTCTACTCGCTGCAGCAGGTCAGTACAATTAGGGACAAACGAGCAAAATGTAAACAAAATACTTTAAAAAAACAACAACAAAGCTTTTCTATGGGGAAGAGCTCCGCACTTACAACTATATCACTGAAGAATGTAGAAGTTATGTCCATTTTTCTATACCGAACATAATAATTAATTACAAATAATTAACTGACTAATTTGTTCTTTTTTTATATTGATTTATGTTTTGTCAGGTACAATAAATAATGTTTAAAGTTTTACCTTAATCCGAGAATGGGTGTGGGTGAAATAGCATGTACATTTACTTAAGGGGACAAAACCCGACATATGTAATCATATCTGTGAATACTGAAGGATTTATTTCACTTTTTGGTATGAAACAAAATATATAATAACGAGTAATAAATTGACTAATTGGTTAACTTTTAATTATTTTTTTTATAATGATTCGCTTTTTGTCTTTGCCAATGAATAAATGTGCAAAGTTTCAACTTTATCCGAGAATGGGTGTGGGAGAAATAAGGTGTTCACATATTTTACCAGACAGAGTTCATATAAGCTTTCTTATATAAAATAAACACAGTGTTATTATTATTAGTCGGGTTAGAAATTCTCTGAACTGGTGGTGAAAAAAAAACAACGGGTTGGGGAGGGAGAGGGTGATAAACAAACGTGTGAAACAGGTAACTCATTGAAAAAAATACAAGAAAACATTTCATTTCTACTGAATCACGGTGTGACAGTTTTAATGTAGACTTCACCTTTAAACATCCTTTGTTGATGGCAGGCATCACGGGTGAGCACAGTCCTGCTGACAAGGTTGTGACAATGATGAGTGAGTTGAGGGCACTGCAAGAGACGATTGCCAAGTTCAAGGCCCTCCAGGTTGACCCAACGGAGTACATCTGTCTCAAAGGCATCGTGCTCTTTAAAACAGGTAATTTGTTTAGAATTTCAAATTTCAACACTTCAAACTTTGAAATCTAGGAACACAATTCTCTCGAATGAATTGCTCATTTCGAGATTACGCAAAAATACATTCGAATTGAAAAAGAAATATTAGCAATCTTGATTCTGGTGCGAAATGACATTTAAACAAAAAATACAATTTAGCTCGTACCTTCGTGAAAACTAAAACCTTCTGGGTAGGTGGGCTCAGTACTCAAAGACCTGGGTGGACAAGGATCTCGAAAACGGCTCTTCTAATTTTATTTTTTCTAGAAATTTGATAGTTAATGTGTATTGTTGGGAAAATACTTACTACCTTCTTGGTTACACTGGGAAAACTCTGGTTTAGCTTTTATAGTTTTTCAAAGTATCTAAGAAATGCATTTAAATTTGACTAGAGTACTAGAAAATATTTATCTTGAACGGATTCTACGTCTGCAGGTATTTCTACATGTAGATATTATATTATTATTTTTTTTTAAACAAATATAACATTCCTGAGTGATTATGAAACAAAAATCGTATGTTGTATAAAAGAAAGTATTGTTTTGTTTTTTTAAAGTATTTCTTTACGTTGTTCTTGTTGTACTAATAATTGTCTGCATGTTGGATGCATTGCGTTTTAGTGGTTGAGTAATAAAGTGAATCTAGTATACCGGTGCAGACAAGGCTCAAATTCTTAAGAGAATCTATCTATCTATCTATCTATCTATCTATCTATCTATCTATCTATCTATCTATCTATCTATCTATCTATCTATCTATCTATCTATCTATCTATCTATCTATCTATCTATCTATCTATCTATCTATCTATGCATGTATGTATGTATGTATGTATGTATGTATGTATGTAGGTATGTATGCATGTGCTGAACAACTGAAGAAAATAGCACACTTCTTTTCCTTGGCACAGTCTGCAAAAGAGTTCACATCTCAGCAGCAATAAAGCTGGCTAGAAGAAGAAGAAGAATGTATGCATGTATGTATGTGTATATGTATGTGTGTATGTATGTATGTATGTATATATATGTATGTACGTATGTATCTGTCTGTCTGTCTATCTATCTATCTATCTATCTATCTATCTATCTATCTATCTATCTATCTATCTATCTATCTATCTATCTATCTATCTATCTATCTATCTATCTATCTATCTATCTATCTATCTATCTATCTATCTATCTATCTATCTATCTATCTATTTCTCTGTCTGTGTATCTAGCTATCTAAAGACTTTCTAAAAATTGAATACACCTTTAATTCTCGCTAACACAAATATATAAAGACTCATTCATCTGTCGGCATATACAATGGCACACAGTCACATAGACTCACAACCTTTATTATTAATGCATTTTCTCTATCATTTACTCCCCACAGTATTTGCCAACAATTCGCCAGAGATGAAAACGTTACGCGACTTTCACTCCGTGGCCAGTCTGCAGGACCAGGCCCAGCTCACGCTGAATCAATACATCAGAACAGCCTACCCCACTCAGCCTTTCAGGTAACAGCTCGAAGTAATTTTGTTTTTACTTGATAACAATCCCATAGTGAACAATTACAACTGCGGGTGTTATGTTCACCAGGACAAGTTTCAAATACGCTCAGTTCAGGGGCTAACCATGAATGAAACTTTAATAAACAAAATAGTTTATGTTTATGTCTCTGTTCTTGTATTTGGTTGTTAAATATGTTTATATTTAATAATTGAATTCACAAATGTGGCCAACTATTATATAAAAGATTTGTATTTTTACAAGTTACATGTATTGGTTAATATTTGTATATTATTACTTTTGACGTTATGTTTGAGTGCCAGTTGATAAGGTACATAGAGGCTGATTGTTACGATGTTACTATGTGATTGTGTTGAAAAGACAATGCGTTTCCAATTTTATAAATGACGATGTAGTACGCCTACTATTTAATGTCTTCTCAAGCAATATCATGATGCCAGATATATTGCTTTAAAGTATAAACTCAACACTGAAATGTTTAAATAAATACAAAGTTTTTATTCTGGAACTAGGAATCAGTTTAATAATATACACACTACATAAATGTACAATACAATTGAATTTAAATACATGTACTCTAGTCTCATCTCTCCCTCTCTCGAGACTGAATGTGAATGTCTTGAAATACTTCTTCTTGTCCCCTTCTAGCAACAATCTATTTTTAGAGCTTACGAAAAAAAAAATGTCATCGTTTCAAATAAAAATTGTCAGTACTTGTCAACAACATACAACTATGACCTTGCGCTGGAAAATATTCAATCTAAAAATACATTTTATGCAATAGCAATGTCACGTGACAATTATTTAATTTCATTTGTCTAGCGCATCTTTCATGCTATAGTATGCCTACTGCTCTTTAGTCCAGTCTCTTTTGTAAGCCAGTGAGAGAAGGTTTGCGTGCTGCCTTTAGGCCATCAGCAAACACAACTCAGCGCTTGAGTTTCCAACTCAAGGACCCTTTATTGCCAAGTGGTTATAAATACCTAGTTATACACCTCTCGACCAAAAGTGGTTATTAATACTTTGTTATACACCCATCGACCCCCAAGTGGTTTTAAATACCTACTTATACACCTCTCGACCCCAAGTGAATATAAATACTTTGTTATACACCCCTTGACCCCAAGTGGTTATAAATACCTACTTATACACCTCTCGACCAAAAGTGGTTATCAATACTTTGTTATACACCCATCGACCCCCAAGTGGTTATAAATACCTATTTATACACCCCTTGACCCCAAGTGGTTATAAATACTTAGTTATACACCCCTTGACCCCAAGTGGTTATAAATACTTAGTTATACACCCCTCGACCCCAAGTGGTTAAAAATACTTAGTTATACACCCCTTGACCCCAAGTGGTTATAAATACTTAGTTATACACCCCTTGACACCAAGTGAATATAAATACTTAGTTATACACCCCTTGACCCCAAGTGAATATAAATACTTAGTTATACACCCCTTGACCCCAAGTGGTTTTAAATACTTAGTTATACACCCCTTGACCCCAAGTGGTTATAAATACTTAGTTATACACCCCTTGACACCAAGTGGTTATAAATACTTAGTTATACACCCCTTGACCCCAAGTGGTTATAAATACTTTGTTATACACCCCTCGACCCCAAGTGGTTATAAATACTTAGTTATACACCCCTTGACCCCGAGTGGTTATAAATACTTAGTTATACACCCCTTGACCCCAAGTGAATATCAATACTTAGTTATACACCCCTCGACCCCAAGTGGTTATAAATACTTAGTTATGCACGCCTCGACCCCAAAAATCTTAAAACAGAATATGGTTACTGCCCTATTGACGAGTCTGAACCTTTCCTTTTTAGCTGCAGATTCCTGTGTTCAGATTTACATTCGCCCAGGAGTAATATTTACTGCTTTACAGTTTTAGAAAGCTCAACATAAATTAATTTTGTTCTTTTTACTTTATTTCACAGGTTTGGGAAACTGCTGCTTCTTCTACCATCCCTCCGTGTTGTGAGTGGTTGCACCATCGAGGAACTTTTCTTCCGAAAAACGATCGGGAATATTCCCATTGAGAGACTTCTAGTGGACATGTTCAAATCCAGTGATTTCTGAAGACAGTGACATTTTATTGAAAGTTTCAAATTGTTAACTCTTTCACTCTGGATAATCAGTGGGAAAAAGAAATGGTGTTTGTCAGTCCTTTTGGAATGATGGGATGTGACATCGATGTCGTGACAGCACAGAACACACAACCATCACGAGTCATTTGTTTCTCTTTCGTAGACACATTGGCGAACAAATATCATGTTCAGTTTTGTATGATGATTTTCAATGCTAGAAAACTTAACTAGTAAGTGCTGGAACTAGAGAGTGATGGAAATAGTGAGTACTCGAAATGATTTGAATAGCATTTGTTGAAATGTTCAATGTGAAAACAAAATTGAAGTACACAGGCGCTGCACGGAGAAATATTACAAAAATGTGATTTTGCCTCATTTCAAGCAAAAACAAACAAATCCTTTCAAAGGTTATGTGTTGAACTAATGACCGGTATAAATTGATACACAGTATGTATATGACGCTTCGGGCCAGTTACTGAAGCAGTATTAGAAGTAGAAAAAACTAAATTAAGATTTCTGGATAGATTTGAACTTTTCATTAGTGGGACGCACACCGAAGCAGACAGTGTGTTTAGCGCCTCGCACCGAAGTACATAGACCAGCGATAAGTGTTTTTTTTTTAAATAATTTATCTACATATCTTAACACGGGGAATAAAGGAATTGAAGCGTCTGACTGACCGTATTGTTAATCTGGTCTTCATGTCACAAAAATCCTGGATGTATATATATACAGAATGACTTTATTCTTGTAACTTATTTGATTCTTCTGAGAAGAATTTTTACCCCCCCCCTACCCTTTTTTTTCTTACCCCCACCCCCACCCCCGTGTCATATCATTTAATAATGTTATTATTTCATAACGGCATGTATAGTGTCGCTTCATGCAAGACACTTCTTTGTACATTCCTGAGCTGAATAGATCGAACCATTTTCGAGTCTAGTTGAATCAATATTCAGAAAACATTTCCATGTTAAATCTATATGTACAAGTCTCTGGTGTAGAACTGAACAACCGGAAGCAGCACAGCTAGTTTCTAAAGAACAGTCAAGTTTTCTTTTAGACCTTGCAATCTATAGGGCAGATGATATAAAGGTCCAAGGTTAACGAGGGTGTCATGTGGCCAGCACAAGTAACCAACCGCCTTTACTTTTCCCCAACTAATGTCAGGTGCCCATTAAAGCTGGGTAGACTCAGGGGCGCCCTAGGATCCTGAAATAAAAAATCCCATTCTTCACCATAATTCGAACACGGGACTCCTCGGTTCGAAAGCCAAGCCTTTTACTTTTCAGCCACCGCGCCTCCTTCTATAAGTAAGAAGAAAAAAAAAGTAAAAACAAAATAGTCAATACAATATAGCAAGTTTTTATCATGCTGTGCTTGTATAGATTTTATAGATCAAGAAATACTGGTTAGAATCATGACTGATACATACATAAATATAACAAGTTTTATTTATTAATTGTTCCATTTTTAAATGTAAATATTGGATGTATCATTTCAATGCTAAAACACGAAAGCAAAAATTGTTAGCTCGAAACATTTTATATATTAGCTGGACTAGTCTATAAATACATTTATAAACTGAAATGATATCCTGTGTTTATCAAACTTTTTCTCGACATAAAACATGAGCATGCTTAATTGTAATGACACGATCTCATGACGCCATCTTTCAATCCTGGAAGACGAATGAAAACGTTTAACTCCATGAATAATTTTCTTTCCATTTGATATTTTAAGACAAAAAAAATTGTTTTGAGAGTAAGATTTTAAACCAATCGCTTTGTTACAACTTTTATCAGCCAAAATCTACATCTAATATTGATTTATTCTGTCTAGAGTCTCAAACCAAACTAAACAATGCCAAGGACGATGAATTAAACGTCATAATTGTCAATTAAATAAAAAAGAATTGAGTTATATTTGAACAATGTCTACGTATACTAGTGTACAACTTTGAATCAAATCTCCTCTATTACTTCTAGTTAGTTTATTTGTTTTTAAATAAGTTTTTAAGTCGTAGAATAAAAGTCTAATGCTTTCTTTATATTAAAATTAATTTGTGCTGTAAACGGAAGAGCTTAGAACATTGGATTCTGCAGTGCTAACAAGTGCTCAAAAATCATCGTATCCTTTTACAACATAGACTTCCCAACACTTCCTTTAGTTTTTCCGCCATGTTTGAAAATATCCGATAGATTTAAACACGTTTGATAAAGATTAAACCACAGCTAAGGATTGTTGAAAGTTGACTTGGATGAAATGCACATTTATGTTCTAGCTTTAAATTGTGTATAAAACAAAAAAAAATAATACCAGATGTTGGCTTCTGTGTTGGCTTACGAATGGCCTATGAGCAATATTTTGTGTATATAAATATGATCTAAACTTGTATGTTTAGTCCATTGTTTATTTAGTACGAATGGGATACAACACTTTACTTTGTCAGCTGTGATCTTTACAAAAACCGATTAGGTTCTACTTTTTGTGAAATTTTGTTGTTCCATTCATGACATTTTTTATGACGATGCATGGGATTTGAGTTAAACAGAGAACATATCCAATACGCCACTTTGCTGTATATGCAATTCTGGCCTGCTCTGTGGGCTGTAAACATTCTTTTATGTGAGCATTTTTACGTTGTATTACTGGGTGCTTGTGTGTGTGCATAAGAGAGAAAATATAACTAGAATGTCTGTGTTGACAGATAGAAACGAAATAAAGGAATTGTAAATGTATGTCTTGATTAATGAACAGTAAGTAAATACAATTGTAAAGGCTCGCCATGTTCTCTTCTCTTCTTCTTAAGATCATTGGTGTCAATGTTAATGGAGCGAGGGCTCGATGACGGATGGTTATTTTAAAATGGTAGAAGATGTGTAGTATATGTATAGTCAGGGCGCTAGCGGATCCAGAAGTTTTGAGGGGTTGGGGGGGGGGGGAGATTTTATTTCCAAACCCTAACCCTAACGATCAGTAAACCCTAACCCTGTGTCACATTTGTGGCCCTTCCTTTCCCAGTGGGATTCGTGGCGGAGCCCCGACACCAAGCGTTCTTTTTTATTGCATTCTTTACTCCCAGAAACGCATTCTCCTGAAATCTACAGCTTATTATCCCTCCAATTAAAAAGACAGGTCAAATTTAGTAAAGTTCCCCTTTCTGTCATCTGTTTTTGTGGCTTAACGAAGGTGTCATGTGGCCAGCATAACGCTAGGTTAGAGCTGGGTGGACTTAGAGGCACCCGAAGATCCCGAAATAAAATAACAATATGATGTGTGCCATAATGACATTCATGCGACCCTTTCGTGGCCCTACCAGTGCATTTTGTGTACCGGCCCGATTGCCTACATAGCCAGTCCGCCCCTGAATTATAATGTGTGAACAAAATTAATTGAGTATCTTTATTATATAAGCTACTAATTTATATTTTAAAAAATTTGAGCCCATTTATATATTGTGTCACACCACACTCTAATCTTAAAGTAAATCATTAGTAAATATAAAATGAAAGAGGGTTGTACTAGGTGGTAAGGGCGATAGATGTATTCACCTCCTTCCTACCGGGCAAACCAATACATTTTCTTTTGTACTTTAAGTTATGAAATTACAAAATGTTTGTGAAAGAAATCCCAGTCTTCACCAGGATTCGAATCCCGGTCCCCTTTTTGGAAGCCAAGTGCTTTACCGCTCAGCCACCGCGCCTCCCATATATTGACTATTCTCTTTTGAAACGTCATGTTTTCTTCGACTCGATGTAAGAATCTAATTTATAGCAGAGATAACTTATGTTAGTGAGAGTTTTTTTTTTCACGACACCCAATCTGCCCCTGCCATGATTTCTGCTTAAAATTGGACCCCCCCCCCTTAACACCCAAATGTCTAGAGTAGATGCAGTCGCCACTCCCCCGCTCCTCACCACCACAAAGGCGGCCAAACTACCAGAAGGGGGAACGATATAATATAAATATTGGTTACAATATATATCAATAAGTAGCTTTTATAACATAAAAAAACAGGACCTCCCCCCCCCCACTAGAAAGATAAGGGTCGGGGATTGATGCTATTGCCCCCCCCCACCCATTAAATCGGACAACATATCAAAAGGGTAACGACAAAATATTAAGATTGGTTAAAATATCAAAATGTAGCTTTTATCATACAGATACGAAACTAATTATGTTAGCAAACTGTGATTTCTACAAAGAAATTAGACAACCCCTCCCCACTCAAAAGTCAAGGGTAGGGGGGGGCGAAATCGATGCAATTTCCTCCCCCCCTCCAAATAGGCCAACATACTAGGAAATTAGGGGAAGAGATACAATTCAAAAATAGGTTAAAATATAAATAATTTATATATATTATTAACATAAGTAAAGAATTAGGGGTGGGGTCGGCCGAGTGGGAGGGGGGGGCGATCCACCCTATTGCCCCCCAGGATCCGCCAGTGATATAGATGACGACCAGTTGAGTTGGAATCTTGAAATTTAATAATTATATTAATAAAAAATAATTACATTTAATATAATTTTTTAAAAATTTAAATGGATTAATACAGTTTTTAATAAGACTCTATAATTGAATTAGATTTACTAGATGATAGCATCACACAAAGTAATATAATATTTAGGTATGTGAGCAGCACCGACCTAAGTATATTCTAATGACTTTTATTCGCAACTTCAATTTGGTCAATATGGATCAAATTGAGAACGATATATACATATATATATATATATATATATATATATATATATATATATATATATATCAGGTACATATATTATGCTTCAACAAGATAGCCCATTGATAAGACAATCAATTTATGCATAGACAAAGTAAATTCTTTTATAGAACTGATCACTTGAGGTAGAAACCTAAGTATCTCTTATTTATATTTGTTCATTAAGATTTCCTTCAACTAGATAAGAACAGTATAATTCTTCTTTCAAAAGCCTTGAATCATATCTTTTCGAGGAAAAAAAAAACAAGACAAAAGAGAAATGTCAATTAAAACCAAAGTAGCAATGGTCTGATTACGAAAGGTATAATTCTATAAATACTAAATCTTGACTGATAATAAACTCTCAAATATATTCAGAAATACATAAACTACAAGGCCAAACTACAAAATACACAGGATCATATCAACCTTAGATTAACAAACTGCAAATATACACTTCCTAATCCACTCAGGGAAATCACAAGAGATATGCAGCTATTGTCATAAATCAACGTATACCATTTATCAAATATAGGTACAAGAACGAAATAGGCTACTTCGGCTAGTTTTAATCTAAGTACCTGCAAATAAAACTTGACTACACTATGCAGTGTGGGGCACGTATCTTATGCAGTCATGCGTTACGGTCATTCTCACGTATGCGTCGTTCATCTCTATATATAATTCTCTTCATGGCTCAAGAGTTTGGGCACCAAGTAATGGAAAGATCACTCTTTTATTTCTGCAAGTCGGACAGACTAGAGTTACCCCACGTAATTTTAGAGGCGAAAAAAAAAAAAAAGAGGGGGGTGGGAGGAGAACAAGTAGTATTCACCCGTCACTAAATATCATGGCCGGACTTAACCATTGTGACCAAGAAGTTTTGGAAAGAGAACAAGTAATCTACTATGTATTCACCTGTCACTAAATAGCAGGGCCGGACTTAACCATTGTGGGGCCCAATGCGAAACGGATTTCGCGGGGCCAAGTTTGGGTAGGGATTTAGAAAATGAATGAAAATTAAGAGTTTTGTATTAGAAAATAAATTCGTTTTTGCATTTTATTCATTATTTACAACGTACAGAATTACTTTATGGGCCTTGCATGTAGCATAATAGCAAGAATTGCCTAATGTTTCAATCTATCTTCGAGAATTGTTGACCTCCAGTAATTCTTCATTAGTTTGAGGCGCGAGAAGCTTCTTTCACTAGATTCCATAATTACGGGTATTGCATAATGCCAGTTTTTTTATCGCGCCTATGATTGACGTTTTCCATATTGAATAACACCCCAAAATGACAATTTTTGTCTATGTATTTCAGGAGATTTGTATGAGTTTTCAAAAGAATTTAATAATTTCCGTATATTTCCAGGACTTTTTCGTATATTTTGCAATTTCAGGAGATTTTCAGGAGCTCCTGGTAAATCAGAAGGCCGCGGGAAATCTGTTATAAGCTATAAAATGGTTTAATTTAATACCTATAAATCATTCAATATTATTTACAATAACATTAAGGCAGGAGAGCCGCTGGTCGTCCACTTTTAATGTATACTGATTTATACAAACGCGACATGAAGTTGACACTAACGATTGGGGAAAAGTTGCACTGAATGGATCCACATGAAGAGCAAGCATTAAAGAATTGGATTACAGATGTCTTACACACCAGAAATAGAAAGAAGGGTGAAAGTGCAACAGCGCCTGGTGATTATAGATGCCCAACCTGTGACAGCAGCTGTGTACAAATAAGAGGTCATCGTTATCCTCCTCAGAATTTGTACTTCAGAAATAAATGTTTTTGTCGATAAAGCATAAAAAGCTGTTTCCTCTACTTTAATACGATTGATTGGAGGCGCTGTGGCGGAACGGTAAGCGCTTGCCTTCCTAACCGGGGGTCTTGGGTTCGAATCCTGGTAAAGACTGTGATTTTTAATTTCGGGATCTTCGGGCGCCTATGAGTCCACCCATCTCTAATGGGTACCAGACGTTAGTTACTGAAAAGCAAAAGCTGTTGGTTGTTGTGCTGGCCACATGACACCATCGTAAACCGTAGGCGACAGAAACAGATGATCTTTACATTATCTGCCCTATAAACCACAAAGTCTGAAAGGGAAACTTTACTTTTTTGTTAAAAATACGACTGATCTGCTGCCTAGTCGTGTAATATGCGCTCTGGACTGTCGTCTCGATGGACCCTGGTTCCAATCCTTCCCGCCGCCATCCTGTGGAAGGTGTAATGCTAGAATGTAATAATTTTCGATTCTGAAGAAACACTCGAAGCAGGCAAAAGGAAACAAATGTTAAGCATAGCGAAGCCCACGACACTAGTCAGACTGATGCTAGGCCTGGTCATGACCACATTCTTAAATACTTGAGAATCTTGGACGCTGACTACAGAACTAGAGAGGAGGCTCCTAGCAATTGTATTGAGATGCTAAAGAAAACTTAATATCACATTCACATTCGGTAATTACAGTGATGAAACACAAACTAAAACTCTATGACCATATTACAAGTTCCTCAGGGCTAGCAAAAACCTTCCATCAGGGAACAGTACCAGGAAATCGAAGAAGAAGCAGACATTGAAAGCGATGGGAAGAGAACATGAAAAAAAAACGACTGGCCTGTCAGTGAAAGAGATTCTATACAACGCAAAAGACAGAGAGGAATGGAGAAAGACGGTCTACAGATCTTGTGTGGTGCCCCAACGGTTCAATGGATAAGTGAAGGTGAAAAGCATTGGATATGTCCAGCTACAGCTTACTTCGAACGGTACTCATCCTTTGGGATGACAAAAGTGGGCTACATCGACCACGATACTGCGATGAACGAATGTCGATGTCACGGCTTTTATTTTACAGTTGTGTTGTTCACGCTATCAAATAGATTTTTATTTTTGTCAAAGTAACGTAACATTAGCTGGTTCAGGAGTGCCTATATATAGTAATATAGTAGTAAGAATTTAGTATCTTCATATTCAATCCATTAAAGAAATGTCCCAGCGATAAACAAAAGTTCAAATCAAACATGAATCACTTGCATAAATCATATTAGTACACTAAAATAGTTGGACTGACACAAGGTATCTATTTGAAACAAAGCACAGTGAAAAAAAACAACAACAAAAACTAATAAAACTAAAAATCAATTAACTAATGAGCAACACGAACAATGACCGTGAGCTCTTTTATCGTATTCCTTTTATAATCACCACAGAGACATTTCGAGACGATTCGTTTATTCTTGACTCTTCCTGCAAACTTTCTCTTTGTCAACGACCAAATCCTTTGTTCAAGAAAAAAACCTATTCAAGGACCTTCCGATTTTCTGATTGACCTAACGTATAAACAGCTTGAGCATTATCTCCGGGCTCTACAATTTAAAATACAAATACAAGAAAATACAAATCCAATCTTTTTTAAAAAAACAAAGCTTATTTAAGAGGAAAAAATACAGATTCACTGTTATATATCTCAAAATTGCAGGAATAAGCTCCCTTTTCTATCTAATACAAAATTATCTATTACCGATGATTAATAATTACCGATAAGTAATCAACTGCTTGATTAGTGTTTTGTATTGATTCAAGCTTTGTAAGTTACTATAAATAATTGTGTAATGTTTCAACCTGTTCCGGAAATGGGTGCTGAAAAAAATATCGCGTACAAAACTTGTACCAGACAGACAGACTTACAGACCAAGTGAGTTGATTTAAGCTTTGTAAACAAAAAAAAAAAAAACACCACCACCACCAGCGCTTGGACATTGTTTGGAACGTTATGGAAAGTTTTTCTTTTTTCGGCTTTTATAGGTAGAGGTTCAGACAGCACAGACACAATAGTGTCTTTTTCTGCCCTGAGAAGTGTCCTTAAAAAAAAGTGTACATAGTTTCTGTGCTGTTTGTATACACATGTTTATGTAGCAGTGAGTGTGTGGGTAAACGGATGTACACCAAAGTGTTGTTGATTGCAAAGGATGCACTGGAAATATGAGGGATTTAACTCGAAGTGTATGTGTGTTTGTGTGTGTGCATGCTAGCCCAATGCTTCAGGCTACGATTTCCATTGGATGTTGCTGAATCTCTGTGGTATGACAGCAAGCCATTGTTGTCCACTGGCCTCCTCCTGTCTCGGCACTTTACAGTAGTTCTCTAAGAACTGATTATTTTGGAAAACCTCGCCCGGGCAACTTTTGGGATAATGGGAAAGTCTAGTTGCAACTGAGGCCAGCGCTTACGGAAATCTATGAAAGAACAAAAATAAAAACACAAAATTCTCCAATGTCAAAAGAATCATTTATGTTGTTTTTTTTACAGGAAGTACGGTAAATACACTCAGTTTTTTTTTATTGGGGGAGGGGTGCTCATTCATGCCTTGCATTATCAAACAGTTCTTCACACTTAAATGTTTTCAAATGTTACAAGTATGGATCATCTACGGGTCCAAGGTTTGTCATTTTAATATTAAGATCATAGACTAAAAATAAGTATATAAGAAATAAACCTACAAATTGTGTTGGTAAACCGATAAATAGACACTACCTGTAAAGGTTAAACGTGAAGATGAAGCCTTTACTGGCCGAAGAAGAGGTAAAAGTCTACAGGAATTTATGGTGCAAACTTATATTTAAGAAAACAAAGAAAACCATTTACAAAACCATCATCAGACCTCTAGATATATATGCAAGCGAAACCTAGATGCTGACCAAAAACACAGAAAATCTGCTAAACACTTGGGAGAGAAAAATCCTCAGAAAAATGTATGTTACCATACACGAGGAAACCGGATGGAGGATTCGCACCAACCAAGAAATATACCAACTTTATGAAGACCCCTCCATAGTGACGGAAATAAAAAGGAACAGATTACCGTCAAAAGCAGGCACCCAAAAGGCGGCCCACGAGTAAGGTGGCTTGATAAATGTAGAGGCAGATCAACAACAGCTTAAAGTCCGAGCATTGAGACGTAAAGCCCAGGATAGATCAGAATAGAGAGATGTGATAGAGCAGGCCAGTGCCCTCCATGGGGTGGCTAATGAACGGTTAAAGAAGATGTCTTGCGGCCAGCCCACACCCAGTGTTACATGTGTATGTATTTAAATTTGTAATAGATCTAGTGTTTCTGTGCTGAACTTTTCATAACCGAATCGTCCCTACTCTAAACTGTCTCCTAATACATGATCCATGAAGAACGTCTCGCAAACTCACAGAAAATATCCGATATTTCTACAGGAACCAGTAACTATAACACCGGGGCGAGTTCATACCAGCACACTGCCCTGTAGATCTTTTTATATTCCTTGACGCAGTTGACCTCTAGCAGCACGCTGGCATCAGTGGCCTGTGTCGCATATGTCAGCTTTTCGCACATACAATTGACCCTATAGCTACTACAGTTACAACAATATAACACACATCACCCTTTTGGTCAAGATTTTGTTATTTTACCATCACAAAAGAAATACAAGACACCGATAGCAAAAAAAAAACAAAAAAAAAAAAAAAAACAGACACAAGCACTCTTTTGTTCCCCTGGCAATCAAATCATTAAATAGAAACAATCTGAGATAAACTTTTCACATAAATTATGAGTGAGTCTGGTGTGAATGTACATTTTGTTTTTAGCGGCCCCCGAAAGGGAAAAAGACGCTATTAGTTTAGTGTGAAATGTCCGTCCCGTTTAGATCTCGTAAACTAGAAAAGATAGTGAAAATCTGATATCGTAATATTTTAGTCCATTCAAACTTCTGATGCAACGGCTACTTTTTTCTTTTTTAAAAGCGAAAATTCTAATTTTCAAAATCACTTATGCAAGCAGTTTTTAATAATACACCACTTTTACAACTATTCACTATTAATAGTAACATATGCGCCAGACTCTTTAGTAGTGAAAATATCATCTTGCCATATTTTTTACATATTTATGCAAATGGTTTTAGACTTTTTGTTAAAAAATATTTTTAAAAAAAAATTGTACGTTATGTAAGTTCTGTCCTACTAACTACAAAGTTTACCCAAAACTAATGTTTACTTTTTTTAAAGAGAAAAAAAGCTATTTAATATGCATATAAGTTGGACATAATTTAAAACAACAATTAATGAGAAGGTTTTCATATTGTTACGATCTTGTCAATCGGGCATACTGTAAACACTGCTAAACACAACACAGCACATCTAATACAAGAACTTGACAACTAGAGCTTCAATAAACAATGCGGCGATTTAATTACAAATACAGCAATAACAGCCAATAAACACAATCGGCTACACTAACTTCAAATGCTTTTCTACACAACAGGACTGCCTACTAAACTCTACAAGTCTCTCTAGCTCCTACAGCTACATTCTCGAGGACTCCTTTGTACCACGCTGCACTGTCCTTGCGGCCTTGCTGTCTTGGACTCATCTGTCCTTTCTTACACATAGTCTCTCGACCGTGAAGGCTTTCGGTCACATGACCATAATACTGGTCATATTAGCGTGAACTAGCAGTACTGTCCCTTGTCTATCCACAGCCGTTGACCCGTTGACCTGTGTGATTGGCCTGAGACGTGTGTATCAGTAGGCCGCACACACATTAGCCCTTTCAGTCCGCCACTAGAGTTACAACAATATTATCTCGAGAAATGCAGCGCTACATTGCATGCAAAAGACACTTAACTAAAGGAATTTTTTTTTTTAAGAAAATGTTTTTTTTTCTTTCTTTGAGGATTTAAATAAGAGATTGACCCTTTACAAAACAATTAGATCAATTCAATTCAATATTCATTATAAGACATCAGTTAGGCCAGGTTCGCATTTAATTTCACATTCACTTTCATCTATCCTTTGGTCTTCTCTGTCATTTGTCTTTGATAGAATTTAATTCTGATGTTCTTTCTGAAAATATTGATGCCTGCCTTTTTACCTGCCTGGATGAACCACTTCGGGGGCCGATTTCGAGTTTGTTTCCACACAAACTGTCTTTGTAACCTTGTTATAGTTATATTTTTTTGTTTGGTGTAATGCACAAATTGTAAGATCCTTAAGGACAATAAATATTATTATTATTATTATATAAAGATATACATTTTTTATTGATATAAATTCACTTACAATTTGAGCTACTATTGTATTAAATTAAGATAATGTCAAAAAAACATAGTCCAGGTAGAGATATATAAGACAGTCATTACTCGCCGATAATATCATTGGTAAGCTGTCAATACTTTTCACAAGACTTATGGGTTACAGAAAAATGTCATTGTATTATAACCGACGCATGAAGTAGCAAGGATGAAAAATAGTTTTAGTAGTTTTAGTGAGTATTTATTTTATAATTGCAATCAGCATGTTTGCAACATAATTTTTGATAATTTAGTATACTCTTATAGGATAGGAAATAGTTTTAGGATTAGTCTACAAAGAAATAAGGGACATCATTCGGGTTGAATGTAATTACGACTTTACAAACAGATCTGATAACTTTGTCCATAAGATGAACATTTCTTTGTTTGTTAACGCTTTGTTGAGCAGAAATTATCTAACCTGCCCCCATGGGTAAAGGCCGCTATTGGTTTTGGGCTGTGAGTCTGGGCCTCCTTCACCTTAAAATCTCAGAAAAAAACTAAAAGCACTTTCGAAAATCAGATCTTGTCCTTGTCTGTCTGTGTTTCTCTCTCTCTCTCTCTCTAACCCAAACCCTAACCCTAACGCCCAGTAAACCCTAACCCTATGCATAAACGTGCGTACTGCACACACACACACACACACACATATATATATATTGTTATAAACCTGGTGGTGGCACAGATGGGGGTAGTGGTGTGAGTGAAGTCAACCGACGCAAATCGCCCCAGTCCAGCGCTAGACGAGTTACGACGGTCAGCCGAAACGAGTGTCAACATGACGGTTCGGGAAGGATCGGCGTCGTGAACAGAGCTCAGGAGTGACGAAGCTAGAAACGTCGAGCAATGTTCCGCCCGGTTCTAGAAGGCCATTTGCGACCCTATATAAAGAGCGGAGGTGTCGCAGTCAAGACGGTTCACGAGAGAAGGTTTACGACAGGGCTCAGAACACGGTCGACTACAGCACAGTTCAACGGTGTGGTTCTGTACGGAGCATTACGACGGTTCAGTGCGGAGTACTGTCAAGTACAGTTGAGACGACTTGCGTCTTGATCTTGGTCTGCGATCGAGTCCGACACAACGAGCCTAGTGTGTGAAGTCAGTCCTGAACTGTTGAACCCAGTGCAAGCCCGGAACGAGACGGAGAGGCCAGTGCAAGAGTTGATACGGCGGTACGGTGTTATCGGAGAGATATTTGTACAGTGTACGTGTTGCCAATTGTACAGTATTGGTGGTTATTTATTCAACTATTAAAAAGTGTTATGTTACTTTGGAGCCCTGAGTTGTCAAGTTCTTTAAGTTGGTGGTGTATGGTGCAGTTTGCAGAGTGCCCGGCATAGGGAGATTCGTAACAATATAAAGCAGTGTTTCTCAACTTTGTGCGAAGAAAAGAAAACAGTCATGTTGAGCCATTTCTCTTGATAGCTTGGGGGTCTGGGGGAATGCTGTAAGTCTCCTTAGTGGGGTTCGGGGCAAAGCCCTGACGCCAAAAGCGTTTTTTGTTTGTTGCATTCTTCACTGTAGAAACGCATTCCTTTGACATGTACAGCTCATTATTCATTAGTGAGGTTCGGGGTGAAGCCCCGACGCACAAAGCGTTTTCTTGCATTCTTCACGGCAGAAACGCATTCTTCAGACATGTACAGCTCATTATTCATCATTTTAAAAAATGACCTTTTCAAAAATGTTTTACTTAAAAAATATTCTAAAATGAATTAGATAGGCCCTTACTACATTGCAAATAAAACGATTTGAAGATACCCCACATATTTAGATTAAGGCTGTAAAGATCGCCGCCGAAAAAAAAATATTCGAAAAATATTATATTTTTAAAAAGCTCATTTGTTCAATAGGCTTAGTTGTAACTTTGTTTGGTTACAGAACTATAATTCAAAGCTCTAACGAAAAGTTTTGGAAGTGGGAGGAGAAATTAAGTGGACCAATTAGATTCTACTCTAAATTTGTTTGCATTTTTAGGATTGAAGCATAAATTATGAGCTATATTTCCAAATTTATTTAACTAGAAAAATAAGCATATTGAGTAAAGGTTGGGAAAAGGCGACTAGGAAAAGAATATTTGGGTTCAGAACTCATCTCAATCGTTACTTTTCTACTGAAAAATTTCGTATAAATTCTAAATTTTCAAAAGCAAAGTCTTTCTTTAAAAAATTATGTGAAATTACCTAAACTCTGTCGCCATATTTGACTATTCTGTTATAAAACAGCATGTTTTCGTCCTGTAAAGGGAGGGGCGGTAGAGTGAAAACGATTAATCTTCGCTCCTTTTTAAAATTTCTGCTAATGATTGCATTTGGCAATAGAGAATAGGGTGGGGCGACTTGATATAAGAATTAAATTATAGCATATATAGATTATATTAGTGACAATTTTTTTTTTAATTTTGTAATTTCTTAAACTATAATACAAAAAGATAAAGCATTCGTGATGGGTGGAAGGCGATTGCATGTATCGCCCCTCCCACTTGGTACAACCCTTTTTTTATTATTTTATATTTACTAATGATAAAATTTGAGAATCGAGTGTGATGCGACATAATAAACAAATGGGTTCACTAATCAATACATAGCTTATATTATATAGATATTCAACTAATTTTGTTCACAAACTATGATTTCTCTATAAAAATAGGACCGCCCCCCCACTCAGAGGGCTAGAGTGGGGAGGACAGTAGATGTAATCACTTCCCCACTTACCCCACCGAATCGGCCGCGATACCAGAAGGGGAGTGACATAAAAAAAAAATTTATTTTAATTGATCTAATTTTGTTCACAAACTATGATTTCCCCTAAAAGTAGAACCGCCCCCCCTCCCACTAAAAGGGTTTAGGTGGGAAGGGCAGTAGAGGTTTTCGCCCCCCCTACCCCACCCAATCGGCCAACAGAGGAACGACATAATATAAAGATCGGTTAAAACATCAATAACAAGTTTTAATCATATAGATATTTAATATATTCTGTTAGCAAGCTGTGATTTCTACAAATAATTTGAACCACCCCCCACTCGAAAGTTTATAGGTGGGAGGGGGGGGCGGTAATGATGACATCGCCCCTCCCGACCCCACTAAATCGGCCAACATACTAGGGGAGGCGAACTAATCTAAAATAGGTTGAAATACAAATAATTATTATATATTATATAACATAAGTAATAAATTCGTATACAATCTTTGTGAACTCTATACTAACATTCGTCCCTTCGGCCGGGTATGGAGGGGGGCGATTGTCCTACCGCCCCCCCCCCGGATCCGCCAGTGATGTGAGCCCGGAATGTTCGGCTGCACACTGGGCAGGTTATTCCAGCTGGAACTAGTGTCATTGGCCTTGCTTTTCTTCTTTGGCGCTTTTCTTCTGCCAGCGCTGTTCTCTTTTCCTCAGCAATTTATGCGTGACGCCATGATGCTCTGTCATGTGCTTCTGACTTTCAGAGAAGCTTTGAGGGTATCCCTAAGGCGTTTTCTTTGTCCGCCTTGTGAGCGCTTTCCTTCTTTTACTTGGCCATACAGGAGTCGTTTAGGGATGCATTCCATTCTATAAACGTGTCCTGCCCATCTGTGACAGGTTGGGGAAAGTGACGTGTGTTTGGCGCGTTTAGTGTCTAGGGGATGATTATTTTTGAGAGCTGTCACACACCAACCCGTCAGCACATAAATCGGGAGCAGACACGCAACGAGACAAGCAATGAAAGATAGATACAAAGGTAAAAATGAAGAATATTTATTCACATAAATATTTACATAGAAAAATAAAAAGGGGGAGGGTTTGTATCTATCTCTAATCAATAATATATTTAATCATCACTCTTGCACTTAATAAGAGAGTATGTCACTTAGTCTTCTGAACTTAGCTGGTTGTCCTGTTCGGGTCGCAGCTGGCTGTGTCCTGGCTTGAGGTTCTGCAGCTAGAGGTGGCGCTCTAGCAGGTAGAGGGACGCCGGTGATATAGTTCGTGTGGAGTCTCAATCCAAAGTTCTGATATCTGTAGTGGGTACAGTAGGGCGGGTGGCCGGCTACAATGGGCACAAGTGTACTGCGAGCAGAGCTGATCTGCTGTGGGCAGCGTAGTTAACAGGATAAGTCCAGAGAGTTGCAGAGGGTTTGGTGTAGCTATGACGTCTCGCAGAGACTCTGGGTCTATAGGGACGTCGCAACTAATGAGTTGACAGGTGGGCTGTCGAATAGGCGGGCAAGTAGAGCCGATAGCGCCAAGTAATAGAGTTGAGTAGATCCACGTAGACAGTAGAAAATACTCAACAGCAAATAGCGTAGTTATCTGATAACTAGTTGAGTCGTGTCGTGTTGGCACTGAACAGCAAATAGGCAGATAATGCCAAATAAATAGGCAGGGGAGTGATCCGATAAATAGCAGGTAATAGAGTAAGTGCTCCAAACCAATAGGCATACACATGAGGGAGTCACCAGGTATTCCTCTAAGAGTAAGAATAAATAAAGTAGTCCAGACTCGATTGCTCAGCTCGAATGAGAAAATGAGCGGGTCTGGCTTGATTTAATTTACCTTATAAAGGCCTGGGATAAACGGGCGGAAACAGGAAATGTCCTAGGCTAAGAATTATCTTACACGTGGGTGAAGTCCGACAAAAGTCGCACCTTGGAGAGTCACGAGGCGCGTTGATCCGATTAATCTCCTAGATCAAAGAGAGACGTGGGAGGGGGGGAGAAAGATTGGTTGCATTCCACCCAAGGTGGTGTCAACTGCGGCTGTCAGACATCCGGCGGGTAAGACCAAAGAGATTGTGTGTTTACCTTTCCCCGATCAAGGGCAGATAAATGAAAGGACGCCAAGTCAGGACTCAGCCTAGTGAGACGAGGAAAAGGTGGGGCGGGTGAAGAAATTGGGGATAGGAAATAACTAAAATAAAATAAATAAATAATAGTAAATAATGATTAATGCTGTGATAAATTTGAGTGACTCTGACAGCAAGCTTTTGACTTATCACATCATCGCAGCTGGGACTGCATTCTAGTTCATGCCCCCGGAGTGCCAGATATATCGGAAATAGCAATGATTTGTATTGGCATTGACTTGAATCTCTTCCAGACAGAAAGGTTGTTCAAGCAGGATTACAAACCTAGAGCTCGAAGAGCCTTCGGCTCAGCTCTTTTGACAATCAAATTGAGCTGGATTGCCTCTGAGATGCCTGTCGTGAATTTGCTTATTTAATTGTCGCCCCTTAGTGTTTGTCTACATTTGTTAGCCTGTGTACTGACCATATTTCGTGTTCTGATCTCTACTATATGTGTAGTTGTTTGTCATTCAGTGAAATAAAGCTTTGAATGTAACATGGTTTGTTATTAAGTACAATTAATTTCACTGAATCTATGTAAACATGGATAGACTGCTTCAACCGGTTAGGTTTGATGTGGAACCTACCGCACCTCAAGCACAAGAAAAGTGGCTGCACTGGTACGAAACTTTAAAAAAATCTTTTTGTCTGTAGGTGCTATAGAAAATGTAGATATCAAGAAGCTACTAATTAACTACATTTCACCATCGGTGTACCAGATGATTAGTGACAAGGAAACATATGAAGAGGCAATTCAGTCACTAAACTACAACTAAGTGCAGCCAAAGAAATGAAGTATTCTCAAGGCACAAATTACCCGCATGTAAACAGGAACAGGGTCTGAGTATTGACGCCTTTCTTCAGAAACTCCGCAGTCTATCCAAGAATTGCAACTTCAAAGCCGTGACAGCTGAGCAGCATCGTGACGAGTCCATACGCGATGCATTCATCACAGGAATTGCCTCCAACAGCATTAGAAAACGTCTCCTAGAGAAAACCGATTTAAAGTTGAAGGATGCATTTGAGGAAGCCAAATGCTGATTCTGTCGCTCCCCAGTTGCCTGATCTACGAGCCTCGATCAATTCGACTCAATGAAAACAAAAGGTTAACACTATATCTAGCAAGTGTTACTTCTGCGGCAGAGGAAGTCATCCTCGTAATGAGTGCCCCGCACGTGCAGCAACATGTAATCTGTGTGGCAAGAAGGGACATTTTCAGAGATCTTGCAAGTCAAGAAAATCTACAGCATTAGCCATCGCTACGTTGGACTCTTTAGGACTAGGAAAATCAACCTCCTTGATTCTTCTTAAAGCCCTGATAGACACTGGAAGTTGTGAGAGTTATGTATCAGCACGAGTTGCCAGAAGCCAAAAATGGCCGATAAAAAACCTCCGTGGACAGAATATTTATGGCTTCTACTCACTTGTCTCGAGTTACTGAAGGCTATATCTTTGCTACCATTCAAATCAAAGATGAAACATATGAAAATATGAAACTGTCACGTTTAGATGGATTGTGTTCAGATGTAATTCTGGGCTTGGATTTTATAAGCCTACACGAGAATCTACAGATTCCTTTTAGTGGAAAGAGACCACCTCTGTGAGTAAGTACGCTTTGTGGACATGAATCCAAATCTCATGATAGAAACCTGCAGAGATTCTTCAAAGTAGCTCAGAAGTATGGTATTACCTTCATCGAAGCTAAAAAAGAGATCGGAACACATAGTGTCAGTCTGCTGGGATGCGAAATATCTAAAGGTCAGCTCAAGCCTGACCTGAAAGATTCACAGCCTTGCGGGAATTAAATGCTCCGTCGAACAGAAACGAATAGTGGGCCTGCTGGCTTATTATTCTCTATGGATTCCTAACTTCTCAGACAAAATCAGCTTCTTAACTCGAAACAAACGATTTTCTAACCCTAAGGAGGTCAAACAAGCATTCCAGAACCTAAAGGACGAGCTCGAGGAATCCGCTGTTTACACCATAGATAACAATCGCCCTCTAACAGTGAAGACAGATGCGTCTGACATAGCTATAGCAGCTACACTTAACCAAGATCCAGAAAGTTTTTTAAAAACCAAGCGCTTTACCACTCACCCAGCGCACCTACGGAAACGTTCTTCCAGATACCAACTTCCCTCACATGTCCACGACAAAAATTGGGCCTTAGCGTACTGTGCAAGCTATAAGCATTAAAAAAAATGGCCATTCAAAAGCAATTTAAAAAATTTATTAACAACAAAGTATGTATGTATATGTGTGTGTATGTAAATGTGTGTATGCATGTGTATGTATGTATGTGTGTGTAAAATGCTCAGATTTTTTATATAAATGCAATACAAGAACACATTGTAACAAAAATATTTTAACATATGTACTAGTCGCTATTCGGTGCTTTGTCTGAATAAGGTCTTTCGAAAGAGTTCAAATGTGTTCTTAAAAACTAATTCTTCTAGTGTTACGTATACAAACATTTGGCATTATGGAATAGTCAGTTCGTGTTGATCAGTAGCCTTTAATAGTATCTTATGTTCATTCAGTGTTATATGATGTGCTACTAAAATCGACCCACTTGACATGTAAAACAAGCTCGCGGTTAACTATTTATCAATTCATATATTTTTAGGAATCAAAAAAAACAACACACTTTCAAAATCCTTTCAAAGAAAAGACAATACCTCCTTTATACAAATTATAGAGCGATAGTTTTTCTTTAAATAGATCATGAAAATTACATTAAAAACAATGAAGAAATTTGAAGAAGACGCTGCGCAAAGTATTCCTAAACATAAATTTATTTAAGTCTTAAATGCCTACATGAGGAAAATCTCCAAAGACGTCTAGTCCGTTCAAAAGAAATATTTACTCGTTCTCTAGCCAAATTTTTTTTTTTTTTTTATACTTTGAAAAATTATCACTGACAAAACTAGAATGTTCACAGTGTGGTCCACGAACTAGTCAATCCTTTCCCAACGATAAACAGCAACTGTCAGATTTATTGGAAAAATGGTAAAGGACATTTTTGGAGAGACGCGTCCACCCACCCAAACGTTTCCGACCAGGTTTTAAATTTTTGTTTCCACGAAGTTATGAATTGAATAGAGCTATTGTAAACAAAAAAAAGCAATTTTTCCCATTATATTTTGATAGTGTGATTGTCACAGTTCTCGCGTGTTAATTCCTTGATTTTTTTCTCAAATACCAATTATACGTAAAGTGAACGTATTCATCTACTATCAGTTTCAAAACTTTCAGAGTTACAAAAATCATCGTTGAGTTTTTTAATTAAGTCACACCATTAAAAAACAACAACACTTTATTCAAAACAGCTTCATGAGATTTGATCTCAGGCGCCAGGGTGCTGAAACTTTTATGATTAAATCCATTTTTTTACTTAATTGACCAGGTCGTCGCCCAAGGCAAGAGTCCCGTTTTCCCGATACAGGAGAGTCATCGTAGTCACCCGTCTCCTCATATGGAGCTTGTAAAAGAAGAATCCAGTAGAAAACAAAACCATGTTTTGTCTGCACACAATAAATGAAGATTTACCTGTGAGCCCAACAGTGACGCAGGGAGCAGACAAGACAATGAGAACAACAGAACAACAACAAAAAGACTGCAGCCATAATCACAACAACTAATCTTTCAAAACACAACGCCACAGGAAGTGATTCCTTTTTTTTGTGAGCGCTCGCGCTACTCCATGCATCTGACGTTAAATAATCGCAAACTTAAATATTAGCATTTAAATAGCTTGATTAGTCTTTATCTTGAGAAATTGGATGATGATTTGATTCGGACATTTTTTTTTGTGTAAACATAATATATATCATGTTTAAGTTTAATTCATGAAAAATAGTGCATTGAAAAGGAAAGAACTAACATATATTTTTTTTTATTTCACTCGGACTCTATATGTTAATAGTAAAGTACCCCTTTCAGACATTGAGATCTATAGGGCAGATGATGTAAAGTTCAACTATTTATATGGCTGACTTTTAACAATGGTGTTATGTGGCTAGCACAACGACCAACCACTTTTACTTTCCTCAATCAATGTCAGGTACTCTTTAGAGTTGGGTAAGGGTAAAATCCCAATCTTCAACGAGCTTCTAACACGGAGCCTCACGGTTCGGAAGCCAATCACTATACCACTCATGTCACCAAGCCCTTTCTATCAGCAAAAGGATGGAACTAATCCACCTTTTTTTGAAAGTATACTCTTGAGTCTAAAAGTTAAAGGAAAGATCTTCTCCACTTTGTTTGATGCTGCATTCTACAAAAATGATCTACTTCAGGCAAAGAAGAAAAGACTTTTTCTAGAAGATTTATAAATGATATAATAATAAGGCTTGTCTTCAAGTACGAAGATTGTGAAGTGCAGTATTTCCCATGGATACGTAGACCCAGCTGCAACCTACATATTATGTCACTCCCAGTGCAGACCATTTTCCGCCAGTGGTCGATTTAGATATTCTTTTTGCCATATACGTCTGTCCAGGACATTGGGTGCATTATGATGCATTATTTCAGACTATGCTTCCTTGATAGGGGAATATTTTTCTGAAGTGGTCTACCACGTTAAGGGAGTTAAGGGGATGTGCTGAGTAGTTTTATGGGCTGACTTGAAACATGACTTCTGTTTTTCCGAGGTTAATGGCAAAACCAAAAGATGCGGCAACGTACGCAAATTCTTTCCCCTCGAGCTGGAGATCATGTTCATTGTGATCTAGTCGTACAAATCATCGACATAGAAAAAAAACTCTGTTATTACCATTTTTTGTTTGTTTTTGTATGCGACAGCAGACGTCTATGATTGAACACAGTGCCATCTGAGCGAAGGCGGCGCGGTAGCTGAGCGGTAAAGCGCTTGGCTTCATTACCGAGGTCCCGGGTTCGAATCCTGGTCAAGGCTGGGATTTTTAACTTTGGGATATTTGGGCGCCTCTGAGTCCACCCTGACATTAGTTGGTGAAAAGTAATGGCGGTTGGTCGTTGTGCTGTAAAATACCACTGACTCGTTGATCACAAGATCTTTTAAAGTATCCGCATCAAATGTCTTTCCCACATTCCTTTTATCTCCTAGGTGCTCACTAAGAACGCTTTTTGACAGATTCGCAGCACGATGACCGACATTAGTGAAAAACCACAAGCCCTATCAAACCTTTGTCTTTTATTTTCCGGATTTCCCCAAATGGCCGCAGTCTACAGATGAAGCAATTTTTTTTTAAATATCACGATCATATCATGTGGGATAGATTATAGTGCGGAGGTAAAAAACAACAACAACCAAAATGGGTGGTTCTAGAGAGAAAGAAAGAGAGAGAAAGAAAGAGAGAGAAAGAAAGTGAGAGAAAGAAAGAGAGAAAGAGAGAGAAAGAAAAAGAGAGAAAGATAGAAAGAAAGAGAGAAAGAAAGAGAGAGAAAGAGAGAGAGAAAGAAAGAGAAAGAAAAAGAGAGAAAGATAGAAAGAAAGAGAGAAAGAAAGAGAGAAAGAAAGAGAGAGAAAGAGAGAGAGAAAGAAAGAGAGAGAAAGAAAGAAAAAAAAGAGAGCGGCCGTGAAATTTCATTGTAACTGTTACATTAATTCACGGGCTAAAAAAAGTATGTTAGGTTGATCGTTAAAATGAGGCCCGAATATTGAAAAAAAAAAAGAAGGCGTTGTTTCGGTCATAATAAACAATATAGAGCCTGGGAACAAATCGACGAGCGTATCCGGTGGGTACTGCTAGTGTACATGTGTATATATATAAACAGACTGGGAGAGAGAGAGAGAGACATATAAGGTTCGTAGGAAATATAGAATGATGTCCGGAGTTTGTTTTTAGAGTTTACTCTTTGATAACTTACTTTTCATTGTAAAAGTGAAAACAAAAGGAAATTAGCTCACGGACAGATATTTAAATAAAGATGATCGAACCTAAAGGACAAACAATATAGCACAAAATAACACCCTAAACCCTGAAAAGCTTGTGAAACAATACTCCATAAAAAGACCACGGCGAGGGCTAATTTGAAATCCGGGTATTTCTTTTTAAACCGGCGTTTAGGTATCCCGCTGATCAGAGTTCGCTAGACACAAAAGAAGCATTGTAAAACCCGCGTCACCCCGCTAAGTCGCCATATAATATTTCAGACTACCTTTTTTTTCTTTCCTCTCCTGGCTTGTCTCCCCCTAAATTTTTCTATTTGGTTGTCATCGGGTGGAGGCCCCCATAGGAGCAGGTCGACTTTGTGACAAGCGTTGTGGAAGGATATGTTATTCCAACCATTGACAGCACGGGGCTAGCTAATAGTGTTGAATAATTACCATTCCAGGCGTTAAGGAAACAAAGTCCTTAGGGTCGAGACACAAGGTCTCTCCCCCGACCTCCCCCACCCCCCTCCAAAAAAAGGGCAATTGTTTTGGGCAACATTTGACGTCTCGAATTTCTTTCACGTCATCCTGACCTGTCCAGAGTAGTTGCTTCTGATGTTTTCTTTATTAAAAAGTTTATATGAACTCACTCTGTCTGTCTTTTTGTCTGTCTGGTACAATTTTTGCACACTCTATTTCTCCCACTTCCCCTTCTCGGATCAAATTGAAACATTGCACAATTATTTGTTATATCTGACAAATAATGAATCCTTATCAGTATTTACCAATAAATTTATTATTTAGTGGTAATTGTTTATTTCTTTTTTATGAAAAAGGGAGAAATGCATTATTGAGATATATGGTTGTAGATTTGGAGTTATAAGCTCTGAAAATGCATTTCTGGAACTCAGAATACAAGAAAAATCTTTTGGCGCCGGCTTGAGAAGCTTTCAGCGCTTCCCATACCCAATAGCTGGCAAGAGGACAACTAACATACGTTGCTTTTTTTTTTTGGGGGGGGGGGGGCTAATTGCGCGTCACAAGTACGAGTTTGAGAAACACTGTTAGAATGTAAAAAAGTTGTTGTAAAACATAAACCTTTGAAGTCGACTACAGAAAGTATGTTAGTTGATGTTAAGTCTGTTTCTATATTCGCCATTATCAATATATATAATTACTATAAATAAAATGACATAAACAACGACAGTTTGAAATAGAGTAGACACACTTTCTACATTGTATATACATTGTTTCCCAAACTTTTGACTTATTTTTTGCATGCTTTAGAGACACATCAAATGCATTCTAAAAATAGGGAAACATAGTTTTTTACACTATGTTTTTACATTTAAAAAGTGGGCGTGTCGACGGAAGTTGTAGCATCCCAATCCATTACCTGATATTTGTAGTACTTCTTCTTAAAACATACAAATAACACCGTATTTGAGTTTATAAAAACTTGAAATAAATAATAAAAATGATTTAAAACTTATGATATGTTACACTACTTTATAAACTAAATGGGTATTTAAAACAAAACTCAGCATAGATAATAATTTGCAACGTGTACCCCCCTACAAACTCTTCCCACACCCCTGGGGGTACGCGTACCCACTTTGGGAAACACTGCAATAGATGAATGAATGTGATTAGCTCAATGTATTATGATTGAACAAAAATGAAAAACTAGCGATAGTTTTTATTGGGAAATGGAGCTAACCGCACCTGGTGACACCGTCCCTAGTGACGCCAATGTCGGTTTAGTTGTACTAAATTCTGGAGCTACAAAGAACTGATATTTTTTTAGTTTTTTATTAAAAATAGTACATGTACACTTTTGGCTTTCAACGTATACCGATTTTATGCAGATGTACTTAAACTATTTTTATTACAAGTTTTTTTTTAAAAGCAGTTCTTTATTTTTGTATCTCGTGTACTATCCATAACAGTACTATAGATGGTAATCGAACCCAATTTTTAAAGTTCGGTCTCGGTTCCGTCAGATTTCTGTTCTATTTCGGTTCGGCTCGATTCGTTCAGATCTAAAGTTTGGTTCCATGCTGTGGAACTAGTTAATAACAAAAACTATATACATGTATTACTATAACCCGAAATACTTGTGGTGGTCTTTGCATTAATATTCAACGCTGATTATTAATTTTTAAAATTATATTCCACTTGTATGCATATTAAATATATTTTTTCTATTTAAAAATACAAGTAAACCTTTTTTTTGTGTGTAAATGTAGGTAGTTTGTTGGACTGAAATTAGTAATATAATTTTGTGAAAAAAAAATATTTAAAAAATCTAAAACCATTTGCATAAATGTGTTAAAAATATGGTAAATAGTCATTTTCCTTAGTAAATAGTCTCCTGTGTTTGTTACTATTAATAGTGAATAGCTGCGAAAAAGGTGTATTTTTTTTATGAAAAAAAAACGCTTACATAGTTGATTTTAGAAATTAAATAGTAGCCGTTGCATTAGAACTTTGAATGGTTTAAAATATTATGATGTCGGATTTTGAATATCTTTTCTAGTTTACTAGATCTAAACGGTGTGGACGGACGGACGGACAGACGGACGGACCAAACAAAACTAATAGCGTCATATTCCCTTTCGCGGCCGCTAAAAATGCAAACTAAAACTCTATGGCCATACCATAAGGTCATAAGGGCTTGAAAAAAAAGCCTTATAGCAGGATTGAGTACCAGAGAGTATCAGGGAAAAGAAGAAAGGCCGATAGGAAAAGCGATAGGATGACAACAATAAAGAATGGACGGGCTTGTCATTGCAAGATGTTCTATCCAAGACAAAAGACAGAGAGGAATGGAGAAAGACTCGACACATAATGTGCAGTGCTCCAACGGCTCAACAGACATAGAGACAGGTTAAGGTAAAGGTAAAATGTCCGACCAAGAAACCGACAGACAGCATACATATAATTGCAACCCTTAGGGGACCGCTACAAAACAACCATTAAGCAAAAATAAAAAATAAATAAAATCTAACGATTTCAACTTGAACTAATCTGTTTAATTGCCTAGTTACAATAACAATGAAAAGATAAAGAAATGAAATTGCAATGGTCATCCTTTAACAAGAGGATTGTGTTGTTAACCTAATGATCAGTTTTATCATATTTTCCAGTAGCCGGTATTTTTTAACACCCCTCCCCACCCCCACCCTAACACACTCGGTAAAATGAAGTACACAAACATTGTGACTTAACAGGAAACGAGACATTAATTGTTGGTGTCTCAGTTAAAGCTAAAAAATTTTGAAACACAGTTGTTTTTTTTTCAAAAGTTCTTACCATTAGAATTATTTTTTTCCATCATTTTCATCTTTCCTTCGTATTCCTCATGGAACATAGGGTCTCAGTAAAAACACATTCCTCATGGAACATAGGGTCTCAGTAAAAACACATTCCTCATGGAACATAGGGTCTCAGTAAAAACACATTCCTCATGGAACATAGGGTCTCAGTAAAAACACATTCCTCATAGAACATAGGGTCTCAGTAAAAACACATTCCTCATGGAACATAGGGTCTCAGTAAAAACACATTCCTCATGGAACATAGGGTCTCAGTAAAAACACATTCCTCATGGAACATAGGGTCTCAGTAAAAACACATTCCTTATGGAACATAGGGTCTCAGTAAAAACACATTCCTCATAGAACATAGGGTCTCAGTAAAAACACATTCCTCATGGAACATAGGGTCTCAGTAAAAACACATTCCTCATAGAACATAGGGTCTCAGTAAAAACACATTCCTTATGGAACATAGGGTCTCCGTAAAAACACATTCCTCATGGAACATAGGGTCTCAGTAAAAACACATTCCTCATGGAACATAGGGTCTCAGTAAAAACACATTCCTCATGGAACATAGGGTCTCAGTAAAAACACATTCCTCATGGAACATGGGGTCTCAGTAAAAACACATTCCTCATGGAACATAGGGTCTCAGTAAAAACACATTCCTCATGGAACATAGGGTCTCAGTAAAAACACATTCCTCATGGAACATGGGGTCTCAGTAAAAACACATTCCTCATGGAACATGGGTCTCAGTAAAAACACATTCCTCATAGAACATAGGGTCTCAGTAAAAACACATTCCTCATGGAACATAGGGTCTCAGTAAAAACACATTCCTCATGGAACATAGGGTCTCAGTAAAAACACATTCCTCATGGAACATAGGGTCTCAGTAAAAACACATTCCTCATGGAACATAGGGTCTCAGTAAAAACACATTCCTCATAGAACATAGGGTCTCAGTAAAAACACATTCCTCATGGAACATAGGGTCTCAGTAAAAACACATTCCTTATGGAACATAAGGTCTCAGTAAAAACACATTCCTCATGGAACATAGGGTCTCAGTAAAAACACATTCCTCATGGAACATAGGGTCTCAGTAAAAACACATTCCTCATGGAACATAGGGTCTCAGTAAAAACACATTCCTTATGGAACATAGGGTCTCAGTAAAAACACATTCCTCATGGAACATAGGGTCTCAGTAAAAACACATTCCTCATGGAACATAGGGTCTCAGTAAAAACACATTCCTTATGGAACATAGGGTCTCAGTAAAAACACATTCCTCATGGAACATAGGGTCTCAGTAAAAACACATTCCTTATGGAACATAGGGTCTCAGTAAAAACACATTCCTTATGGAGCATAGGGTCTCAGTAAAAACACATTCCTCATGGAACATAGGGTCTCAGTAAAAACACATTCATCATGGAACATAGGGTCTCAGTAAAAACACATTCCTCATGGAACATAGGGTCTCAGTAAAAACACATTCCTCATGGAACATAGGGCCTCAGTAAAAACACATTCCTCATGGAACATAGGGTCTCAGTAAAAACACATTCCTCATGGAACATAGGGTCTCAGTAAAAACACATTCCTCATGGAACATAGGGTCTCAGTAAAAACACATTCCTCATGGAACATAGGGTCTCAGTAAAAACACATTCCTCATGGAACATAGGGTCTCAGTAAAAACACATTCCTCATGGAACATAGGGTCTCAGTAAAAACACATTCCTCATGGAACATAGGGTCTCAGTAAAAACACATTCCTCATGGAACATAGGGTCTCAGTAAAAACACATTCCTCATGGAACATAGGGTCTCAGTAAAAACACATTCCTTATGGAACATAGGGTCTCAGTAAAAACACATTCCTCATAGAACATAGGGTCTCAGTAAAAACACATTCCTTATGGAACATAGGGTCTCCGTAAAAACACATTCCTCATGGAACATAGGGTCTCAGTAAAAACACATTCCTCATGGAAAATAGGGTCTCAGTAAAAACACATTCCTCATGGAACATAGGGTCTCAGTAAAAACACATTCCTCATGGAACATGGGGTCTCAGTAAAAACACATTCCTCATGGAACATAGGGTCTCAGTAAAAACACATTCCTCATGGAACATAGGGTCTCAGTAAAAACACATTCCTCATGGAACATGGGGTCTCAGTAAAAACACATTCCTCATGGAACATGGGTCTCAGTAAAAACACATTCCTCATAGAACATAGGGTCTCAGTAAAAACACATTCCTCATGGAACATAGGGTCTCAGTAAAAACACATTCCTCATGGAACATAGGGTCTCAGTAAAAACACATTCCTCATGGAACATAGGGTCTCAGTAAAAACACATTCCTCATGGAACATAGGGTCTCAGTAAAAACACATTCCTCATAGAACATAGGGTCTCAGTAAAAACACATTCCTCATGGAACATAGGGTCTCAGTAAAAACACATTCCTTATGGAACATAAGGTCTCAGTAAAAACACATTCCTCATGGAACATAGGGTCTCAGTAAAAACACATTCCTCATGGAACATAGGGTCTCAGTAAAAACACATTCCTCATGGAACATAGGGTCTCAGTAAAAACACATTCCTTATGGAACATAGGGTCTCAGTAAAAACACATTCCTCATGGAACATAGGGTCTCAGTAAAAACACATTCCTCATGGAACATAGGGTCTCAGTAAAAACACATTCCTTATGGAACATAGGGTCTCAGTAAAAACACATTCCTCATGGAACATAGGGTCTCAGTAAAAACACATTCCTTATGGAACATAGGGTCTCAGTAAAAACACATTCCTTATGGAGCATAGGGTCTCAGTAAAAACACATTCCTCATGGAACATAAGGTCTCAGTAAAAACACATTCATCATGGAACATAGGGTCTCAGTAAAAACACATTCCTCATGGAACATAGGGTCTCAGTAAAAACACATTCCTCATGGAACATAGGGTCTCAGTAAAAACACATTCCTCATGGAACATAGGGTCTCAGTAAAAACACATTCCTCATGGAACATAGGGTCTCAGTAAAAACACATTCCTCATGGAACATAGGGTCTCAGTAAAAACACATTCCTCATGGAACATAGGGTCTCAGTAAAAACACATTCCTTATGGAACATAGGGTCTCAGTAAAAACACATTCCTCATGGAACATAGTGTCTCAGTAAAAACACATTCCTTATGGAACATAGGGTCTCAGTAAAAACACATTCCTTATGGAACATAGGGTCTCAGTAAACACACATTCCTCATGGAACATAGGGTCTCAGTAAAAACACATTCATCATGGAACATAGGGTCTCAGTAAAAACACATTCCTTATGGAACATAGGGTCTCAGTAAAAACACATTCCTCATGGAACATGGGGTCTCAGTAAAAACACATTCCTCATGGAACATAGGGTCTCAGTAAAAACACATTCCTCATGGAACATAGGGTCTCAGTAAAAACACATTCCTCATGGAACATAGGGCCTCAGTAAAAACACATTCCTCATGGAACATAGGGTCTCAGTAAAAACACATTCCTCATGGAACATAGGGTCTCAGTAAAAACACATTCCTCATGGAACATAGGGTCTCAGTAAAAACACATTCCTCATGGAACATAGGGTCTCAGTAAAAACACATTCCTCATGGAACATAGGGTCTCAGTAAAAACACATTCATCATGGAACATAGGGTCTCAGTAAAAACACATTCCTTATGGAACATAGGGTCTCAGTAAAAACACATTCCTCATGGAACATAGGGTCTCAGTAAAAACACATTCCTCATGGAACATAGGGTCTCAGTAAAAACACATTCCTCATGGAACATAGGGTCTCAGTAAAAACACATTCCTCATGGAACATGGGGTCTCAGTAAAAACACATTCCTCATGGAACATAGGGTCTCAGTAAAAACACATTCCTCATGGAACATAGGGTCTCAGTAAAAACACATTCCTCATGGAACATGGGGTCTCAGTAAAAACACATTCCTCATGGAACATAGGGTCTCAGTAAAAACACATTCCTCATGGAACATAGGGTCTCAGTAAAAACACATTCCTCATGGAACATAGGGTCTCAGTAAAAACACATTCCTCATGGAACATAGGGTCTCAGTAAAAACACATTCCTCATGGAACATAGGGCCTCAGTAAAAACACATTCCTCATGGAACATAGGGTCTCAGTAAAAACACATTCCTCATGGAACATAGGGTCTCAGTAAAAACACATTCCTCATGGAACATAGGGTCTCAGTAAAAACACATTCCTCATGGAACATAGGGTCTCAGTAAAAACACATTCCTCATGGAACATAGGGTCTCAGTAAAAACACATTCCTCATGGAACATAGGGTCTCAGTAAAAACACATTCCTTATGGAACATAGGGTCTCAGTAAAAACACATTCCTCATGGAACATAGGGTCTCAGTAAAAACACATTCCTTATGGAACATAGGGTCTCCGTAAAAACACATTCCTCATGGAACATAGGGTCTCAGTAAAAACACATTCCTCATGGAACATAGGGTCTCAGTAAAAACACATTCCTCATGGAACATAGGGTCTCAGTAAAAACACATTCCTCATGGAACATGGGGTCTCAGTAAAAACACATTCCTCATGGAACATAGGGTCTCAGTAAAAACACATTCCTCATGGAACATAGGGTCTCAGTAAAAACACATTCCTCATGGAACATGGGGTCTCAGTAAAAACACATTCCTCATGGAACATAGGGTCTCAGTAAAAACACATTCCTCATGGAACATAGGGTCTCAGTAAAAACACATTCCTCATGGAACATGGGGTCTCAGTAAAAACACATTCCTCATGGAACATGGGTCTCAGTAAAAACACATTCCTCATAGAACATAGGGTCTCAGTAAAAACACATTCCTCATGGAACATAGGGTCTCAGTAAAAACACATTCCTCATAGAACATAGGGTCTCAGTAAAAACACATTCCTCATGGAACATAGGGTCTCAAGAAAAACACATTCCTCATGGAACATAGGGTCTCAGTAAAAACACATTCCTCATAGAACATAGGGTCTCAGTAAAAACACATTCCTCATGGAACATAGGGTCTCAGTAAAAACACATTCCTTATGGAACATAAGGTCTCAGTAAAAACACATTCCTCATGGAACATAGGGTCTCAGTAAAAACACATTCCTCATGGAACATAGGGTCTCAGTAAAAACACATTCCTCATGGAACATAGGGTCTCAGTAAAAACACATTCCTTATGGAACATAGGGTCTCAGTAAAAACACATTCCTCATGGAACATAGGGTCTCAGTAAAAACACATTCCTCATGGAACATAGGGTCTCAGTAAAAACACATTCCTTATGGAACATAGGGTCTCAGTAAAAACACATTCCTCATGGAACATAGGGTCTCAGTAAAAACACATTCCTTATGGAACATAGGGTCTCAGTAAAAACACATTCCTTATGGAGCATAGGGTCTCAGTAAAAACACATTCCTCATGGAACATAGGGTCTCAGTAAAAACACATTCATCATGGAACATAGGGTCTCAGTAAAAACACATTCCTCATGGAACATAGGGTCTCAGTAAAAACACATTCCTCATGGAACATAGGGTCTCAGTAAAAACACATTCCTCATGGAACATAGGGTCTCAGTAAAAACACATTCCTCATGGAACATAGGGTCTCAGTAAAAACACATTCCTTATGGAACATAGGGTCTCAGTAAAAACACATTCCTCATGGAACATAGTGTCTCAGTAAAAACACATTCCTTATGGAACATAGGGTCTCAGTAAAAACACATTCCTTATGGAACATAGGGTCTCAGTAAAAACACATTCCTCATGGAACATAGGGTCTCAGTAAAAACACATTCATCATGGAACATAGGGTCTCAGTAAAAACACATTCCTTATGGAACATAGGGTCTCAGTAAAAACACATTCCTCATGGAACATAGGGTCTCAGTAAAAACACATTCCTCATGGAACATAGGGTCTCAGTAAAAACACATTCCTCATGGAACATAGGGTCTCAGTAAAAACACATTCCTCATGGAACATAGGGTCTCAGTAAAAACACATTCCTCATGGAACATAGGGTCTCAGTAAAAACACATTCCTCATGGAACATAGGGTCTCAGTAAAAACACATTCCTCATGGAACATAGGGTCTCAGTAAAAACACATTCCTCATAGAACATAGGGTCTCAGTAAAAACACATTCCTCATGGAACATAGGGTCTCAGTAAAAACACATTCCTCATGGAACATAGGGTCTCAGTAAAAACACATTCCTCATGGAACATAGGGTCTCAGTAAAAACACATTCCTCATGGAACATAGGGTCTCAGTAAAAACACATTCCTTATGGAACATAGGGTCTCAGTAAAAACACATTTTTCATGGAACATAGGGTCTCAGTAAAAACACATTCCTTATGGAACATAGGGTCTCAGTAAAAACACATTTCTTATGGAACATAGGGTCTCAGTAAAAACACATTCCTCATGGAACATAGGGTCTCAGTAAAAACACATTCATCATGGAACATAGGGTCTTAGTAAAAACACATTCATCATGGAACATAGGGTCTCAGTAAAAACACATTCCTTATGGAACATAGGGTCTCAGTAAAAACACATTCCTCATGGAACATAGGGTCTCAGTAAAAACACATTCCTCATGGAACATAGGGTCTCAGTAAAAACACATTCCTCATGGAACATAGGGTCTCAGTAAAAACACATTCCTCATGGAACATAGGGTCTCAGTAAAAACACATTCCTCATGGAACATAGGGTCTCAGTAAAAACACATTCCTTATGGAACATAGGGTCTCAGTAAAAACACATTTTTCATGGAACATAGGGTCTCAGTAAAAACACATTCCTTATGGAACATAGGGTCTCAGTAAAAACACATTTCTTATGGAACATAGGGTCTCAGTAAAAACACATTCCTCATGGAACATAGGGTCTCAGTAAAAACACATTCATCATGGAACATAGGGTCTTAGTAAAAACACATTCCTTATGGAACATAGGGTCTCAGTAAAAACACATTCCTCATGGAACATAGGGTCTCAGTAAAAACACATTCCTCATGGAACATAGGGTCTCAGTAAAAACACATTTCTTATGGAACATAGGGTCTCAGTAAAAACACATTCCTCATGGAACATAGGGTCTCAGTAAAAACACATTCCTCATGGTAGATAGGGTCTCAGTAAAAACACATTCCTCATGGAACATAGGGTCTCAGTAAAAACACATTCCTCATGGAACATAGGGTCTCAGTAAAAACACATTCCTCATGGAACATAGGGTCTCAGTAAAACACGATCCTCATGGAACATAGGGTCTCAGTAAAAACACATTCCTCATGGAACATAGGGTCTCAGTAAAAACACATTCCTCATGGAACATAGGGTCTCATTAAAAACACGCCCACTCTCTACGGTCTCTTGCTAGTTTTTTAATGGTTTCCCAGCTCTTTCCTGTCTTCTCGGCTTTATCTAGTACACCGCGTCGCCATGTTCTTTTTGGTCAATCAGTGAATGTGAACGAAATTAGTTGAATATCTATATAATATAGGCTACTTATTGATATGTGAACCCATTTGTACATTATGTCCCACCATACTCTACCACACCATATGCTATCTTACGAGATTTTTCCAAAGCTTTTGACAAAATTCACCACCATAGTTTGCTTAAAAAATTAGAATTAAAAAGTAAAATATAAATATCGGACAGGCCAACACTTTTTCATTTGGTTAAGAAATTACAAAATTTTTTTTTTACCTGAAAAAAAAAAAAAAACAAGATTACAAAGAGAGTTTGTGTTACACAAACTCAGAGGCGGCCCCCGTCGAAGTCGGATCCCTGTCGGATCTGCATATTCGCAAATAATATTCAAGAGGTGATTTAATTTTGATGTAAAATGTTTTACACGTTTCGGATGTTCCTTCAGAGTTGAAGATAATTACTTCCTAGTCCAAACCTCCCGCAGGACGACGGGGGATGGGAGCGGGCAGGGTTTGAACCCTGGGCCATCCATAAATCTGAACGACAGTCCAGCGCGCAAACCGCACGACCAGGCAGCCATCCGATGGTCAAAAGTAATAATGTTTCAAAGATTCATTTGCCGTAAATTTAAATTTAAATTTAATAAAAAAATAGTAGATTAGTTTTAGTATATTAAAACATTACAATATTGATCAAAACGTTTGGAAATGAAAATCTACACTTTTTTTTTACACTTTAAGTTTTTAAATTGAAATTCTACATCTTAATCTAGTCTATTTTAGTCTAAACTAGATCTAGAAATTCTAGATCTAGACTCTAAAATAATTTTAATTAGAATATAAATCCAGATCTAGATATACTGTAATAAAAATCTAGATCTAGTTTAAAAAATCTAGATTAGATCTAAATCAAGATATCATTCCTTTTTTAAACGCGAGTCACATAACGAGGCTTAATAAACATTACTATACCGAGTTCTTTTTTCATTTCATTTGAAGAATTAATTCCATATAACGTCAGAGGGAAAAAAAAATACGTCACACGGCCTAGCTAGACTAAAAATCGCCTTCATCATTACGAGCCTTTTATCGAGTGTTCATAGACATTGGTGCACCGAGTGCGTTCTTTTAGCATTTCATTTAAAGAATTCATTCCATATGACGTCAAAGGAAAAAAAAACACTACGTCACAAGGCCTAGCTAGACTAAAAATCACCTTTATCAACACGAGCCATTTCTCGAGTGTTCATAGACATTGGTGCACCGAGTGCGTTCTTTTAGCATTTCATTTAAAGAATTCATTCCATGTGACGTCAAAGGAAAAAAAACACTACGTCACACGGCTTAGTTAGACTAAAATATGTTTTCATTAATACAAGCAATTTTTTCGAGGGTTAATAGACATTGGTGCACCGAGTGCGTTCTTTTAACATTACATTTAAAGAGTCCATTCATATGACGTCAATGAAAAAAAATTCCATTACCTCACAATAGGCTAGTACCGGTACCATAAAAAAAAATGTCTTTATTTACACGAGATATTTAACGAGGGTTCATAGACATTAGTGCACTGAGTTCTAATAGATATTATTTAAAAAGGATCAAAGCCACATTGTTTTTGCGTTTTGTCTGTCAGTCGGTCTGTCCATTATCTTGATATAAAAAAAAACAACTAAAAGTTATTAAAAATTGATTAACCTTTATTTTACGTTTCAAAACATCGCAATAATTTTTAGGTATGAACACAATTGAAAAGTTTATATAATAGATTGTTCCGGATGTTTGTATAAATAGTAAAAGAAAAAGAGAATTTCAGATAAATGTAATACCGTTAATTAAATTTTTTGGATGGTCTCGTATAAAAATTAGATGTACTACAGCCACGTGGAGAGATTTTCATACCTTACTTTGGTGTTTGGATTCTGTTTTCCTTAAAAATCGGAACATAATATTAACGATAATTAGATTTTTTAATGTTTTAGGTAGAAAGTTAAATGTACTGTAAGAGAGTAGTGAGTTAAAATATTTTTCATAAAAATCCGTAAAAACATTATTTCGTAAATGAGAAGATTATTTGTTTATTAATTAGAAGAGGGAGTTCAAACAATTATTTGGCGTTAGTAGATTTTTAAATAAATTCGGAAATTTCTGGCGACGATTTGTAAGAAACAAAATCCGGAACTTTCTTTATCGATTACAAAACTTCTATGTTATGTTTTACAAGAAAATTAAATGTCTAAAAAGTAATTTTCAGTAATCAATTCTAGTAAATTACTTTTTTTAAAAGCCTTATGCGATTTCAAACAATCATTAGGCATAATTCATGTTTTATAAAACAATATCCGGAACATTTTTACACTTAATGAAATATAAGTCAGTATAGAGATTATGATTTAGCATTAATATGCTATTTACATAAAAAACGGAACAACATATTATTGATAATGTGTTTTTGCAACGTTTAAGCATGGAAATTGAATGTAATATAAGTTAGAAGAGCAAACAAACATTTGTTGGCGTTGATTAGTTTTGCACAAAAAAATCCGGAACAATCAATTTTAGATACTTAAAACTATTGAGATGTTATGGGAGGAACATTAAAGGGTAAATCAGATTTTCAATAGCTTTTAGAGTTCTAGTTTTTTAAATCTAATCGTGACGGACAGACCGACCAACAGAGAAAACGCACAAAAATAAGCTTCTTTTATTCGGATGGGGGCACTAAACAAAAAATAAATAAAATCTGATTTTTAAAAAAAGTTTAAGGAATTGGTTTAGCACCTGATCATGTTGCGACGTTACGCTACTGCACGAAAATCGCTGCATAAAGAGTCCATTTAAAAAAATGTGCGTGATATTTACATACAAAGTGCGTTATTAGCCTTTATAAACAAACAGAAATGTTTTCTTTTAATTTTAGCAGCTAGTTGACCAGAAAAAACGTCTTTAACTATTATTTGTATTTGTTGTAAACATTTCCTGTACATTTTAAAAATATATTTGACTTAGTGATACTGAAAATACACAAAAATTGTCCATCTTTGTTAGCATATTGTAACATTGCCTCCCTTACATTTACGTAATTGTTTTAGAATTGGTGTATTTTTATGAAAAAATCGCTTGCATAATTAATTTTATAAATTAAACGGTTTGCTTTTAGAAAACCAAAAGTAGCCGTTGCACCTAAACTTTTCAAGCCGGATTTAATGATGAAATAATATTTTTCATATCTCTTCTAGTTTTCGAGATCTGAGTGTGACAGACGGACAGACGGACAGACAGACAGACGGACAGACGGACAGACGGACATTTTGCACAAACCTAATAGCGGCTTTTTCCCCTTACGGGGGCCGCTAAAAACAATCTGTCACTTATATACTTTACATTTGCTATACATTACATTCTCACCCACAATCGCCCCACTCCCTAGCCAAAAAAGCAATAATTAGAAATAATTATAAAAGGGAGAGAGAACTCTGACATGATTAATCTTTCCGCGCTCTCGCGCACTCCCCTTTTCCGACGAACACATAACGTTTTAAAACAGAATAGTCAAATATGTCTTCAATGTCTATGTAATTACAAATACATTTATCATAATTATTTTAAGAATGAAAGTTTCGGAAAATTTAGAATGCATAAGAAATTTTTAAGTATAAGAGTAACAATTGAGATGAGCTCTTAACCCAAATATTTTTTTCCTTATTCAGAGTGTAGAAATTGAAAGTTAGTATGAGATTTTATTATCATAGTGGGTAGTTTCAAGGAACAAATCGTTTGTAATTACAATATAGTAATGACTTATAAATTGAAATCAGAATATTTTTCAAGTAAAACATTATGCTAAAGGTTCTTGAAAACTTGATATTTTAGAGTGTTTTTGATTGTCCAATTCGGACCAAAACAGACAAAAGGTCTCACTTAACATGAAGATAATATTACTAGAGATATACTTACGCTACTGTGCCTCGATTGTTTAGATTATTTACTAAATATGACCTGACTATTTTAATAGTCTGAATAATGAGCTGTAGATGTTAGGAGAATGCGTTTCTGCAGTGAAAAATTCAATTTTGTTATAGTGCCATAGCTGGCCTTTATTGGTCATGGGCCCGGGTATGAAGTAATTTGAATAGAGGTATTGTAAAAAAGGTAAAAGGGGTGGGGACAAAGGCTCTCAAACTTCTAAAATTGGCTGTATTTGCATTGAAGTTACTCCGTAGTTGAGTAGCCTTTACACAATCTAAGTGACGTCGTTTCATGTTTTAAGTTTTAATATTTTACGGTGTCTTTTTGTCGTGATATACGTGAGTAACAAAATGGATTCAACAAAATTCTTTGGAAGAAGTTCATTTCGTTGTGTCTTCTCCAACCCAATTCTAGAGTCTGCCACATTTTACTAATGTTAGACCGGACTAATGTTCTACTGACGTACTTTACTCGAACTGAACAGGCCCGCTCCAAGACGACCTGCTGAATACGACACGATCAAACTCATGACAAACTGACATGCACTCACTGCTACGTGTCTCACAGTTCGCATCATCAACTCGTCCAAACACTTCCTCATTCTATTTGACTTCTTCCTATTATGAGAAAAATAATGCGTTGTAGACGTCCGGAGATTTTCTGGCGCTCAAAAATACAGAAAAAACGCTTGGCGCCTGGAGCTTCGCGGAGGACAACTATGGGAGATCTTGCGTCGCTTCCCAAACCTATTGTCTAACCAACTGGGTGGCCAACGTAAAATGTGAGAAACGCTTAGCCATAGGCACTCGCGGGCCGTTCCACGCAAAGGACGCAAGCTATCTCCACAGAGATAGGTCAAAGCAACTTTCACAATCTCTTATCAGATGGTGCCTACGGATTTTTGTCCTCTAAAAAGATACGACGCAATTTTAGATGTGGATGGCCTTGTTTTCGCGTTCCTTGTTTAGTCTTTCATGATAAGAATGGCTTTTAGTAAAAGTATTTTGTTTTGTCTAGTGATATGTCCCTCGAATTTTATACGAAGTTTCGTCACCACTTCCTTCAAGGTGCGAATTACCTTGTCAGAATGAACTTCTCTACTGGTAATATTGTGTCGGTAAGTTATTCCAAGGATCCTTCTCCAACAATCACAGCTGACTCACGTTTAGCCATTTTTCAACCTTTAGGGAGTCAATGGGTACCTGGCATTAATTAGAGAAAGTAAAACAGTTGCTTGTGATGGTCATGTGACACCCTCGTTAACCTTGGAAATAAATTACCTTTACATCATCTGTCCCATGGACCGCAAGTTCTGAAAGGAGAACTTTACGTCTCGAAGAGTACGTGGCTGTACAATGAGAGTCTAGTTCAGGCTTGTTTATGCCATGGGATAACGAATGCAACTTGATTCAGTTTTTTTTTTTAATGACAATGTGGATGGCTAGCAGAAAGAGAAATGGGGATAGGATTCACCTCTGTCTCAAATCCGTTTCGATGTTGAAGAGCTCCGTTATTTCATCGTCATTTCTAACACAGCAGCTTAGTTTGTAGTAGAGATCTTGCGAAATCGTGACACATTGTTCGCTTGCATTTAATTAGAGTAATTCGCGATGGAAGCTATCTAAGGCCGGATGAAATTTCGAGGGACGACAATCTTTCCAGTGCCTGATCTGCGTCTTCAGGAGCGAGCAGTCAAGATACATTATTTTAATGCCAAACCCTTTCCACGAGGAGCTCATTAATAACTTTTAAGAAAATATGTTCAATTCAATGTTTCTAATTTCTGTAATATAAATTTTTTGATTAACTATTGATATAATCTAAAAACAAACATATTTTTTTAAAAAGAATGGAAAATCATTTTTCATTATAACAATCAATAATTTTAGCTCAAAGAATAGGGTTCAACTACAACAACAACAACAACAACAACAAACAATTAACGATACTTTTTATTAAGAATTTTTTTCGGGGATTGGGGAGCGTTGACACCCTGAATTTTCCGTACCAGGTGACGACGACCCTAGTAACGCCACTGGATTCATGGTAAAGCTCAAACTGAAGCAAATTTGTTCCCCAAAAGCTTCTAAGCTGCCAGCAGTGTAACACAGACGACAAGATGTCGCTGGCTTTACGCTCAGCAAAGTCCTTCCATTTCCTGTCCTACTTAGTAACACGTGGATTCAGGTAATTGTCCATTGATCAATGTTATTCACGAGTCGCTGGAACAATTAGTAGCACTCGAAACAAAACAAAACGACAAAAACAAAAACAACACTAGAACAAAAAACACAACTGATGGTGTCTATTCATCGCAAACATAAAGCTTTGAAAAGGAAATGGTGTAATATTGGAGAGTTGTTGCACCAGGATCAAATGTAAACGTGCCAAAAAGTAAGTTCTAGATGTTCTCTTCAAGTGGCTGTGTGCTGTCAAGCTATACATCAGCGCCATTGTCACTAGCCTCATTTGGGGTGTTTGCATCATTAGCGTTTAGATTTGTTGAAGGATATAAACAACATGTGTCATTCACAAACTTTACAAAGTTGTACTTTCTGAAGGATGGGATGGCTTTATAACTTGATCGATCTGAGAGATTTGGTGTTCCTAGTTTGTGGGTTTGTTTTGTCCTCCTGAGTAGCTGTGTCTAAGTTAAATAATGTTGTTTTTTATTTATCGCATTTGAAGTTAGCTATGGTCCAATCTCTGTTGTGGACGTGTAGGGTGAAGGGGTATTAGGGAGAAGGTTTCCGTGCTGCCTTTAGTTGCTCAGCAAACACAACACAGCTCAAGACGGTTTTTCAAACCCTAGCTCCCTTCGATAGAGCGTATGATAGTCAACGGGCCTTTTTATCAACTCATTCTGTCAGTCTGTCTGTCTGGTCAAAAGTTTGAAATCGTTATTTCTCCCACACCTAATCTTGGATCAAGTTGAAATTTTGCATAATTATTTCTTTTACCTGACAACACAAGAATCAATTTTAAAAAATTAGTCTGTTAGCTAATTATCTATTGGTAATAAATTATTGTGTTTGGTATCTCGAACAAGACCAAGAAATTGTAATTGGCTGAAGTGGTGGCATAAGCCGAATTAGTCCCCTTTATAGGTCGTCGTCTGAGTCTTAGCGAACACAACATGAATAGTAGGTCGAGACTATAGAAATACTAGAAACTAATAGATAACTTTACAAACTTCCATGTTCATAAAAGCTTTGCACTAGCAGAGTTGTTCCCTTGCTGGCTCACAAACCTGAGAAGGCTTGAACCATGAGTTCGAATTCAAGTTTTTCACCCCTTTTTTAAATTTTTAGTGTTTTCTTAGCGGCCCCCGAAAGGGCAAAAGCCGCTATTAGGATTGTGCTAAATGTCCGCCTGTCGGTCTGTCACACTCAGATCTCGAAAACTAGAAGAGGAAAAAAAAATGTCACCATGCGATGCGGCTTGAAAAGTTTAGGTGCAACGGCTACTTTTGGTTTTCTAAAAGCAAACCGTTTAGTTTATAAAATTAATTATGCAAGCAATGTTTTCTAAGAAATACATCAATTCTAAAAGAATTACAAAGGAGGATAACAATCTGTGAATGTTGTGTATCACAATGGGGGAGTCTACAATGGAATGTACAAGAAATGTTCACAACAAATGTAAATATTAGTTAAAGATGTTTCTTTTCTGGTCAACTAGCTGTTAAAATTAAAAGAAAACATTTCTGTTTGTTTAAAAACAGCTAAGAATGCAGCGACTTTCGTGCAGTAGCGTAACGTTGAGGCATGGTGCATTGCAAAACTAATTCCTTAATTTTTTAAAATAATCAGATTTTATTTATTTTTTGCTTAGTGCCTCCATCAGGATAAAAGCCTCTTATTTTTGTGCGTTTTGTCTGTTGGTCGGTCTGTCCGTTATGTTTATATAAAAAAAATACAACAACAAATTTGATTTAACCTTTAATTTTCTTTCCAAAATCTGGCTCGTATTTTAAAAAGGCATAATAGCTAGATTTAGATCTAATCTAGATTTTTAAAACTAAATCTAGATTTTTTTTACAGTATATCTAAATTTTTTACTAGATCTGGATTTACATTCTAATTAAAATCACTTAGAGTCTATATCTAGAATTTCTAGATCTAGTTTAGACTGATATAAAATAAATCAAGATATAGAATTTCAATTTCTAGACTTAAAGTGTAGATTTTGATTTCCGAACTTCTAGATCAATATTACAATGTTCTAATATACTAAAATTAATCTACTATCTTTAAATTTAATGTTGCATTCAGTCTATTAATAGATTATCTAGGATTTTTTTTTTCATAAATCTTATCTAAATTACATATAAATTATTCCAAATTTTTACTATAGATCAAGACACATGGGCGTAGCCGGACCCCCCCTCCCCCCCCCCCCCCCCCGAAATGAAATCCCCCCCGGGGGGGGGGGAGACGGACTTTAGTTACTGATTTTTTGCTTTGATTTTGTTTATTTTAGGTGAGATTTTAATACTAAACCATCACTTGCCCCAGCGCAGCAAAGGGGGTTTTGATTTTAAAACCCCCTAACAGGAGGTTTTCAGTTTCAAACCCCCTACCAGGGGTTTTTGCAGTTAAATCCCCCTCTTCTATAAAACAAAACAAAAAAATGCAAACGACAATCCCCTAATTCCAAGAGCACAGTTAAGGAAGATTTTGATTTTTAAACCCCTCCAAAATTTATGATAAACCCCCTCTTCAATATAAAAAAAGCAAATTATGCACTCAAAATGTTATGAACGTAGCCAAAGGGGTTTTGAGTTTAAAACCCATACCAGGGGGTTTTGAGTTTAAAACCCTCTAACAGGGGGTTTTGAGTTTAAACCCCCTACCAGGGATTTTTGCAGTTAAATCCCCCCTCTTCTATAAAACAAAACAAAAAATGCAAACGACAATCCCCAAATTCCAAGAGCACAGTTAAGGAAAATTTTGATTTTAAAACCCCCTCCAAAATTTACGATAAACCCCTTCTTCAATATGAAAAAAAAGCAAATTATGCACTCAAAATGTTATGAGCGTAGCTAAATGGGTTTTGACTCCAGTGGAGTTTGAAGCTAAAAAATACATCTTAAATAAAAAAGCAATTTACACACTCTAAAATCTATGAGCGTAGCCAAAGGGGTTTTGAGTTTAAATCCCCCGACAGCGGGATTTAAAGCTAAAAAAAAATCTTTAATGAAAAAAAAAAGGAAATTAGGCACTCAAAATGCTATGAGCGTTGCCTAAGGGGTTTTGAGTTTAAATCCTCCTTCAGAAGGGTTTGATGCTAAAAAAAATACCTCTTCAATATACAAAAAGCAAATTACACACTAACATTATTTGAGCGTAGCCAAGCCAATGTTGGGTTTTGAGTTTAAACTCCTCTCCTCCAGATGGTTTTGAGTTTAAAATCCCCCCACAGAGCGTTTTGAGGTGGGAAACCTTTATCTTCAATATTATTCTAAAGCAAACTAGTTACCAAATTCCATGACCGTAGCTAAATTGGGTTTTGAATAATAAAAAAAAAAAAAAAAAAATTCATGAGATTTTTTAGTTTAAAACCCCTAACAGATGATTTTGAGGATAAAACTTTTCTTTTTGATATAAAATCTAAAGCAAACTACAGTCACCTAATTCCAAAAGCGTATTCAAGAAAGGTTACACATTTCTACCAATGTCGGGGCTCCATTAATAAAGTGCAGTGAATAGTCATCTGCCGAAATTGAAAAACACTAAATGTGGCTCAACAAAGATGGCTAAGACAGATTTTAGGAATCAGTTATAAAGTTCGGGTCTAAATCAAGGAAATCCTATGCCGAACTAGAAGTCGACCCCTTAGTAAGATTGTGACAGAGCGTCGCATGAGGTTTGCGGGACATGTTCTCCGACAAAATGAATTACGCACAATAAGAGTTGGGATGACATCCTAGTACAACTTGGCGCCACACATTCATGGAGGTCCTCAGAGCAGGTGGGAAGAGGCTTCAGACATTACCAGTGACAGATTTTTGTGGCAAATGCGCAGAACGGTGCGGGAGGGTCTAAGTCAGTAAGAATAGCACACTAGGTTTTGAAATAAGACTTTTTAATAGCAGGAAAATGCACTGTTGATACCTCAGAATATACATTTTGTTGGCATTCAATACCAGAAATAGTGATCTTGGCGTCGGGGCTCCGCCCCGCTCTGAAGGGAGCTCCTAGCGCTCCCCCAGACCCCCTTGCTAGCAATGGCTGGGAGTCAACAATTTTTCCACTAACTACAGGAAGAACCTATTCTAGGGCACAATAAACGTGTTCCGAATGAATGAAGGGTCATAATGTAATAAAGATTATGTACACACACACACACACATACATACATACACATTTTTTTTCGTGGGGGGGGGGGGTGGGGAGGGGGAGAACAAAATCCCCCCCCCCCGAAAAAAAATTCTGGCTACGCCCATAGATCTAGATCTAGTAGATATAGATTTTAAGAGTGCTAAATCAGAAGTTTAGTTTATGTAGATCTACTTCTTTATTTTAGTTCCGTTTAAATGAAAATGCCAATAGCTCTGTTGCCTAACTATGCTGAGACATCGAAGTACAAACACGATATATCTGTTCTTTTCTTCTGTTTTTGTTCAATTACAAATCAATGCTGAAAGATTATCTAAAATCGCTCATCTGACATATTGCACATATCCGATAGATGCCATGCCGTAATGTGTAATATATCTCTGTACCAATAATAGGCTATTAGTTTGTAACCAGTTTAGTTATTAAGTTAAGAGCAATGCCTGGTCGTGCGGTAAGCGTTCTGAACTGATTATCTCGACGGTCCCGGGTTGTTTGTTTGTTTTACATGTTTAGGATGTTCCTTCAGAGTTGAAAATAGTTTACTTCCTAGTCCAAACCTCCTTCAGGACGACGGGGGATGGAAGTGGGCAGGGTTTGAACCAGGGACCATCGATAAATCCTAACGACAGTACAGCGCGCAAACTGCATGACCAGGTAGGGTTCATACCCTGTTCGCTGCCATCCTCCGTCGTCCAGCGAGAAGTTAATTATTTTTAACTTAGAAGGAGCATCCGAAACAAGTAAAACAGAAAAAAAATTCTTACAACGGCAAATGAATCTTTGAAACATTATTTCTTTTGACCATCAAAATTAAATCCCGTCTTGAATATTCCTTGCGAAAAGGCGGATCCGACAGGGATCCGACTCCGACGGGGGCCACCTCTTTGTAATCTTGTTTATAGTTAGTCTAGATTAGTTGTTACCAGTTTAATTACACGACTGATGCAAACTAAATGTATACAAGTTGACTTTATATAAACTTTTATTTTGAAGTACTTTTAAAATATTTTCTTGTTTGTGTTACCCTCTTCCCTATCACCTATCCCTTAGTCTGATGGACCGTTGGGGCACAACCCATGATCTGTCTCGACCGTCTATCATCCTCCTGGGATAGGAGCTCTTTCAATGACAGCTTTTACCCCCCACCCCGCATTCCTGAATAACCTCAGCATGACACACGTAGTTACATCAGAATCTATTCAGCGTACACAACCAAATTATAGGTCTAGTAGTACTTATGATTACTTCAGAAACACGCACACACGCACACACACACACTTTATAGCTCACAGGCTCGTGTTAATATTATTCAATTAATATGAGCATTTTAAAATTGTTACAACACATGAATATTTAGTTGTTGTTTATTTTCCGTAATTTAAAAAACAAACCATAGCTAATGTAGAAATATCTGTGGCATTTCATGTCTCGAAAGACGATCTTTTCCCTTTACAATCACTCTAGTGACTGATAAGGTCAACAGAATAGAGTACAAAACCAAGTATATACACCAATGAACTTGTCCTTTGCTATCACTTTTGAGAAAGTGAGCGTATATCCAATCCGCTATTCTACGATACAATTGTTTTAAAAAATTATCCATAGAAATGCATAATGGAATGAAGACCAAAAAAAAATATATATATTGAAGTTTACAAAGAATGTGATTGTAATGGTTTTGGGTTGTTTTCATGTTGTCAACAAATGATTGAAGATTGTCCATCATTCTTTGTTGAAAGACAGAACTTAAGTAAGACCACATTTACTTCCTCACCACACTTATAATGACTCCCGCTTCCCCAATCTCCTAAGCAGTAATTGTCCAAAATTGCACTGAACTAGACGACAGAAATGAACAATAAATATTAGACAAAGAGAAAGAGCAAATCAAAAGAAATTGGTTTTGATGTTTGATCCAAGAGAAATGTCAAAGTCCTGGCCTAATGCTTCTATGTTTACTTTGGTTAGAAGTTGTCTTAGCAAGCTGTAACTATCAAAAGATAGGTTCTTTCCCTATTTATTTGATCGTCTGCTGTTCTTTTGTTTTGACCTGTTTCCTTTTCGTAGTTCTCTTCATCATTTCTGAACAAAAGCAAAAATAATATTGGGGAAATGCTTCTTTCATTTTCCCGCTTTGATTTGATCAAAAACAACAACAACAGTCTGGTGAAACAAAATTTTCTGAAACAAACAATTCTTAAACAATGAAACTTTGGAAGAATAAAGAAAAAGTAATGCAAATATTATTACCTTTAACCTAGAGATGTATTCAAGGGCGTAGGTCCTGAGTTAAGAGCGTGTAGGTGTTCAGGGATCTAGACATTCTATAGTGCTGAAAGTTTGTTCCTGTAAAAAAAGAAAAGTTGATTGAAAGTAAGCAAATCCATAAAGCAAATCCTTTTATAGCAGCCCCCGAAAGGGAAATAGTTTCTCTTCTATTTGCTTGGTCCGTCCGTCCATCGCTCTTCCCGTTTAGATCTCAAAAACTAAAAAAGATATTCAAAATGAGATATCATGATATTTTAGATATTGCAAAGTTCTGAGGCAACGGCTACTTTTTTATCTTTTCTAAAAGCGAAAATTTTAATTTGTAAAATTAACAAGGAAATCATTTTTTAAAATAAAAATACTCCATTTTTACAATTATTCATTAACAATAGAAGAAGAAACTAACAACAGGGGGAGGGAGTCATTCTATAATAAAATAATTTAAAAAAAAATATTTTCGGTGTATTTTTTATCACATTTATGAAAACGTTTTTAATCTTTTTTAAAGAATGTTATCCACAATATTCTTATTATTAGGTACAATATTTTCTGTTGTAAAGGCTACTTACTTTTTTTTAAATATAAAAAGCCAATACTTTCATTTTAAAAGAGAAAGACAGCATTTAGTATGTACATAAGTCGAATAGAATTTAGAACCAAAATAGTAAGCAGTATCATCTACACTTCAAGGGATGTAACACTTGACACATAATACACTATAGCAATGAACAACATGGTTACGTTTCTTCCTTGAAGTCTAGAATGAGGATATGGCCCTTTAGAAGACTAATTAACTAACTTAGATAATCATTTAATAACATCAGCTAGGTCACAGGGTCTCATTGAACCATATCTTCATATAACTATAATTGGTGCAATAGTAACCAATCGTTATAGGGGCCCCAACACTGGCCTGCGACGTCGCAACCAGTGTAGACCAATAGCTCGTTGCCCCGTCACAGTTTTGTGACGTCAGAAACAGATGGCATGTAAAGGTTATCGAGAGAATGGGAGATGAAAGTGTTAGGGGATGTCTTGTGATACTGTTCCTATCCAATAACAGTGTACGTATATAAAATGAAACACCGCTGAAATTTTCATGTCTCAGAACGTATCCCCCACGAAAGTCAAGAACCCACTAGATCTATATTTCTTTATTGATATTCATATTGTTACGAATCTCACTATCCAGGCTCTCTGCAAACTGCACCATACATCACCAACTTAAAGAGCTTGACAACTCAGGACTCCAAAGTAACGTAACACTTTAATAGTTGAATAAATAACAGCCAATACTGTACAATCGGCAACACGTACACTGTACAAATATCTCTCCGATAACACCGTTCCGCCGTATCAACTCTTGCACTGGCCTCTCCGTCTCGTTCCGGGCTTGCACTGGGTTCAACATTTCAGGACTGACTTCACACACTAGGCTCGTTGTGTCGGACTCGATCGCAGACCAAGATCAAGACGCCGTTCGTCTCAACTTTATTTGACAGTACTCCGCACTGAAGCGTCGTAATGCTCCGTACAGAACCACACCGCTGAACTGTGCTACAGTCGACCGGACTGTATTGAACCGGGCTGTAGTGGACCTTCTGTCGTGAACCTCGCTGTATTGAGCCCCTTTTCTCGACCGTCTTGACTGCGACAACTCCGCTCTTATATAGGGTCCCTTGTTGATGTCTAAGAGCTGAGCCGAAGGCTCTTCAAGCTCTAAGTTTGAAAAAAAACCTGTTTGGACGCCAAACAGTAAAAAAAAAAAACCTGTGTGAACACACAGTTCTGTTTGGGAGAGACCCTAGACAATGCCTATGTAAGGCATTGCTGTTGACCGATGCGTTTGACCTCCGACACGTGGGCTAGAGACACGGCCGAAGGCCGAGAATGCACCGGGGACTTCTGCCATTTTCCTTCAATGTACCAAGCTAACTGTGCGGGATCCGCCATTTGTAACGGTCCCTTTGAGGAACAGCGCATGGATTGGTGACATGTTTGTGGGGACTTTGTTACAACCCCGCCCGTGCAATGAGTGGACTCTCGTCTACCCCTGGGCATCCCCACGGGAGTCCTGTGTTGCTACCCATTTAGCCTAGCCACTTCCTCAAATGGCCGTTTCCACGCGGGCGCCACGATGAGGCAGGGCAACGTGCCCGCGTATATAGGGTCCCTACTGGCCTTCTCGAACCGGACAGAACGCCGCTCGACGTTTCTAGGTGGTCAGACGACTACAACTCTCGTGACGCTCCTGAGCTCTGTTCACGACGTCGATCCTTCCCGAACCGTCATGTTGACACTCGTCTCGTCTGACCGTCGTAACTCGTCACGGTTGACCGCTCGTCTAGCGCTGGCCTGGGTCGATTTGCGTCGGCTGACTACACTCACACCACTACCCCCATCTGTGCCACCACCAGGTTTATAACAATAAAAAAAAATACAATTTTCAAAAGTTGCATTGATGTTACTACAATATAGATGACCTATGACTCCTTCATGTAGAAATAACTATAGCCCTGCAACCGGTTCAAACTTGATCACTACGCGTTTTCCTATTCAAATCTGATTCGATGTCGCATTTTTACAAAATAAATTATGTTAATTGGTCGCTTCCGGCTACTTTTTAAAAAAATAATGCCAATGTGAATTGTTAAACAATGATAGCCTCGTAGAATGGACAGGTCATAAGATGCTGTCTTTACCGAAATAGAACGGCATTTGAAATAAAAAAAATATCATGTTAAGAATTAGCATGTTAATCGGTATAGAGATGCCGGTAAGGCTTGTAAACTATTGAGTCCCAAGTCCTAGTTACTGAGAACTGATTTGGATTGTGAAGCAGAAGGTGACAAGGAAATCCACGATCGCAGTCCCCCCACCTCTCAGGCGCGGGGCCTGTGGTATGAAAATCTATCAGAGTTCAAAATGAATAACCTTTCCATGTTTTAAATTATGTGTACCTGTAAAATGTTTTAATTAATGTAAGTGGGGGATCCATTATCTATCTATGTATCTATGTATCTATCCATCCATCCATCCATCTATCTATCTATCCATCCATCCATCTGTCTATCTATCTATCTATCTATCTATCTATCTATCTATCTATCTATCTATCTATCTATCTATCTATCTATCTATCTATCTATCTATCTATCTATCTATCTATCTTATCTTATCTTATCCATGCTGTTACAGTGGTATGTAACACGAAGGGACAGAGTTTAAGAGTTATTGATTGTGAGGTGAAAACAGGCCAAGTTTCATCTCTGGTAGGTAGGGCGTATGGAGATTTACTTTCATGCATGTGATCAAACCTGTGAACACCTGACGTCTGCTAACAAAACGCCAACAAGGTGTTTTTATTGAGAGCCATGAGTGTCCTGGTAAGGTCTAGACAATTTGAAGAACGCAGAGTTTCAAAGCCGCTCAGGATTGTTCCCCGTTGTTTTTATTACTTTGATTTTTGGGGGGGGGGGGGGGGGTGGGGGGGGGAAGGAAGAAAAGACGTAGGCAGGAGGGGGGAAGTCAAAGCCGCAATTAACCCTTAAAATCATCAATCATAACTGCATTCTTGAATGTTGTGTTGGACAGCAGTTCGACTTTATTGCTGCTTTGAAAGATTAGAGCAGAGCTGGTGAATGTTGTTGTTGATTTTCACAAAAACCTGGAGCCTGAACCAGTCCCCCCCCTTCCCCTTTTTTTTTACGTCAGCGTCCCATTCTAAAATTAAAAAAAAAAAATCTATACTCTACTGGACGATGTGACTGGCTGCTGTCCATTATGGCCCCATCAGAAAGATTTAAAAACTTGAGTCCACTTTCAGTCTGGCTGTTTTAAGGTCATTCTTCGTTGCCGAGAAGTAAACAGGAGCCCCAATCATCCAGCGCTGTTTATGTATGCAGTACCGGGATGACCGATCCTAGCTCGGTTCTATAATGCATTTAATTTATTACTTACTGAAATTTGGTTGAAAAAAACATGACTACATACAATGGATTTTTTAAAATATAATACACTGTCGTAAAGTATTTAGTGGGCAATCGAAGAGCAGGACCATGTGCTCATAATTGCAAGGTTAGCAGATGCTATATATTTATTTAAAGATTATACAAGTTGATTTTCTTTTAATTAGGAATTACATTTTGATGGCAATAAAAGGAAAATGAAATTAAATAATTCTAACTTCAATTAAAAGAAGCTTTTTGGTCACCATTATTTGTTGAATAATATTAAAAGACAATCTTTCTCAAATGGCATTAGGTGTAACCAAAAACAAACAACAAATGGCAGTTATAATGTGAAAACCTTTAGTTACTAAAGAAGAATTTAAAAAAAATAACATTAGATGTAACCAAAATAAAAAAAAAAGAGCAATTGTATAGTATAAAAGCTTAAATGATTTTAATTCATTGAGGAACGTTTAATATATTGAATATAAATATTAATAGAATATTTTTATTTCAACCATTTTACTTTCACTTCAAGACATAAACTTGTATAGAAACTTGCTTACACACATTCATCTCATTGTGAGACAGACACACTAACAAGATATAATGTGAGCTATGTAGTCATCAATTTATAAAGTACAATTACATTAAACATTAGTGTAAAAGTCCTAATGATATTACTCACACATTTGACTACTTTATACAATGTTTAGAATTTAGCCCTTTAGTAATAGTGAATATAAGCCTAGAAAAAGAACTGAACTTGCACAGCTAAAGAATTTTGTTTATCTATATTTAAAAAAAAATTCTTTACTTTACTTAGAAATGCTAGCAATCTACTGGATTGCTTGACTTTTATCTCATTCCCCTTACTTAATAAAAATCAATCAATGTATGATCAATGCCTTTCAAACAAATATCATAAATAACATTTTTTTGTGGCTAAGAAGGCAAAAGAACTAATGGCACAAAGAGATACATAGCATTATTAAAAAGAACATATAATAAATGTAATAATCATACATAAACCATTTTTACCTAAATGTAATGACAATACATAATACTTGGTTACTTCAATGTAATGATAATAGATAATACTTGTAATGACCATACATACTTCATGGTTACATAAATGTAATGACCATACATACAACTTGGATACTTGAATGTAATGATCATGCATGATATTTGGTTATCTAAATTTATTAATTGTACATAACACTCAGTTACTTAAATTTAATGGTATTAGAAAAAAAAATGGATATTTAACTGCAGTATTAAACAAATACTACAATACCCAAGAGTTTCCTAGAGAACAAAATAAATTGATACAAAAATATAATGTTGGTGCAAAAAAGATTTGATTCATGAACAAAATACATTTTGAGAAGTTTCACCAAATGTTCACTATCATTAGATCACTTTTGATCTCTATGATCTCCATTTGTTTCAATGCATCGATTTTGTAGAAATGTAACACATATTTTTGTTTTTTATCTGATCTAATAAAACTGTTCTTTGGTAAACATATCCAAGCACTAAAGAACTCTACTTCTCCCAGACATAAATTGTAGGGCTAGAGTGGCTAGAGTGGATTATTATTGTTTTATAATAAAAGTATGTCATATCCAAAGAGATAAAACATAAACAATTAGGTAAGTGGATCTTGAAGTTAGACACGCCTTAGGTACATTATCAAATCTTCCTTGAGTCAGATAAACGCTGGTCATAGAGAGTCCACGGTGCTAGCATAGCAATGTCTAATGAGGACTCACATCTCTGCTTCCCACTACCAGTTGCTATCCAGTACATCAATTCTCCGGTACAAACAGGCTGTAATAGGAATATCCAAATTAATCTTAATTTGTGTTTTTCTTATAATAAAATTTCAAACAATAATTATATTTGTATTTTAATTGATTTGCCGACATAAAATAAAAGGTCGAAGTTATATATCATTCTGATGTTCGACTAACAAATAGTTGTATTTTAATGGTTAACAAATTTTAGAACTCAAAGTTTGAACTCTGTGATGTTCAGCCTATTCATAGCGAAGTTTATTATCAAACAGAGTGCACAAACTGTTGGGATGACTTTACCCATACCACCGTAGCATTGAATTGCATATTATATTTCAGCATTAGAATGAGTTGATCTCAAGTTGAGAATATGGACGTTTTACAGCTAATACAATCCCTATTTCCCATCCACGTTTTTCAAAGAAAAATGTTATAAGCCTTATTCTTGATACCTATTGGAAAGTGTTATTTATAAATAATTATAACACAATACCTATATATCTAGATCCTAGTAAAGTAGCTAACATTTGTCTCTCCTAATACTAACCTCCTTTATCTCAGTTCAACACTTCCTTCCACACAACGTTCCGGGTGTAATTTGCGTTGTCTCGGGGAAGAAGGACTTTTAAACAACTTTGTCGTTTCACTCTTGAAAAGGCCACATACAGCATACCATGCATAAAGACTGGGACTCTGAGATCAACTCCAACAAACTGGAATGTTTGACCTTGTGATTTGTGGACTGTCATGGCGAAAGCAGGGGTCACAGGAAATTGATGGCGCTGCATTGTGCATCCAAGTTTCCCCTTACTGGAATCTAGAGTGATTCTGGGAATATGAACTGCCTTTCCAAAATGTTCGCCAGTTAGAATCTTAGCAATAATTATGTTGTTACACAGTTCAGTGACAATGAGCCTCGTCCCATTACAGAGTCCTTCTGAAACATCCAAGTTCCTAAGTAGCATGATAATTGTGTTTTTTTTTAGTTTTAGTTTGTGTGGAGGCAGATCAGCGATGTCTATGGAATTTAAAAATTCTGTGGTAAATTGAAGTGTACCTTCTGACATATCCTTGATTGAATCAAAGCTAAAATAGACTTTTTCCTCTCCAGGTAATCTGTCTATAAGCTCACAATTGATTAAATTGACATCTTTGTTTAGGGGAGCCAAAATTGCCCTGTCTTTCATGTTTTCGTAACTTTTATCTGCCAAACAATCCCCATAAACTTCGTCAATAATGTTGGTTTTTGAGATGACATCTTGTGGCAGAGCTATTTCACCCATATCATTCAATGGTACTTCACCGTCTCCAATCCTTTAAAGAAACTCGGCAAAATCCGTCTCTTCTTCATCAACTCTCATATTTCTGGTTAATCGAGATATTTTAAAATGTCTCCATAAGTCACTCTTTTTAAGGGATACGTCTAAAAGCTCACTTCTGTTAGCTCGTGGCTGAATTGGAAGACATTGCCGGAAGTCGCCCCCCAAAACTATTGTTTTTCCTCCAAAAGGCTCTTTTGCATTGCCGATTGCTCTTAGTAGCTAGTCTATGGTAGAAAGTCCGTATTTTGGCAGCATTGGGGCCTCATCCATTAAAAATACATCAACTTCCGCTAACTGAGCAGCTTTCATTGATCCTAGCTTTATGTTTGAAACTGATTCAGGTGTAAGGGGCACACTGAGGCCAAATGTTTTGTGTGAGGTGCGTCCATTAGGCAAAAGAATTGATGCTATTCCTGTAAATGCCATACATTTCACATTGAAATTTCGACCCCGAAGAATGTGATAAATAGTCTTGTACACAAACGTTTTTCCAGTACCTCCAGGTCCATCAATAAAAAAACATCTTGGTCCAGAGTTATGACTTGTGACAGCATCGAGAATGGTATTCACTATGTCAAGCTGTTTCCCTTTCAGGAGTCCATACAACCGTTCCCCTTCCAGTATTGAGCTGTCGTTGTTAAGCATATCCACATTTAAATGGTTATTGACAAAGTCAATGTTGTCCATGCCAAAGGTGTTGACCCAGTACTGAAAATCTCTGCCTTCTGTGGCTTCGGTATTTAATTTGGAGGCGATAATTCGATAGGTATGATTTATCGCGTCTTCCACTCGGCCACCTGTGTGTCCTATTTCTAGAAGAAAATCTTCAGCCAGATCTGCTTTGAACATTTCCCAAAGTCTTTTTGGATTTTCTGGAGATCCAAATATTAAAATCTGTGTAAATAGTGTTCTCATGGCTCTAGGCGTTTTTGACATAGCCGATTCCTGCAGACCATCGATCCACTGTTGGTCATCATAGGCAAGCCCTCGAGCCAGACACGCTTGCTTGAACGTGGCATGCCTGATACCATTAAATTTAAGAAGTTCGTCAAAACTTGTAGCGTCATTGACGTGGTACAAAAGCATCCTGAGATGGTATAACTCTGGCTGGGCAACAAAATTAACGCTGTGGATACGACCAATAACATTGATTTGTCGAAGCCTCTCAACCCATTCACTTTGCCTTCCTATCCATTTAAAATGCTCGGGCATCTGCCAATAAAAATGGTAAATAATTTCTTCATCTTTTCCAGCAAGGCGGTTAGCTTCTTCTTTTTGCTTCTTGGTAGCATTGGTTTTGAAATAAGACTCCAATGTGGATCCCTTAATGCCAGTATCCGCCAGATCTTCTTGCACATTCACAATGTCTGACATTCGGTAGTGACCAGGAAGATGAATGTCAAGACGTTGCACTACATGGCTCTTCTTTTGGAGTTCATTTCCAGATAAACGCCAGCAAGCCTCCGGTGGTGTGATGCACCGCCCTTCAATGTATGTGTCTGGTTCATTATAATTTATTCTTTTTTGCTCCTCCACAATTTTAATATAGGCGCAGTCATGTCTTTTGTAAATATATTTGTATAAATATTTCACTGCTCTAATGCTTCCAACAAATTCAACGTTTATGTGGCAATTGAAAAGTTTCAGCAAATATGCATTGTAAGGAGCCACGTGGCGGTTGTCTCTGGTTATTCTTCTACCAGACTTGTCTTTTCGGTAGACAGCTAGTTCGTGAGAAAATTCAGGGCTCTGCTGGTCCAGTCTGGAATCATACCGACGTCTTAATTTTGGTTTTTCGTCGTCAACCAGTGATGTTGTTTCTTGAAAAGGTTTGGGGAAATCGAAACGGCAGTGAATTTTTCCATTGTGGTTTTTCATGCATGACGCATATAAGTCATGTTCACCGCAAGGATTATGGATCATCCATTTCAATACCAGTTCTCGCAACTCAGGATCTGTGTTGTCTGGGATCTCAGCAGAAATTAAATCATCTAGCTCATCAGGATTGTGCACTTTGTCTTCCGATCTCATAATTAGTAAAAGATGCATGTGAGGGAGACCACGCTTTTGAAATTCAATAGTATAAACATAGGCTGCTACTTTCCCAAAGATTTGTTTCTTGTACAATTCCTCAATAATGGTTTCAAACTTCAGCTTTGCTACTCTCGCAACGAGATCAGGACGATCTTGAGCTCGCTGCTGAATAACAAACCCTTCCTCGGTAACAATACGGGCAGCTTCTTTTATTTCAGGCCATTCCGGATTACATGTCATGGTCATAAAGAAGTCTGGTGAACCGAAGCGTCGTACTATAGCCATGGCGTCTTCAAATTGTTCAGCATAGTATCGTGTTGAGCCTGGGAAGGAGGATGGTAAAATGATGGTTTCACCAACAACAGCATCTTTCTTTTCAGCCAGTTCTTTAAGAAAGTTAGACACTCCTATGTATTTTTCAGCCAGAATCTTCTTTTGGTTGGACTTGATCCACTGGATGCGATCGCGTTCGACTCTAATAAATGTGTCAACCAGATACTGCTGAAACAGTCGGCCACCAAAATGTAGTGCGTTGAATTGTGTTTCACGTAGATCAAGATCGCTTCGATCTTTTTCAAGTGGGAGATTTTTGGTGAGTCCTTTGCGATAAGCAATACGGTATTGTGCCATTTCCAGTCTTGTTAGATGCTGCCGACTGGGATAAGGCTGTTGTAGCTTTAGATCCACAGAATATCCAAAGGTGCCTTTAGGATAAAATAATGGATATGTGAAGGGCTCTGTTCGTTTGTCTGTGTTCTTTAAAGTAACTATTTCTTTGCCTCGCTGATGTACAACCATTTCATTAGCTGGAATGCTTTGATCAGCATTCAGTGTCAGCACAGCACATACTTCATTGGATGAGGGGACATTGTAGCGCCTGATATCAAAACCATCAGGATTAGTAAACAAAAGTCGAACATGTGGAGGTGCTATTCCGTTTGCTGATGCAAGTTGTCTAGTTTCTGTCTCCACTTCTCTCATCATTTTAAATGCCTGAGCGAAACAATTGACGGCGCGTATGATTTTCTCCAATCTATTCATTAAGTCTTGGTTGATGTCACTATTGTATGGATGATGAATTCTTTCATTCACAGCATCGTCGGGATCCAGAAAGTAGAGCTGACCATATTGTGGTCTTTCGTAGTCACCATTTGGATTTTGTGTTGGATGAACAGCCAAATTTATTTTATGATAAATCATCCCTGCTGCGATGAAACTATAAATGCCGTGGCTATTAATTGTCCTGTCGTCATCCACATTAAATGATGCCAATGCATTTAAATTTCGTATCTTCTTATGAAATTCCTGTGCCAAAGGGTGCTGACCTAAAAACAAAATAATTAATTCATTTGGAAAGATAGGAGCTTCCAGGGAAATTCGACCATGTAAACAGCAGTCCCCGAAGGAGTCTCTGTTAACTTTGTTGCCAACTCTTTCCTCTGGAAAATGTATCGCCTGGCAATGTATGCATGTAATTGTAAAGGGGCCCAATGATCTATAGTTAACACTTGAGTTCACTGCGCTCTTGTACGTTTGTACTTTAGTTTTCTCCAAGGCTGCTCTTCGTCTTGCGTCACGCCGTCTTTGTTCCTCCAAACGTTGGTCCTCTTTTATCTTCGTTTCTGCAGATAACCTTAGTGTTGCCCGCTGTCTCATTTCTTCAAGTCTCTCATTGCGTTGTTCGTCGGTTTCTTCAGATAATCTTATGGCTGCCCCTTGTCTCATTTCTTCAAGTCTCTCGATGCGTTGTTCGTGGGTTTCTTCAGATAATCTTATGGCTGCTTGCTGTCGCATTTCTTCAAGTCTCTCATTTCGTTGTTCGTGGGTTTCTTTAGATAATCTTATGGCTGCCCCTTGTCTCATTTCTTCAAGTCTCTCGATGCGTTGTTCGTGGGTTTCTTCAGATAATCTTATGGCTGCTTGCTGTCGCATTTCTTCAAGTCTCTCATTTCGTTGAGTAGGCGTTTCATTATTTGTTCGTTGTAAAGCACGATTTTGCATGTCATAAAGTCGTTTGGAATATTCTGTTGGAGACTCAGTTTCCAGTCGCTGTGAAGCTCTTCGTCGCAAGTCGTCAAGTCGCTTAGAATATTCTATGGGAGTTTCATTTACATATCGTCTTGAAGTTCGTTGTCGCATGTCGTCAAGTCGCTGAGAATATTGTGCGCATGTTTCTGCTTGAAGTCGCTGTGAAGCTGTCTGTCGCAGATCCTCAAGACGCTGAGAATATTGTGCGCATGTTTCCGCTTGAAGTCGCTGTGAAGCTCTCTGTCGCAAATCCTCAAGTCGCTGAGAATATTGTGTGCAAGTTTCCGCTTGAAGTCGCTGTGAAGCTCTCTGTCGCAGATCCTCAAGTCTCTGAGAATACTGTGTGCAAGTTTCCGCTTGAAGTCGATGTGAAGCTCTCTGCCGCAGATCTTCAAGTCTCTGAGAATACTGTGTGCAAGTTTCCACTTTAAGTCGTCGTGAAGCTCGAAGTCGCAGATCCTCAAGTTTCCTTAAACGCTTCTCAGAATTTTCTAGTTTGACGATATTTCTAATAACTGCATTTGCTCTAGTTGAAGCTTCTCTGAGATTTGTCGTATTTGAAGGCTGGTGATTCACTGGAGACTGGCAATTTATTGAAGTTGAAGACTGGTGATTTAATGAAGACTGGCAATTTATTAAAGTTGAAGACTGGTGATTCACTGGAGACTGGCAATTCATTGAAGTTGAAGGCTGGTGATTTAATGAAGACTGGCAATTTATTAAAGTTGAAGACTGATGATTCACTGGAGACTGGCAATTCATTGAAGTTGAAGACTGGTTATTCACTGGAGACTGGCAATTTATTGAAGTTGAAGACTGATGATTCACTGAAGACTGGCAATTTATTGAAGTTGAAGACTGGTGATTCACTGGAGACTGGCAATTTATTGAAAATGAGGGCTGGTGATTCACTGGAGACTGGCAATTTATTGAAGTTGAAGGCTGATGATTCAATGAAGACTGGCAATTTATTGTAGTTGAAGGCTGGTGATTCAATGAAGACTGGCAATTTATTGAAGTTGAATCCCGTTCATGTAAAACCAAAGAAAGGCGAGGGACTTTAGCTGGATCAGCGTTGTTGTTTCCTTCTCTAGATTCTTGGTTGAAGTTGAATAACTGACGTTTTCTTGGCCGCGGCATCTTCCTAATAGCAATGGATTAAATTGGTGTTTTTTTTGTAAAAATATAATTGGTATACTATATTACACTACTGAATATTAAAATTCCGAATAATAACGTTATATCAATAAATATTAACTTCATAATAACAATTAATAAAATAATAAATAATAATGCTTACATAAATAATAGTATTAGTAATAATAGTATTAAAATGTGTGCATTATATTAAAAAAAAAACATTAGAGCTATGGCAAATGAAATGGACGTTCACACCAATTCCACTCCACAATTGCATGTGAACATTTCTACCCCATAGATGGATTGTATTGACTCATTGGATTTAACTGTTTAGTGGCCAATAGCTAGATCTAGATTTGTTGTTTTGTGGCCAATAGCTGGATGATCTGTTTTGTGGCCAATAGCTAGATGAGCTGTTTTGTGGCCAATAGCTAGATGAGCTGTTTTGTGGCCAATAGCTAGATGAGCTGTTTTGTGGCCAATAGCTAGATGAGCTGTTTTGTGGCCAATAGCTAGATGAGATGTTTTATAACCATTCCCAACAAACAAAAGAAAAGTATCATGTTGCTGCTTAGGGATAAGTCACCATCCTCTAGAAATCTTATTAGCCTACGTCGTAAACCTCCATCTATTGTGCAAGAATAATGGCGAGCAACATAGCAGTTGCATCCCCTGGGAATCTAGCTGTCTTGAATCAAGATCTAGATTTAGACGTAGATTCCAGAATCAAAATCCATAAGGACCATATCTATTCCTTTCGGCCTACATTCTAGCTAATTAAAGTTATGCACATAAATCAAATTCTTCTTTTCACTTACCTTATTTAACAGGGATGAAATGTTTAATTTGTAGAAACACTTGTAAACACTTGGGCGTCTTCAGATAACCACGTGCTTGATCAATTGATGTTCAGTTAAAAATGAACGCAAACACTGTTCTAAACCTTCAACTACGGTGCGCAAAATGTTGTGTCTTTTTATTCATTGAAACGCGATAAAACTTGTAGCAAAGAAATGCTTTAGTGAACGGCTGTAAGCCAGTGACGTAGGAGGTGTAAAGTTTTTTTTTCTTTTCTGCTGTGAGCCTAGTGACGTAAGCGGTGTCAAGTTTTTTTCCCATTGACGTCATATAGAAAATTTTCATTCATAAAACATTCTAGCCAAAATTAATTTTTCGATAATGAGGCATTTTCAAACCGATATAACGGTCGACCTTGAGTTTTCCCGATGTGGCCAATGAGTTGAGAATTTTTTTCTCACTATTATGCACATACCTTGAAATTTTAAAGAAAATCGTTAGAGCCGTTTTCGAAATAAAATTTATATATATATATAAATATAAATATATATACATACATACATACATACATACAAGAATTGCTCGCTTAAGAGTATAGGATGTGTGTCTATGTGCATATGTGTTTGCATGTGTGTGTGTGTGCATGTGTGTGTTTTACTTGTTTATATTTGCGTCATTGTTATTGTTATAGAAGCTATAGTGTAACTAACAATTGAAGTCAAACTGAATTTCCATTTGTTTGGACCAATTAAATCTTATTTTAGCTTACCTTAAAATACATTTAAATATCTCTTGTGTTATAGTGTGAAAGGCTTTGCTTTTCAACTGAAAGCCTAGAATTTGAATCGTCACCTAAGTTATTTGTTCATTAAATGTCACCCACATTAGCCCTGGATCTAATATTACCCTTGGGTCAAATTTCATCCATATTTAGTCACTACCGTTGGACAAATGTCTTCCATAGTTAGTCTCTACCGTTGGTCAAATGTCATCCATATTTAGTCTAGTTTTTCAATAGATTTTAATAATTTCAGGAGATTTCCCGTTATGCTAGTTTAATTTAATAATGTACACCCAGAATTAGTGCGAGCCTGTGAAAGTGCGGGGCCCACTGCGGCCAAATAGGTTGCAGTGGCCTAAGACCTCTTTGTGGAGATCTGCCCGATCCGGAAACTACTGCGCAAATCATCTCGGATATAAGACTAGTTAAATGAACCCTTTAACGTCAAATTGGGCAGGAAGAAGTTTTGTTGGTCTTGCAAGTACCTCGAAAACAAATACTTGTTTCTTGACTTCACCAAAATGATCTCCTCTTACTTTAAAACTGAAAACCACCAGCCACAATATGACGTATTAAGTCTAGATATGGAAGTTTATTTGTTCCAAAAGCGACACTTTATTTAGCTGAGAAATATTTTATGTTCATCTTTTAATTTTTATGGGAAGGGGGGGGGGGAGGAAGTAGTCAAATTATCAACTCTCTAGCCGCAGCGAAACGATGATACCTCCCTCTGTAATAATGAACTGTTCGTTTGACGCGCAACACTTTTGTCTAATTTGATCTCGCCGCCCCATGACATCTCAGTGTCACACTAGCGGCAGTTCTGAAATAGCCTCGACACCATTGCACGTGTTCAATACAGCCGGTGGTGACAGCTCCCAATAAAAGTCTTTCGAAATTTGCGTTGATTGAATTTCGTTCATTGACTGGAAGACTCCAAAAAGAAGAGCCGGGGGAAAAAAAAAAAGGTATAAAGTTCGAATTTCAACAACAACTGCCTACATATCGTTAAAATGAATAGATGTCAAGATTACACTATTTCAATTACTATAGTTAACAAAATATCTTGTTCTTTTAAGAAAATGGTGTCGGTAAAAAAAGGAAAAGTATTTCACATTTTTGGAACGAACTATTTTTTTTTAACTGGATATATTTAAAAAAAAATTGACTGCTTGACAAAGCTGGCTCAAGCTGTTGGCTTGCTGGTGTGGGAGAAGGGTAGAGCTGCGTGTGGTGGAGGGGGGGGGCGGTGGGGAGGGGGGGTCAGCTGTTCGACTCTGCCCCGTTCTTCTCAATAGCTTCTTGCCCGAATGTAAACATTGATTCAGTCGTGTCTGAATAGAATTTGCACCTTTACGACTTGTTCACAATCAAATTCAATTTAGTCGAGTGTAAAAGGGCCGCTAACGACGCACATCTTCATTGACTGATGTCCCTTCATCGTTTTACACAGACACCCGCTCTTAAAAAAAAGGAAAAAGAATATTTAATTTTGTATAGACTCAGACTTTGTTACGTCCACGAAGAGCCAATAGAAAAGGCAAAATGGAAGAGACCATCCCTGCCCCTCACCCCTTCAAAAATGTAAAAAAAAAAAAATAAATAATCGCTCTGGAAGGGAAAGGGGAGGGGGAATAAGAAAAAAGGGGGCTGTTTTGTGGAGAGGATACCCTGAATCAACCAATTGCCCCTCCGAAGCTTCAAGACTACTTACTGCTAGCGTCTGAATGAATCTCATCTGACACGGGCCAAGTGCTCTTCAACAGGGGAGGTAAATAAAACAGTTTCCCCGGACCGTATTTTTGAAAGAAAAAAGGTGAAGAAGGCATAAGAAGATGGCGGAGATGGGGGAAGTGAACAGGAATGTCTGTCAGGCCAGCAGGTGCAAGAACACAGCCATGATCCTCTTTCTTTTTTTTTTACTTCATTGTTTTTTTTCAACTATATTTTTTTAAAATCTTGATGTGAAAAGCCCGAGCATGGTAATCCCCTCCCCCTACAGCATCTTGACACCTTCGCCTTTGGGAAATTGTTGCCCCCCGGCGTTTGCCTTTGGAGCGAAGTCTCTCCAACCTCTATTATCCCTCCTTAAAGTGATTGCGATTCTTTAGCGGAGCCGCTACAAGAGTTATGTGGGGGAGAGGCCTCGCCGTGGAACTTCTTCACGCACAAGTTTTAAAACCGGCCCTATTGTCAGAACGATAGAAAAGAGAGAAAAAAAAAGAAATGGGGGTGGGGGCTATAGGCAAATGATTTGAACGCACCAACATCTATACCAAGATATGAACACCTTAACTCTACACAGAGAAGAAGAAAAAAAATCTCCCTTAGGGGCTATACATTTTTTCAATGTCAACACAATCAACTCCGATGGCAATCTCTGCATTGAGTTCATTCAAGTAAAGCCACAACTTCGAAATTCGTTGTATGTATTCTTTCATAGCTAACTCATATCCTGGCAAACACATTTTTTTTAAAGCGACTTATATGTTTAACTTCTACTGTGTCATACTTCTACATCTCGCCTAAATCAACACGAATTGTTGATGGTTTCTGTCAGCAGAGGTCGCCACTTGAGAATAGGTTATTTAGTACAGAGAGAACTACTTGGCCATCTTCTCGTTTTATACGATACTTGGAGATAATGTTTTATATTTATGCATAAAGCGCTTGGCTTCCGAACCGAGTGGTTTCGGGTTCGAATCTCGGTGAAGATTTGGGATTTTGAATTTCGTGACTTATTTTACGCCCATGGGTCCATCCAACTCTAATGGGTGCGTGGCATTGGTTGGGGAAAGTAAAGCGAATGGTAATTGTGCTTGCTACATGACACTCTCGTCAACCGTTGACTGGAGAAACAGATGGCCTTTGTATCATCATCGCAAGGTCTGAAGGGGGTAATCTCTTTTTTTTTTTTAATCTTGTAAATTGTCCTCTCTCCCATTTTCTGTCTCTGTCTCTCTTTGCCTCTCTGTCTGTCTGTCTGTCTGTCTCTCTCTCTCTCTCTCTCGCTCTTTCGCACACATTTACTATGAAAGGGTTGCCTGGTTGTGAGCTTTCCGATACACCCAAATTCCTACCATGACAACTAACAACCGCTGTCGTCCGGAGATTTTTGCTAGGACTTTTTGATCTTCATTACTGAAGGAACGCTGTACACTAATGAAATAAACACATTTTATACAAGTCTGTACAGGTCTTTTGTTTAATTAACGTTTACAACCATATCAAATGTTGCACAAAACATTTAGCTGAGATAAAATAGATATCAAATGCATAATGTTTATGCTCTTGTGCTTTGATCTTTCATTGAGGAACAGTGACAAACTAAAAAAATGAATTAAAAAAAAAATGGTACTTTAAGCATTAAGAAAAGTAGCACACTAATGTTCGGACAAAAATATTTAGGGCGAAAAAAAGCCGAAACGTGAAAAAAAAAAAAAAAAGAAAACACCTCAAAATATATAGGTAATAAATGACTGAATCAGAGTCTATGTATATTCATGCAAAAAAAATGTAATAACTAAATGACATCGCATAACTTTCTAACCAATGAGATTGGAGTTCAAATCCCTTTGAAGTCTAAGATTTTTTACGGCGTCCATAAATTCATCAGGTTGCTATGGTTACCCGACATTGTTGTAACATAAAGTAAAGCATTTGTTTTTTAAATCAATCCACCATTGGCCTACTGAATAAATACATTTTCTTACTTTGCAGCACAATGTTTGAGTCGTTAACTAGTCAGCAATCAAGTCCCATAACCAGAATTAATACGGGAGACCAGTTATCAACCCGCTGCAAAGCTACATCCATTTGTTCCAATCACAAATGCCGGATTTGAACGGTGACAGTATGAATCCTAAGGATTGATTTCAACTGGCTCAGCCAGAACGTTGGCTTTCCAAGAACCATTACTCCCCATGCGCTAAAATTATTGGATATTGACGCAAGCAATTTTTTGGAATTGTTTTTCCATGTCTGCAAATATCCTCGCAAATCGTAGATCCGGAACAAGGCTCTGTGGTGACTCCACCGCCAATTTTTTAACTTAAAAAAAAAACCTCAACAAAAAACCTTCTTTTCAATGTAGAATACAAATGAAAAATAATAATTTAAAGTAATAATAAAAGCCAGCTGAAGCTGCAAGGCGTTTCCGGCAGCGCTCTTCGGAATCAGCCGTACGGTGCCGGGATAGCCTTCGGGGCGAATCTCGGGGAGTAGTCAACAAGTCACGACATAAGCCGACCGTCTGACGCTTTTATCCATGACGGATCAATCAGCCCAGTGGCGATCCATCGAGCCGAGCATTGTCTCTGTTCTGTCCGGTGAAAAGGTTGCATTGCGCATGAGTGAGACGCATGTGAAATAGATCTCTAGTTGTATTATGGTAAGCACTGGTATTTAGAAATGTAGTCTAAAAATAGATTACATTAATGTGAAGCATTTGTTTGGATTTCTCATTTTTAGCGGCCTCCTGAAAGGGGAATAGACGCTATTAGTTTTATGTGGTCTGCCTGTCCGTCCGTCCGGTTTAGATCTAGCAAACTAGAAAAGATATTGAAAATCCGAAATCATGATATTTTAGACATTTCAAAGTTCTGATGCAACTGCCACTTTTTTTCTTTTCTGAAAGCAAAATATTTAATTTTTAAAATCAACTATGCTAGCAGTTGTTTTTTTTCACAAAAAATACACCATTTTTACAACTATTCACTATTAATAGTAACAAACACCGGAGGCTATTTAGTATGGGAGGTAATTATTTACCACATTTGTAACACATTAATGCAAACGGTTTTAGAGAATGAATACTCGTTCGTTTCTAACAATAATAATAATTCTTATTATCCATAAGGAAATCTATCTTACAATTTGAGCATTATACCAAATAAACAATATAAAGTATAGAAAACCAGAATATACTTTCACACCAGACTCACGTGAATTTCAGATTACTTATATTGAACAGGACATTATTTTTAAAAGTAGCATACTAAATGGCATTCTAGAAGACTAGCTATATTGAACATGAATAATCAAACATAATGATATTCAGCTTTATGCCTCTGACCATAAGCAAGTTACAAAAAAATAGAATCCGAGTATGAGCACAGTATATCCAGAGACAACCCTACCAACATTTCGCACGTCCGCTCTCTACTGCCTAATACATTTCATCTCCTCTCTTAACAATTGTTTACTAATATTTCGGCAGGTAAAAGGAATAATTGTGCAACATTTCAACTAAATCTGACAGAAGATGTGGAACAAACTCGTATGTAATTTGGGACAATGTACGTTGAATTTTATTTGAGAAATGTTGAAAAATAATAGTTACTAAAAAATAACCTTTACTATTTTATAGCAATTTAATTAAATGAGGAAAAAAATAATTCTAGGTCTTATTAATACGATTTTATCATTGTTTTCAAAACTTAAATCATTAAAATGATATTTATTTTAAAGCAGGGAAAATATAGTTTTGGTCTTTGATAAATAGCGATTATAGTAAAGAAAACTAAAAGCTCCATAATTGAACTAGATATAAGTGTAACAATAATTTATCTAAACTCCAAAGTACCGCAGGTTTGTTAAGTGACTGTTCTACTTATTAAATTTCCAACATTCATTCGAAAACCTCTTGCAAGACGGCAGGGTTCGAACTTAAAACCCTTGCTTATGATCGCTTGAAGCGAATACCACACGACCAGACAGCCAGACTGATGATACGATGTGATAGATCACTTATTATAGCTTAAGATTCTTGGTTTAATTGACTGAAAACATTGTGGAAAGAGAACAAAGACTGACTTTAATTCTGATATAGCTCAAATCTTAACACTGCGATTGTGCTTGGTAGTTACATAACTTAAAGCTTAGCTCTGTCTGTATATCTGTCTGTCTGTCTGTCTGTCTGTCTGGCCAAAAGAGTATATACTTTATTTCTCTGTCACCTAATCTCTGAAGGAGCTGAAATTGTGCAAAATCTATTTCTTTTATCTGACAACACAGGAATCAATATTAAAAAAAAACAATTAGTTAATTAACTATTGGTAACTTATTATTTTGTTTGCTATCTCAAATAAGGAAAAGAAATAATACTAGACTGAAGTGGTGGTATAAGGTATTTTAGCTTGTCGTCTGAGTGAACGCAAACATGAAATAGAAACAATAGATAATTATAAAATCTTCCATTTTCATAGACTCTTAGCTAGCAGAGTGGTTACCGTGTTAGCTCGAGAAGCCTGAAAAGGCTTTAGCCCAAAATGTGAATTCAGGTTGTTCCCTTTTTTTCAAAAAACAAATAAACACATTTAAAAAGCGATCACCCAGATACCTTGTGTTTCCTCCCCCTATCCCCTGGTCCAGACAAGTGATTGAATTATAGCTTATTAAGAACGCTAAAAGCTTGAGATTACGCTAAACAAAAACAATTGGTAAAAAAAATATTTCTAATCGCACATATTTTTTTTATTATTAGTCTAGATCTATTACAAATTTATTTATATGACTGATCCAAACTAATTGATACACTTAATATACACTATATTTTTTAGAAAGTATTATTTTTTGTATTTTGCTTGTTTCAATCTTTAAAAAAGAAAAAGAGAAAATACTACATTTTTTTTTTGTGTTTTCCTTGTAACTGGGCATGTGAATCTACATGGGCGTCGTGGTTGGTGGTGATCTATTGACACGTAGTCAAAAATTGTGTTCACACTTTCAGACAACGACCTGGCATCAGAACACAATCAATACCACGTACAACAGTCTGGCGGAAACTGCAGCCATCGGCTCAATCAATGCAAGCAGACGACAGACAAAAGGAAACGGTGCGGGAAAGGCAGATCTCAACGGAACCGATTCTCTAAGGCGCGGGGATCGCTCTCTACCCTCCGCCCCCCCCCTTGATCTCTCTCTTCCTTCTCTCTCTCTCTTTCTCTCTCTCTCTCTCTCTATCCGTGCCCCTTCACTCTATATACATCTTTTTTCTATCTCTCTTTAACGGTTACTTTACCCCTTCCTCCCCCCCCCCCTCAAAAAAAAAAAAAAAAGACGTGAAACGATGGTACTTTTTAAGACGCGGAAGCTCACGAACTGAAAAGGTGAAATAGAGGTAACAATCGCGCAACATCCCATGGGAGCTGGGCCCTCTGACACGGACTTTTTTTTTTTAAAAACAAGATCGAAGTCATTAACGGCCTGGCTAGCGGGTATTGTCTAAATCTAAGCGTGTAGCTAAGCCAGGGTGCTCCTGACAGAAGAGACAAGGGGCCAAGGCTGAAAGGAGGCAGATATTGTCTTTCTGAGGTCAACTTCTCAGCACTGGGATGGAACTGAACATTTTCTGGCGACTTTGACCGACATTTTTTTTTTAAATTGTAAGGGAACCAGCACGAAATAATTGCGCGCAACTGCGTAACTGCGAGTTTATTTTAATTATAGCCGCGTTGGGGGTTTGTTTACTGTCGTCAAGGTAACGCCCCTGACGAGACTTGGGGGCTTAATTTTGCGCAGGTTAAAGTTTCTATTCAAATGATTGACTTAAAGTAAAGATATCAATTAAGCTGAACAGAAACACTTGTGAGAGGTAAAAGAAGAAAGGTTATGTAAATAAAGGAAGGAGGAAGAGGTTGCATGTGGTGACCACGCACGCGCATGTGATTATGACTTTCTGTGCATCCCCCCTCTCCCCCCACACACTCTCACACAATCACACACACACACACACTGAAATCCACTCATGGCAGTTACAAAAGAATGCACTTGTGAATTAATTGTATTGAAAGATAATTACAGCGCATGCTTGTGCAAACAGAGAATTTCGACTGATACAAAGATCTACGTCATCGCATGACGTTGTCGCAAGTAAAGTCGAAATATGCAGAGAAGTTAACATGTTGAAGTCTGTCGGAAGTCTGTCTTCAAGACTTTTTGTTAATTTCTCTCATTTCGTCTGTCCCTTGAAGTTTGTCGTAGGGCTGTTACGACAGTTGGTGGACAGTTGGCGTATCCAAATTCCTCCACTTGTACCGGTTAATGTATAAAGTTTGGTGAATACCTTTAAAGGAACTGATGCTCAAAATGTATCTCGCACAGTCCCTTGACGCCTTGCTATTCGATCCTTTGTCTTCTCACAGTGCACTATAAAACACAAGAGCTAGCTAGCTAGCTAGCTAGCTAGCTAGCTAGATAGATAGATAGATAGATAGATAGATAGATAGATAGATAGATAGATAGATAGATAGATAGAAAGATAGAAAGATAGATAAACAGACATATATATATATATATATATATGTATAGATAGATAGATAGATAGATAGATAGATAGATAGATAGATAGATAGATAGATAGATAGATAGATAGATAGATAGATAGATAGATAGATAGATAGATAGATAGATAGATAGATAGATAGATAGATAGATACTCTCTTCAATTTTTAATATAAATGCACCTAAAAATGCGTCCAAAAGTAAATAATATTGAAAGAAAGGAAGGGTATTCTGTTCTCATAGAGAATGAATGATTGTAGACAATGAAACTTAAAAAAAGTCATCGAATTCTCCGGCTAAAAACGACGTGTTTGGGAAAGGGTAGCGTTACAAAGCGTGCCGTGCCAATTAGATGGAACAGACACTACAATTCAAGTGTTTAAAGGACAGTACGAAACAAAATAAAAAGGGTGGGGGGTGGGAAGGGGTAGAGAAAAGTGAAATAGACTTCAACAGGTCAGAATTGAGTGTGTTTCGGGAGGGCGGTTTAAAGAGGGCCGTTTCATGTAACCCTAACCTATATTAGAATACACATGCCAAGGAAGGGGGTTGTTGAAATGCGGGCAAGAAAATAAATGCAAAAAAAATATAATAAAACTAAGGATCGAGGTATGTCTAAAGTATTTTGTAAGCATTTACAGGATGTAATAAGAATAAAAGAGCCCAGGACCGCCAAGGCCAAAATAATATACTAGGATATACTAGAGCCTATTTGTTACGTAGGAGAGTTAGGAGGAAGGGGGAGAGACGTGAAACTCGAATTTACGGGCTGGTTCAATTTCACGTAATATATACTAAAATTAGCTGTCCAAATGAATATAAAAGGGGGAGGGGAGGCTTTAACTTTGAAATATTTTATTGTTAAAAGTAAAAAAAAAGGAGGTGTGTTCCAATATATTAGTATAAGTAAGGAAAAATTGGAGTTCGTACATGGCAAAATAAACAATACATAGCCAGTCAACAAATCAACGGACTCGGTCAGTGGGTTAGGGTTAACTTTAAAAAAAAAAAGACTTAAACTTAAAATCATTCGAATATTGAACTTTAAACTCTTTCTCTCCGTAATTATTTACCACATTCTGATGGAATCAACGCTGGTATCATCAGTTAGGAGAAAGAGTTAACTCTTGTTTCTACATTTCTTGTTTTATGTTTTACTTCAGGACATTCCTTTCTTCTTTTCTGAGTCAATTTTAATCTGAAACTATGGTGCTATATGTAAACTCTTCACTAGAATATAATATTTATATAGAGAGAGTGAAAGTCTGGTTGAAAGTAAGCCTAGTTAAATCTAACTCAAACAAAGCTTCTATCACGGCATTTTTTTTTCTCTGAAGTCAATTTCTCCGGTTGACTTTCAGTACTTCTGGGTCAGCGTGTGTGGGTTGCTGTTTTTATATATATATATATTATTTATGTCCTGATCTTCTTCATTTACAGATAGAAAAGTAAGACCAAAAGTTTAAAGTTTTAAAAGGGGGAGGGGTGGCGACGTATTAAGGAAAGATTTAGTTTGGTTGGCTGGGTGGGCTGGTAGGGTGTCGTTCATAATGAAGGCAGATTTCGGTGTATTGGAGTGACAGCAAATGTTGGCTCAGCAAGCACTTCAGGGCGAGCCCCCACCTCGTTTCTCTGTTGACCGAGACTCTCTGGAGGGAAATGCTTCCTCTTGTGACCCGCTGGAAGCCCGCGGTGGCCTCCAGAGTCAGACTTGTTGAAAGAAACATCAAACTGCCGAGTTTTCACTCCAACGTGTCTTGTCTGATTTCCTAACTCGAATTTCAATTAGGGCTGCCCGCACCCTCCTCCCCCTGACGATGCAATTAAAAAGGTGCCCGGGACATAGCCAGCGATCTACCTTCTCGGATTTTTTTTTCTGACATCCGCCTACGTCTTACTTGACACCTTTTGGGGAAATAATCATTCATGCAAAACGTTCTTGGGAAAATTGAGAGGAAAGAAAGATAGTGAGAGAGAGAGAGAGAGAAACGAAAGAGATAAAAGAGAGAGGGGAGAGGGGAGAAAAAAGAGAAAAGGGTGGAGAGTCAAAGAGAGAGAGAAAGACATAGAGAGGGAGAGACAGAGAAAGAGAGAGGCAGAGAGACAGACACAGCGAGAGAGAGAACGAGAGAGAGACAGAGAAAAGAGACAGAGAGAGAAACAGAGAGAGACAAAGAGAGAGAGAGAGAGAACGAGAGATTGAGTGAGAGAATTATGATGAAGATGACATTGTGCACAGTCTCCTGACTATTCTTCCCGTGACATCGAAGGTGTCTACCTCATCTTGTCGTCAATGGTCTTGTTTGCGCAGGTGTCCAAGTTGTTAACTCCTTTCTCCCCCCACCCCACCGTTTTCTCAGCCACGAACTAAAAGAAGGTTGGGAGGTTGGAACCTATTGAATCGCCCCAACATCTTCCCCTCCCCCCTCCCACACTAGAGTTAACAGCCCTAAATCCTTAGGTACAATAAAAAAGATGGTGTCGAACCAAACATTCTAAGCAGACGCAGAACACGTTGAGATAGTCTACAGGCGCAACGCTAAGTGGTCATAGGCTTTAGTTTTTTCATCCGACCCCCCCCCCACCTTTCCATCTCTACAAACACCACTTGGCCCAAATACTCACAAAGTTGCGTCCTGGTGGCACTCTGAAAAGAAAAAAAAATGTAGTCGAAATGCAGGAAGCGAATCTTAGAGTAGGTTATAAATTGACAATTAGTGTATACGAATACGACCTCTAAATATGTGACCTCTAAATATGTGACCTTTAAATATGTGGTTTCTAAATATGCGATCTCTAACTATGTGACAGCTAAATAAAATCAATTTCATACAAACCCAGTGATGTACTGTATTCTTATTAACATAACATTCAACATCAACATTGTCCTTGTTTCTACCATCTTCAGATCTACACGTCATTTAAAACTTCAACAGGATTTCGTCATTTTTTTAAATAAAAGATTTTTTTTTTTGAGTTTTTAAAAATTATATTGACATAATTGCTCTTATTAGCTTGCAAATTCGTCATATGTGGTTACGGATCTCGAAAAGGGCTCTCACGATTTTCGTTGAAATTTGACCTAATATAGGGTTAGGTTAGGTACTTTGGGAAAACAATTATTAGCGAGTTTTCCAAAATAAAATTAAATTTGGTCTATATATTGCAGTCAGTGAGAATTTGCGCATGAATTCAATAAAGACTGTTGAAAGAAATAGAGATACACAGAGTGAGCAACTTTTGGTTAAATTAAAGTTCAGGGTAATCTGCTGATCTCATTCGATAGAAAATATACTCACCTGGTCAGACTAGAGCTCCTTTTTAACATGATAATCATCATCATCATCTTTGCCTGGGGTCCCGTCAGGAGCATGGGCCACCGGCTAGGTATCTCCAGGATTCTCGGCCCTAGGCGTGTTTCTACAACTGTCCCCATGTACTGCTCATCTGCTTCCAAATCTCAGCGCCATAAATTTCTGGGCTAACCTCTCTTCTTCTACCTTTGGGGGGTTCCAATTGAGGATTTGTCTTGTGATGTTGGATTCAGGTTTGCCTATCTAGCGCCAGCGTCGCTGAAAGATATCTTCAATTGGCTGCTGCTTTGTTCTTTACCACAGTTCCTAATTCGAGATCTTGTCTGTCATTTTAGTCAAAATACATTGTTTCTCGGTGCTTGAGATTTACGTTAGGAAAATTTTGTGAGCTTTATCTTTAAACTAAAAAGCAACTTTCCGAAAGCTTGATCATCCAATTTGTATTTCACCACCTATTTTTAACACGTATTCACATGTATTGAGTTAGAAGTACTTGTGCATTTGACTTGTCATCTGACATTCACACATTTGTCTTCATACCAATTAAGGAAGTTGTGCACATTTGAATACCAGAGAAAAGGAATGTTGACTTTCTTACGCCACTCTATCTGTTTCTCTTTCTCACGCTCTTTCTGTCTCTCTCTTTTCTCTCTCTCTCGCTTTCTCACACACAAATAAATGCGTAGAGGATGATGAAGGGGCTTATTTCCTTGTGGTAAAACCTGGAGATTCCTAAGTTATATGCCACGCACCTGTATAAATCTAGATGCTTCATCATACAATACATCAGTAACCCTACCTGTTCACCCGTTTCTTGGACTCGCCCACCCCTGCTCCAATACTCTTTTTTTACACTGTATCTCTCTACCATGGACTCTCTCTCTCTCTCTCTCTACGATTCTCCCATGACGACATTTCCCCTTACTTGATTATTTACTTGCCCGGCTGTGCAAACACAGCGACAGCAACGCCTGGAGTTACGGGCCGATGCGAAAGTTAAGAAGTTGCCGCAAATTAACACCCGTGCGACGAAAGATTGTGGAGTGGAGAGAAGTAGGGGGGGGGGAGAGGTGTTTCAACTGATGGATTGATTGGTATGGACTACCCCGCGTTCTCTTTTAATGATATGCATAAGAACCTCAAACACAAGGACATCATTCCCTAGACCTCAACTCGATAGATACATCTACAAGGATAGGCTGATGTACACAAATAATTGGCACAGGCGAATGTTTTGGGATCAAATCTCGGTGAAGAGAGTCAAGAACGATCTACAGTTCGACTTTTTTTTTCAGGTTTTTCCAGTAGCAAGACGCTTTTGTGCTGTAAAAAGTAAAGTAAAATTTCCCTTTCAGACCTAGTCATCTAGGGGGTAAATGATGTAAAAATCACGTTTCTTTGGCCCACGGTTAACGAGGGTGTCACGTGACCAGCACATTTACAAATCGCCTTTACTATTCTCAACTTATGCCAGGTACCTATTATAGTTGGGTGAGCTCAGAGGAGCCCTAAAGATCCCGAAAGTAAAAAATCCCAGTTTTCACCAGGATTCAAACCCGGGACCCCCGGTAAACTGAACCAACTTCTGAAAGAATTTACGCCTACAAATTGGGCGTTCCTGGAATCTGCGACAAAATGAAAACAGGGCCGTCTACATCTAACATGGCGCCGTACCTTGTCACAGTCTCGGTTGACATTGCTTGTTAAATGTTCACCTCGAGTTGAGAGGGTGAAAAGACACGTGAAACTCCTGATATAGAAACAGGAAGTAAGGATGACTAAATGGACCTTTAGTCAGTCAAGTGGTATCCTTTGGTCCAGGGCAGTAGGTAGTATCTTTTGGTCCGGTCTGGAATGTAGTGACTTAGAGAGTCAAGTAGTAATTTTGAGTTAAGAAGTATCTTTTGGGTAGTCGAAACCAGTGGTCACTTGAGACATGTATTTCTAGTAGTTATTATTCTATACTATTATAATTAAAGTATTTGTTACCCGCTGTGATGCGGGCGTTACTTGAAGTCTATTTTGGAGGATTTAACATGTTGGATATATTTGATACCCGCTGTTATGTGGATGTGATTATGTTTCTTATTGGATCATGTAACTGCCAAGAAGTGCGGTATTATTATTGTCATCAAATAAACTTTATATTTTGTCTGCCAAAGTGGATTTAAGTCACTCTGTAAATTCTATGTTTGTCACGTGTCACGTGTGACTCCAGGAAGCACGAACCCAGCATTCTACGACATTCGCGACACAGTAACCAGCCACGTGTGTAATAGTATAATACTACGTCATCACACACTTAACGTTGACACACCTTCTTAGAATTCTTTGGCGCCAGATTATTGTGGAAGTCGCATTTGGTCGATCTCTGTGGACAGAGTTTTCAGCTCTATGCGGACGAATGACGCGGAAGGATCTGTTTTAAATGTTTCAGTGCCACAGCGATTTAGACAACAGAAATATAACTTAACACATTTTTTAAAAAGACATAGCAGAACTCTATAGCTCTATGTGCCAGCCTGGCTCTGAGTCTGTTATATGATGTAAGGTTTATCTTGATCTACTTGCTAGACTACAGATGTTAGAAGATCGTTGCTTCTTCCTTTTGGTGAAATGTCGAAACGTTATTTTTATGATTATGAATCATCCATGAGGTACATCCGTGTTATGGGTGCTATATGAATTGAAATAATTAGTTGATTTAGATATAAGATACAGGAAGGTTTATAATTCATTGCATATTTTTAGGTCTTATTTTTTTTGTTTTTCTATTTCATTTGGGGGCCACTCTATTCGCTTTGCATAGGGCCTCTAACTACCTAAGGCAGGCCCTGGCATAATGTACGCATTGTAGAATTATTTAAAAGTTAAAAAGAGAATGTTACAAAAAACTGCTTACCCTAACGGAATCAAACACATTTTGTATTGGAAACATGACAGTCACCGTAATTATGCTTCGAGAACAGATGGAAGTATGTAATCTAAAAGTGTATAGATCTACTACTTATAATCCTAGACTTGTGCACAATTAGGCTGTACGTGGTTGTGCGATCATGTCTTCGTTCTACGTAGGAATAAGTTTAGCCAACTTCCAATCATTTTATCTTATTTCTACTTTGGTGTGCTAGCAACCTATTTATTTTATTTAGTAGAATATTTATTTATTTATTTAGTAGGAGAGCACTCATAAAGCTCAACAACAACAGCAAAAAAAAAAAAAAAGTTATTTAATGGATACCAGCACATATAAGAACTAGAAGGAAATGAGAAGGCTGACACACTCGCCAAGTGGGAGAACAAACGCACAATTAAACATTGCACTCTATCCAAAAGAAATGAAGAAACTAATAGTAAATAAAATAAATGAGAAATGGAAAAGCTCTTATCAGAATCGGAAGAAAGATGATGCCTACTATAAGCTATCCCGACAAGATCAACGTCTAATCTTTCGACTCAGGACCGGACACAACAGAATGAGACAACATATGTACCGGAAGCTCACAATTGGAACCAGTGAAATCTGCCCGTGGGGAGTGTCACCAGAGAATGCTGACCATGTCCTCCACGACTGCTCTCTTTACCAAGAAGCCCGTGCAAGACACTGGCCCCAAAACACCCCAATACAGAGAAAACTATATGGAGAGCTCCCTAATTCGGAAACCACTGCGCAGTTCATCTCATCTATTGGTCAAGTCACCTGAACACTCCAGCATAAAAATAAGAACGAAGAAGAAGACAGACCGGTACCGGTTTCCAGATGTTAAATTGTCATCAAACCAAGATTGAGGCTAAACAATACGGCAGTGAGCTCATTAGGAATTTGGTGGACTAGATATAAGTAGATTACGATTTCTAGGTTCTAGTGTGTCTGGTCTGGCGATAATTTTTTCCCCCAAAGGTACAAAGTCTAAGCTTTCAAATCAATATATGCTATTTTCTCCAAATTTTATAATCTATTAATCTGTTCCAAAATAGGTTGATATTTTTAAAAAGGCGAACATAGTGAGGAATATTGAGAGAGAGAGAGAGAGAGAGAGAGAGACAGAGAGAGAGAGAGAGAGAGAGGAAAGCGAAAGCAAAAAATAAAAAAAAAATAGATATGGCAGAAATAGGAGACCGAAAACAATAGAGTGATAGAAACAGGGAGACAACGAGAGTGAGAAAGAAAGAGAAAGAGAGATAGATTTAGCGAGCACGTAGCAAAAGAACGAGTGAGAGAAAGAAAGAAAGGGTCGAAGAAGGAAACGATTAATACGAGAAAGAATGAGAGAACTAAAGAAATAAAGTGGAAACAGACAGCATCTCACTCAATATCTTACAATAACTAATTACCCGCATATGAAAAAAAAAAGAAAGATAATTGCCCCAAATATCAGGAATGCCCTATTTCCACCAGGGAATCGAAGTAAACGATTTAAACTGTCTGCGAGATCGATACTTTCAGTCTCCAGTTGGTTTCCTGCCGAAGCTAATTTGCATAAGTTGTCGCTCCTAAATGTCGTTGACGTCTTCTCGACCTAAACGATTGAACCACAAGACCTGAAGTTATATGATCTACATCGCTTTTCACCCCCCCCCCTACCCGAACCTTTTCTTTTTCCTCACCCTCCCAAATAAATTATAAAGAGTTTACTAGAGTTAACTTTCACAAAAAAAAATGTAGCTCTAGTAATCGATTTAAAATAGATTCAATGGGAATGGTACTTTGTGTTTGCAGACTAAGTCCGACTCGCGTCACGCTTGGAAAGTGGCGTTAATTAGCTCTACACAAAGCCTTGAAAAAAAAAAGTCAAAGCGCGCGAAGAACTATGGGAATTAGGGAGATGGAAGGCGCTAGGCAGGTGTAGATGCCATAAGTGGCAGTATTGGGAATGGGGAAGGGGGGGGGGGAGTAAGGAGGGGGCAGCAGTGGAAGAGAGAACATTTAAATGAACAGAAAATGTTGCATTAATTAAGTCCAACGATAAGGCTACTGTTACATAGAAACATCAGATAAGAACATCGGCCTACTGTCAGATAATAAAACCAGGCTATTGTCAGATAGAAACATCGGGCTACTATCAGATAGAAACATCAGGCTACTATCAGATAGAAACATCAGGCTACTATCAGATAGAAACATCGGGTTACTGTCAGATAGAAACATCGGGCTACTGTCAGATAGAAACATCAGGCTATTGTCAGATAGAAACATTGGGCTACTGTCAGATAGAAACATCAGGCTACTATCAGAAACATCGGCCTACTATCAGATAGAAACATCGGGCTACTGTCAGATAGAAACATCGGGTTACTGTCAGATAGAAACATTGGGCTACTGTCAGATAGAAACATTGGGCTACTGTCAGATAGAAACATCGGCCTACTGTCAGATAGAAACATCGGGTTACTGTCAGATAGAAACATCGAGCTACTGTCAGATAGAAACATTGGGCTACTGTCAGATAGAAACATCGGGCTACTGTCAGATAGAAACATCGGCCTACTGTCAGATAGAAACATTGGGCTACTGTCAGATAGAAACATCGGGCTCCTGTCAGATAGAAACATCGAGCTACTGTCAGATAGAAACATTGGGCTACTGTCAGATAGAAACATCGGGTTACTTTCAGATAGAAACATCGGGCTACTGTCAGATAGAAACATCGGGTTACTGTCAGATAGAAACATCGGCCTACTGTCAGATAGAAACATCGGGCTACTGTCAGATAGAAACATCGGCCTACTATCAGATAGAAACATCGGACTACTGTCAGATAGAAACATCGGGCTACTGTCAGATAGAAACATCGGGCTACTGTCAGATAGAAACATCGGGTTTCTGTCAGATAGAAACATCGGCCTACTGTCAGATAGAAACATCGGGTTACTGTCAGATAGAAACATCGGGCTACTGTCAGATAGAAACATTGGGCTACTGTCAGTAGAAACATCGGGTTTCTGTCAGATAGAAACATCAGGCTATTGTCAGATAGAAACATTGGGCTACTGTCAGATAGAAACATCGGGTTACTGTTAGATAGAAACATCGGCCTACTGTCAGATAGAAACATCAGGTTACTGTCAGATAAGAACATCGGGCTACTGTCAGATAAGAACATCGGGCTACTGTCAGATAAGAACATCGGCCTACTCTCAGATAGAAACATCAGGTTACTGTCAGATAAGAACATCGGACTACTGTCAGATAAGAACATCGGGCTACTGTCAGATAAGAACATCGGCCTACTGTCAGATAGAAACATCAGGTTACTGTCAGATAAGAACATCGGACTACTGTCAGATAAGAACATCGGGCTACTGTCAGATAAGAACATCGGCCTACTGTCAGATAAGAACATCGGGCTACTGTCAGATAAGAACATCGGCCTACTCAGGGCCGGTCCTACAGATTGCGGGGCCCTATGCAAAACGGATTGCGCGGGGCCTATTCTGGATTGTTATATGGATAATAGGTGAAAATTAAGATTTTGTATTAAAAAATAAATTCGTCTCCATTTTATTTATACTTTACTAAGTACAAAATCGCTTTGAAATTAGCTTTACGAGCCATCTACAGTAGATAGTAGTTTTTCAACAAAAAGCTGATAAACATTCAGATCTCCATTTTAGATTTACTATCGACTAGCAAAATATCGCTTCTAAATTTTTTTAAGAGGTCGAGGTAGATTTAGATCTATATTTGTATGCCAGTGACTATTAAAGTAAGGTAAGAATTTGAAATTTCTGTTTTGCTTAAAATTCGCCTTTTTATTACATTTTTATTAAATGAATGCTGACAATAACTTTTTTTTTTAATTGCCAGTAGGATTGGCGTTTTCCATATTGAATGACACTCACAAGTTTTGTCTGTTTTTAAGGAGATTTGCATGAGTTTTCAGAAGACTTTAATAATTTCAGGAGATTTTCATGACTTGTTCGTATATTTTACAATTTCAGGAGAATTCCAAAAACCCTTTAATATTATGTTAAAATGGTTTATTTTAACAATTTACACCTAGAATTCGCGCGGGGCCTAAGAAAGTGCGGGGCCCACTGCGGCCGCATAGGTTTCAGTGGCTTAAGACCGGCCCTGGACCTACTGTCATCTAAGAGCATCGGGCTACTGT